>NC_086333.1:66313621-67513621 GCF_032445375.1 Bacillus rossius redtenbacheri | reverse complement strand
TCACATACAATGTACCATTCGGATGCGGCTCAATCTCAACAGCAAAAAAAAAAAAAAAAATTGGTTGTCTGTAAAGTCGGTTTACGGACGATAGTTTAACGTGACGTCATAAAAAACGTTGATGAAATGATTGCATACTTTTAAGAATAAAAGTGAATCATTTTTATTGAATCATCACTATAATGGGAGTGTTTCAAGTTTAATGTGCCTCGAAAAAGTCAAATCTATGGTTGTTCCAATCGAGTGGAAGAGAGATAGATGCGGCGCAAGCGTACAATGAACTTAACGGGACAATGTGCGTTAAGGGACACTTTTTCGTGCGTGCAGCCGGCGTTCATCGATTTATTAGACGTTGTCACGTCAAAAAATCAACTGCATGAATTTGTTTGTTTGAGGCTCTGGGTCTATATTTTAGAGCTATCGAACCATTTACACGTGCGTCTTAGGTTTCAGAGACACACAAACAGTCATGTTACGGTGAGAGCAATACACGCTCGGGAATAGTAAGCAGAGAAATTAAATAGCAAATCGAGATTTTCTTTCTCCATAAAAGTACCATTAATTCTGTGCTAGCGTACCATGATTCAGTTAGACACGGGCGACGCGACGCGGCAATTCAGGGCTCCACACTCTTACTTCAACTGATTTCCTCAAGATTGCCGTTTTTCCTGACCCTATGTCTGATCGGATATGTCGATCAAACACTGAAACTACGTACGATCGATTGCGATGAGGAAATATACTACATAAAATTTGATTTTGCACCAAATTACCACAACTTTTGATACCTAATTATGATTTAAATAAGTACAGTCTTTAATACATTATGATTTCTAGAATACATCTGGAAATACATACGAATTTACTTCTGCAGTAATAAAAAAAATCTGGAAATTAACTGTTAATGCATACCACTTTACTTCTGTAGTAATTATAAAAATTATTTGTCTGTAAAGTCGGTTTACGGAAGATCTTTAACGTGACGTCATAACAAAACATTGATGAAATGATTGCATACTTTTATGAATAAAATAGAACCTTTTTTTATTGAATTATCACTTTTTGTATGGATACAAAGAAGAAGTGAAATGAAATCTACAATTTAATTTATTGATCAATTTACTTTTATTTGCACTCATTAATTCAAATATGTTTATTACTTTAACGAAGAGATTATTTTAACTATAACTTTTATACATGTTTGCTATGAAACTTCTTCCAATCTGTGTTATTCTGTTAAGGATAGGACGATGATAGGAAAAGTAGGAAACGAATGGGAGAGTTTCAAGTTTAATGTGCCTCGAAAAAGTCAAATCGATGGTTGTTCCAAACGAGTGGAAGAGAGATAGATGCGGACGCAAGCGTACAATGAGCGTAACGGGACACAGCGTAACGGGACAATGTGCGTTACGGGACACTTTTTCGTGCGTGCAGCCGGCGTTCATCGATTTATTAGAAGTCACGTCAAAAAAATATGGACTACATCTGGTAGCACGTACTGATTTACTTGTGTATAAATACGAATTTTTCCCGTAATCAGTAACAAAAATGTGGAACGAGGGAGGGAAGAACGAACGTGAACCCAGCGGAGCGGTTGAGACGGAGCCGGCCTTGTGGGATCGAGGGAGCTGGTAAGTCCTGTGCGCGGGTGCCGGGAGGGGGGGGGGGGGACGGCGGGTAATGAAGATTGATCTGGCGGCGACGCAGCCAGACGCAGCCAGACGCAGTCGCGGCGACGGACTGCCGGCCAAGGGTGTTCGTGGTGCCCGCAGTAAGGGAGAATATCAAATAAATAAATAAATAAATATATATATAAATAAAACTTACTGGAACGAGTGTTTCAGTGTTCGCCACAGATGTATAACATCTAAACTCGGTGACGAGAGAATTCGTGCGTCCTCATGTTTGCAAACACACTTATAATAAGAACGAAACTCTCGGACACAGAAATTTAACGATATATATATATATGTATGTATACATATATATTATGCCGAGCGTGGGTTTTCAAATAAATTTCTTGACTCGAATCAAACGTAGTTTCCTCACCCGCCGCTATAATTCGTTGCCGGGGGAAGCTACGTCGATTATTGAATAATTTGATTAGCAGACAGAAAATTTTGAACTTCATAATGAAGTTGATTACAAAAAATAATTCCGGATCCTCGTTAATTTTACGGTTTATCTTCGAAAATTTACGGTCTTGAGTCAACATTATTTAAATACGAATAAAAAAAAATTATAATCTTATTATATTAACCAAAACATTCAGTATCTTGTACAAAAAAAACCTTTGTGTTTACCTTCCACGATTGTGTTTACCGTGTTTACAAACAAAACACTCCACTCGGAGTCGGAATGAGGCATGGTTTCTACGAAAATTCGGTTCTCCGAGATTACTAAGTACCTACACTTGGTTTATTTCAGGATGATTCTTAGTTTAAAAAAAAAATCCGTAAAATGACTGCAATTTCAAACAGTGTATGAACAAGCAAATTCACTCACATTCTCTTTTTATAATATAGGTGTAGGGACACCTGTATTTCGCGATTTTTATTTCATGTCAAGGTATTTCACAAAACACTCCAGCTTTTTCTTAGAGTCATGACAAATTGTGAGGGTGCAGCAGTACGGTGACCACATTCTCATTGGCCCCTGTCAAGAGCGGGACGACACCTCTCACCGACCTCAGCCAATAACCACAGGAGAAAAGCTACAGTATTTTGTGAAACACCTTGACACGAAATGAATTCGCAAAATACAGGTGTCCCTAAATATAGGTATATTTAGAATGTCTATAACGTCTGACGTGAATGTAACCAAGCAAGCAGACCGGCGTGAAACAGAATGAACCCGTCATCGACCCCTCGTGGGCTACGCACACGAGAACACTCCAATGACCACGGAACCGGTCCCAGGGACGTATTCCTAGCCCCTTCAGCAGCCTCGGGCTATTTCACGCATTACTTGGTTCTCACGATCCCATTTGCCGACGAAACCTTTAAGCCCCCCCCCCCCCCCTCCTCCCCCCACCAAACACACACACAAGATCAGTCCGAACTTAACAGTTTTGGGCAAGGAATGGTGGACTGATCAATTGGAACTGATACACTGACGAACCCAAGGAGAAGAAGCGGTTACCCAATCACGTGTCTGTATGTGTTTGAGCACTTGACATCGGTTAATTGTGTGTTTGTATATTCATCTTTATTGTTCATTATGAAATATAGTCAAAACCAGCAATGGAGAATGTCCATGAAAATCTATGGAATCTTATTACAGTCAAATGAGTGGACATTATTTATTTTATTTTTTTAGAGAAAAAAAAAACCGTTCCTACCAATTATAAATTTAAAGCGAATGTTAGTGTGTCACCAAATACTTGGCTAACCAATCTCAAAACATTTTCAAGACCTTTAAATTAATTTCCTTACAACGTATTCTTTAAATCAAAGGGTCAATATTCATACACACAAAACTAAACACAATACAAAATAAAAATATAGCAGGAAAGTGCCGATTTTTATATCTTAACGTTTAATTCTTTTCAGAAGAAATTTTCACAAGAATTTTTTTTTAATGCACAGTTTCCAAATATTTATATTTAATGCGAGAATTTAAAGTTAAAGATTAAAAAAATTTAATTTAGAAAAAGTGTGCTTCATATCAAAGTTTCACAGCTTTTCAGCTGAGATTCTGTTTATTTCGGGAAATTTTATTGGTTTTTGGGACAATTCCTTCAGTTTACTTAATTTTCCGTAACTTCTGTGACCCGTCCTTCATTTTCGTTATTTTCTTCCCCCGTGATTTTCGTGACCAGCAGGCATCCTGTAACTGATTCAGGTCTAATTTTCCACTGGTTGAACCCGCGAAACACCCGGAGAAGTTATCATTAGGGCCATGTAATTTTCGCGAAAATATTTTCCGACCAGCTGTGTGTTAAAACTCTGTAGCATTTTCTGTGTTTCGTGGCTGGCTGGGTTTATTTCAGGTGCACGTCTACTGCCGACGCACCAATCACAGACATCCAGTGCGGAAGCAAACTCGTCCTGAATGGGCCCGGCCGGACAGGGCGATATGTCTTCTCTTGCAGGCGGCCGCCAATCAACAAGGGAACAATGGCGTACCTTGTTGCTGCAGTCTAACGAGCGAACGGATTATTTCGCGAAAAATGCATGGCCCTAGTTATCATTAGAGCCACGGAATTTTCGCGCATTCATTTAGTCGCAAGTTAGAATGCAAACCTCCACACTGTCGCACTGTGTTCATGATTGGCCCGTCAGTTGTTTGGACACGCCCCTCTACGACCGTGAGCCAACGATGTCCAGCTAGGAGAGAAGTAAGCGAATCAGGTAGTGCCAAATAACAAGGGTAAAAATGTTCTCGCTAAGAAATCAACCAATGGGAAAGTAAACATGGGTGGAGCACACCTATAACTTTGAATTCTATCCTGAGGCCAGAGGAATCCGCGAAATTTCCGGGACTCTAGTTATCATTATCAAGCATTACACTCCAAAGTCATCAAGGGTTAAGTGTGTGACCACAAGGCGCACCGAATGCAAATTCTCCTGCCGATCCAATTCAACCATACAATCCTTGGACTATGATGGAGGGGAGAAGCTCGGGGCGCCGACGAGACGAGGGAAGGCAATTCAGGGCAATGAAGTGGGGCACTAACGAGGCAAGTCGGGGCGCAGGAGACCACGCGCGCCTAATTTGCCCCGACGACGCGAGCAGTGCGGATCCCACACGGCCACGACCCTCACGTCTGCGGGCGTACAGTGCGGGCCAGAAGTCTTGCGAGCACGGCGCGGTCACACGTCAACTGTTCCAATAAATAGAGACCGGAAAAATTCGCGAATTAATTTCGCGATAGGCTAAAATACAAATAGTTATACCTCAGTGCTGCCTCTGCTATTGGCCTCACAACTCACCTGGGATGACGCACTGGGCCAATGAGAAAAACACCCGACCAAAGCTGTATCGAATCACAGGCTGCTACGTTGGGACGTCTCGCGAGACAGCAGCCAATGGGTGGGTGACATTTGACCGAGTGTACGCAGAACTATGGAGTTTCATCCTGGAGGTCATTGAACCCGCGAATTTTTCCGGTCCCTACCAATAAAAAACCAATCATTATGATGACGTCGCTGTGCGTGGTTTTTCTCCGGCGAATCGCTCCCTTGTTGAGGGCCCCGCCTACCCGAGAATTAAAATTAATTAATCAATTTGAATAAACATTGCGCATGTTTTTTTGATTTTCATTATTAATTGAATTTCATCTCGATTATTTTACTAAATTCAATAACTAATTTCAATTGAATACTGAGTATTTTTTAAATCTGGTTGAAAGTATAATATACCAACCGTATTAATATCACTCCAGTCCTGTTATTATTTTATTTATATCAATTAATTGCACGCAAAATTAAAGTTTTTTTTTGTCACGCCGAGTAAGTATTAACTTTTAACGCGCGTAGTTTATACTGGAAAGCTATTTAGGAAAATGGTTAGCAAATAAATTTTAACTAATGTTGGTACTGGGACAACATATAGTATAACTGCCCGGGCAATAATCCAATCCCAGTATTACTGCAAACTTTTTTTTTATCAGCGATACAGTAGCTTTCATGTAAATGCACAAATGTACCAATATCTCCAATATTTCCACTTACAAAATATTTTTTGATCACAGTGAAATGGTTTTTCCTTTGTGTTTGCCTGCTGTTTGCCTGCGTGGACGCATTTGCTATCGCGCTGAATGGAACTCTGACTATCACAAAAAAAAAAAAAACAGACGACGCTACAGTGGGCGTTCGAGCTCTTTTGACATTCGTACAGTAGTAGGCTGCTTCGTAAGAGTTAAGCCCCCCTTTTTCCCCCCTCCCTATTGTTCTCTTCTCTTACCCCCTTTTTTCTCTCTCTCTACCCCTCCCTCCTATCATTCTCTTCTCCCCTCTTTCTATAACTCTCTCCCCGTTTCTTTCACCCCTGCTCTCTCTCTCTCTCTCTCTCTCTCTCTCTCTCTCTCTCTCTCTATCGCTTCAGCCGTCGTCGATATAGGGACCGGAAAAATTCGCGGGTTCAATGCCCTGTAGAATTAACTCCATAGTTCTACGTACACTCGGTCAAATGTACACCCACTCATTGGCTGCTGTCTTGTGTGTGAGACGTTCCAACGTAGCAGCCTGTGATTCGATAGAGCTTTGGTTGGGTGTTTCTCATTGGCCCAGAGTCATCCAGGTGAGTTGTGAACCAGTGGCAGAGGCAGCACTGAGGTATAACTGTTTGTATTTTAGCCTATCGCGAAATGAATTCGCGAATTTTACGGTCTCTACGGATACACGTCAGGTCAAGCGGCAGCGGACTAGCAGAGGCGTCTGTCCGACGAGACACGCAGTGAGGTGCTCGCGCCTCCCCGTGTCCGAATCTGCCCGGATAGCGGCTGATGATGCCCTTGCGGTGGGCCGCAAGCGAATGCTGCGCTGGATGTTTCAACGTGCTTCTTCGCCGGAAAACAACTGTCGAAACTGAGTGTCGCGGTGGAAGCGGCCGACTGGTTGCAGGAGCTGTGAAAATATCGTGCAGCCATTGTTTGTCAGAATTTTGATGCATTTGGCGTTTAATGTACCACGAGTGCCTGACTGTGCATTTCAATATGGCCTGCGGCTTTCATTAAAGAAATTTTAACAAACTGTTGGGTTATCATTTGTTTTCGCCTAATGCACAGAATGAAACTTTTCGATAGTTAATTTTTACGAAGGTCGGTTAGGTATGCACAGTGGTGAGTCCACAATTGAAAAGAAACACAAGCTGTGCACACGACCTGTGCGAAATCAGTTCACAATATTGAGTTCTCATGCACTAATTTATAGCCAATAAATTCCGCGATGAATCCGTTAGCTAGTTAATAAATAATTACGTATGTTAACTACCTGATACTATTCCGCGACAGCTGGTCAGCATATAAAAATAAAACTAACAATTACAAATAACTCTAACTTCGACTTATTTTAAAATTTACATTTATAGCTAGTTAGTTTTAATCCAAAAGAAGAAATAACCCCAGAAATATAAAATCTCAAGTATTACTTACCACCGTATGATGTAGATAATATAAACAGTTTCAAATTACCGCCAAAATGCTCCCCTAATCTACTCTCGTTTGCTGTTTTAGACGTTCGTCCGTAACAGAAATAAATCATATTCATTTCCTTACCGTGGGCAAGACTGCTCTACCAATCGAACGGCCGTACAATGTTGTAGTGAATCAGCAAGTTCGAAATCTTAGCGGGAAAATTTTTTTTTGCACACAACCCATTTTGGAATTTACATATTATTTCCCCAATTGTAAGTCCACTTTAAGGGGCCCGCCTGGTTATTGGTGTGTACATGTGTTGGTGAGGTGGGATGATAAGCGCGACGCTCGCTGGTGCTTCTAGCGCGATGTTGCCTCTGGACTGGCGCGCAGTCTTCTAGTCGTGCATAGAGCGACTGTGAGATTTGAGCGTTATCTATACAAAAGGAGAAATGAAGATACAGGTGTAATTCAATTCCTTAGAGTGCTTTCACGAATCTGTACAGAAATTTTCATTCCAAAAAAATATTCTGAAAATACAAAAAAAAGTTAATAAAACATATTCTGCTCATTCTTAAATGAGTTTGGTAAACAGACTCTACTCGGATATCGTGAGCAATTTTCAAATAGATGGATTTTTTTTTTGTGGAGCATCTTAGCTTCTGTATACGACATTAGGTATAAGTCATTTCGTTAATGGAACGGAAGTTGCATGGAACAGAAATGTGTAACAACCACGGTGCTGCCATCTGTGGCGGATGACCCGAACCAAAGTTCACAAAGCTAAAGGGAAACATTAAAGTATTAAATGTTTAATGAATTTTAACAAGACTGGCAATATTTTAATAAAAATAAAATGTCGAAAAACAGATACAAAATCGGGGTTTAGTATTTTTTTTTCAAGTCTTTTTCGCTTTTATGAGAGACATTTAATTAATATAATTTAAAATTTCGGTCTGTAAAAGGAATTATTTCGATAGTCGATGAAGCTTCTCCGGCAGCGAATCCTAGCGGCGGATTGGGAAACTACGTGTGATTCGCTTCGAGAAATGTAGTTGAAAACAACATTCGCGCAAATATTTATCACTCTCGGCAATTTTTTTGACGTGACGTCTAATAAATCGATGAACGCCGGCTGCACGCACGAAAAAGTGTCCCGTTACACACATAGTCCCGTTTCGCTGTGTACCGTTACGCTCATTTTATATTGCTCTTTGCTAACCTGAACCTCCTAGCATTGCGACCGAGTACATGGCGTAATTCTGTTTTCATGCATTTCAATGTATCATTTTCATTGCTCTTTGCTAACCCGTTCCTCCTAGCATTGCTGCAGAGTCCGTGGCGCAAATATATTATTTTTGACTGCATTTTGGTGTTGGGTAAGCCATTTTCCTTCACATCATCCTTGAAACACTCCCATTAGTTTCCTACTTTTCCTATCATCGTCCTATCCTTAACAGAATAACACAGATTGGAAGAAGTTAAATAGCAAACATGTATAAAAGTTATAGTTAAAATAATCTCTTCGTTAAAGTAATAAACATATTTGAATTAATGAGTGCAAATAAAAGTAAATTTATCAATTAAATTGTAGATTTCATTTCACTCTTTCTTTGTATCCATACAAGATAGTGATAATTCAAAAAATTTAATTTAATTCTATTCATAAAAGTATGCAATCATTTCATCAATGTTTTGTTATGACGTTGTCACGTTAAACTATCGTCCGTAAACCGACTTTACAATCAACCAATTTTTTTAAAAATAATTCCACGTGTCTGAGTTACATTAGATGTATATCTGAGAAACGAGAACACGTGAATTTGTTCGTTACCGAGATTACACATCTCTGACGAGTATTGAAAGACTCGCTCACATTAAACTTGGCACACCGCATACAGGCGACGAGTAGGGGCATGCATATTTCGCGAAAAGATTCCGAGACTAGCTGAAAGTTAGAACACTGTAGCATCGTCTGTGTCTCGTGATTGGGTGAGATTCTTTCAGTTCAATATCGATTGTTACAACACCAATCACAGTGAGTCAGTGCGGAAGCAAACGCGTCCTGAGTGGCTCGATCAAATAAGGCAACGACTTCTCTCGCAGACGTCCGCCAATCACGAGGAAGAAACCGCTGGTGTGAGTATAACTTGTTGCAGTCTAATGGGCGTTCAGATTTATTCGCGAAAAATGCCTGCCCCTAGCGACGAGCTATTCGAGACTATAGTGGATTCCGAACCACTTAGGCCGCCACTAACATCTCCATAGTTGCTCGCTGGAGATGACAGGGAAACTGCGCAGGGGCCATCGTCGCCCCAGGGGCTTCCGAAACTGCCTGGTAGCCGGCTCGAGAGCTCAACCCGAACACACGCCCACGCCTTAACTGGCACTCGAAACTTCTGCCCACCAAAAAAGGGAAGCCTAAGATGTACATTCAAGTTCTATCC
The DNA here is from genome assembly GCF_032445375.1 of Bacillus rossius redtenbacheri. Taxonomy (NCBI): domain Eukaryota; kingdom Metazoa; phylum Arthropoda; class Insecta; order Phasmatodea; family Bacillidae; genus Bacillus; species Bacillus rossius. The sequence goes on along the minus strand of NC_086333.1, from coordinate 67,504,096 downwards.
CTGCCCGAACACGCCCGAATATTCACCTTCGGCCAACCTCGGGTTTATTTACATGTCCTATTTATATTTCTCTGTTTATTTCAATGTAGCTATACTAACCTAACTAGCCGTCCATAGTGTTTTAAAGTAGCTAACCTAACCGACCACTTTTAATGTTTGAATTCATTTTTACTGCGCAAAAATAAAACAAATCCCGAGGTAGGCCGAAGGTGAATATTCGGGCGTGTTCGGGCAGGGACAGACCTTGATGTTCACCTTAGGCTTCTCACCAAAAAAGCCGGGAGTAATTTACGTTGACCGCTACACTGCCGTCGGCCCGGCCGACTGAAAAGAAAAAAAAAAAGAAAAAAAAGAAGCAAAACTTGGGTCGGTAACGTCCAATTACATCACAGCCACCTCTGCTCGCAACAGCGGCAATCACAGGTTTACACAGGCGTCCACGCCCTTCGTTAGAACCACGCAGTGACCGCCTTGTTTGCCTCGGAGGGGTGGAGGGGGGAATCCTGACACCTCGGCGCTAACCGACACGTGCGCCGTCAACTCGGGAGTTCTCGGGAAGTGTCGGGCAAACAGCGACCCAACACCACGAGGAAACACACCAACCGAACTATTCACTCTTTAAAAAAAAAAATTGGTTGTCTGTAAAGTCGGTTTACGGACGATAGTTTAAGGTGACAACGTCATACCAAAACATTGATGAAATGATTGCAAACTTTTATGAATAAAATTGATTTATTTTTATTTTAAATAATAAAAGAATAAATACTTGAAATTATACTAGTAACCATATTTGTAAAATGCAAGAATTATTAACCTTTATTGCCGAAATTTTTGTTGAAAAACACATTTAACTTACACTTCACTTTATAAACAGTCGAGTGGAAGAGAGATAGATGCGGCGCAAGCGTACAATGAGCACAACGGGACACAGCGTAACGGAACAATGTGCGTAACGGGACACTTTTTCGTGCGTGCAGCCGGCGTTCATCGATTTATTAGACGTTGTCACGTCAAAAATAAAAAAAAAATGTAAAATTTACAAGAATTTGTTTGCACATTCACCAGACCTTGTAAAAGTAAAACAGCGAGTCTTGTAATATAATTTGCTTGTAAACTTACAACAGGAATGCTAGTAAAACCACAAATTAAACGCGTACTTACAGGCAATCGCAATAGGTCGCAGCAGAACCTGATTTCCCCACGAAAGAAAACTAGTACTACAGCTTCGTTAAGGCTTTATTGCATGCTTTGAAGCCAAACACACACAATCCATCTTATTAATTGATCGTTTAGCCTGTATTGTAAAAAAAGGTCTAGTATTTTTACAAGGAAATTCTTGGAAACTCAGATGCCAACTATATCTACATATATATAATAGGATTTTGGAATGTATGACGTCGATTAACTAAGACACCGTTTGACCGATCACCACGAAATTTGGTAAACACATATTTGAACACGGATAATATTTTTGCGATATCCATTTAGCTATAACTCGTCGCTAGATGGCGCTGCAGCGCATAAACTTCTAAATCGTTCAACCGATCGCCATGGGTAAACAGAAAATCATAGTTCATAGACATACAAACAGCAATTGTGTGTCACTTCTTTTATGTCCACCACACTGCCATATAGCACTATCAATTTTGCTTTAACTTGCGGACAATATTTCACCCTGTGTTCAGCCCGGGCAACGCATTGTAAATATTTCAAAGGTAGAGTTTTTGTAAAATTACACATGGTACAAAGAGCTCTGCCTTGCAGTTTTACAAGTTGCATCGTTGGCAACTGAGTTTCCAAGGATTTTCCTTGTAATAATAATAATATTAGTTTTTAAAGTCCTGTGTCGCGCTGCAACGTTTCTACAGCAGCCTGCCTCGATTACGAAGCACCAGCTGCAAACGTTCGGCATAGTTTCATGAGCCTACTATAGGGGCCTGGCCCTTATTATTGGTGATGCGATCGTCAGAACTTTTAAAGACATGGGCGTACATCCAGGGGAAAAGCCCCAACTACCCCCCCCCCCCCCCCGAAATCAATAAGTTCCTAACTGACGGGATGGAAAGGGGGGGGGGGGGCCTTGCACAATCGTGACTGTGAGACGGCTTTGCAAACGTAAAACCTAGTCAGATGTCCGAATAACCAACATTCGTTGATCTTTGGAAATTTATTTTCTGTTGTAAAAGTTAAAGGTAGGTTAGGTTAGGTTAGGTTTTGTTACATTAATACGTAAAAATCCCGCAACAATTCGTTGTTTATTTTGTTTACCGGGACGGTAAGTTTTTGCTCGTCTAGACGATCGTACCTAAAACGGAAGGTTGGTTATGTTACGTTAGCGACGTTTGAAATACTGCAATCGTGAAAAATGTACACTCGCAAAATGTTTTGAATACCGATCGGCTAATTTAATATATAATTGGCAGGGACTGTTCTGGTGTTAATGGATAATAGGCTCCCCCGATTAGTTTCTTTCTTTATTTCTTATAACGGGATGAAGTTAAATAGTGCAAGAAGTTCAAATATTCGCTTAATTGTTTAGTACCGAAAACTAATCCTAATAGGTGAGATTTTAAGCAAATAAAATATTTTCCCACTCGTAGTTTTCGCCCCACTACCTGGCAAATCACACATATACCAATTTAGAGTAAAAAAAACACACTATTAAAGAATTTAACAGAGTAATTGTAATCAACTTTAAAATCATTAACATGCATACCATCATACCATATTCGTGCAACTACTTAATAGCATTAGAAGTGACGATTTGGGGCCTGTAGTTTTATATTCCCTCCTTTAGCTATGTTTTATCGAAGAGGACTCTACCTTACAATATTTCTTTCTAATATAAGACGTTAAAAAAACAAACAGTTAAAGTAAACATTTTTGGCCATCGATTTCTAGTAGTTGTGTTTGGTAAATCCTAAGGCAGTCGGGAATAAAAATAATAAATTTTTTAAATCAATTTTATCTTAAAATTTCAAATTCGTGAAACGATTTATAAAAACGAGAAGCCTAAGATGTACATCAAGGTCTGTCCCTGCCCGAACACGCCCGAATATTCACCTTCGGCCAACCTCGGGATTTGTTTTAGTTTTGCACAGGAAAAATGAATTCAAATATTAAAAGTGGTTCGTTAGGTTAGCTACATTAACACACTTTAAAACACCATGGACGGTTAGTTAGATTAGTATAGCTACATTAAAAAAAACAGAGAAATATAATTTTTTTTTTCTAACCTAACTAAAACTAAGTGTATTTTGGAGGGGTCCGGGTTAGGGAGGGACCTAGGTGCGTCTCAGGCCGAAGCCTATACGCCTAGTCATGCTGGGATTAGCCATGCAAGGAGAGGGTCGCATGCATCATGTGCTAGGAGGGGATTGGCCAGCCATGGCAGCGATTGGCGCCATGACTAACTCCCCTCACTCTTAAATCTAGACTATAACTAGAGATAGGTTTGGGCCCAGGTAAAACCTGCATAGACACAGGGAAAACCCTGGGCACATTCATGCGGGATGCAAATTGGCATGCATTACGTGTAGGAATTTACAGGAGACAGAGGATGGTCTGGATGAAGTGTTGGACAGAGTAGAAAAGAGTCTACCATGCGGGGGTTGGGCACTTGGACTCGTGGTCCGCTTTTCTAGTTGTCCAGTACTGGATTTAGTGACCAGGGACGCAAGCGCCCCTGGTGGTGAGTGGTTGCACTGACCACTCACTCCGCCGCCAGTCAACACCTAAAAAACTAAGAAACTAAAACAGAAAAAAGATAAATGACTTACAAACTAGGCATTTCGTTACAAAATATGCAAACACCCAACTCAGGGATGGACGTGCAGTGTTTAAATAAAACTAAAATAAGAACTAAAAATATTTTTTTTTAATTTTTAATTTTATTTTTATTTTTAGTTTTTTTATTATTATTTTAGAAATATATAGTTTTGATGACTATTACTTAGTATCTAGGACTTATTACTAATTTACAAATCTCTAATATCTACTATTATACTACTAGTTAAATATAGAGGAACTGTCTGTGTATAAAGTTACAGGTGAATTAAGTCAAGACCTATTCGCATTCTGGCATTTGTTGCAAGCTTGTAATTCAAAATCCCATGTCTTTCAGAAACACAACCGGCACTGGAGGTGAAGCCTGCCAGGCGGGCCATGCCCATCGGACATAGGGAGTCAGCCCTAACAGCACAGGCAGTGGAACTCCCGGGAGACAAACCTACACCTGCGTGCTTCGGACCATTTTGAATTAGCTAATTATTCATTAATGTCTATAATTTAAGTTTCAACTCGCGGGAGACTGATTGGCCGATCGCTCAGCCAGCCACAGCACACTAGGGCGGTCTGTGAGCCAAGATTGAATTTGGCATTTTATATTTTCCATGCAACTCTGGATCTTGTTCGCCCAGTGATGAAATATATGGGTTTCTGCTTATGGCACATTTATCATAGAATTTTTGCGCAGTTCGGAAATAATAATGTTTTAAAAGTTCGAGTTTGAGCTCTGTGTGCATAGCCCTTACGGGGCAATACACAGGCGCATCTGTCGTAATACGAATACTCGTATTCTGAATTCTCTGTAGCTTGATTAAGTGAGATTCCGCTGCTGTTGCCCACACCGGCGCTGCATACGTGATTATTGGTTTTATTAGTGCGTTATAAATTATTATTCCGTTTTTAACAGAGCTTCCTAAACGTCTGCTCATGACGGGGTAGAGGGCCATGAGCCTAGTGAAAGCTGTTTTTCTTTTCGCCTCTATGTGATCGCGCCATAGTAGTTCCCTATCCATGTGCACGCCTAAATATTTAACAACATTTTTGTGAGGAATTTGCTCACTGAAAAGTGTTAGTCGTGGTCTATCTTCGAGTGGCGGGAGATGTTTACGCGTAAAAACTATAGCTTCTGATTTAGTAGGGTTTACCTTAATTCGCCATTTTGTGCACCACTGTTCTATTGAATTTAACGCGGTTTGCAATCTGTCTGCTGCGAGTTCTAGAATACTAGATCTGCTAAACAATACCGTATCGTCCGCGTAGCAGCCAAACTGAACTGATCGGTGTGCGGGCTTAGGCATATCATGGATATAAATATTGAATAAAACCGGCCCCAAAATGCTGCCTTGTGGGACTCCTGCTTTAATTATTTTTAAATCGGACTGTGCTCCTTCTGTCGTGACTCTAAACGATCGATTTTCTAAATACGAGGCCAGTAATTTAATATAACAATCGGGGAAGCCAGTTTTATATAATTTATAAATTAAGCCTTCATGAAGTACTCTATCAAAGGCTTTTTCTATGTCCAAAAACGCTGCGAGATTATAGCTATTCTGATTGAACGCAGTTATTATTTGTTCTGTCAAACGGGCCAGTTGATGCGTTGTTGAATGCGCGCTGCGAAAACCAAATTGTTCGTCCGGCAGTACGTTATTTTCTTTAATGTGAGCATTTAGTCGCTGCAGAATTATGCATTCGGCTACTTTTGACAATGTACTCAGCAGACTAATGGGCCTATAATTTTGGGGCAGTGTCTTATCTTTTCCGGATTTATGAAAAACTATCACATTCGCTTCTTTCCACTGCAATGGAAAATACTGTAGTTTAAGTATTCCATTTATTAATTGAGCTAGGTATTCCAAAATTTTGTCGGGCAGTTTCTTAAGGACTACTGCCTGAATGCCATCGTTTCCCGGTGCCTTACGTGGTTTCATACGCCTGATAGCCTGTTTAACTTCCTGAGATTGAGTTAAGTAAGGTTTTGAAGTTAAAGGCTGATTAAGTTTAATTGTAAGGTCTCTGTATATTCCGGCATTAAATTGCGGGTCACAGGGTTCGATATTAGGTTGAAAGGCTAATTCAAGGGTATTCGGGAAGGCTTGTGCCTTGTCTGTCGGTATAAAAGCGAACCCAGTGCGAGTTTGTAGCGGAGGTATTTTATCTATCTTATGAAGGAATCGCTTTGTCATACTCCAGGTGCTACCATCTTGCACCTGTAGCTGAGAGACTTTCGTCTCCCATTGGCTGCTCCTCCATAGAGTTATTTCATCGGAAATTATTTTCTGTAATTCATTAATTCTCGCTTTAATGTCGCGCTGCCTACGTCGAGTATATTCGCGCCTTAATCTATTTTTCTGAGAAATTAAATCCCTAATATACACCGGCAGTACATCTTGCTTAAATCTAACCACCTTTTCTGGGATGCACGAGTTAATTGCAGTTTGAATTTTAACTGCAAGTTCAGTGACTGCTGATTCGATGTTATCTTTCGTTTCGAAGTTGGCAGCATCGGCTGCAGGCAAATTATCGACTAAATACGTCTGAAAGCCTCTCCAGTCAGCTTTCTTGTAGTCTTTAATTTTTCTCGGAGGACTGATGTCAGTGTCCACGTCATCGAATAGTAGATGTACTGGAAAGTGGTCAGACGACATTTCGTGAAAAACTCTGAGTTCGAATCCCGTTTGAACTCTCTTATTTAATGCAATATCTAAAATATCGGGGTTGTGCCTTAGTACTCCGCTATCATGAGTGGGCTCTGAGGGAGCATGTACTTGATAATTTTTGTTAGACTCGTGTCTTTGCAGCAGTAGGCCATTGGCTGTATTGCTCCGACAGTTCCAGTCTTTATGCTTGGCATTAATATCGCCGACTGCTAGAAATGTGGGAGCTGAGCCATATAAGATGTCCAGCTCGTTTTCAGTTAGTGACCTCCCCGGTGGTGCATACATCGAAATAAGCACTATTTGTTGTTTATTGACTTTAAAAGTAATTGCAACAGCTTCTAATTTATTAAATTCAGGTAAATGAAATTCACTATGTTGTATACTTCTGTGGATTAGTAGGGCAACCCCTCCACTTCTGGTATCGCGGTCGCGCCTATAAATAGTGTAATTTAAGATAGTTAGACGATCTGTTGGAATTAAGTGTGTTTCGTTTATCGCCGCGATTCTAATATTATGTTTAATTAAATGATCGGTAAATTCGATTATTTTATTTCTAATTCCTCGTGCATTCCAGTAAAGGATGGTACTTAATCTACTGTCTACGGGGGTAGTATTAATGGCAGAACCTAAATTAAGGGTGTGCGGCATTAAAGCTGGCCGCTAATGCTGTCACGAAGCCCGTGGTGGCTTTTATTTTGTCCTCTATTGACTTGGACGGATTACACCAAATAGCCATTAAAATGCACATTGGTTCCAGGACGTGTGCCAGGTTAGGGTTCTGTGCAATGGCATCCGATTGGCCCACGAGCTTCAGAAAGTCACTCGCGCCCATCGCTGGATTCTCCAAGGGTTTTAACTGCGGTGAAGCAGTTGGCAATTCTGTTGGTGAGAAATATAAATATATATAAATAAACCCGAAATTGGCCGAAGGTGAATATTCGGGCGTGTTCGGGCAGGGACAGAACTTGATGTACATCTTAGGCTTCCCTATAAAAACGTTTATGTGATTGTTGAACTGAGATTGGGGCCAACAATATATATATATCATTATATATATATATCATTATATATAAAACTAAGTTGATAAAATGTGCGTGCCGATAAAACTTCAAAGGGAGTCCCGGCACGATAAAGGGACTTATATAGTGTGATAGCCCTTTATCCCCCCTCAAACAAGAAAGTTCCCGTTTTAACCAAAAGGGCGTGTTTTTAAAGATATAAGGGCTTTTCCAACCCTTCAACTTGGAAATTAAGTGAGAAAATGTTTTCAATAATTTTTTTTTTTTACTTTTTACGTCATAGTTTATTTTTTTATTTCACCTACCACGTAATCTCATATCAACTCCCGAGCGAAGCCGGGTATCATAGCTAGTGTGTGTGTGTATATATATATATATATATATATATATACACACACACACATATATATACACACACAACACACACACACAATATACACGTGCTTCCCCACAGCCGATGTTAATAGCTGCGTGTCTCGTCGCGCGCGGTACACGGTACACGCCGCGCCTGGGCTTCCTGGCTGCACGCAGGCACACAGTTTCCGGCAGAGAGATACACGTTGCGGCGACGAGCAAATAATGTCATAGTTTCGCGACTAAACACCCCCCTCTACCCGCCCAACACCAACCCACTCCTCCCTCCTGCAACGTGCGGGCAGCAGCGACATAGCATCGCGACACCGCCGGCACACACGGGCGAACAAAAGGCTCCCGTGGGAAGGGAGGTGGGGGAAGCAGTGGCGATGTATGGATAAAGCCGCGTTATTTCGATGGGCGGGAAGGGGAGGGGGAGGTCATATCGTTGCACCCCCCCCCCCCCTTCCTCCACGATACAACCCCTTCAACACATCTACCCTCTCTCCAAAATCATTTTTATTTTTTTTTGCGACTCCCGCTTTCATCCTGCACCACTACTACCAACGACTAGGCGAAATATAAAAAAAAAACCTCCCCCCCCCTTTCCAGTAATGCATTGTTACAACTCCATGTCAACACCAGGAGGGAGCGCGTTTATTTCCCCCTCCCCTTTTTCCAAACTCACCAATACCCTCGCCACCCCCTTAAAGTTCCTTTTTTTTTCCTTTCTCTTTTCATTCTAATAAAAGTGAAGCGCAGTCCCCTTGCGACACAGCACTCTGCGGGTAAACACTGGAAAGTGAAAAAAAAAAAAAAAAAAAAAATTGCTACAACAACAAAAAAAATAAATAGATATACAACTCGAAAGAGTGCAAAAATTATTATGAATTAAACCTCTGTGAAGACTGCGACTCTCTCTTTAACTTGGTTGCAAGGCCTTCAGGCGCGCTGGCTTTGTTCGCCGCGACTTCTTTTACTTTTTGTTTGGCCGCGCGCTCCGTGGCTGGCTGAGAGATGTAAATAATTACGCGGCGCGACTTGATCTCCATAGTAATGTCCTTTATTTACGGCCGTCGGATGCGCCAGCGCCGGCACAAAGCACGGCCGCATTAATTATGTTAAAAAAACTCGCTCTCGCCAGAGAGTATATTCACTGAATTTTTAAGGCAACCTTAATCTCCAACTTAAGGCAAGATGCCACGCTTCTGTTAAATATTTTTTTTCCGAGCGATTCGCTGTGCTCTTATGGTCAACTTACCTCGCATCCTACTACACCTATCCCAAAGGGTTAGTATCCTAAATAATCTTGCGTCTCATATTTAGTGCTTTTGTACACGATTTAAAAAAATTGTAATATAAACACATTTAACTGTTTAAATTTTTTTTAAACTAAACAAATCCTTATTTTGTGGTGTTTATGAATATTAAGGCAAATTTTTGTGTCATGTACTGAAAGCATGAAATCATGCGATATAAGGTTTTGGATTACAGTTTGTATGTAGCATTCACCTTGAAACTCTTTTTGAAGTTATACGTCTTTAGGCGCGTTATGAGAGAAAATTTCACAGGATTAAAAAAAAAGCTACATGCAAATAAAATTTATATATGTGCTTTCAAATCATATATTTTAGTGATTGCTATTGAATACTGGTACATATAATTAAAAACATTTATTTAATATTAATATTGGTGATAAAAATTGTGTTTATAAACTTTTACAAGTAATTTTATATAAGTGAGGTTATGTTCCCGCATGTATAATTTATTTAAATTATGAATTATTACATTATTTAACAAATAATTAAAATTAACAACTCATAAAACATTCAGCACATTTATGGTTTTTCATTATTAATTTAAAATGAACTCGATTCTCGATTATTTTACTTTATAAAAATAATTTCATACAAATAACTATATTTTTACTCAATACTAAGTATTTATTTATTATTAACGTATGAATTTATAATTTAACAACAGTATTTATTAAATATCTCCAGTTCTTTTATAATTTTATTTCTATCAATTATATGCATGCAAAATTAAAGTTAGTTTTTAATTTTACGCCAAGTTAGCACAGATTTCAACGCGCGTACATCAGTACACACACCCGTTTTTTAGTATAGCATTCATATCAATAAACAAATTAATAATTTTTTCCGGGTTTTTATAATATTTAAAAACAATTGCGCGACAATTAACACTCGTTATATTCACTTAGTAAATATCCGTTGAAAATATTTGTGACACAACAACAAATTCAAGAGATGTACAGTTTTGAATTTGCAAAGTTAGGCCTTAACTAATAGAAATGTCGATTAAATAAAAAATAAAAATAACCAACAAGGCGTGTGAAACCTAGCCTTAACTGCTGCCACACTATCTCCAGGACGAAAGATAACATTAACGACCGCTCATCTGTGATCGCAGCTTTGTTATATATTTAATATTTACAACTCATATGTAGGCCTATATACTTTTATGTCACATTATATGGCGCCGTTACAAGTTCAAGAATGTGCGGTAATTAGAACCAAAAATAATATGACAGTAGGGCATGTCATGATATTCATTTAAAAAGAATGTTAATTAGCTTCCCGGATACCGAGGCCCTGCCCACGTTGTTGCCTGTCAGAACCCAACAGCCAATCACGCAGCGTATCGCTGATAAATGAGGGGTCGCGCGACAGACGACTATCGACGCTGGGTGCGTTAGTGACGTCACAATGACGTGAACCAATACGGAGGGGGGGGGGGAAGTCATTAACAGAAGCAGTAGTGGTGTTGATGTCAGACCACACGTCTCCCAACTGATTGTAATTACTCGTAATGATGAAAGCATTACAAGCGAAATATGTAGTAACGTAGTTTCATCTCGCAAGAGAAGCGCGCAGTAGCCAAGTGTTCCTTCACACGTAGCTCCTTGTCTTATTGAAGACCCAGCCACAATCAACGTACAATTAAGACGTTGATGGTTATAGCGATAATCATTTTCACAACACAAAACTAGCACGGCGGTCTGGCTATAACTAACATAAAACTTCACCCCATTCCTTTGTTTATTTTGGATGTTCTACTGTTAGAAAAAATCATGTTGCTGTAATTGGTAGAAATGTGTAATTATAATTAAAAAAATAGTATCAACAGAATAAAATACATTTCAGCACATGAATTGCAAAATTAGATATTAGATGCAGAAATAGATTTTTCCTCCTTCGGATGTTGCACCGTTTTGTTTATCGCTCGGGTTTAGTAATAAAATAGCATTAAATGAGAGTTAAACTTAGAGCTACTCTACTTAACACTACTATCGGGTTTGTGTACATGCTTATTGCAATGCACGATTGTAGCTAATCAAATTAAATTACATGGCGTTCAACTGTGCTTGTGATTATGGCCAGGCCTTGACATTTTTGTTTGGTCAAATTTACAGAAATTTTTAAAGAAGAATGTACTTAAAATAAACAAAAGCTGCATAAAAATACTAGCCTAATGGATCCTTTAGCTAAGATATCCACTCAAAGTGAATCTTAATGAATGCGACCATCTTTGCATCCCTATATGCATCCAATAACTCGTGATTTCTAGATATGCGGTGCAAAAAGACGCGCAAGACTTCGTAATTATTTTATCACTTTCTCGCTTTTCTGCGCCCATTGATACTGCGCTAAGTGAAGATCTGATGAAAACTTCGTGGCAGCAACAAAATCATGGAAGTTAAAGAGTTACAATTTTATAAATAGCATTTAGATAGTAGTAACGAAGCGTGTGAAATTGAGCATCAAGTACAACGGAAGAAATAAAGTCATGAATTTCCAAAGACAAAGGTTCGTCCCTCAACTTAGAGAGTAATAAAAAGAACAATAACAGAACCGCTAGAGCAAGATATTTTCACCAAAGTAAAATTTAACACTTTCAACTCAAAATTCAGTGAACTCAATTTTTTTTTCGATTCACAAATTGCCTGATCCTATTTTGGAGGTGCGATGTATTATATTTAGCCACCGGAAAAAACTCGCGGATTCATTTCGCGATGTGCTAAAATTAAAACACGCATACCTTTGAGCTGCTTTCGCTATTGACTCAGTATTTATCTGTAGGGCTCTGGGCCAATTAGAATCCCTCAACCATAGAAAAATAATCCAATCACAGACAGCCCAGTTGAGACTTTTCACAAGTCAGCAACTTATTTTCAGAGTATCCAGAGTATTGTGTCGTCTACCCTGAGGTCTTTTAATCCGGAAATTTTCCCATTACGTAATTATTAGAGACCTGTAAAATTCGCGGATTCATTTCGCGATAGGAGAGAGTCCAAATACTTTTGACATTATTTTGCTTCAGTGATTGGGCCACAGTTTATCTGAAGGATTCTGGGCCAATGAAAAATCTTTAACAGAAGAATTAGCGAATAACGATCATTCCAGTCAACAGGTGTTACGAGTCGGTAAACCAATCAGCAGATGTAATTTACACGAGTGCGTAGAGGATCATGGAGTCTATCCTTTAGGGATTTGAAATCGCGAATTTTACAGGTCTCTAGTAATTATATTTCAAGAAAACAAATATTGACACTCACAAAGTCTCGACTGTATTAATGAAAAGGGGGGGAAGGGGGGGGATAAAGAGACAGGGAAATAAGCCGCTGAGTATTAATTTTAAGGGAGAGTGGGGGCACGAAAGGCCGGCAAAGGGTTAATTTGACTGCAGGTGTTGCGGCGCGCCGGACATGGAAAGGGATGGATTCGATACCAGGAAGGGGCGGGGGAGTTGGCGTGGTGCAGTGGCGGGGAGTGGCGGGAGTGGCGGGAGTGGCGGGAGTGGCGGGGAGTGGCGGGAGTGGCGTGACTGCGTGACTGCGGGGAGAGCGGACACGCGCCAGACGGGACCGTCCCACAGCGCCGGCCAGTCTGCCAGCCGCGCAGGGAGGAGAGCCGGCGCTGTCTCGCGGCTATCGATCTCTCGAACAAACTGCCCCGCGCAGCGGTCGACCTCTCGCGCGACCGTCGTCCATCCCCAGCCCGCAACGGGAAGCCTACGATTCACTCGTCCTTCTGGACATACCCGAATACTCACGTTGGCAAAACAGACGAGAGAGCCAAACGAACGATCGTACATCTTCGGGTTTTTTTTTTGTTCATTGTAAATAAATATACAACTCATGATAACTAATAGTCAATTAGGTTAGGTTAGCTACATTATAAATACTTTAAAACAATGTGGACGGTTAATTTGGTTAGGATAGCTACATTAAAGATAAACGGTTTCCCCCAAATAAATACACCTGTTGTGGTACGGGAAAAAAAAGCGAGTATGAACTTCGGGGAACTTCGGGTTTGGCTCTTTCGTCTGTGAAAAGAAGGCTTGCCAACGTGAGTATTTTGGTATGACCAGAAGGACGAGTGAATCGTAGGCTTCCCGCCGGCAACAGCAGTGTCAGTAGTTGCAGTTGAGGGATCCCGCTTGCACTGGTACAATCGTAACTGTGAAACTGGAATGATAAACGTAATCCCAACCCCTCCCTTCCCTTCCATATCAATCCCACAGATTTTTTCGCCACCTGGTAGCAGCAGCAAAAGATTCAGTGTAGTAGTAGCAGCGACGCAGTGATATTCGTGCACATCTTCATCAGCCGAAATTTAAACCCCATTAATACTCGCTGCGCGGTCAAATAAATTAATGTCCTGCGAAATTTTAAAAAATATACAATCATGTACATTTAGACCATCTGAGGTCCCCCCCCCCCAACCCCCGTTTTTTTTTATTTGTTGACCCCCGCGCTGTTAGCAGAAGCCTTACCGGCAAAAATACATACGTAGTTATGTTTTTTTGGAAATACGTTAGGAGAGCACAGCCTTGATCGCGGGCGCTTGTCTGGAACCTGAGAGCGATCTGGGGTCATGCATACCTTCACAACAGTGCGACACGACTGAGAGCAACCGAGCGTTTCAAATGCGCTGCAGCGCCCGCCGCCTCAAAGCGATACAGCGTGCCGGGATCTGCAGGCTCTGCAGCGTGTATCGCGGCGCGCAGCTGGAAGATCAAAGGTTTCGAGACGCCAAACGGAAGAGCGAAGGAACTGGAGGGAATGGCGGGCTGTGGGATGAGAGAAGGAAGAGAAAATCAGAGAAGTGGGGGAAACAGCCAGAGATACGTTCTCGCTATCCACACACGGGAATTTACCGTGCTGCATAGCTTGTAACACGAACATGCCTCCATTTCTGTTTCGAAATTATTATTGAAGTGAAAACTTCTATTGGAAGGTTTGGATAGGGAGTAAATTCATGTAAGTCGTCATCGACATGGTCATGTGACGTGTTAACGATAACACTATATCTGTTCCTATTAGTATTACTTATTGCGCTTTTAAATCTTAAGTATACGATTACTGTGCAGTAAAAAGTGAGTATGGAATATATTACTATTCTCATATAGATATATAGTTTGAATAACGAAGAAAACGGAGTCTTTGTAGCAATATAACCCAAAAATTAAGAACATTATTAGTTTTTTTAATACCTACAATTACTATGCAATGCGTTTTTATAGTTATTTAGGAGTTATTTTACTAACGTCATAAATGATAATATTTTTTCGTAAAAATTGCGAAAACGTTTTCACTTCTGTCGGCGGTCCTCATGACTGCTTTGAAATTATTATTTTTTATATTGAACAACATACTTGACGATGCTATCGGCGAGATGTTTTCAAAATTTCACAAAAGAAAATAGGCTCAACTATCGCTTCTTGTGCTTTATTTCATGAGCGAAAGCCAAATTAAAAAAAAATAATCGTAATACTTTCATTCTCAAAAATTATAACGCATAGTCGGAGGTGTATTTGAATTCGTGAGACAGAATGAATGTGCTGGTGATTCTAGCGCGGTATCGCCTCTACGGACGCGGCGCGCCGTCTTTTTATCGCGCACAGGGCGGCTGCGAGATCTGAACAGTAACCACAGCATTATATGGCGGAAAAATTAAGATAAAACGGTACTGCAAGGTCCTTGAGTGCTTTCAAGAATCTGCACCGGATGTTTCAAACTTACAAATTATTATTTTTTTTTAAATACAGTTTTAGCCATTTCAACTCTTCTAAAAAAAATACAGTTTGAAAAAAAGAAATTCGGAAAACGTTAACTACTCATCCGCCCTCAGAGTATCCTTAAATTATTTTCGTAAATAAACCCCATTCGGATATCATTAGCAGTTTTAAAATAGCTTAGGTTTTGTTTACTGAAGCTGTGAACTCTAAATGTGTGCCCTTAACTAGAAAGACACACGCGAAATAAAATAATTATCAGACTTTCAATAACACGTGACGAACAAAAATTGAAAAAGTTCACCGACTTCTCGGCCAATAGATAGAAACCAATTAAAAAAAGATACTTCAATCACAGGCGTGGCCTCGGGGGTGGTCTACGTACGCACATCATCTACCAAGTCTGACAGGGGGTGCTTACGGCGGTATTCCAACACGTTCGGATAATGCAACGAATAAGCACTGCCGTGTTGGGACGCAACCGTAACGAAACCCTCGGGCCCTGTATTCCAAAACGTGTCCAAACAGAATCCCAGTAAGGAAACAAATCGGCAAACCGTTTTAATAAACGGTGCCCTGTGCGAGGCTAGAAACTGGTTTCAACGCATTCTAGCGGACGTTTCGCAACCACCGACAACTGTTACTGTACTGCAAAAATACTAGAGATTGAAGCACATTGCCACAAAAATAGAACTGCCGGTGTGATTTTCTCCTGTAATTTTTAAGTTATGATTATTTCTTGTTATAACTATTAAAATGTACAAAATGTATTTTAAAATATTCTCGCTATCATAAAGTTTCGTTTGGCTCACCAACACACTTATTAGGTACGAACCCCGCTGATCACAAAAACGTCTGTCTACGAGTAAATAGCAATAGACGCGGATCCTCCATATGGACGAAAGGAAGCATACATATACAGTACACTCCCGATTATCCGCGAAATTAAGTGGCAGGGCCACCGCGGATAGTGAAAATCGCGGATGATCCGCAAAAGAGCCGAAAATGGAAAAAAAAAAAAAAAGGAAACATTAATTTCAACTTAAAATTCCAAAAATGTATGTACAGTAAAAGTTACAATTAACAGTAAAAAAATTTAAATTATTCTAAAATGTTAGTATTTTACTAAATAATTAACGTACAATACATTTCAGTAATGTAAACATAAAAGTGCTCGGTACTTGCTTCGTAACAAGGATACAGGACTGTACGTACTCTGAGACTTCATTAGACACTGCGTGAGTTCCGAGA
Source organism: Bacillus rossius redtenbacheri (assembly GCF_032445375.1). Lineage (NCBI taxonomy): Eukaryota > Metazoa > Arthropoda > Insecta > Phasmatodea > Bacillidae > Bacillus > Bacillus rossius. The sequence goes on along the minus strand of NC_086333.1, from coordinate 67,487,985 downwards.
AGGCCTGTGGCGTTTTACTGTATACTGCACACAATACACTCGTCAGTAGAGTTCAAATTTGCTCACTTGTAATAAAATACAGATTTACATGTGTGCTGTATTTGTTCGTAGCATGCGCGGATAATAGTGGGGTTTCCTGTACATATATATACACACATATGTGTGTTTGTGTGTGTGTGATTATACAAGTACTCAATGTACATTTTTACTATATCCACTGATTCAGCACTGGAATGTTATGAAATCAAAATCTAATGTTCTTGTTTGATTGGCTGTTTGTATCCAGGGCCCACCGCACGGGCAATCCCAGCAGAACTCAGGAGCGCCATGAACAGCGGTCAGGAGACACCTGGGTCTTGTCCTCTTGTCGATGGAACCAATACCAGGAACACAGTTCACCCAGGAGGAAAGGAATGTGGACAAAACAACCAGCCCATGCCCGAACGCACGGCACACTGTCAAATTTCATTCTACAACTATATTTGACAGACTTGAGTTCGAGGGGCCGTACCGGACTAAGGCCGGGAATTCCAACACACAAAAATAAGGGTTCAGGTGTCGAATACGCTAAAACTGTGCCCTAACCGTATTCCCAGCGCACGATAGGACACGGTCAGTCCCTTGTTTTTGATGAGGAAAGGATTTCTGTGTCCTGTCCGTGACCTTGACCTATCTGGCGCCCAAATTCCGCTCATGCGCAGAGCTCACTTTTTTCGTTGATTTCACCCAGATGGCGGACCCGCGTCTGGCGCCAATAACTCGTATATATTCAACTTCGTGATCATCGGGTGACGTGCCCAGAGTTTTGGTGTGTGCCAAATGAAACTTTATGATAGCGAAACCATCCTGGAATACATTCTGAGCACTAAAACGGTCGTAGAAGTTAACAATCGTAACTTAAAAAGTACATACTTGAGAAAATTAGAAAGGCGGTACAATTATTATATGCGGTGGTCCGCTAGAATGCGTTGGAACCAATTTCTAGCCTCGCGCGGGGCACCGTTTATTAAAACTGTTGCCGACTGATCCCTTACTGTGATACGATTTGGACACGTTCTGAAATACGGCCCGTGAATTAGGTTACGGTTGTATCCCAAGAAGGAAGAGCTATTCGCTACCTTAATAGAACGTCTTTGGAATACCGCCCTCAGTGTAATATCATGGGTGTAAAAAGTCACTCCAGTTACGATGACTTGCGAGGTAAGGGGCGAACCAATGTAGAGCCCAGCTCCATTGAGGAGTGTGAACTGTGAACTGGACGGATACTTAGTGATTTTTGAACAGACATTAAGTTCGGTGATACAATTAGTAATATAAATATTGGTATAACAATTAATTGGGATATCCCTACGAACCCGTTTTCCCCACTCGTACCACTTATTACCGATCCGAACCATGCAGTGCGAACTCATGAAAAGAACTTTAATGCTATTTATATTAAAAATAAATCTCTAAAATATTATTCGTAAATACATACTTAATTGAAGATGAGAATACGACATACCGCGGTAACACTTTATTCAGCATGTCGAATGGGAGCAAAACCGATGTCTAAAAAGTACGTAATGTAAAGTGTAATGTATATTTGTATTTCAAAACTATCTAATATCAATATTGCTACATTTGAGCTACTAATAAGTAAGTTTCCAGCCGAGTCCATCATTCAGATCGAAATGTAATCATTTTTTTCCTATTAGCTTATAACCATGACGTTTCCGTGGACGTCACTGAGGCTGGTATACGCTCGTGTGAAGCTTTGAATATATATACTGTATAGAAGTCGCCAGCCCAGGTTAAAATTTCTAATACGGTTTTGAGGTAGTTGGTTAATTCACCGCCGCAATCGCCACCATCTCTAGGGCATCGACTTGTGGTGGTCCCTAGCGGACAAGTGTCTAACTCTTCAAACACCCCTTCCCCCTGCCGTTGAACGTCGTTGAGCTGCAGTGAATGATGGATGAGGGGTGCGGGGAATGACAGCGGGCGACAGCGCTGCGCTCTAACGTGTAAATAACTACTGAGACGATACAGGGCGTTACGGCAGCGCACTGCAGCGGTGAAGTTCCCAAGCTGCTCATCAAACGCTTTTGAAAAACGTAGAGTAAATCCTATCCACTCGCGACTTCTATACAGTATATATATTCAAAGGTGTGAAGTTCGGCTTGTCTCGCCATTTAGGCAAAGGGTAGCCTTTACTCGAAGTGAGGGAGCAGGCCGACCTCTTAGCGCATCTGCCCGTGCATTCATCCCAATGTTTGTCGGGATCTTGTGCAGTCACGAGTAGCAGGCTCTGGAATGAACCTGACAAAAGCTGAAAAAACCTCTTTGGAACATCTTCTTAACATGATCACTTTGCGACTTACCTACTGCTTAAATCTGTGTGCGAGTGTGTGGGTGACTGGTTTTAACGAAATACTACTTATTACTATCTTTGTTTTGGCAACGCCAGATTTTTAAGTGTTAAATACTTTACAGCACGTGTATGCCTATGCTTAATTTCTAGTTATCTGTAAATTATATTTTTGATTAAATTTTGTAATTGAACATTTAGTTAAAGCCATATTCTGCTACTTATCTTATTACCTATTTTATCATTTACTAAGTTTAAGTTACGCTTATTTTTGTAAAATTTCAATGTATGATGTATTAACAGAACACGTGGTTAAGTGTAAGAAAAGGCGTATCACCTTGACTTCACCACCAATAAAGACGATAATAAATAAATAAATACATAATGATGGTGCCTTCCTTCTATTAAGGTAGACAATGGAAAATAGAAGGAAGATATCTCCGTATGGCCGTACGTGTTTGACAGTGTCACAAGGCCTTGACGAAGAGCAGAGAGAGAGAGAGTGATAAATGTCTTTCGCTGACACATTCCAAGATGGATAATTCCCCCTCGCCCTTCTATCCAGGGGCCCAAGGGACCAACACAGTAGTGGCAACCCCTGCTCTAACAGCACCTGGCCGAATACCTCCGGGAGTTAGTGGTCCGCTCGCGACCTACCCCCAACCCCCTGCTCCAAACAAGAAGCGCCGAACAAGCTTCGGACAAAGATAACATCGCCTCCCGTAGCGAAAATCCCCGTTTTCCAACAAGTTTTCATACTCAGGGTACAAGGCCATGGCTGGCCTCCAACAAAGACATAACTGTCGCGCAGTTTTCTCCAGGGTGCCGTCCATCATTTAAGCCCGCCTGATTGGTCTCTCGCTCAAAGATCCCGTGATAGCCGACTCAAAAACCCCGTATAAATATTTCTGAAGGCGATCGAATACACGTCACTCAAAGTTGGACAAAAAATAGCTCGGGTTTCGTTGGTAGTAAGTGGCTCAAACCTCCAACAGTTGGGAGCTATTTCGTCAGTCATCTACATTCCATACCTATCTTGACCTATTACACTGCTAACAAAACCTCGGTGTCACACCTGATGTTGGTTATTTCATTTTATTGTCATTACTACTATTTAAGGGCTATTCCTAACAATTTATCATGATATCTCTCTTGCAAATTATTTTTGGTAACAAATTTTATTATTTATTTATTTACTTATTGGCGAAGTTAAGGATTTTAGCCTTCTCTTACACTTAATCATAGTACTACACAACTACACAAAAGTCATACTTCATATACTTACAATACAAAACTAACCTAAGCTAATAGCTTAAGAACAAAAAAAAGCCAGACATTTGCACTACTATAGAACATTAACAACAAAAGTTAATAACATTACAAATTAAAATAACTTAAAACATGAATACAGCAGATATACAAGTGGTTGCAAACATTACATAAATTATGACATTCTAAGCTTAAATCTAATGTTACTGGTAGAGGCATGCATTTCTCGCAAAAAGATTTCAAGATCAGATGTATGACAAAGCACTGTAGCATCGTCTGTGTTTAGTGATTGGTCGTGTTTCTTTCAACTGCCGGAACCCTAATGACAGTAATTTTGTGCGTAAGCAAACTCAACCTGAATAGCCTTGGCCTATAAGGCAATGGCTTCTCTCTCAGACGGCCGCCAATCACAAGGCAGAAACTTCTGGCAAGGGCATAACTTAAAGCAGTATATAATTAACGTTCATAATTTTTTTTTTACTCTCGCTAAATACCCTGCCTCCAGTCATTGGTTACTGCAAGACGTACTTCAATTTTTTTGGTACATAAATTGACTCTTGATGGGGTGTGGTTTTGGAAGGTCCGAGTGGTTGAGGGAAGGGGGTGTTGGGATGGGGGGGGGGGAAGGGTTTGCAGAATGTTGGCCTTAAGGGTCTGAAGCTTTCGAAAATAAAAGGGGGGTGGTAATAAAAGAATTAGTTTCTTAACACGAAGTTCTCTCTTTTCAGGGGCTTCCGGATAAGCTACAAACTGGTATACGTACACGTATGAATGGACTGAACTTTAATGTTTAATTCGATCGATGCATGGGTAAAGTAAGGACGCCGAGAGATTCCTTCGACCCCCAAGAAAAATATTTTCTGATATATCAACGTAAGGGCCGGTTTTACAATGATTGGAATTGTTACGATGAAGAGATGAACATGCAAACATTTTTTTTTTTTTTACTGAGAAATATGTTCCTTTGCTTCAAAGTCACGACGGTATAAACCGACCTAGTCTTGGTCTGAAACATTTTCTGTTTCTTGGTGTACGTTTAACTTAACCATTTATTACTTTACCTATAAAAAAAAGTATTACGTAAGAACCAAAAATTGTTCCGATTACTAGATTAGTAGAAATATTTAAATTTAACATGCAGACCATTATTGACAGATCTGCGGTTATATTGCGCATTACAAGCCTTTACGGAATATTTGTGAACAAGACTGGAGTTGGATCTATGTTGATCTGAGTTAATGTTTTTGAATCAAATTGTTTATTTTTTTGCAATACATAACTTGAGAATAAATGTAACTGTAAATTGAATTTAAAGTTTACATTTGTTACAAAAACCTATCTGACAGCTAATATATTTCGTGTTACCATGCAGACACATCACAAGAATATTAAAGGACAAGGAATATTTCGAGAATGGAAAAATACTTGCAAATAAGTGACAAATAAAATGTTAGGTATATAGTCCTTAGCATAGCAAAAGAATTACTGTTTTGACGCTTCTAATAAAACAGGACGACTAACAGACCCCATATAAATATTAGCTATAATGGGCTTTATTAAAGTAAATATTATTATCATATTGAACTATAAAAAACTATTTCATAGGGTACCTTATGTACTCGTATAAAAGGTAATGTTGAATTTTCATAATCTTCTATGCCACTACACTCCATTAATTTTTAAATAATTGCCTGCAATATATATATATATATATATATATATATATATATATATATATATATATATTCATTTTCCCTCAGTTATTAATGTGATTGGGTTTTTTTTTTGGCGGAAACTCAGCACATAACATACCTTTAGGAGTTATGTTCCTGTTAGGTTCTAAATTTATTTTCTTAGTGTTTGTACACTCATAAAGTAAAATTAAACTTATTGTTCACTGACGCAGTATTTCCCTCAGCATTTATGTATAATCATGAACGTTTGCAAGTTGCTGCATCATGTTTATACTTTTTTACTCCTGAATGATGAAGAACATTTTTCCCTACCCAATAAAAAATAATATGTAATATTAAGCAAAATAACACTGATTTTCAGTAGTTTTAATGATCGACCGATACAAGCGAGGTACACCAAAGAATGTATGTATGTATGTATGTATGTATGTATGTATGTATGTATGTATGTATGTATGTATGTATGTATGTATGTGACTGTCCAACGATAACTGTCGAACAGTTGATTGGATTTTCATAAAATTTGGTAGGTAGCTAGATATGACCAATGGAATTTTTAATTTCGTGTATGGACAAAAACGGTCGGGGGAGTTTTGATATATTTAATAAATATACCTTTAGTTTTCAAAATCACACACATTATTTTAATTTCTGGCTTAAAATCCAAAGAGGATAGTGTACACAGAGATCATATTACTGCATGCCCTTAAAGTGAGGTGAAGAAAATAACAAGCAATTACATGTAAATGAATTTAATTTCTGGCTTGGATTCCCAAAATGATATTGTCCGTTGACATCATCGTTGTCCGTACACTAAGCAAGATCTTTATTCGGAGCGAACTACTAGTTTTATATTAGGATAGTTTATGTTTTCTTCAGTCAGAAATATACTACGTAATATTTATATGCATAATTTATTTCTAGTTATTGAATCCAAAATTATCGGGTTTGCAACACTGTCTTGATCTCTGAACCACGTCGCTGCCTAAAACATTTAAAATCTACGCGGAACAGTCGCACCAAAAAATATTTTTTCTTCTTCTTCTCCTACGATATCCCGAGCTTTTAGAGCAAACAACAGCTATTACAGGTAATTTAACGCAACAGGTTTTAGCACGAGGGAGAAACAGAAAAGAACCCCCCCCCCCCCTCACTTTTTCCAGTGCTAGAATTAACGCGCGGAGCGCTTGTGTTATGTTAATCGCCGGTAATATTAGTTAAAACGTTCTCACCCGAAGAGTTTTTATTTATTTTTTTTTTTCCCCCATCCGAGGGAGGTTATAATTAAGACGGGCGAACCGGTAGCGCGGGTTCCCATTCGCTGCATCCCTGGCGCCGCTCCATGGCGCCGGGAGAGCTACAAGCCAATCAGGCGGCGGCCAGGGCGGTTTTCTGCGCGGTCCGCACTGGCTGGCCTTCTCCGCCATCTTGGACCAAGGTCTAATAGCCTTAAGAAATTATATACACACACAAATAAAATAAATGATAAACAGAAGTCTTTCAGAATTAGCCAGTGATGTGTTAACATCCACATCGGTAACGAGCAAACTCATGTATTTTCATGTTGTTCATGTTGAAAATAAACTTATAACACGCGAAACTCGGACGCAAATTTTAACGCAGAGCGCTTTGATATAAAAAAAGCCCCAGCATGATAAATTAGCTTATAAATAAATTAGTAGTTTTTCAAATACCAAAATTTCTGGACGCGAACCACAAGCATTCCTCCTAAGCCCGCCGGTAGAATTCGCTGCCTGAATAGCAAACGTCGCTTGCCACCATAAAACGCAGATAGCAAATTAGCAGCACGGAGCAACAGGAAACTTCAAACTATTAGAAACTGCTCCGATAAATCCCACGAATTTGAACCCGATTTTCGACAAGGAATTCCGAGTTAAACACGGGACTTAAAAATGTGGCGATTTCGCAGGTTTTAATTTTTCAAAAGCGAAATGATTCCGCGTAAATTCAGCTCTCGCCTGCCGGTCAAGCAACCCGCGGAACTTAAGCGAGAATAAAAAAAAACTATATTCCCTGCGACAGTACGTACACCCCAGGTTACGCAGGGACAGGGGTAGACGGGAATCGACGAGCCAAGAGGCGTAGCCCTAAGACTGAATGACGTCACCACGGGGGCAGGGGCGCAACAGGGGGGTCGGGGGCAAGGGTATTTTGCCCCCCCCCCCTCTGAAACCTCGAAGTGGGGGCAAAAGGGGGCAAAGAAAGTGCTGTGTAATCAATTTTTAGATAATAAAACTGCTTAAATAGCACCATTTTCCACCTTGAAATACAAATTTTCCCGGGGGACACCCCCCGCTTCAATAGGGGGGATAGATGATTCTTTATAAAAAGGTATATTGCCCCCCCTTTGGAAATTTAGTTGTTGCGCCCCTGCACGGGGGGTAAGCCCTGTCCCACGAGTCGAGGCGACGCCATTGGACGTCGCCGATGCAGAAGGTCGTATGTTCCCCGAGTCCAGTGGCTCCGCGAGGCGATTAGAGGAAAAACCGAGTTGGCGACGAGCGACAACAAGATGGCGGCGAGTGACAAGGTGGCGGCGAGTTACAACAAGATGGCGGCGCGGGTCAGGGAACGACAACACGCGCAGACGGCTCGAGTCCCGGGACGAGCGAGTTGACACTCGCTCGGCGAGTGCGAAATACACCCGACCAGTAGCATCCAGCACATCAGTGGCGTTGGTCGAGACGACGACAGACACTCGCTCGGGCCTGACAGAGAGACGTCTGAGGAGTGCGCGCTGACGTCACTCGAGGCCCGGCGCGACTGGCTGCTGTCGCCGAGCCGGAGAGTCGGGGAAGCCCATGACGTACATTCTATATTGCACAGACCCGAATACTCACGTTGGCAAGCCTTCTTTTCACAGACGAGAGAGCCAAACCCGAAGTTCCCCGAAGTTCATGCTCGCTTTTTTTTCTATCTCATTGTATAAATCGGTGAGACATTAAATTTTGCTGTCGATTAGGATAGGTTAGCTACATTATAAATACTTTTAAAACATTGTGGATGGTTGGTTATATTAGGTAAGTATAGCTACATTAAAAATACTGTAAAATCATTTTATGGTTGCTTAGCAAATAACTTTTTAATATGTAGCTATCCAGGGCTAGGAAACCATTTACATGATTTCACAGTATCTTTAATGTAGCTATCCTAACCAAATAAACCGTCCACAATGTTTTAAAGTATTTATAATGCAGCTAACCTAACCTTATTGACCATTAGTTATCATGATTTGTATATTTATTTACATGAACAAAAAAAAAACCCGAAGATGCACGATCGGGCGTTTGGCTCTCTCGTCTGTGAAAAGGCTTGCCAACGTGAGTATTCGGGTCTGTGCAATATAGAATGTACATCATAGATCATAGGCTTCCCGCAGAGTCGCTCGGTCTTGAAGAACGGCGTGTTCTCACAAACTCCCGGTGTCCCGGAAAACCAGGCCTTCCGAGAGCTACAGCGTGGCTGCGGTACAAGGCGATAGTTACCGCGCAACCGGCCGTTTTTTTCAAGTCTTTCACGGTAGCTAAGCAACAGACAGTGCTTAATGACTTTTTTTAAAAACCAACCAGTATTTAGAAGGAGCGTTTGAACAATGATTAAAGTACCGTTGAGAAGAGGATCATTTTGGAAGTTATTTCATGATTGTCAATATTTGTTTTTCAAGTTAGTCATGTTCTGTAATGTAAATATAAAGTATAGTTATTAGTGATGTATTTTTCGGTAAACGGGCAGTTGGAATTTATATCCCCGCAGTAACAATGTTTTGGGATTTTTTTTTTCAGTGGATGTAGTAGTCCCTTTTAATGCATATTATATTGTTCACAGCCTTATTGTTTGTGTTCACAGTTGGTGAAAAAAAAGACCACGTAGCCGACATTGTGAGGTCGACAACGCAAGAGTATTCTGCGATGATTAATGAAATCACATGATGTGTGTTAGTAACTCGTGGTGTTTGTTAATCAATATAAATAAAAATCTATATTTTCGATCGTTCAAAATCTTAAATCTCAGAAAGTTCTTCACCGATTGCTTTGAAATTTTGAAACACAACGTTGCACTCGAATACGCGCGTGTTTTTATATAGGTACCTGACCTATGTCACACCTGTGACAGGTAAAAAAAGATACAATATAGCTAGGTAAAAAAAATATAAATAAATTTTAGTGTGTTCGCCTTCTGTTTTGTAAATATGGAGATAGGATGATAAAAACATATGGATAGAGATATAGAGATGTAGAGGTATATTTCGAGAGGGAAATATACAGATATATAAAGATAGATTTAGAGCTAGTGATATATAGAGATATAGATAGGGAGATAGACTGGCATAGATACGTAGAGATAGAATGGTATGGAGAGATATGGATAAATATATAAAGAGTTTAGTACACACAGAGAAATATAGTGAGGTTTATAGATAAACATATATATATATATATCGATAGAGAGAGACGCTTTGTATGCATGTACCTAATTCACACCAATTATAAAAATTTAAAGAGGCATAGGAACGCATGTCGGGCATTAGCTAGTTTTATTAATAAATGTCTTGTTTGAAATACTGTGTTCTGGCATAGAAACACCCTCGCATATCCTGTCCCATTTCGAAAAGAATGCAGATTTTAACTATTATATTTAATGAAGTGCTTTAATATAAAGCTTTTAAGTAACGAGACACTAAACTGTTTTGGAAGTTGGCACCAGAACTCGTCTGAAACTTGTTTCCTTTTTTGAGCGACAACAGATTGCATAAACCGTAGGAAAACAAATTGCTTAATCAAAACAAAACAAAAATAAATCGCAGCTGAAGTCCGCACCAAGATAAAAAAACGAAAAAATAAACTAAATTATACCTACATTTTGTTATTAATAAAAATATATGCAAATTTTTTAGCTTAATATTAATTTCTCATTCAAATAAGATAATGGTACAGTAAAATGGGGTGAATACGATCAGGAGTGCGTAGGTTCATAAGTGGACAACGTTATATTTTTAAACATAATTTAGCAGAAAATAATGATTCAAAGTTCCAATAGCTATAGCCATTACTTTATGCTAAATATACAACTATGTATGATTCCTATTTACTATATTATGTTTCAAAATATAATGGTACCCGAATTTGATCCTATTCACTCCGTTTTACGGTACCCCAAACGTTTTATTCTCAATTAGCTAGTATATACTTTAGTAATAGTGGATTAAAGTGTTACACAACTTAGACCTATGTAATTTGTTACTACGAAGGTGTTACTGGTTTTATATATTTATTCTTAAACGCGAACACTATGTTTTTTTCCCCCATCAAATTCTACCGACATTTTGTGCCACACATAATCAACCTGCTGTTCACAAAAAAAAAAACAAGGCGCGTATTCATTATAACTTAAACAGTTTTGTCTGACTTATTTGAATCACGGTCAAGCAATAGAAGAGCAATTATTTTTTTTACTACCCCTGTGTTTCGGCACACGGGTAACGCACTATACTAAACTTGCGTGGTCCTATTTTCCAAATATTACTTCGTATAAATGTGAATTTAGCAAAATTAAATTTAAAAAAAATTAATCTAAAAGGCGGGTGAAGTTTGTAGTTAAACGTAAACACTTTTGTTTTTCCTACTGGAAAGCCAAGTGTGAATGTGTAAAACTGTTCCGAGGGAGGGAAGTTGGCCGACTTGAATCACGAGATGAGGAGTATGGAAAGGTGGGGGGGGGGGGGTAGGGGAGGGGGGAACGACGCCAAAAAAAATCTAGTAATAAGGGGAGTTTTATGGGCGGCGGTTTCCACGCGTGATTTATGGGCGGGTCGAGTGCTCCGACAATATGGCGGGCCACCCGCCCGCGGGAATGTAGAGGGGGGGGGGGGGGAAGACCACGTGAGGGCAGGCATTTCCCCTTCGAACCAACCAGCCACCCACGGGGAAGGCTTCCTGGGATCTCGGGGGCCGGATGGGCCGTCAAATTCTTGTGGATTACAAAAAAAAAAGTCACTTAAAATTGCGAATGTAAAAAAAAAAATAATGGGTGCGTGTACTGGATGGGCGCGCACACAGAATCGGACGCGACACGGAGCGACACCACACGATGTCGCGCGACAGTTTAAACGGGGTGCCTCCCATTTCAGGCCAAGATATTATATTTATATTAACTACAAATAAACGTGTAGATTTTTTTCAATTGTTTAACTTTCACGAAATGAAAAATATATACAGCGCATACTTTGTTGCATTACTAGCTGCCAAAGTTACATTTTTAACGTTTTTGGGGTTGTACAAATAATGAGAATTTAATTTACTGCAGAACTTAAACTTTTTTTTTAGGTTTAAGTGCAATGCCACTGGCTACTTCAAGAAAGGGTTTTAATTTCTTTCAGATACGTAGTATTAATTAATTTTACCTGACGTTTCCAAATTCTCAAATTTGTTACGATTTTGACAGCCAAGAAACAGGAAATGAGTTTTCGTGATAGAAATGCAAACCATATCATGAAGTAGCCAGTGGCATTGCAGTTAAACCTAAAAAGTTTCAGTTGTGCAATAAATTAAATTCTCCGTTAAAAATGTAACTTTGGCAGCTGATGATGAAAAAGTATGCGCTGTATATAATTATCATTAGGAGAAAGTTAAACAATTGAAAAAGTCTCAAAGTTGATCAGTGATTAATATAAATATAAAATCATGACCTGAAATGGGAGGCACCCCCTTTCAAAAGTAAATTAATGGGCACATTAAAATCCCAGGAAATGGGATGAAGAATGCTACCGTTTACACACAAAAACACACGTAAATATTTAGTCTGAAAAAAAACTCTGATCTGAAGTAAATTGTTCGATGATTTCCTTAAAACACCTTACAAATGATATTAAATACATTATTACACACGCATGCTAATTTTCTACGAAAGATATGTACGCTACTTGGAAAAACACAATTCCTGACGCTTCCGTGTACGAGGCAAGTCGGGCTATATAGCCTAATGGGGAGGAAATATACGATTTGCAGCCATCTGAGGATTGCAATAATTAATCCTTCCGAGATAATGTCTCTGTGACCTATGTGTACTGCCTTACAATGTTTTTTTTGTTCCGTCGTGAATTGATTATTCCTGCCTTCTTTTCACAGACGAGAGAGCCAAACGGCCGATCGTGCATCGATCGTGCATCTTCGGGATTTTTTTGTTCATTGTATTTCATGATAACTAATGGTCAATTAGGTTAGGTTAGCTACATTATAAATACTTTAAAACATTGTGTACGGTCGATTTTGTTGGGATAGCTACATTAAAGATACTGTGAAATCATGTAAACGGTTTCCTAGCCCTGGATAGCTACACATTAAAAAGTAATTTGCTATTCAACCATAAAATGATTTTACAGTATTTTTAATGTAGCTATACTTACCTAATATAACCAACCATCCGCAATGTTTTAAAGTATTTATAATGTAGCTAACCTTTCCTAATCGACAGCAAAATTTAATGCCTCACCGGTTTATACAATGAGATAGAACGGGGGGGGGGGGGAAAAAAAGCGAGCATGAACTTCGGGGAACTTCGGGTGTGGCTCTCTCGTCTGTTGTGAAAAGAAGGCTTCCGTTCTGGATCCTGGGAGGGAGGGAGGGAGGGGTGTCGCGCCCCTGACTAAGTGCTCGAAGCCGGACAGCAGCGCGCGATGATGGAATCATGCGAGTTGAAGCGAGTTAGGCCAATCATGGCCCCGCTCCCGAGCGAGCGAGTGGCCCTGACTCATGCTCCCGTTTTCCCAGAGCACCCGCCGGCCTGTCCACGCGGCGAAGCTGCGGCCGACAACGCCTGCCCTCAGGGCATATCACGTAGAATCTAACTCCTTCAACTTTTAGAATGGCGATTCTTAGGGGAAAAAAGTATTATGACCATTTTTGTAGATAATTTTATAATCTACAATTTTTGTCTGGGCTATATCTTTGACAAAACTTACAGTTTTTTGAGAAAAATCCAAAAAAACAGAACATTTTGACCTTTGAGCTTGAAGAGCTTTTAGAATGGCGATATCTTAGGAATGGTGATTCTTAGGGGGAAAAAAAGTATTATGACCATTTTTGTAGATAATTTTATAATCTACAATTTTTGTCTGGGCTATATCTTTGACAAAACTTACCGTTTTTTGAGAAAAAACAAAAAAAAACAGAACATTTTGACCTTTGACCTTGAATAACTTTTTTTTTTAACACACATGGGATCTATTGGGACTTTTTGGGACTTTTTGGCACTTTATTTCTACTGGTGTGCCCAAGGTCTCTACCAAAATTCAGCTCTGTCGGAATTTTTGTTATTTGATCACTTTTTTATGTCTATTTTGACCGGACTATGTGTTCTGGAGGCAGAATGCAAACAACCTTCTAACTACTTTCATGAGACTGAAAAAAAGCACCACTTTTCATTAATGTGTTATACCATATTACATGTTGTAAATCTTGCTCTAATATTATCGCCTGATTTAAATGATAACCTACAAGAAGTCCGTAAAAAATTTCGGACATGTTTGCTCGCAGTGTGTCGATCCGAAATCACTTTAATGAACCGCCAGGCTGTTGTTTTATCTCGGAGTTCCCAATGATATTTGTTCAGCTATCAAAACACAACGGTGCAACAGGAAATGTGGTATAGCCATGATAAAACGACACCACGCTTGTACTCTAATGGTGCAACTGGACATAAAACAGGACTTAGCGCCAGAAGCCAATACTTGCCTTGAGTGTAACATTGCCGTTACAGATAACGAAACTTCGCGGAAACACTTACACGTACAAAATATGTTGATACAGAATAGTCAATAACCGGAATAATAAGCGGTAGCAGATGGAAACTAGCATTACCTTTATTTGCATTCAATTTATTCTGAGCACGTTCCATAAAACCGGCGAAGAATTCCTATCTGCTTACTCTAATACCTTTTATTTTTTTTATTTTTGCCTCACAGTATGGATTACGACCCAGGTACAGTAATTTCTGTGTAGGAATGTGGGTGTCCAGAGGTTTTTTAAAATGTCTGTAAATTTTGCGGAAAAATCGACGAAAGTGTACAGATAATTCACAAAAACGTAGTAAGGAATGTCAATAAAAAAAGCCTGGTCATCAAAGTTTTGTATGAAATATGGAACGTGTCTGTATCTGATTTGGCTTTGGGAGTCGCAGGCGAACATCGCCGAAGAAAAACGAAGTCGGGTGTGCTTGATATGAATACCCTCGCCAAATGAGCGCAAATATCTCAAGTAACCATCAATCTCCACCATCTTGTAACTTACCCATCAGGTCACTCACGCCTAGGGTTACCAGACGTCCGGCTAAAGGAGGACATGACCTCCTTTTTATGTATTTTTTTGCGTCCGGCCGGATTTTCCTTAATGCTCCAAAATGTCCGGCTTTTTTATAAAGTGAGATAATTCCTGCAGTTACACTCTGAGTAAAGCGCGCGGTGCGCGCTAATGCGCTGTCCGCAGTCACCCCACTAGTAAATAGTTCTATGACAGCTTGACAGATAGCAGCACATGCAGAAGCACGTGTTTTTAATATGCTGTATATGCGTAGTTTTTTTGATTACTTATACTGAAACTGTATTAAATGCCAAAACATTGTAAAATATCGTACTCCATTGTAATTAATTCATGGCTTTTTAAAAAAATATATATTGTCCTCCTTTTTAGTGAAATGTCCTTTTGCGAGGTGAATGCCCTCCTTTTTTGTTATCAGTGTCTGGTAACCCTACTCACGCCAGGACAGTTGAGACACGTGAAACGACTATAAACCGCAGCCAGCCAACAACCTACGCACCTGGCACACAGAGCGCAGGGCAGGCCGCACCAATGAAACTGCTTCTACTCGGATTCGAGCACACGAACCCGAATCTCGGTCAAATTTTTTTTTCTCCCACAATGATTTTTTGGAACTGCCCACAGCACAGCGCAGGTTTGAGTCCTGAATGAAACACCGGAAAATTATCCCGCTCATACACACACCTCAGGATCACCAAACATCCTTTATTTACACCAACATTAAAACCTAATAGCTATTTTCCACAACTAGAGGTGGTGTGCGAAAATCCGCGACCTGGAACTATTCGTGGGTCCGCGGTCAGAATCCTGGTTATTGCACTCGGATCTCCTGGCCCGCAATGGCTGTGATTACAGTACAGTTGCAGCTTACCCTGCGGCGGTGTTGCCTGATCAAGGGCCTATCCGGGCACACATGCGGTGTGCAAAGCTACATAATAAGTAGGGGCAGGCATTTTTCGCGAATAAATCTGAACGCCTATTAGACTGCAAAAAGGTGTGCTCGCACCAGAGGTTTCTTTCTTGTGATTGGCGTCCATTTGCGAGAGGAATAGTTGCCTTTTTTGACCGAACCATTCAGGACGCTTCCGTAATTAATTACTGTGATTGGTGTTGTAACAATCGACATGCGCCTGAAATAAACTCACTCAGTCACGAAACAGAGACGATGCTACAGTGTTTTAACTTATAACTAGTCTCGGAATCTTTTCGCGAAATCTGCATGACCCTAATAATAAGCCTGGTTATTGCACTCTGACCAAGAGGCCCGCAATGGCTGTGACGACAAAACAGTTGCAGCTCACCCTGCGGCGGTGTTGCCTGATCAAGCAACAAGTCTGAACAAGCCAAATATGCGCTAAGCCTTCGAAGACCCAGTTTCAAGGTCAAACTTATATAATGGATCAGGAACATAAACATTATATGGTTTTATTTTCAGGTCAGTTTAATTTTTAAAAAGTAAGATTTCGGTGTTACTGTCTTTATTTTTAAGAGTGTCTTAATTTAAAAAAAATGTATTACTCAACAATATATATCTAAAATACTTCTTAGTAGTTTTTTCACCAAAATCGTCTAATTTTTACTGACACAGTCAAGATGCACTTACACAACAAAATCATTAGGCTAGAACAGAACTACTCAGAAAAATTCATAGGCAAGTTTGCCAACGTCATTATTGTGAAAAATACAAAATAAAACATAATATTAATTTTTTTTTCAATCTATTTAGTTATATGGGTACAAAATCCATGTTTTCATATTTTAAGTTACACTTCGATGCTATAAAAATGTATTAACATGCATTTCTGAGTAATATTGTGTATTGTTATGCTTTGCGGTGTTATTTCGGGTTTACAGCAATTCATTATATAATCTTGCTCCTAATAATGACTAAATCAATAAGGTCTTTATTCACGGAAAACAAGATAATAAAAAGTCCCTTTTGGCAAGAGCATGTCATGTTTCTATAAGTTACCCCCATTCTTAGACGTAGCCAGGATTTGTGAAGCTATAACAAGAATAGATTTTTGATAGGCCTCTTTTAGGGGTGTAAGGAGGGGTGGTGGTATGGAATGCTTCCCCCCCCCCCACCCCCCCCCCCCCAACGTTTAAACAAATAAGGGTTGGCAGCCCGGTGTTACTTCCCCGAGAAAATTTTCAAAATACGATGCTTTAGTACGCATTCTTGGCTATTTGATGGCTCTTCAAGTGATTATTTAAAAACGTGACACTTATGAACGATAGATCCTTACACTAGGTATTACAGCTTATGAATGTGTCATAATACGTTTTCAAAGAGATGGCTACTTACTCTATAATTTTTTTTTGGTATTCAGTGGCCATAAATTAAGCTATATATTCGTTGTTTTAAGCTAGTTGATGAGTTTCTTTAGAGGGGGGTATGGCCCTCCCTGACTTCACCCGTGTTCCCATTCCGTATCAGTTACCACCTACAATGGTCTTGAATAATCTTGAACGAAAATTTTTTTCTTGATTTCTTTTTTTAATCCATAAGACAAATCAGCATGAAAACCTTAATGGATGCGACGGGAGTTTTTTTTATTTATATAAATATCTACTTTTGCCGACAATAGGCGACTTTATGATTGTATCGCTAGCGCCCCGGAAATTTCGCGAGTTCGTTTGGCTTCAGGCTTAAAATTCAGTATGCTTGCTTTTAGATTGGCTGACTTATCAGGGAGTACTTTTTTTTTGTTCTCATTAGTCGGCGCTACCTGAGTCGCTTGTTCTTCTCCAAGCCGGGTGTCTTTGGCATACGGTCGTAGAGGGGCGTCTCCAAATTAACTGCATTCACATCATGAACACAATGCAAGAGTATTGAATATTGCATTCTAGCCAGCGAACAAATGAATCCGGGAAATTCCCATACCTCAATGTGGAGCGAGTCGCGTGTAGTTTGGGGTGATAATTAAATCTGTAGAGACCGGAATAATATTCGCTAGTTCATTTCGCGATAGGCTAAAATACAAATAGTTATACTTCAATGCAGCCTCTGTTATTGGCTCACAACTCACCTAGATGACTCTGGGCCAATGAGAAACACCCGATCAAAGCCGTATCAAATCACAGGCTGCTACGTTGGGACGTCTCACAAGACAGCAGCCAATGAGTGGGTCACATTTGACCGAGCGTACGTAGAACTATGGAGTTCATCCTGCAGGTCATTGAACCCGCGAATTTTTCCGGTCCCTATAAATCTGTTTGCACACCGGTGGATATAGTCTCACCCCAAAAGCCCGGCGTTCCAAGAGACAAAAACACGGGTTTGTGTAGTGTAACCTAAACCCGCATTCCTAGTGCACCACAGGACACGGCCAGTCTCTTATTTTTAGGGAACGGATTTTGGTGTCCTATTCGTGACCTATCTCTTGCCTAAATTACGCGCATGCGCAGAGTTCACATTTTCGTTGATCTCGTCCAGATGGCGAACCCGCGTCTGGCGCCATTAACTCGTATATAGTCATGTTTGTGATCATCGGAGGACCTATCAAGCGTGGTGGTGTGCCAAATGAAACTCGAAACTATCCTTGAATACATTTTGTAAATTTTAATGTTCATAACTAGAAATAATTGCAACTAAAAAAATAACTTGGGAAAATTAGGGAAAAGGTTATATTTCTGTGCGTTGGTGCTGCTGTATCTAGTATTTTTGACGTGACGTCTAATAAATCGATGAACGCCGGCTGCACGCACGAAAAAGGATGACTCATTGTTCCGTTACGCTCATTGTACGCTTGCGCCGCATCTATCTCTCTTCCACTCGATTGGAACAACTATCGATTTGACTTTTTCGAGGCACCTTAAACTTGAAACACTCCCATTCGTTTCCTACTTTTCCTATCATCGTCCTATCCTTAACAGAATAACACGGATTGGAAGAAGTTAAGTAGCAAACATGTATAAACGTTATAGTTAAAATAATCTGTTCGTTAAAGTAATAAACATATTTGAATTAATGAGTGCAAATAAAAGTAAATTTATCAATTAAATTGTAGATTTCATTTCACTCCTTCTTTGTATCCATACAAAATAGCGATAATTCAATAAAAATGATTCAATTTTATTCATAATAGTATGCAATCATTTCATTAATGTTTTTTATGACGTTGTCACGTTAAACTATCGTCCGTAAACCGACTTTACAGACAACCAATTTTTTTTACAGTAACTATTGTATCGATGGTTGCGAAACGTCCGCTGGAATGCGTTATCATTTCCAAGAGGAAAGCGAAGTGCAGCTGCGTTATCATTGTCGTACTCGGACTGCTACCACTCACCTGCAATCACACACAAAACAAGAAAATGTTTAATTACACAGAATAAGTGTCTTACGAGGGTTAAGTCTACATTATCATCATTGATACAAACAATTAGGGACTTTGAATGTCCTCAATTTTATTGGTGTGAAAAAACTGATCTTCAAATATTTTATTTCTAAAAACATAAAAATTACAAAATTTAAATTGGCATATTTACCAGATTAAATCTCTAAAAAAAAAAAAGAATACAGGAAATAACTATGTTAACATAGCTATAGCTAAACGTTTAAATTAGGAACATGAAGAAAAAAAATTGAGGGCAACTTGCAGTGTCATGTAAGTGAAATCTAAGCAAAAACCTTGCAGGTTAATCAAATAGAGAAATACTTTTATTTGTCTCAATACACGACTGTACAAGCTAGAAAGTTTGCATTGGCAAAAAAAAAAAAAACCTGAACAATTTGGATTTTGGAAAGGATGGGGCATTTCCAAAAGGATTCTAGCCTTATTTTTATACTTATTTTCATCATCGCTTAACGTTAGGTTTCGTCAGTAGTATGTTTCGCTGTTCGCAATATAACCTTTTCCAACAAATAAAAAAATGTATGTATGTATTATGTTGATATACGTAACATTATTTTGAGATGAAAGCAATAAATGAAAGGAATAACTGTGAAGTGATTTTCTTCTAATAGTTTTATTTCTGGAGATACTTCCTGTCTTTCTTTTTTTAATTCACACATATTTATAAAAAATTAGAACCATAGTGGAAGCGCTATAATTATGTTAAATCTTTGAGCAAATTTGTCCATGTTAGTAGCAACTTGCACGCGCGCGCGTGTGTGTGAGTGTGAAGCATTTTTAGAGTGATAACTGGTAGACAATGAAGTCAAATCCTTTGGCGAGTTACACGAGATTGGGTTTACACTTCTTCTCCTTGTTTATTACTGGCTCTGGGTCATCAAGGGCGTGGCAAGAGCCCTTTAGTCCAATCATCGCCGTGAAGCAGTTCCATGCGTGCTTCAAGTCTACTTTGTGCGAAACAAACTGGATAGTGTTGGTTAGAGACCGGAATAATTCGCGAGTTCATTTCGCGATAGGCTAACATACAAATAGTTATACCTCAATGCAGCCTCTGTTATTGGCTCACAACTCATCTGGATGACTCTGGGCCAATGAGAAACACCCAACCAAAGCTGTATCGAATCACAGGCTGCTACGTTGGGACGTCTCACCAAGACAGCAGCCAATGAGTGGGTCACATTTGACCGAGCGTACGTAGAACTATGGAGTTCATCCTATAGGTCATTGAAACCGCGAATTTTTCCGGTCCCTAGTGATTGCTAGTGTTTGGTAGTTAGCTTTTCTTACATCAAGACATGTCCCAGGGAAATGTACGCATTTATTCTCTCACTCTTTCTTTCCCTTCCTTTACTCCTTGGCCATGTCTCGGGAAGTTCTCTACTTCGAGAGATGTTTACCGACAGTAGTTCGGGAAAAAACTTTTTTTCATCGGGCATTGCTGTTGCAGAAATTCGCCTATAACCGCGGAATCATCGAAAAGTGGGGGAGAAGCGGGAGGGAGCAGATCATCTTCTCGCGTTTTCATTACCGTTCCGCCCCGTCTTCTGCCCCCAATCTCGCCGAGCCCTTTAACTCCCCACTTTTTTTTTTTTCCTTTTACTTCCGTTACAAGACCTCAGCCCTTCTCAGACGTGGCTCTGGGCGCCCATCTCTCTCTGTTTCTCTTTCTCTCTCTGGACGAAATAAGTCGCGGCCGTTAAACTTCCGCGGGGAGAACTCAGGCGCTCGGAAAACAAGGCCTTGAGGGACGATACTGCGACGAGAAGCGATACACAACCACCCCCACCCCCTTTTTCAACCCAACCCGGAAAAATTTCGAGAATTCCCAAAAACACGGATCGCGTGCGGCGCGCCACGCAGATCACCGCTCGCTGCATCGCGCCACGGTTTTAGAACCGCGGGAAATCCCGGTCCCGAAAACTTTTGATATAGTGAAACAACCCGGGAATTTAAAAAATGTACTACCTGTTTTTTTTTTCGGTACTTTTTTGGAACTCGACATCGATAGAATAAAATTTCGATTTTATTGCGCGCTAAGGTTACTTTCATTTGATTATACTCTTCTCTGGCGAGGCGAGGGAGGTGATACAGGCGGGGTGAGGGGAGTGAGTGACGCTCCTCAGTAGGGAGCCGGTGTTCAGATTGTTGCGTGTGCTAGTGCCTGGGGTTGTCAAGCCAATATGCTTTCAAGAAGTTTTTTTTATGAAAAATACATGTTATTTTAAGTTTACACTTCTGTGATATTGCATGCGTTAAAAAGATTATTTGTTTAATTATTGTAAGTTAAATATTGAGAGTAAGGATGAAAAAAAAAATTGTTCACGTTAGGGTCCGTCCATCAATTACGTGAAGTGTTTTTCTTTTAATCTGGACACCACCCTCCCCCTTGTTGAGATTTCATGAGATGTGATGGGACTTCCCTTCCCCCTCACGTAAGATTTTCCCTATAATTTTTTTTAAGAACTAAACTTTTAATTAACAGGCACAGCGGGGAATTTTCCGAATGGAATCTCCACTTGTGCGCGACTTGTCTCAATTCAGGGAATCCCAGGCATAGAAAATATTTACTAATACTGTCTACACCCGAGATTGATTTTTTAATACAAAATCAATCTCTTCGAGCCCAGACTCTTAGTTTTTTTTTACAAACTGTAAACTTTTTTTTATTTATTTTTCCTGAAATAAAAAAATCAGTAGCCATGGTTTTTTTTACGGGCAAAATGGAATACCATGAAAAATTAAAATAATAAATTTAATGATTTTTTATTATCTGTAATAATAATGCATATTTTTTAAATTGAAAATTTGACGTGAGAACCTGCGAAATTTTTCCAGTCTCCACTTATTACACTCTTAAAATTTTTCACCGTTAATTTACGAATAACAGTAGTTACAAATTATTACCCAGTGACATACATAGGTTTACAGATGTCCATTTTCGTGTGCTAAATGTAATTAATTTGAATATGAACTCTCAAAATAATTTGTTAGTTCCACAGCAGAAAGTCTTTTTTCCTTCAAGTGCCTTTTAAGGAGATACAATTATCTGGAAGTACGAAGAGAGTTTCGTTTATTTGAGGTGCATTTTGGGCGAAAAGATCGTATAATAATCATCACAGGCTTACGCGGTTATTGTATTAAGTTACTTGGCTTTTGTGTTATAGCCGCGTCGAAGGCGGAGATTTCACTGACGTTTCAGTCGTTTTGAAGTCGCCATCTTCAACTGCTACCCTGATGATGGCGATTTAAAGATCGGCTGAAACGCCGGTGAAATATTTGCCTTCGACACGGCTAGAACAGAAAAGAAAATCCACTTCAAATATGTCCATATGTTTAATGTAATTTCTAACAGAGCACTGACTTTTTTTAGTGGTACAGAAAGAGTAATGTAAAATTACAAATATCTCATAATTCGTGCATTTCCATGAAAACTGTATCACTACAAAATATTGAGTTCGGATTCTTACCCTGGCATTTATACTTTGTGTTGTCCCTGTACCTCCATTAGTTAAAGTTATTTATAAACCGTTGGCTGAATAGCATTACCAGTGTTAACTGCGCACATAATAAGCATGATACAACCAAATAAAGTCACATTTTTGTTTATTATATTATCTATTCTATGCTTTAATAATTAAAACATGAAATTATGCATAAATTTTCGTAAGAAATACTCATTATCTCAACAAAAAAAAACGTATTTCATATACGCAAAAATAACCATAGCCATGTTTTGTACCAAGTTACAAAATTCTCGCAGTACTACCAACCATTTCATGGTAACTTATTTCCAAAGAAATCTTATGTAAAAGGACAGAATTTTTTTTTGTGTGTACAGACTTTCATAATAACATCATGTTGAAAGGATACAGTTTCAATAATTATAGGAGTGCCCTCGAACCGGCAGAAGGAGGACATAATAATCATAAATTATTCTCGCCGGAGCGGTAACAACAAAAGGGCGTCTCTGGCAAGCTTCAAGTCCGAGAGGCGAGGATCGGGTGCGCGTTTGGCGTGCTGCGATCGGGTTACTATGGTGATAATTCGTTTGGCTAATGGCACCCGCTGCGATCGCATAATTGCATCCGCCAGAGTTTCCCTCTCCCTTCGCAGAGAACGGCACTCCGCGAAAAAGATCAAACACCGCAGATGAAGAGATGAAGGAAAAAAAAAAGTTTCTGAACTTTTACAAATTATTCCTTCTGGAAACCAGTCGCCAAAAAATAGTTTGTATTACTACAAGAAAGATATTGTAACTTTGTACAACAAATGGTTATAGTTATTTTTTCTTATCAAATACGTTTTTTTCTTTCGAAATAATGCTAAGTATTTCTTACGAAAATTGGCGCATAATTCTGTAATTTTAAATACGTTTCACTCAAGCAAAAAAAAATTACCGTGGAATATATAATCGAATCTTCAATAATTGAAAATGTACAGTGTACGCCGTACGCAGTATGTAAAGCTACCCTTTGTACCAGGGTCACCCCATAGAATCTATATGTAACATGCGGACCAAACCAACTGTGTCCCCAGTTTACGTTGGTTCAGAAGCACTGCACTGCAGAAGCACTGCACTCTAAATATGAACCTATTAAAAACTAATGCACAACAGTGGAATTCAAATGGAAAACAAACTGTTGACTGTTTCAAGACAAGCCAATTATGAGCTTTTTTTAATGTACCTGTTTGAACTGTTTCCTACCAACGTTATTTATAGTAACGGCTTATTATTATTATTATTATTATTATTATTGAGTATTGCTAAAACATTACCATTAAAAAGTAATGCGATTAATTCCAAGCATGTTTACTGAATAGACAATATAAATTGTCAGAATATTTATTTCATAACATAAATGTTTATGTTTTTACTCCTCACCTCTTTTCCTACAGGGATGCCAATGTAAAAAGTAAGAACTAAGAAAATAAGGCAATAGCTATTAACCAAACAAAACCCAAACCCAATTTCTTTCTTTAACCGCAGATAGGAACTTCAAAACAATTATAAGATACTTATATTTATATTGAGTTAAAATTAATTTTGCCAATAATTATTTAATAGATTCCATAATTTTTTTATTATTTAAATAATAGCAACCCTTGTTACAACATAGAGGGGATATTTCGGAAACCGTTGAATACGAGAAGGTGGGTTAAGGAATGGTTATTAATCATTTCCCATTCTCAAGTTAAGTTTAATTTTATCATAATATATTTTTTTAATATTAAAAAACTGTTTTCAAAATTTAACCTTTTAAAATGTAGAATTTCAGTATGTTATAAGAAAGAATTGGTAGATGTTGCATGTCTGTAAATAATACCACATAACTTACATTCCGCTTCATTAGCTTTAGAGATACGACTTTTTCAATAAAATTAATTAACTACCTTTTCACCCCTTTTACGTCACATATAGAAAAAAAGTAAAGGTTAGAACTAATATTAAATCATAATTTTTATCTTATTCTTGCTCAGTTTGTTACCTTCATCTTAATGTGCTTGGATATATGATTTACTACTGCCGCAGAAAGATTAGTTTTCAGTTCGGCTTTGGATAGCCTTTGTATCCACGCAGTAGGCATCTTGATAAGCTGAAAATGTCACAGCAATATACCCACACAAAAACTTAATCCTAACATGTTAGCCGGCAGAGAGGCACAGCCTGTTACACTACCTTGCTTAACCTCTCGAAAACACATAGGGGAGTACAAGCGGATGGAAGTGAAAATAGACTAGTAAGATTTAATTAAGCTTTGCTCCAATAAAACATGACGAATTAAAAACAAGTTAACAAACCTTCATAGAGTTCTCATTGCTTGAGAGATATTTCCGGGAGTAAGCGACGACTGAAGTCGCTGAAATGTTGTGATCTCGTTTGCTTTACATTTCATCTTTGTGGTGTTTTTTCCTGTTTTAAATCTTACTGTTTGAATACTAGTCTCTTTTCTTACTAACTGCCTTCTGCTTGTCCTCCCCCTTTGTGTTTTTGAGAAGGTTAAGCAAGGTGGTGTACACTATCTCTATTTCCCCCCCCCCCCCCAAACCAAAACCCTTTCCCGACACCATTTTCCACCTTCAGAAACATAGCCAGCACAAACTTTGCTGGTTCTGTCGGGAGACACTTTATAAAGGAAAGGAAAGGGGAAAAGAAGAAGGTCTAATGTATTAGCGACAGTGGCAGCCCTATTAGTTATCACTTATTGTGTACGAAATACTCTGCCGTGACTTTGGGAAACTTTACCGAGAACTTTATCTTTTACCCCCCCCCCCCCCCATCCCAGGCCCTTTTTTTCCCCCTCCTTCCAAATACAACAAAAAAAAAGCTGCCTGATCAAGAGTGCAAAATATTTACAAAACCTTTTATGTTAATGGGAAAAGTTCCCCGGACCAGAGCAGCGAAGCAGGCGATGCCCCGCTTAATGGAGTTGCCGCGCCAGTAACTTGGGAAACTGTGGAGTGTGGAAAACCATTTTCACCGCGTTGTTCCCCCGCAATGAGATGTTTATGCGAGCCCACGCCGTGAAAGTTATCAGCACGTAGCCTAAACACTAAATTAGCATTGCGACAATCGCTCGCTAACTTCCAACACCGCTGCAGTTGAAATTAAAAAAAAAATGTTTTCCATACTAATATCATAAATAGAGAGTGTGTGAGAGAGTGTCGCAAATAAATTAATAGACCTATTTTTTTTTAAATTCAAATTTGCAAAGCTGTGTTATTCCACATAGACATAAACTATGTTTTATTCAAAACAAATTTTTGTAATTATCTTTGCCATCTTATCGAAACAATACATTTTAAATAATTTTGAACTTGAATGCCAGCTAAGAAATAACATTAGTTGTAACTTAACATTAGCTTAGAGTGAGGTAGGTACTTTGTAAGTGATTCTTAAACGCAAATTTGCTTTCTTGAAAATCTTTCCTGCGTAGCCGGGTACACATATAGAACATATAGTTTATTATAAGCCGCACTCGCAGAAATTGTAGAAGATTTTCTAACTTTTCAACGAAGAAAGCGCCTTAAATAAACGAATAGTCCTTCGTGTGTTCGAGATACCTGGATGTTTTTAGAAACAACGCTAGCTACACTGTATTTTTTTTTTGTTAATGTAAAATGACAGATATTTGCAAATTTGTACTTTTACATTAAAACAACTGTATCGCTACAAAATAGTGTTCACAGTAATACTGGGTTTGTATTCTTACCCGGTCATTCTTACTTTGTGTTGTGCCAGTATCTCCAATGGTTGAAGTTATTTGTAAAACGATCCTTGAATATCTTTTCAGTATTAACTGCGCACATTAATAAGCATGATACAACAAAATAAAAGTCAAATGGTTCACTATTCGATTTTTTCCATGGCTTGAAAATAATATGCTTGACTGAAACATCAATTAAAATATAAAATTGTGGGCCAATTTTCGTAAGAAATACCCAGTACTATCTCTAAAACGTATTTCATAAATGGTCATAAATTCGTGTGAGACAAATAAAGCGTTAAAAATTAATAATTTAAGTTAAATTCTATTTTTAAGTTAATTGTTAAAATAGAATGTAAATTTTATCGTCTATCTACAGTATTATAAATTACAATAAATGTACGGACTTTTAAACGAAGAATTCACTTCAATTAAACGAAAAGTTCTTAGTAATTTTATATGCCTGACTCTTGGTAGAAACTTACGCCGTGTTTCGACTTCCGAGTTCGGTTTAAGGTAAACACACGTAAGAGTCTGAACAAATTTTAGAATGTTTTGCTTGTATACCAAGATTATTTTCGTGGATTCATGTTCAAAGTCAATGAAAGTAGTGCTTGTAAATTTACGAAGATAACGGTAAATTTACGAAGATCCCTGGGTAATTTTTAACCACCGATCTTCGTAATTTAAAAGTGAAAATCTTTTAACAGTGTATTACCGTTTGAAAAAGGTCAAACACTAACCCGTCTGCCGTCAAGTACACCACAAGGACAAGCGAAATACGCTATAGGTTGCATGTACGCAACTACAGAATTCAATTCGGACACGGCCTAAGGTTTCGTAACTATAGAATTTCTGGTCTTGATGTAAGCTTTTGGACATACGCTATTGCTAAGCACATGTATGTCTGTAGAAGAAAACTACAAAAAACCAAAAGACAAAAAACACAAATTAAGCAAAAAATTTCTGTTGTCAACAGGATATATACACCACATAATATTTCATAACAGAAATATGGTCAACAAACAAAGAAAAACAAAGAAAAATGGACTAAGAGAACGAAAAAAACAAACCACAAATGATGAATTGAACCCTAACAAAATTCAGCACAACAGTTGAAACGAGACAAAAACACAAGAAAACGAAAATACGAAACAAACACAATAGTTTTCCAAAACAGAAACAAGCGACGTTTCGGGAACTGCTATCTGCTCCCGTCCTCAGGCAGAGACGCACATGGTACGAAAACACAGGTGCGACTGAGACTTTCTGGTGCACTCAACCGCAGTATGCATTATTTTTAAATATGTTTATCATTATAAAATTTTTAAAAAACATGCCACATAAATAAATTTTTTAAAGTTAGCTTAATGCAAAAAAAAAAGTGTTTGTGGAGTCCACGCGTGACAGAAGTGAAACTTCTTGCTTATTAGTTATAGATATAGATAAATTAGTAAGTTTTAATCGAACCATAAATAATAATTGAGAACGAAAAAATGCCCTTTCCCGCGCCCTGTACTCTCGACCCGTTCACTGGCACTTTATTCCCCTTCAATTTTACAGAACTTTAGAAGAAGAAAAAAAACACGTGATTTCAAAACTGCCAAAGATATCCGAGTGGTGTCTGTTTACGAAAAGCATTTCATAATACGCTGAGGGCGGATGATTAGTACTGTTTCCGGAATTATTTTTTAAGCTGTATTTTTAGACGAGTAAAAATGGCTAAATCGCCTGTTTTCCGAATAAATATCTATGCGTTAAACTCCAGGTAGATATTCTTGAAAGCACTCAAAAGACTTGTGCACTACATCTTCATCTTCATTTCTCCGCTATATAATGTTGATGGTTGCCGCTTGAATCCCATTGTTGGCCAATTTACTAATAGAAGACTGCGTGCCGGTTCAAAACCTTGCGCCTAGAGGCGACACCGCGCTAGAACCACCAAAGTATTAATTTTACTCGTGGTTGGTAAGGTTAACGAGTTGTAGAACTGACGAGGTGGTCGTACTGACCTCCCTCTCAAATTCCAGGAACAATCGTCTCTAAAGCGCTCCATGTGAACGAAACGTTGAACCATGATTTAATAATTCACTGCTGGAGAGGTTCAAACGTAACGGCTTGAAGTCCAGCTTCGGTCTGAGAAGCTATGATCTCGATGCAGGGTGGATAGCGATACGCGGAAGGGTTTATTTGCATGCATAACACGTACATTGGATACTACCAACGACCTCTTTGGGCTTACTCGAGATTATCCTTCTTCCTTCCTCCCTTTTCATCCCGTTTATCTCCCCCCTTCTCCTCCTTCCTTCTTCACGACTGGACGTCACAATTCCTCGAAGAGGATCATCCTCTTCCGGCCAGCTTACATCGACAAATTTTTTTTAACATTCTTTAGAACACATATAAATAACCGAAGTAACTACATTAACTTTACTGCGTATAAGATGATCACAGGAAAAAAAAAACACAAGCATTGTTGCACACTCACACAAATTTGTTTAGCCCTTCCTCATCACTATTAAATAGATAAATGTCCTGGTATTTATTTATACTAGCGATAAACGTTGTCGTTAATAAAATTATTGGTAGCAAAATATTGCTTCAGGTTTATCGATGGTTAACTTCATGTCTCGTGAGCTACTTTAATTGATGCCGTTAAATAAAATGTGTACTCTTTAGCTATAATCAGGTAGAGTAGCTCAAGGAAAATCACCTTCACTCAAACTGAAGCATTTTTTAACCAATTATTTTGTTAATTGCAATGTTTATCGTTAATATAAATAAATTCCATTGTATTTATGTAGTGCTTAATGTTCAGGATGGACAAAACTAAAATAAAGAAAGATTTGGAATTTTTAAATCAAAATCTTTGTAGATTTGTAATGCATAAAATTAATAATTAATTAGTTTGTATGTACAAAAACGAATTACTCGTTATTTCAATTACACTTCGAACAATACTCTTTACTGATTGATTATACGTAGCTACATGTTACATAGGGCCTACAAAACGAAAGCGGCATGGAAATAAAAGAAATAATCGGAAAATGTAATTAATTCAAAAGCAACAGAATAACTCATTTTGGTGTTAACGGTGGTAACCAGAAAATCCCGGAGGGAAAAATATTAAATCCAGTTTTATAATTACTAAAGCAAATGTTGAAAAACACAACTCACGTATCCATCAAAGCATTTTTATTTACGGATATTTTGAGCGCA
Organism: Bacillus rossius redtenbacheri; assembly: GCF_032445375.1. Lineage (NCBI taxonomy): Eukaryota > Metazoa > Arthropoda > Insecta > Phasmatodea > Bacillidae > Bacillus > Bacillus rossius. The sequence goes on along the minus strand of NC_086333.1, from coordinate 67,458,555 downwards.
GAGTCCAAAGCAAATATTAGCAGAGTATAAATTATGTAAATGCCAACATTATGCGAGCTGTAGGTACAAAGGAAGAATTAATTTACAGTAAAAAAAAAAGTTTTACAACACGGCTGTTTTCAAAACGTTTTATCGCTGCATCAAACCATGCTACTTAAAATTTAATATAGACGTTTAAAATACGCAAGCCAACCTGATAAATTAAATCTAAATGAATCAGTGGTTATGACTATAGACAAAGAATGGAAACAACAGACGAGTGGCGCGAGACTACACGGATACCTTACACACTTCCAGGACCGTTTTGGAAGAATCGTGGATCCCGGGACAAAAAAAAATACATATACATATGTCTGTGACCCCTTCAGTACTGAACGTACCGTTTGTCAACCAATTATATTTTTACGCTATTGAAATATGTTACTATTACACCAACCACAAATTTTTATAAGAATACAAATTGCTGCGATCAAAGGTCAGCTTAACTTACACCCTACTCTTGTACTCAAGTGTCGACGAGATGAATAAGAGTTTGTTTATAATGTACCAGCTGCAGTACCCGGCGTTGCCCGGGCTGAACACAGAGTGATATATTGCCCGCGAGTTACAGCAAAATGGATAGCGCTATATGACAGTGTGGTGGACACAAAGAAAAGACACCCAATTGCTGTTCGTGTGTCTATGACCAATGATATTATTTTTACCCACGGCGATCAGTTGAACAGTTTCTAAGTATATGCGCTGCAGCGCCAAGTAGTGTCGAGTTACAAAATAAATGTATAACATAAAAAACGTTCTCCATAAAAAAATTCGATGTGCCAACTTTCATGGCGATCGGTCAAACCATTGAATATATATAACTTATAGAAGTCGCGAGGGGATACGATTTATTCTGCCAGTTTTGGAATCAAAACTGAGGTAGTTGCAAGCTCCCCCGCCAGACAGCTCTGCTTTCGAAAAGAAGGCACTCGTGGTTAGTGTCTCCCACGCTAGAGCGCTATAGTATCGCTTGTCTCAAGGTCGCGCGCGCATTATCTCTCTCTCTCTCTCTCTCTATCTTTTGTATTTTGTTTCCGTTGCTGTGTGGAGGGCCAGCGCATTGACAAGGCGGGAGGTTATGCTCGTCAAAACGATACGTAAATATATTGAACACAAATGTATTTTGTTTAAAGAACCGAAAGCAAAAAAATATTCCTTGAAATATTACACAATTATTTAAAAAGAGCCACATATATCAGTACTTCATTGGTGTTGGATTCCAGATGGTGTAATAAATATTGTATTTGAATAAAAATCGGTCCAATTGGAAATAAAATAAATATTTTATTCACCAAATTAATTAACCCTGCAGGACTCAGGTGGGGTCTGGCAGACCCCAGGCTAAATGTTTTCTGAAGCTACCACTATGTTGCGCGCGCCTCTGCCTTGTGGCTCCAGGTACCTTCAAGATTGGGAGGGTAGATAATGCTGCCACCAAGATTGACAGTTTCCGTTTAGTCGTTTGCCTGTGAGGACCTACGAATGTCGCCTGGGGTCCTACAGACCCCACCTGAGTTCTCACGGTATTTTCTCATGTCAACAAGATAAGTAAATAAACAAATTTACCCTGCAACAGCCATGTAATTCTGTAAAATGTAAGACGTTTTTTTATGTGTGTCAAATTTTATTGTGATATTTTTTATCTTTAGATGACATGCCCATGGAAAGCTGAACAGGAGCGATTACATAAACTCCTGCGTGAAGTGGAAGAGGAATTGGAAGCAGAAGACGGATCATCAGGTAGCCCTGGAGGACAAGATAATGCGGCATTTCCTGAAGATGAGGATCAAGAAGAAGACAATGTAAGTGAAAGTGAACATGAGACTGGAACAGAAGAGGACGCTGACACGTCAGATGAGAGCTCAGAAGTGGATTCAGGTAATGCTAATAATAAGTATTACGTAGGACGAGATAAGATAACAAAATGGAGACAGAATGCATCATCAGCTACATGCCGTACTAGGAGCCATAATATAGTAAGCAAATTACCAGGAGTGCGTGGATCAGCTCGAAATGCTTTGACAGTAATGGATGCACTATTTTTGTTTTTCACATCGGACATGTTGGAGAACATTGTTGAAAACACTAACGAGCGTATACGAAAAGTAAGTGCTTCGTATTCTGATAAGCAGCGGGTAAGGGAAACTGAGATAACAGAATTACTAGCCGTCATGGGTTTACTCTATTTAGCTGGAGTTTTCAAATCTGGAAGGCAAAATCTAAGGGATTTGTGGGCGGAAGATGGCACTGGCATAGAGATTTTCAGACTTACGATGTCACTCTTTCGATTCAAGTTTCTCCTACAGTGCCTTCGGTTCGATGATGCAGGTACACGTGAAGAAAGGGCAAAAACTGATAAGATTGCAGCTATTAGAGACTTCTTTGAAGCGTTTGTAAAAAACTGCATAAATAATTACTCGCTTGGTGCTTATGTGACAATCGACGAAAAACTGGAAGCATTCAGGGGACGTGCTAGTTTTAGACAATACATTCCAAGTAAACCGTCTAAATATGGCATCAAAATATATGCCCTTGTAGATGCAAGGATGTATTACACAAATAACCTAGAAATTTATGTGGGAAATCAACCAGAAGGCCCATACAAGTTGAGTAACTCACCTCATGATGTTGTTATTAGAATGGTAGCCCCAATTTCCGGGTCAGGACGAAATGTAACAACAGACAATTGGTTTACTAGCTATCCTCTAGCAATAAGTTTGCTGCAGGATCATAAACTTACACTCCTAGGAACGATACGCAAGAACAAGAGGGAAATACCTCCTGAATTTTCAGAAACGAAAGGAAAACCCATTGGTTCGAGTCTTTTTGGTTTCTGCAAAGATGTCACCTTAGTATCTCATGTTCCTAAGAAAGGAAAAGTTGTAATTTTATTATCTACAATGCATCACGATGCAAAAATTGATGAGAGCACTGGCCAGAAAAAAAAACCAGAAATAATAACTGACTACAATCTCACAAAGGGAGGAGTAGACATGGTAGATCAACTATCATCTCTATATGATGTGTCTCGCAACAGCAGGCGGTGGCCACTGACAGTATTTTTTGCTCTAATGAATGTTGCTGGAATAAATTCCCAAATCATTTTTCAGAGCAATTCAAAGAGCGAGATGAACAGGAGAACTTATTTGAAAACACTAGGACTTGAACTCGTCAAGAAATGCAGTACCGAAAGACACCAAGTCCCTTGTCTTAGAAGAGAGCTGCAGGCAAAATTAAAACCTGTAAAACATGATGATAAGGATACTCAGCCTCCTACAAAACTATCTAGACGCTCACGGTGCACTGTGTGTCCACGGTCAAAAGACAGGAAGACAAACGTGCAGTGTGTGCACTGCAAAAGTCACATTTGTACTGACCACATTGTTCCATTTTGCAGGAATTGTGCACCTGAAACTACAGAGGACAGCAACTGAATCCAGAGATTTAAATATCAGAAATGACAGTCTACAATAATGTTTATTAATTTATTTTATTTAATACAGCTTGCTTTTCGTTTTGAATATTTTTTGTCAAAGTATTGTGAAATGATATGATTTTCATTCATAAAAATAGTGTTTTGTATTGATTTATGTTAAATTCTTTGTATTCACATTAAATCTTAATATTTTGCTATAAAAGTGATTACCGAACGTCAGATAACAAATATTAATGGTCGGTTTTAAATTATGTCATTTCATAAAATATATATACAAAAATGTTTTTGGGGTCTCTCAGACCCCACCTGAGTCTTGGCGTAAAACCTTGGCACCTGAGTCCTGCAGGGTTAAAGTACCTCATAGAATCCACTTTAATATAAATTAAACCAAATGTATGCAAAGAGGAAATTATAAAATACCAGACACTGTTATATAAATAGTTGATCAGTGTAAATCTGTGCACGAACTTAGTCATGCATTAATAAAAACTTTAGTAAGCTCTAACACAAGAAACTCGTTTTTATCGGGGAAAAATATTGTATGTCAAAGAAATAACTAAACAGTAAACATGTACATACATAATATTTATGTTCGCATACGTGCAGTGAATATTATTTTGCAGTGATAAATTAATATTTTATTAACATGGCTAGATCTAAAAAAAAGTTTATACAAAATTTTAAAAATATTTACTACCTATATTTTTCAGAAGTAAAGTTGGTTTGTAAATTCTCCTTCAGGAGCATTATACAACACAGTGCATTAAATTGCGTTTCAAGTCAAATAAAAAAAAAATTAAAAATGGGTGGAACTAAAATAAAAATACCACAAACAAATGATTATACGTACTATTTTATCATCTTTATAATTTACAATAATGAGGGCCCAGTAACTTTGAGTTAAGTTGGTGTATAAAACTCTAGCGAAAAACAGTTCTCTGTATTCTAGAGTTGTTTGAAGTGTTTATTTACATGCACAAAAACTTTCAATGTAAAAAAAGCCACATAATCATCCTACCATAGTAGGTGACATTTTTGACAGTTCGTACAACGAAATTTGTGACTTTGACATATGAATTATATGAAGCATTAAGAATTGGTGAAGCAATAAACAAAACTAACACATATTCATGTAGTGCAAGACTAGCTAATCATGTATTAATAACTTTTGTTTATTTTACAGTAAAATATTCAGCGGCCAAAGACTTAATCCGTTGCAATAAATGTAATCTAAAGCCATCTTAAGTGAAACAAACTGTGGCTAAATGATGCCCAGTAATTTTGAGCGAAATTGTAATCGTGCAAGTTCCCATATACCACAGCTGTATTTACCTTATATTATATGTATATGCATAATAAATTTAAATATCACTTAACAACTTTAAAAAAAATAAAACAGAGTACAATATAAATTTCAAAGAATTATTTAATTCTAAATATCAGTATATAAAACTCTTCCATTGCGTATAAAATTTTTTAACTTTTACTTCCGTACATTCTTAACGATACGAAACATGCACAATGCCATCTAATGACATTTAACAAAACTATTGTGTTATTGTCCCTAGGTATTCGTTACGTATACGTTTTATACGTTAAGTAAAATAATCTCATTAGTAAGTACTATTTTTTACATTAATTAATGTAAAATATTTCATTGTCGAGCTTTAGCAAACGACTTACACACGTGCAATCACTGACACGTATAGAGGAAAGTTTATAAATCAATGACTCGTTAGAAAATGTACGTGTTTGTTTCATCATCTGTGAAATATGTAAAAATATGATCGTGTAAAACGCAGAGGAATAATCAACTGTCATATGTCAGGACTGAGATTATTTGTCAGAAACGTTTGTTGAAAGCTTTCAAACTAGCATAGTTCTAATGAGAGAATAAATAGCCCAGTCAAAATATGCTAACATTTCGCTTGTACTCGAATTAAATCCGATATTTTTGTTACACTTTGCACGTATTCAGTAGTGTCCAGGGGAATTAAAATCAAAAGTCATGATGAATAGGAAGTGAGGTAGTCAGAAACTAGAAAGGATTATAAAAAAAGGCATTTGTTTTTGATTTTTAAAAAAATATCTCGTAAATGAGTAACCTTAAAAGAAAAAAGGTTTTAATAAAAAAATGAAAGAGTATTAAAAATCCTATAAAAAATTATTTTCACTTTTTCATTTCTCTCTAATATTGTTTGAGATAGTTTCACTTAAAAAATGAGTTTTTTTATTTATCTCAAACCTTTTTCCTATAGCAACTGACCTATATATTTGTGAACCGTGCTTCTTGTATGCCAAACGCTGTTACTTGACTTTACAAGACATGTTTAAGCTAGAGTCCATGATGACCCCAGAATTAAACATTTTTACATGTCAGGGTTACTTCTCAAAGAAAAGAACTGATAGCGTTTGGTCAGACAGACCACAGAACAGACTTAAATGCGTAACATGAAAATTGTTGGAAGCCTCACACGAGGACGAGGATTCACTGACAAGTTCTTGAGCGAGTGGACCTTGGGAATGACTGCATTTGCATCTGCTCATCATTGAAGAGTTATGCGCTACTCATTTTATATCTTTGAACAACTAGATTTCTGACAATATCGAAGAAGTAGGGATGCCACAGATTAATATAAGATCTCTGCTTAGCTAAATAATCACCCACCATTTCCTGGAACACAACAAATCATCTATATAGCAACTGGACTAGTAGGGGATGCCACAGTTACCTTTTTCAATGCTATAGTAATTGGCGAGCAATCAATACAGAGTAATGTTGGAAAAATTCTAATCAAGCATTGACACGAAAAGATCAAGCTCTCCCTCTGGCGAATATTAGCTACACTATTACATTCAATTGTAATAGCTCATTTATCATTTGTTAGTTTTCCAGAGGATAACGATAAGTGATGAAAAATAGGATGACTTGATCATGTATATGCAGTATGAGTTGGCTCCATTTCATTTAGCTCTCTTTGACGAAGCTGGGATACGCAAAACCAAGAAAGCAACCCTGTACATGTTTTATGTGACGAGGGAGAGTTTGGACTTGGAGAACCCTGACTTTGTTCTTAATGGTGGATTCTTACTACACAGTCATATAGCCGATAAGAGGTACTGATTCCTCTATTTGCCCAAAATATGTCAATTACATTATCATTTCCTATTTATCATGACTGTTGATGTGACGTTCCGTGCAGACCACTGAACAATTGAAACACAAAATCATAAACAACGGATTGAATTTGAGCACAAAATATACTTTGACTGGGCTAGAAGTCTATAACACTCGTGTTTAAATGCGTACCTAATTTTTAGAATCTCAATATAAGTGTCTTCCAGGTGAATTTTTTTTTCTGGATACATAATAAAATATTTTTGAATTTAAATTGTTCATAACTTAAGTAATAACGGTAGAATTCAAAGTATTTTATACAGTTTTATCTACTTAAAAAAAAGTACGGAGGTGGTTGTGTGGACCAATGTTTACCACGTTTTTGTTTTTATTTTTGTATAAAACAAAAGTTCGAACTTATGTTTTTCTTACACTAATCCACTTAAAAAGTATGTTCTCTGGTAAATAAACGCAAAATTTTTCACATGACGTTTTTTGACAGCGATCATTAAGCTACTAACATCTTAATATTGTAAAGTAATAAACAAAAAATACTAATGCAGCTGCAGTCTATCTACTCACAAATAATTAATTGTTTAGTTATTTCTTAAGCACATTTTGCAATCTATCTTAAAATTTTGTTGAAACGCTTGCCAAACAAATGCATTTTATGACAGACGACGTGGGTAATACTTGGCTAAAACTTTGCGTTTATTAAAATTTACATCGAAAATTAACTAGCGTTCACTCGGTTTTAGTCAAAATGATGAAATTAAAAATATGTGGTTGCTGTAATATAATTAGTTTTTTAAAGTAATTAAAACTTGGATATTTTAAATATAATAGAAAAGAATTCTTTACTAATTCATATTAAATAATTAGGACTTTCCTCGCATACTTGCGTCAACTTTTTTTACACAGTATATAACTGATAAATAATGTAAAACAAAATTGGCAAGTTATAATTCACAACATCCCTGTCATTATTTTTAACTGGAAAACGGAACATTGATGTGCCTTGTGAACCGATCCTCGTATTCTGACAACCCGTGTACGCACATTTATTACCCTTCAGCATGTCTGAAATTATAAAATTATCAATGCGAAATAAAGTTAAAATAAGTAGGTATTTAACTTTTAAATTAAATCATATTTTAAACTCAACACGGACTGAAGGCCTGATACAAAGTTCTTAGGAGCTAATTTTCACGTTACTAGGGTACACAATCCCTCGATACAGTGATCCAAGTAACTGTCTTCTCCCGGGGTTTCGTGGCTCTCAAAGTCAGTGGTAAGGAATACTTATCGTCAAGGTCGCCGAACGGTGCTGATACCAGCTTCCCGTATATGGGAGGGTGACTGGCTGGTTAACCTAGTACGCCCTAAGACCGCTAGGGGCGTGCGCTGTCGATACCCAGCGATTGAAGCGATCGCAGCGGCGGAGCTTGGAACTACAACAATTCTTCTGCGAAACCGGACAGAAAATTTAACCTGGGCTCGCGACTTCTATACATTATATATATTCAATGGTCAAACTGTGTCGGAGTTGATCAACGCCATACATACCAACATCCATTTTTATATTTATAATATTGTTACGATTATTAAAACAATAATCGTCGTCCGAAAACTACTGGGTTCGTAAATGGATAGCCCAATTAAAGATTTTACTACACAGTTTTATTGATTGCAAATATTTACATCACTAACAAATAATTCTCTAAAAATGCCTAATAATCAATTACAGTTATGTTTATTCCCCAGTCACTCGTTCCGCACACCTCGCTGGGCCGCACCTCTGGCGCAACTCTCGCCGCAGCACCCCTCGTGGTCCTCCGTCGCGGGACTCCGTCGCCGCACTCCGCCACCGCCGTCGTACTTCCCTTCGCCGACATTCCGCTCGACGCTTCGCTCGGAACTTCGCTCGGGACTCTCGCCGCACCCGAGGCACTCTCGCCCATTCCCCCCCCCCCCGCTATCGCCGAGATACTCGCTCGCCCAGGAACTCTGCCGCGCCCACGGCACTCTTCACCGCATTCGCGGCACTATCAACCGGACACTAACTGAACTGACTTAACTGCCCTCCGAGGCCAGTGTTCTGGGCTTATATAGGCACAGACGCTTCTTCTAGAAGTCGCGAGCGCGGCTGAGATCAGTTTTAGCTAGCCCGGGGATGCTCCCCCTTTATTTCCCCGAAACACGGTCCTGCCAACGTCACACAAAAAATACTTAGTATATGAAAAATGCATAGACTGAGCTCTTTTTCATAGCCCCGAACAGGGTTGTATGAAACCATATGGTTGTGGTAGGCGGACAGGGGATGCTCTGTAGTCTCGAACTGCCTATAACAATGGGGGATATTTTTTTTTTTGCCACATGGGGGGTTAACAATCGAATTTTAAAATAAACGCACGTTGAAGTGAAATTAAAGATTCACCCTTGGCAAATTGCAGAACATAAAATGCTTTACGCTCAGTAGTCGGCCAATTTCCGTAGGTGGCGCCGCAAGGGAGAAAATAACAACGCATTACTCGCGCACGCGCTTATCTAAAAACTTTTTTCCGCTACTATTTAACTGTGACCTCGAACCAACACTCTACAACGCGTACAGTTGACACTATTAAAAAATTTATGACTTAGACATTATTTTCATGGACAGTATTTGAATTTTTTTATCCTTTTGGGGAAATGAATACGCGAATTTTTTTTTTTTTTTTTTTCCAGGTCTCCAAATGATAGCTTCTCGCGAACGTCCTCGTCAGAACAAAAGGTTGTCGGTTGTCGCTCGACAGGGAAAGCGAGGCCCCCGCGTGTTCTTTCAATCATCTTCGCGTCGCGAACGTCAATCCGGGAGAGTGCGTCGCCGCGTGCAGACCTCGGCGAGGGGTCGCCGCGCGGCGAACACAAGCGCGGAACAGCTCGCTGGAGCACCACGCAGCAGCAGCGACGATCAGGAGGGGGAGTCATCTCGCCCGGTGGGTGGACCAGAACACGTGACACTGGGATCGTCCATTAATCACGTGAGGCTCGAAAGGGAGGGGGAAGTGTCGGGAATAATCACGAAATCTAACAAGGGGGAAGGGGGGGGGGTGGTAGAGAGATATCACGTGTATTTATTTTTTCACCCGATTTCTACTAAACCGAAAAAAGCGACGCGTGACCTTGACTCGCCGTAGCCAGGCAACAATATCCCCGCCCGCCGCAACATGAACCACCCGGCTCGGCTTCGGCTTGCCAGTCGCCAGTAAGACTGTGATTTTGGCGCCGAATACATGCGTAAATCACATATAAGCCTTTCCTTTATTATTTTTTATGCCAGTGAGAATAAACCTGCAACCTTAATGTGTGTCTGGACATTTTTATCACTGTGCTTAATGTTCCAGAATTAAATTTGATTGTACCTATATTTAAAGATAATATTCTGAAATTTTAAAAAATATTTTGTACAAAAAAAAAATACACGTGATTTATTGGGGGGGGGGGGGGGGGGGGTTAGTCTGAAACCTCACCACAAACCACAATGGGGGTTAAAAATTTGCTAAAAAAAAAACATCACGTGATTAATGGATGACCCCACTCTTGAACGTTTAAGCTGGAGTCGTAGGGGCAGGCATTTTTCGCGAATAAATCTGAACGACTATTAGACTGCAAAAAGAGATGTACCCACACCAGAGGTTTCTTCCTTGTGATTGGCGTCCATTTTTGCGAGAGGAGTCGTTGCCTTTTTTTGACCGGGCCACTCAGGACGCGTTTGCTTCCGCACTGAATTACTGTGATTGGTGCTGTAACATTGGACATGGGCCTGGAATAAACTCACCCAATCACGAAACACAGCACGATGCTACACTGTTTTAACTTATGACTAGTCTCGGAATCTTTTCACGAGATGATATGCATGGCCCTATGGAGTCGCAATGCCGCGACCAACACGACACGTCGTACGTCGTTCCAGCACGACAGGGTTAATAGCGTAACCACGACACCACGACAAACTCCAATGCGGCTGTTGACAAATCATGCCAAACCAAATGCGTCCATTAAAAAAAAAAAAAAAAACAGAAAATAATGCGGTAAAACCAGTGCAGGCCTTATAGTAATATTCCTTCCTGTTGATACCTGAAGTGCATAACAATGTCATATTTAGTCGTCTACTGCACAAAGTGGGATTACGTTTATTTCAGATAAAAGAAAGCAAGCTAAAAATGTGTTGATAAGGGACGGAAAATAATTCAGCTGTTAGATATGCTAAAAATTAAAAATAAACAGTTAAAGTCACGCCATAAAAATGTGAACGCGTACCCAAACTTAAAACGTAATTTCATTTTTCAGCATAAAATATTGCCCAAGTGGATAAATATTTTTTAAGTTTAGTTCTGTAAGGTTTCCGTTCTGGTTTCCGTCGTGCGGCACGACCGTCCTTGCGGACCGCGTATTTCGTCGTGTTTGCGTCACGATGACCTTGTATTTTATTGGCTCTTGAGCTTGTCGGGCCTGTCGTGTCGTGTTCTTCGTGGCATTGTGACTCCAGCTTTACACGTCAAACACTTGCATTCGCAAACAGTCAGGAGCAAGAAAATTAGTCAAGTCGGTGGTCATGATACTCGTCTCGAATTAGAAAGTTCTCAGAAATTTTTCAAAAGTAGTACCACTTGTCTACGCATCATTCTGCCTTTGTTGTTCTGTAAACAGTGTTTCAGAACAACTTCACTTGGTTGTCACTGTTCTTAAACAAACATCATGTGATACTTCGCAACATTGTAAAAAAAAAAAAATCCTGTACTTTATACAAGGAATATCCTTGGAAACTCAGTTTCCAACGACATCATTCGTAAAACTGCAAGGCAGAGCTCTGTAAAATTTTCAAATGGTACAAAGCTCTGCCTTGCAATTTTATACGTGATATCGCTGGCAACTGAGTTTACAAAGACTTTTCTTGTAAAAAGGTAAAAAAAAAAAAAAAAAATTAGTGTAATTACAGATGGGAAACAGGCACCACTCAAAGGCGCATTCCGCTCAAAACTTAATGAGAAAGGGGGGGGGGTGGAGAGTAAAAAAATATCTCTCGGAATTCAATCTCTTTCAATGCGGAGAGAGGGGTCCATAGTGGCATAAATCTAATAATCAACAGCAAAATAACATAATTTATTAAAAAAGTTTTGATAGTTTGTGACGAATAATTATAGCAAATTTTTATCTTCATTTCTCCGCCATAGAATTCTAAGGTCACCGCTCAAATCGCACAGTTGTCCTACGCACGACGAGAAGACTGCGCGCCAGTTGCAGAGCCAATACCGCGCTATAAGCACCAGCGAGCGTCGTATTATCATATCTCGACTTACTGTTCCCAAATTCAAAAGTTCTCCAAAAAGTAGCTACCGGTTATAACCCACTGTCCCAAATGTCACTTGCAAATAATCACATCGACAACCACATGAAATTGCTTTACAGACGCTGCTGGCAGAAACAAAAGTGGGGCATGTATAAGCAGACCACTGGTACTACTTTTGAGAGATGTCAAACTTGGATCAAGCTACACGACAGTTGAATATACGTCTGTGCCACATCGCATCTTAATTGTAAGAGTATACCTGCTTATTTTCATCCTTGGCGTTCGTAGTTATGTTTGCTGCGTTGTCCAGGTTTGTTGTCTGTCTTCATTCCCTTTTCTTGTTGAAAACTGTCATGTTGTTAGCCCACTGTGTTCTTCTGTGCTGTTATTATGTCAACACTAAATACCTTCCACGGATTTCTTGTCCTGTCTGATATTTTTAGTATGAATGTGTTCTTCGGTGCTGTCGTCGCTGTGTTGTCCATCGTTGTTCATCGTTGGGTCCATCTGTTTGACCAGCTTATTTAGACTTGCTCTTTGTAGGTTTATGTCTATATCTTGATTTTATATTTTGCATTATTGAGTTTTGCTACGAAAAAACAGTGCTTAATTTGCAATGACCTATGTCCTAACAATTACATTAACTCAAAATTCCCCACCGCATTAATCATTTAAAGAAAGTGTAGGTATGTAGGCCTATATGTTACATTGTTGAGAGTTTTGTCAATAGTTGAGACTCCACTAAATCATAATTCCGTGCACGTTAACAAGCTATAACAACATCGCGGAAAAACGCGGCGCTTTGCCAACTGAGCCGCCGGGTCGTAACTCCAGACCTCCAGAGGATCAAAGCCATCGTCCCACAGCACGTTTCCGAGTGAAGCGACCACCTGAAAGAAAAAAAATCGAAACTGTTTCTGCGTCCGTGCTTCCATTACAACGAACGGGACGTCCCCTGGAGTGTGAGCAGGCGGAGCGGCTGTCTCTCGCAGCTTGTCGCATGCCGGACCACTCCAGGGTTGCGTGCGGCAAACATATTCTGTAATAACGTTTTCCTGATCTTTCCCTCACCTCCCGTCAGCAAAAATTACACATTTCCCCTGACTATTTAAAAAATTAATTGAATTATTTTGGCAATTTTCTGAAATAAATAGTGAAAATTCAGCCTACCATTCCCCACACTGCTGTCCTAGTTAAAACAGAATCTTGCATAGGCCATTTTATAGTTGAATTTGATAAGGGACTTAACTAGACTAGTTTTCACCCGGGGCAAAAACTCATCACGGCGCCCCCCCCTCCCCCCCCACACTTTTTTTTATTCAAATCAACCAAACAAATCCTTTCTCGGCAACACCTCATTTCGCCAACACATATTAATTCCACTAGTCTAAATTTTTTTTTATTTAACTTAGGTGGTGCGCGAAAAAATAAAAGTTATTATATATATATGACGACATACATGTACGTATCTTTCAATACAAATAATTCAGTTCATCTGCCCTCTAATATGTTTGTGTTCTAACAACTACAATATTCAAGTAAATATGTATAGTAAATTTTACTCTTGATAGTTTAACATCCCCCCCTCCCCCCATACACACACACCAAATCCAAAATGCTGCGCCCGGGGCACAAGCACCGTCTGCCCACCTGTAGTTACGTCCCCGGACTTGATTTTACAATAAAATAACATCTGGAAAAAAAAGCTTTCACAGTCTGAATGATGGCAGACTGCAGCAAAATATTTTCCCCTAGAATTAGCATCAATGAGGAATTTTCATGACTTTTCCAGGATTTCAAGTAATTTCTTGGCTTTACACCGATGAATTCCAGCGTTCCTGACTTTCCCTGACTTTTCGGTACGCTGACACCCTCAGTGATAATCCAGAGCCGCTTGCTGTCCAGAGAACCACGAGCCAGAACCTCACCACAAAGCGGGTCTGGGTCTGGCGTCTTGTAACGTGTCTCGAATCCGACACTTTTCAAAAGTAATATCTAGAGACCTGTAAAATTCGCGGATTCATTTCGCGATAGGATAGAGTCCAAATACTTTTGAAATTATTTTGCTTCAGTGATTGGGCCACAGTTTATCTGAAGGACTCTGGGCCAATGAAAAATCTTTTAACAGAAGAATTAGCGAATCACGATCATTCCAGTCAACAGGGTGTTAACGAGTCGGTAACCAATCAGCAGATGTAATTTGCACGAGTGCATAGAGGATCGTGGAGTCTATCCTTTAGGGATTTGAAATCGCGAATTTTACAGGTCTCTAGTAATATCATTTATCTACGTCCTTCTGCTACTGTCGTCCTGTCAGCAGTGGCCCTGTCTAGAGCAAGGGTCGGCAGACCGCGGCTCTTTTCATGGGATTTCACGGCTCTACAACTCTGCGCAGCCACAGCACACACACATACACACAAAAGCCGGACAAAATCAAACGGCCCAATCACAAAGCATGTCCTCAAACTGAACTCGCACCCTACCATCGCACCACCCCGCCCCCGCACGCGCCCAGGTGTTTTTTTTATAATTTTAATAGTTAATTAATAAAAAATTACTAAGGGTGTCTTGTTTTATCAGTAGAGGTCTACTAATGACAACCAATTTTTTTTTTATTTTACATTTATGTGTTTTCTTCTAAATAACCTTTATTTTGAAGACTTTATGTTATAGAATTTATGAATAAAGTATTTTGATTTTATATTTTTTATCGTCTTAAATGTCTATGCAGAAACAGAGAAAATACATTATGCGGCTCTAAAAAAAAAAATTGGAGAATCTTTTTACTTAGTATTTGGCTCATCTCTCTCGGAAGTCTACACCTTGCGGGGCCTAATATTTTGGAATGGAGAATCACCGAAATGTGCGTTCTGGGGAAAGGGGTTATGAAATAGCGCCTCGTAGGGAAAGAGAGAGAGAGAGAGAGAGAGAGAGAGAGAATCGGTTTCCTTCCCTGGAAACTTCAAAAAATTAACTTTTTAAAACAAATTTTTTTAAGCCGAAATGTAACTTAAATTACAATGGTTTTGCTCATTTATCTTCACAATTTTTTATATTGTTATTAAAATTAAAATAAATTAACTTTACACAATGAATAGGATTCTACAATAATCCATGCTTATATTATAAATGCGAAAGTGTGTTTGTCTGTTTGTCCTCCTTTTATGGAGCAACGGATCGACATGTTTTTTTTTTTTTGGCATATGGATAGTTTATGGGCCGGAGAGTGACATAGACTACATATAATAAATTATGAAATTAAATCCCTAACGGGGTGAAAAAAAGTGTTAAATTCAGTTTTATAATACGAGTTAGGTCATAGACACACACACAGTGAGTTTGTGTCATTTCTCTATGTACGCCACACACGGTCATATAGTAAGTTCTGGCAAACTTCCTATCCTTCTCCTTGGTGAAACCAACCCGCTTAGTGAAGCTCGCAGCTGCTAACGAACTAGAAGCGCTAATAACATCTTAGTTTAGAACTACGTCAACAGATAGCGTTGACTTGAATTTGTAACGTGCTATCGTTTGGTGTGTCTTGTCACGTCTTGCCTTGTGGGTTACCTCCCTTCCCACAAAATTAAGACGAAGTTTGGCGTCCCATTTTTGCTGACGCGTGACCTTGATGCAACGGGATTGTACAATCAATGGGACTTTAAAATCTAAATATTTTCCGTTTTTCAAGTGTATGTCCTACAGACGTGAAACTCGGTAGTGATGTTCCTTATATTATGTGTTTAGCCCGGGCAACGCCGGGTACTTTAGCTGGTGATAAATAGTTTACATTACAAGAGCTAGGGTGATATAAAAGCCGGCACGGTGCCTTGGGCGGCTGTCCGGTTTGCCCGCCCCTGATTATCAGTGTTCGTTAAAGGGCGTCATCGGTCACTTTGTTAAGTTACTTTGGAACCAGGTACTACTAGCAGGTAATAATTACGAGAACTTGTCCAATGAGACAAATTACTTTCCACAGTTTATTTCACAAGGTACGCGTTAATTCAAAAGCCTATTTTCTAACAAGTCATCCCACGACGTGGATTTCTGATAAAGCAAAGGTTTTCATATTAAATTTATAATAAATATGAGACAATGTAATATTTACTTCGAAAAAAATCCTATCAAAAATTAAATACTTTTAATGTTGCCAAATTCTTTTCAACAATACCTGTTTAAATTATGAAATATCTACAATAGAAAACTTTCGCGTTTATTGATTGAGAAACCTTTTATAGCAACTAGTATACTAAATTAAGAATTCAAGATAGTATTCAAACACCAATTTTAAAACCCTTCTGAAAAGAAGCGTGGTAATACGTGTTCGAGAATAGAATTTTTTTAAAAAAAAAAAAACCTCCAGAATGCATTTCTAAGAAATGCAAACAACAAGAATAGAAGACAACATACCATAGCATAATTGTAGCGGTCTAAATTATTAAATATAGAAAAAAGGCGACTGCTCCAACTTACTAGGCAGGCAGCTAAAATTAAAATTAATAAAAAACCTAAATATATCTTTAATACTAACAATAAGGCCATTTCAACAGTAAATTTAAGAGTTCCAGCAAACAGAAGTACTTATATACTTAGCTAGCAAACTGTGGAATGCCTTACCAAGAAACTCAAGTCCAAACAAAAAACGAATATCACTACATAAGTGCAATGTAAATTAAATGTACGTTAAGCATGGTTATGTAATTATAAACCTTTTTAAAATTATTATGTATAAACATAATCTTAAATCTCAGAAAGTCCTTTACATACTGCTTTGAAATGTTGACACAACATTGCATTTGAATACGCGCATGTTTATATATACAGGTATATAGAGAGATAGAGACATGCAGATATAGGTATATAGAGGAGAGAGGAATATAGATATATGTATATATAGATAAAGAGGCAGAGATGATATATACACACACATTGATAGAGAATTAGAGAGAGAGAGATGCTTTTTATGTGTACCTACTGCAAACAAATTACAAAAATAATTGAATGAGGCATTGCAACACATGCCGGACATTAGCTAGTAAATAAAATTGAAAAACTATTTTTACGAGAGGACGGTAGCTGTGCTGTAAACATCGCAGCTATTGCTAGAATATAGATACAATTCTTTGTCGCTCATTCTCACCATGCTGAAGTAATTTTTCACCTCTCGCAAAAGCGCAATGTCACTGCATTCCAAGCACGGCCCAGTACCCGGTGGGGGGGGGGGGGGAAAGCAGGCAACAGTTTCACCTAGCCGGGGCGAATTGAAAAGACATCTCACCCGTGGCCCACGCGACACGGGAGACGACAGAGCTTGGGAGCTGGTTCCCAACAAACAGCACGATCCAACATTCAACCCACGCACGCTTCAACCGATCCTCCCCTTTTCACCCTCCACGGCTCTTTTACTCCCAGACATTGCGCTTCGCGGCGGACCCGCGAGGAATTCCGGCGTGTGTGAAATGCCGCCGCGACGCAGCAAATAACTCCCCGATATAACCGCCGGCAGCGCCGTCGCCGGCGAGACGCGGAAGCTGAGCGACGTGAACACGTCTTTAAAATTGCTGCCATGGTGGCAGGCAATTAAAAAAAAAAAAAAAAAACGAATGATAACAAAATCGGGGGATACAGTTTGGTGTTGCAGCTACATATCTATCATCTCCATCCGAAATTTAATTACACCACTGTATAGCTAAAAAATCTAATAATTCGTTACGCTAAGTGAGGACTGTGACGCATTGCGCGAGGTGGAGGGGGAAGCGCCGCCATTTTGAGGTCATTTTGCTGCGATCCAAGATTTCCATTTAGTATAACTTATGACTCTGAGAAGTTACGACGTCCGTTTGGGTTTCAATCGTCAGCTCTCGTCAAAATCTATCGAGTGCATGTATAAAACATAAGTGTAAAATAGTAACAGTGAATATATATGGTGTTAAAATAAAAAATAGCGTATTTAAATAATTTGTATAGAAAATATTACCTGTTACGTGTACGTATTCACGTACAACATACGGCCGTGTCCAGGACACAACCACACCCCTTTTTTTTCATTGCTTTCGCGTCGGCAGATCAGGGGGTTTCGGATCAGGGGGTAGCTTCGTCTGCATGAAACATGGTAAGTGTTTGCGTTATGGAAACAGTTTTAGATGACAATTTTTTTTATGAAAGAGACTGTTTAAACAGACGGAAATTCTAATTCGTACTGACTGACCATCTTCAGGCATTATGAAGCACCATTTTCGCAATGCTTTGGGCGGAACAATATGGCGATGGTGAGGTTAAAAAGTGACTTCAACTACGGCACAGTGTGCCGTCTGCTGTCGATTCTTACTCCATGTTTCAAAGGTTATTTATATCACTGGTTCTGTGTTATGTGCCACGTGTAGGCTATCAGTTGGCAGTATGAAGCGAATAAAATGTTGATGTAACTGAACTATTCTAAGTAATAAATAATGTAAAAAAAATTAAAGGTACGATTTTCATTAATCTATTAAAACTGTAGTTTAATGTACTCAATATCTGAGGTAAGAAATTGTTACTGTAGTTGTTTTGTTTTGTTAATATATGGTTTCATGTTAGCTATGACAATGCACATGTTTAGTGAGATTGACAGCACAATAGTTAGTACGACATTTTAAATTTAAATAAATACGAAACAAATCAGCAAAATCGTTAAATAATTAAAACAAAAAATAATATTTGTGTAATGTTAAAATATTCGTGAAACATAAGTTACGTTTTACTGGAAATGGTTTATCCAACAACCACATCAATTATTTAGATGTTGCTTGCTCTTTGACGTCATTAATTTGTACCGTCCACGAGTAGGCTATCGATGATTATAACTGGAGGCAGGCATTTTTCGCGATTAAATCTGAACGCCTATTAGAATGCAACAAGGTATACCTGCACCAGACGTTTCTCCCTTGTGATTGATGGCGGTCTGCGAGAGAAGTCGGTGATTGGTGCTAACAATCGACATGCGCCTGAAAGAAACTCACCCAATCACGAAACACAGATGATGCTACAATGTTTTAACTTATAACTAGAGACCGGAAAAATTCGCGAATTCATTTCGCGATAGGCTAAAATACAAATAGTTATACCTCAGTGCTGCCTCTGCCATTGGCTCACAACTTACCTGGATGACTCTGTGCCAATGAGAAACACCCAACCAAAGCATTATCGAATCACAGGCTGCTACGTTGGGACGTCTCACAAGACAGCAGCCAATGACTGGGTGGCATTTGACCGAGTGTACGTAGAACTATGGAGTTCATCCTAGGGGTCATTGAACCCGCGAATTTTTCCTGTCCCTACTTATAACTAGGGGCAGGCATTTGTCGCTAATAAATCTGAACGCCTATTAGACTGCAACAAAGGTATACCCGCACCAGATGTTTCTTCCTTGTGATTGGCTGCCGTCTGCGAGAGAAGTCGTTCCCTTGTTTGACCTGGCCACTCAGGACGCGTTTGCTTTCGCGCTGAATTACTATGATTGGTGTCCCGACAGTATACATGTAGCTGAAAGAAATCCACCCAATCACGAAACACAGACGATGCAATAGTGTTTTAACTTATAACCAATATAGGAATCTTTTCGCGAAATATGCATGGCCCTAATTATGACTAAACACACGCCGCATGTTGGCTCATAATTATTGTCGAACGCGGTGCGTGTCTCGGCAGTGCGTGCAGTGCGCCAGGTGGTCGGGGCTTTGGGGTTTCAGACGTCCACCTCACCTCCATCCGCCATAGTGCATCGGTTCCCTCCTTGTGTCTCCCCCTTTTCCCCTCCTTTGTCTTGTCAGGGGTGTACCCGTGTTAGTCAGGCGACGCTCGCCGGTGCTTCTAGCGCGGTGTCGCCTCTGGACTGGCGCGCTGTCTTCTCGTCGTGCGCAGGACAACAAACTGTGACCGTAACATTAGACGGCGGAGAAATTAAGATAAAGGTGTAATGCAAGTCTCTTAAGTGCTTTCAAGAATCTGTACTAGTTGTCATACGCCTAAAAGGTTCTTTGAAAACACGCCTTTTCAGCCGTTTTCACTCTTATAAAAATACAATTTTAAAAAACTTAATCCGGAAGCCCAATTTTTTTTCTCGTTCTGCGCGCATACGTCCCTTTAAGAGCTAGCTACTGCAGACGATATTGGCGCTAATCTAGTTTCATAATATGAAATCAAAAAATGCTCTAGTTGTGTGTTACCCAAATAAAAGTAGTGTATTTGCGCCAAAAGAGAGATTTTAAAAGTTGGTTAATCACGAAGTAAAGTATGTAGGATTTAATAAATTGTCAAATTTAATTTTTATAGCAACTGATCTTGAGAAAATGCGTTTTTTATTTTTGTGTAGGCCTAGGCATAAACAGTTGAGAAAAGTTTTCTTTAAATAATTGTTTTAATGTTGTCTCTTTAAACTACATCATTGTTACGAATGTAGGACGCAGAAGCAAGTTCACTGTTTACTGAATTATTAGTATTGATGTTTACAACGTTTCATTTAATCACCAAATGTATCTTATACTGCCACACGAAATTTTTTGTTTGGTTGTACTATTGGAAGACAATGAACACGTCCCTATATATTGATTGGAAAACCAAAAATTTGCATTTAATTTAATTATAAGTTTATTTAATGGCATGTTGATAAAATAGCAAAACTTAGGTGTATAAGTTTGAAATGTTACTCTATGCTTCAGGGTAGGTTTTACTTTGTTTAAGTAATAATTTCTGTAATTAATTAAAAAAAAGTTAAATAAAGATCTGAAAACAGTATTTTTAAGTACCCTTCACGATATTTGATCTATGTATAAATTGGCACAGAGATATTTCAAGTAGTTTACTATTCGAATAGAATGCTGGGTTACGTTAGGTTAGCTTAAATACTGTATGCAATCTGCATTAAAAAAATAATGTAAATTGGTATGAATTGTTGGTTAGGATAGGTCAGCAACATTAAAATTACTAAACGGCACTGTTCAAGACTAGTAGTAATAAAAACAAAACCATTTCCGGAACTAATTTTTTGATGTGTAGCGTCTTAGCTGTCAGGATACGGCATTCGGTGGGAGTAATTTTGTGAATGCGACGGAAGTCAAGGGACGGAAATGTGTAACGACCACGCTGCTGCCATCTGTGGGGCGGAAGTAATTTGCTTACGCACTCTTAAATATTTTTTTTGTATAATCCAATAATCAGACTTGCCAACTTTTGAAACCCTCAATTAGTAAAATACATAAAAAATAATATAACACGCGTAATCTGCTCGCGGCAATTGAAAAATAATAAACTTTCATGATCACATTTTTTCTAGTAATCGAAATTATGTAATCATTTTAACATACATTAACATTGCAGACCAACAATCATTCTCATTATTTACCATTATGGAAACATTTTTGCTTAGTATCACATCAAAGAAAAAAACTCTGTTCCTTGTGGTGCCCTACAAATCAACAGAGTGTACCTTTGTTACAATATACACTGATATCAGTTAACTTCCAGTAGAATCTCCCTGGAGTACTGGTAATGAAAGCAACCTTGACACTATCATTTTCAAACTTGCATCACAAAATGTTACTACTAGTGGATATAATTTGGAGTCAGAGTCGTTGCTGCTGTCGGTCGCGACTGTAAATGCCACAGTTTGTAAATTACAAACAATTTTATAGTTGCATTTGTTGCCATTTCTTTCACGATAGCCGTCGACTTTGTTCTTGCGCAACCAAATTTTTTTACTACTTCAGAATTTGAAAACATTTTTCTGAATAACGGGCCGGCGTGATCCGAATCATTTGAAGGAATATTATGTTCAGCCAAAAAGTTTGTAAACATACATTTGCACGTATTACAGCATTGTCTGTGCTATTATTTTTAGTGAACTAATCACTAACCTTTGAATTGACTGCGACACTTTTAACATTTGCGAGATGTTATGAACAGTTCACGTGGGGATTGATGTCATATTTTCCGCCGTGCCCAATGATGATGTCGCATCTACACACGAAAAAAAAATGTGAACTGTGTTCCCTTGCTTGATTTAAGAATACACGGAAAATCCCGCGTGTATGTATCACGAATACGTATCACGTTTCGGGGGCATTTTCTTCCTCACTTGATTCCACTTCCGTTAATTCTGCACATAACACGTTTTTTATTAAAAACATGCAATAAATTCGTTTCCTAACCTGTAATAAACAAAATCAAAATTGGATCAACTTTAACTGAAGAATCACAACATACGCTTATGCACGACACCATCTTGCCAAACTAAAAATGCTATTTAAACTGGTTCGTGATTGGTTGTAAGCGCATCAATGTAACTCAGGCGGCCAATAAGGAAAGATATACAATCGAACAACAAATTACGTGGTTCGCTGGCCTTCCACCAATAATATAACTCAATTACCGCACTCGTTTCCACAGCAACAGCTTTCATAAACCATACAATAAAACATTTAAGGCAAACGGAAAATACATGTTTTAATAAACGTCTCGTACTTAAAATTCGTAAAAAATGCAGACATCCTCGTACAATCGTAAAACGGACGTGATTTTCGTAAATTTTACGAAAAAATCGTAAAGGTTGGCAAGTCTGAATAATGGTTATTGGTTTTCCTGGTAGCGGTAAACAGGGACAAAAGTGAACATAAAATGTCGATGAACGAGAAATATGTAATTTAACATAAATTGTGTGTATCGCAGGAGAAAATGGTTTTACAAAATCATTACACAGTGTAAAATTTATTGAAACCACCATTGTTTATTTCGGCTCCTGTTTTTTTTTTTTTTTTTTTTAAACCGAGGCCCGTTTACTGGATTCCGACGGCGTCGTCTGGCGCGAGCAATTATTCACTTTGCCACGACGTGTTGTTTACATGTTCTCCCCCGCCCCCCTTCTTCTTGTTCGACCACGTTGGCAACCATCGGCGAGGCGATATCCAAGACGAAAAAAGAAAAAAATAAAGTGGAAGAGGAGGAGGAGGAAGGGAGGTGTTTTGTTCGGCGGTGACGCTCGCTCGCCCACATACCGTATATTACAGAGAGATCATTTCATTTCGTGCGTGGTCCACGCGCGCACACGCGTGTGTATGTGTGTAAGGAGGGGGGGGGGCTGCGGGATCCAATTTTTCAACGTACGTCGACGGTTGACGAGTAGATGTGGCTCCCCAACCCACACCAGACCCAGGTGGTGAGGAGGGGGGGTGGCAACGCTGCTTCCACTGGCTTGTAAACTGTTGGCTGTCGCGCCGTGCTCTGGAGGATGTAAGCCAGTGGGGGGGGGGGGGGTAGTGGGGGGGGGGGGGAGGTTAATATCAACATCGGGGGGGCACATGGCCCCGCGCACGTAAATAAATACGTGTACCTCCCCCACCGGTTAGGGACATTCCTGGTTCCCCTTTCCCCCAACCGTACCCTGCTGCTTGTTTGTGCGCGCAGGGTTCAAACCTAACCACAATCGTGCCACAGAGCCAGGGGTGTCAGCCCCGCCAGCTATCACTACCTCGCCACTCGTGGCACACTTGCTGTGTTGGTGCGACCACGGTACGCAATTGCAGCACAGTTCCTGTGCCTGAGGTGAATGCACAAACACACAGAAAAACAAGCCAAAATTAGCTTATGTGAAAAGTTAAATGCAGAGAAATACATTGAATTTATTACGTTGAAAGGATTATATATATATATATATATATATATATATATATATTTAACAGATGAATAGAGACCTGCAAAATTCGCGGATTAATTTCGTGATATGCTACAATTCAAATAATTATACCTTAGCGCTGCTTCTACCACTGGTTCACTGTTAATCTACATTAATGAGGGCCAATTAGAGATCCTCGCTCAAAGAAGTGTCGAATCACAGACACTCAGTCAAGACGACTCACAAGTTAGCAGCCAATGAACAGGTGGCATTTGCCCGAGTGTGTGGAGTGTAGTAGAGTGTATCCTGGAGGTCATTGAACCCGCGAATTTTGCAGGTCTCTACAGATGAACTGTGCATGCTGTCGCATTAGCCCATGCAAAAGTTTGAGACTTTTTAAACTTTTGGCTGAGTTGCACATGACTGGATCACATCAGTCACCCTGTTTACTACTGGCGCACAGGTATTTCCAGGGTAACTGTATTCAAATCGATACAGTGAAGTAACTCAGATACATATGTGCTCCAAGTAATCTCTGTTTACCGAACGGATCTGCGAAATTGACATGCCTCCAGGAATAGAAAATCAGTTAAATATTAAATAGCAAAAAAAAAAAACTTATTTATAGCCGGTAGCGTAAGTCGAGGCGATGACTAATCATAGCGTAACTAAAAGTGCAATGCTTAGGAGTGAATGCTCGGTTGGAAGCATCACTAAGAGCTACATTTATAGTTATTTTGTAAGAGACAAAGAGTTTTCTTCTAAAAAAAATTAAATTAAATTCAGTTGTGAAAATTTGAATAAACATTTCCAATGGTATCATGATTTTTTTTTAGAGTATGATATTGTATAGGTACTTTTTTTTTACTTGTATGGCCGCGATTCATACCAAAAAGTCCAAAATACTTGTTCCAATCAAAATATTGCGAATAAACTACAGTATTTTCTAAACTTTATGAACCTAGAACAGTTTTCCTATATTCATCACTTATAAAATTGGAAACATTCTCTTATTCATTTCGCGATTGTCTAGAAATTAAATTGTATTATTCTTGTATTGGATTATAGTTAGGGGCATGCATAACCGCGAAAAAGATTGCGAGACTAGCTGAAAGTTAAAACATTGTAGTTAGCATCATCGTCTGTGTTTCGTGATTGTGTTTCTTTCAGGTAGGTACATGTCGATTGTTAAAACACCAACTACAGTAATTCAGTGCGGAAGCAAGAGCATTCTGAGTGGCTCGGTAAAAAAAAAGGTAACCGACCTCTCTTACAAACGGCAGCCAATCACAAAGAAAAAAAAATCGCTGGTAATGGTATACGTTGTTTTTTCGCGAAAAATGTCTGTCCCTACATATAGTTAGAGGTATGGAAATTTCGCGGATTTATCGTTGCATACTTGCATACTAGAATGAAAACCTTCATGCTCTTGGACTGTGTTCATGATTGGACCGCAGTTGATTGGACACGCCCCCTTGCTACCGTGAGGAAGCGATGCCTAGTTTGAAGAAAAGTAAGCGAATCAGGTAGTGCCGACTAACAAGAACGAAAAGGTTGTTGCAAAAAAAAAAATCAGAAAACGTTAGTAGAGGAAACATATGTTATCTTTGAAAGATTTGTGCAATGGGAGTGCATGACTTGATGTAAGCTTTTGGACATACGCTTAGCAATGGCGTATGTCCAAAAGCTTACATCAAGTCAGGAAACATATGGATTTGAATTTTAGCCCGACGCCAAACGAAGTCGCGCAATTGCCAGAGGTCTTTACTCAAAGTCTTATCAGGACTCTTGGGCCAACGAGGCACCCTCTACCAGAGAAGTAGCAAATCGCGAGTAAGCAAATCAATGAACGGATTACATTACGCAGAGGATTGTGGATTCTATCGCGAATGTCATCACTTCGACCGCGAATAATTATCGCAGAACTTAAAATCGTCATAAGTATACCTGGACAAAAAAAAAGGGGGTTCTCAAACAGATGAATTTTACGGAGGTACTTTACGGGAAGTTAAACTGTCGGGATCCGAAACTGAAATGTCCAGCCTAGGATGGACTGCACTGTAAGGTGAGGCGCGCAAACGCCCGCCCACTCTGCCCTTCGGACGCTGCCTGGCATCAAAGGCGACTGCAGGCCCCGGGGGGGGGTGACGAGATCAGGGGGGGAGAGGGGAGGCCGCGGTCTGGGTGGTTGAAGGGTAAAGAAAAAAGGGGGGGGGGGGCGTGCGGTAAGATTTACGACGCGGCAGAGTGCTCGCTGCGTCACGACCCGCGTCTACCGCCGACAGCCCGCTGACTGACAAGCCTTCCTCTTCCGTTCCTCCCCCCCCCCCCCCACCAGCGGAGACTTCCGCACAGCACGACGCGGGAGTTCCGGAAGAAGAACTACTTCCTCGCGGCGGAGGCGCCTTCTTCCCGCCCCCCACCCACAGCCCCGCTTCAAGCCGACAGTTACAACCTCCACTGCAGCCAGGGACGTCGGAACGTTTTCATGAGTGGGAGGGGGCGAAAATATGTATCACACTTACCTCAGTCCTAGAGACCCCCGGAAAAATTGGGAATTGTAGATGCAAAATTGTGCTATTTAATGAGTTTCCGAACCAAAATATTAAATATACCATTCCTTGAATTTGATGACGTAGTATGTATTAAATAGGCCCTACTACTCTGACAGTAGATGTAGTACAATTTAAATAAAATACCATCTAGGAATTTGCAATCATAAAATACCATCTAGGAATTTGCAATCATTTTAAAGCATATTGGCAATCATAAATTTGATTTTCTAATCAATGTGATCACCAATGCAACGTTTGTAACTACTGGTTGAGAAAAAATACTACTAGGACCAAACATTTATTCTGGGGAAAGGAAGGGGGGCGAAATGCTACTTTCGCCTCCCCCCCCCCCCCATGCATAACAGCACGGTGGCGACTCGCCCCTGCAGCCCTCCCCCCCCCCCCCTGTCAAGACGTCCCTGACTGCAGCGAGTACTTGCAGGCCCCTGTGTTCGCGCCCACAGCAGTGCCATTTTTCCAGCGGCTCGTCGCCCCTGACGACAAAGACACGCCGAAACATCGGACGTCGGGCACGTCTTCATTTCCACAGGACCTGGCCTCGACCGCAGATTAGGTAAGGAGAGAAGTGACGTCAAGCCTCCCCAAATCATTCTGTGGGCCCCGTTGCTAGAAGTCATGATGCCCCCCCCCCCTTTTTTTTCCTAACAGATAAAAAAAAATGTTTTTTTTTCCTTTATGTACATTGTTTTAGTTATATATATATTTTAAACATTTTCACAATTATTTTCAAAACACATTAAAACTAGTTTTAAGTCAGTGTTTCGATTGTCAACGTAAATTTATTTTGAATAATGGAAAATAAATGAGTGTAAGTGTTCTGTACTGTCAACATGGTGTTACGTCAATTGGTGGTGGTTTTGTTACTCACAGTTGTAGATTCAGACACGTTTGTACGCACAGCATATTCCGAATAATATTACTCTGGTGTAATATTTCATAGGTAACTAAATTTAGGCCTTTGTTTGATTGTTTACTATGATTTATTTAAAATTGTCTACTTTTTTTGTTTTATGAGTTTTTTTCTTTTCTTTGCAGGCCCCCTAGACCCATGGGCCCCGTTGCCATAGCAACGGTAGCACCGGCCATGTGGGGGCCCTGAGTGACGTTGGCTGTCGGTTTCTCTGACGTCAGCGAACTCGCGCTCTGAGTGCACAACAGGTTAACGCTTAGCTACATTCCCCCGCTTCAAGATCGGCCGCGAGACCCCCCACGTAAATATACGAATATCACAACTTAAAACATTAATAGCTAAGAATTTTTTTTTTGAAAAATCCACACAAATTATAACTGTCGTTAAGTTAAGACGATCATAACGTAGAAACACACAACGCCTAACAACTCAGAACTGTCATAATTTATAAACATGCAACATAGAAACACACAACGCCGGACCACGCAAATTGGGAATATCTAAACTTCTAAATCAATACTTAGAACTATCGTAACTTAGAAACACACAATTTAGAACTGTCGTCACTTAGAAACACACAACTCAAAAAAAAAATCATAAATAAGAAATTCGTAACTATAACTGTCGTAACGTAGAAAACACCAGACTTAGAACTTTCTTAAATTAAGAAAACATAAACTAGAAACACACAACGCCGAAACGCGCGCATTAGTAACGTCATTCCTTAGAGTCATAACTTAGATCTATCACAACTTAGAAACACATAACGTAGAACTTCCATTACTTCGAAATAAGTAACTTAGAAACACACAACTTAGACAACTTAGAACGGTCGTGAAATAGAAAATAATATCTTGTATGTGTTTATAAGTTATGTGTTTCTAAGATGTGTGTGTCTAAGTTATGGCAGTACCCCAATGGCCGCTACATCCCGCCAGACGACGCTTCATACGTCTTCTGTGCCTCAACACAGAAGTCTAAGAGTAGTTAGTGACTCGGCCGCAATACGCTCATCACTCATTAAGGCTCAGTCACACAAGCCATGTTGATATTTCCGTTTTCACGTCATCACTACTTTTATTAAAGAGCTATTTCTAAAATGTTAACTCGATACCTCCCCTGTATTTGTTGTGCTGTCACAAATATTTCCAAAAAAATATTTACTTTGTGTAGTATCATGGGTGTAAAATGTCGCGCAAATTATGATAATTACAAACAATTGCACGCATTTTTATACCCATTATAGTACACTACGTGTTAAAAATATTTGTGATAGAACAACATATGCAAGGGAGATATCGAGTTAAAAATTAAAAAAGTAATTAACGAATAAATGAAATATCAACATGGCGCGTTAAGATTGAACCTTAAGTGGGCGAGTTTACCAGCTACTGCCTGAAAATTCACTCGTGATCAAAAAAATATACATGTATCTCACCCAATGTTTGTAACTAGTCTAAAATTTGACAGTTCTCAGAGGCATCATCACCAGTAGTATCTATCCATTTCTGAACTATCGCTTGAAAGCATCACATGATGTTCGTTTACTAACACAAACACATGATCCTGTTTCACAAGCACTGTTGACAGAACTACAGTTAGCGGTAGAAGGAAAGTACTAATACTTTTAAGAACTGTCCCATTTATAAAATGTTACATGACTTGAGACTGGAAAAATTCACGGATTCAGTGGCTTATAGGATAACTCCACTATCATACAAATAATCTATAAACTTAATGTTCATTGGCTGCTGACGTCTTAATTTGGTAACCTGTGATAATAAACTTCTTAAATTGTGTGCCAAAAGTGAAAGCAGCTATACAAATTTGAATTTTGTTCTATCGTTAAAATGAATCCGTGAATGTTTACTGTGTCTATACTTGAGGCAGACAGTACCTGTGACCTAGAGCACTGTTATTTAGGCCGGTATTCCAAGTCAAAAATACATAAGGGTTTAGGTGCTGGATACGCTACACCTGCGCCCTAACCGTATTCCTAGCGCACGATAGGACACGGCCAGTCCCCTATTTTTAGGGCACAGATTTTGGTGTCCTATTGCGGGCATGCGAACATTTTTCGTTGATTTCGTCCAGATGGCGAACCTGCGTCTGGCCCCAATAACTCGTATATAGTCTTATTTTGTGATCATCGGGGGACGTACCAAGCGTGTTGGTGTTACAAATTAAACTTTTATGATAGCGAAACTATCCTGGATTACATTTTGTACACTTAACGGTCATAACAGAAAAAAAATAATTTGCAACTTTTAAAGTTAGGTGCTCCAGAATATAAGAAAGGCCGTTCTATTATTGTTGGGTGGGGCTGCTATCTGTGGTATTTCTGCCGTAACAATGGTATCGACGACTGCGAGACGTCCGCTGGCTGGAATGCGCCGAAACCAAATTCTAGCCTCTCGCACGGTTGCAACTTTGCAGACTCGGCCGCCATACGCCCGACGGTGGTAACAACGTTACCCCCCCGCAACATCCGAAAGGGGCGAGGGGATGGATGAAAGAGACAAGGGGCTCGCCGCGACACCTCACAAGGGCCTTGCGATTCTCAGCCCCGCGGGGGGAGAGGGGTAGGGGGAGAGGAGTGAGAGAGAGGCGTAAGTGGGGGAAAGCAGGCGCAAGCCTGGCGGAAAACCGCCGCCGCGCGTCAAAGGAGCCCTTCCCGATTTCTTTTGACGCGCGGCGTTAGCGAACAAGGCGCTCCCTGTCATCCCCCTCCCTCCCGCGACCCGGCGAGCGACGAAGAGCAGACGCCCGCCAGTTTTCAACTTTTCGCCTTCTCCCCACCACGTGCTCTCCCCTCTCTTCAGCCCATCGCTCGACCTCGCCGAAGCCCGGGGCACCCCGAGGGTTGGTTTGTTTTACCTCTCCATGGTAACACGAGCTTCGCTGGCCCTTCCCGGGCGAGCTGCCCTCCGCCGCCTCGGTGGGGCTTCCACTGGCGGAGTTCTGCAGCGGTCTCGGCCTTCCGGACACAGATCAGTCCATCGCATCTTCAGCGGAGACCAGCAACAAGCTCCGGAACCAACTGGACCACGCGACAAGGCGGTCCGATAACCCGGCGACCTTCAAGCAACATCTCTGGAACACCTGCTCTGCGTGATCACTTCGCGGCTCTTACCTGCTGTGTGCGGGAATTTGCGTGAGATTAGTATCAATGCGATACTGTGTCATTTTGGCAATTCTTCCGAGTTAAATGCAAAATGTAAACTAAATGCTATGCTTCATTATTTTGTTTTAATACGCGATGTTAATTCAGAGAGATGTAAATGTTTAATGTGGTTAATCGTAGGAAAAAGCGTATCGCCTTAACTTCGCCACCAATAAAGTCGATAAATCCGGATATTTTCGCGGATTCAATTGGCGCCAGGCTGAAATCCACAATCCCATGTATACTCTATTCAAATATGCTTTCCGATTGATTGATTTGTTACCGCAGAAACTTCCCTTCTTTGTAGTGAATCGATGCGATACGACCACTCCGCTGCTGGCTGGTAGTCGCCTGGCTCACAGCTGTAGTGCCCTAACAATCATCAAGCATCAAGCCAATGGAAAAAGTGTGCATGTTTGCAGTCTACCTTGCAACCAAAAGAATCCGCAAAATTTCTGGGTCGCTACAAATTTATTAAAAACGGCTTCCCTTTGGATAAGTGGTAGGGCCACTCCAAGCCAGAATCAACTACTGTTTGGGGCGCTCATTGGTCGATAACCACAACACGTGATTGGGTGGCCAATTTACTCCTTGTTTTTAACTTGCTCGGGGTCGTGAAGGGCGTGTCAAGAGCACTGAAGTCATATTACCATCAACGCCAAACAAATATGCCTACGTGCTTCAAGTCTACTTTGTTGCCCAATGAGTGGAGAACGGAAAAATTCGCGGATTCATTTCGCGATATTTTAGGGTCCAAACTCGTTATTCTTCACGCTGCTTCAGTGATTGGACCACAGTTTACCTGAATGACTCCAAGCCAATGAAAATCCCTCAACAAAAGAACCAAATCACAAGCATTCCAGCTGACAGGTGTCACGGATAGTTAATCAATGAGCAAGTGTAATTTGCACGAGTACATAGAGGATCATGGAGTCTCTCCTAGAGGTCATTGGGACCAAGAAACTATGAATCAACTAAATAATCGAGGCCATAAAAAAGTGAAGTCTTGCGGTTCATTTCCCCAAGTTAAGTTCACTGATCAACCAGTA
Organism: Bacillus rossius redtenbacheri; assembly: GCF_032445375.1. Taxonomy (NCBI): domain Eukaryota; kingdom Metazoa; phylum Arthropoda; class Insecta; order Phasmatodea; family Bacillidae; genus Bacillus; species Bacillus rossius. The sequence continues at coordinate 67,427,294 of NC_086333.1, read as the reverse complement.
CTTTTATCATTGAAACCGGTAAATTTTTTTCAGTCCCTGCGTATAACAGGTATAGTCATTAAATAAAAAGAAATAGCAAGAGCATGTAACAAACTAATAGCATTTCGCCAGAAGAAGTCAGTGTGCAGCTTTTAATGATTACAAACACTGGTTCATTTTTAGAGATCGTAAAAATTCACTGTTTCCTCCCGCGATAGGCTAGAACTCAAATACTGCTATTTTGGGCCTGCTTCTGCGATTGGCCCAGAGTTTATGTAGAGCGCCGTGAGCCAAATAGAAACCCTCGACAAAACACGTGTAAAATCACGGGAATCTCAAGTCACGATACCTCACAAGTCAGCAGCCTATGAATGAGCACGAACAAGACTGTGGAGCCCATCAAAGTCACTGAACCCGCGAATTTTTTTATCAATAAAAGCGGATTTATGGAAAGGAGTTGAGTTTTGTAAAATGTCATTTCAAGGATTCGTCAAGGTTAGTTTAATCATTTAAAGACGGCCAGAACCAGAGAAACCGCCAGACACTGGTCAGACGGTAGCTGCACTTACCTGAGGAAAACCTTGAAAAAACCAGACTGTGCAAAACAAATTTGCATTGGTGGTTGGTTGGCTAAGAAGTGTACCGACCGACTGGTTGAGAAGTCTGGCACCAGTCCAGAAAGTTACCAGTTTTTTTCCCCTCACGTAATCCGACGTCGCGATGATTTTATTATTACCCACCAGGCATCAATAATAATAAAAGATCACATAACAGTTTTTTTTGTCTTGGTTCACGTTGCATGTAAATTGGTACGATGCCACGAGCGTACATGCGCCTTGTAATAATGAACATGGGGGATAAACTCTAATTGCCAGACTGAGGCTTAGTTTTTGAAGTAGTTTCGGGCCCACCCGCTAGATAGTAACTTTCGCGATATATTGCTAGCATAGCTATTTTGATTGTGAGAAGTAATACACAAGCTATTATCAGACAAACAAACCAGTGAAAATGAATTAACTTTATTTTAGTTGCAACGTATTTTGTGGTGTGGCATACACAGAAATTTTGCATCTTGTACTATTTTATATAAAACATGATTTTTTTTAATTACAAAACAGAATTAACTATTTCTCGCACAGTTTAAATCTCAGTAATATATTAGTCGTCATGTAGTTAAAATAACATTATAAAGCAACACTTCGGATTTTAACTTTCCGTTCGAGTTTTTTTTTGCTAGTAGTTATATGCCAACCTAACAGAGTCACATGTCACGCAAAACATGATATCATTTTCCTCTGTAAGAGTCGCCACTTCTATATTTCCCTCTGTGTTCGATGTTAATAACGTCCATGTAACTTTTTCCCCTTTCTTTTATTTCTTCCTGAGCTGCACTCTGCCGTTTCGATCTCCAGCCAGGGAACGATGTAAATGTAAAGAGGAAAAAAAAAGTCAGGTAAAAGCGAGAGCAAATGATGCTTTTGGACGTAATTGAAAGGGGTTCAGAGCCCTCTTCACAGCAAATATTGACAGTCTTAATCCAGGCCTTAGCTATGTACTTCTCCGCGCAGTAGATATTAAACGAAGGATGAAATCATATAAGTAATAAAAATTAACGATGGTTCAAATCCACTTTCTCTCAAAGTCCGAATCTCAAATTAGATTCTTAAAAGTGCGTCGAATATAAATGCATCTCGAGAGCCCGAAATAAAATAGTAAATTAACAAAAATTACAGAATTAAGTTTTTAAAAATATATTTAACATCATTTTTATATTATTTAAAATTAAAAGAATTAACCTTTTTTATGTTTAGACTGTTCACAATTTATTTTTTGCTAAGAATGTTCTCTGAAATATTAAATAAACATTAACAGAGCATTATAAAAAGTGGCAGTTATAAACTTTTTTTGATAGTTTCTGTAAAGATACAATAATGTAGTCCTTGTCAATTACACAGGTAGACTCTGAATCTACAAGTTTCCCTTGCATACATATTAAATTTTTTTTTTTTTCAAAAATATAATTTATCTAAAGTAATAAATTTTGGAAGGTATTAATGGAATTGATTTAGAAAAAAAAATTACTGTAGGACCCAATGATGTTCATTGACATTTCTACCTTTTTCCACCTGTGTTCTATGCGCAAATGTACAGGTATTTTTCGCGAAAAAGTTCAAATGCCCTTTAAAATGTAATGAGATATGCCCGCGCCAGCGAAGCCATTGCCTTATTTGGTAAGGGGCATTCAGGACTAGTTGATGCCGCCTAAAATTGCTTGTGAATCGTGAGATGACAAGGCGACATTTACATGAAAGAAACCGAATAAATCGCGAATGAAAAGACAATACTCGAGTGTTTTCAACACACTAACCCACAGCTAGTCTCGAAATCTATTGACGAAAATAATACGCCCCTATATTGTAAATCTTTTTAATACATTTACAATAAAACATTCGTATCACTACAAACGGTGTTCGTAATAATACTGGGTTCGGATTCTTGCCCGGGCATTTATTCTGTGTGTTGTCCCAGTACTTACCTACCATTAAAGTTATTTGTAAACGATTCCCTGAATAGCTTTCCAGTATTAACTGCACATTTAATAAGAAAAAAAAGTCAAATTATTAATTATTTGATTATCCTTTCCATGGTTTAAGAAGTAATTTTTTAATAAAGTATCAATTAAAATATAAAATTGTACTCCAATTATCTCGAAAAACGTACTTCATATATGTAAAAATAAACACAGTTATGTGTTGTTCAAAGTTACAATATCTTTCTTGCAGTATTACAAACTATTTCTTGGAAACTGGTTTACAAACGAATTCTTTTTCTTCTTCTTCTTCTGTGCACAAGCAATAACAGTTCTTCTGTTTTTTTTTTTTTCCCCAGCTCCCTGAAAGGCTTATGGCAAAAGTGTTCGAAGTCGCGGTGGAACTTCTCCGCGCGGCTGCGAACGCCGGTTCAGGTGGACCGTCTTTAAGGCGAACGAGCGTAAAGAGATTCTGCCCGGCTCAGCAACGAGAGGTGACCGCTGCCCCTGCTGGACCAATCTCACGATCCTGCTATACTCCCCCCTCCTGCCCCCCGCCCCCTGAACCGGAGACCAGAAACCCAGGAGCTCATTTCACGGCTCTTGGCGCGCGACCTGGGATTGGATGGCCCCGGCCAACAAAGAGGGAACGCAGAGAGAGAGAGAGAGAGAGAGAGATGTCTGGAGGAGGAGATTGAGTGACGTTAAGGTAAATATAACCCACGCCATATTGAATACTTCTCCCAATATTATCTTTGAAAGATTTGTGCAATGGGAGTGCATGACTTGATGTAAGCTTTTGGACATACGCCATTGCTAAGCACATGTATGTCTGTAGAAGAAAACTACAAAAAACCCAAAAGACTAAAACACAAATTGAGAAAAAAAAATGCTGTTGTCAAAAGGATATAAACACCACATAATATTCAATTTTCTTTGTTTTTCTTTGTTTGTTGACCATATTCCTGTTATGGAATATTATGTGGTGTTTATATCCTGTTGACAACAGCAATTTTTTGCTTAATTTGTGTTTTAGTCTTTTGGGTTTTTTGTAGTTTTCTTCTACAGACATACATGTGCTTAGCAATGGCGTATGTCCAAAAGCTTACATCAAGTCACTTCTCCCAATATAATACTGCCCCCCCCCCCCATAAAAATAATAATAATAATTACGTTCCGGCGTCATCATACATGTCGTCTCAATCAGTCTTTTTTTTTTGTACTCTCCTCCTGATCACAGATATTTTCCCGAATAAATGTTTTCCGATATGCGACTGCACAGGATCAGACTAAATTCGGCGGGAAAACTTATGTTCGCACGTGAACCACACACACAAAAAAGTTGGAAACATTTATTAAATTTATGGTTTATAGACTGGTACAGCCTTTTAAGTTGGGAGCTAAAGAAAATACTTGGGAAGGGGAGGTGAGAAAGGAGGAGAAAGAGAGTTAAAAATTCCCTTCACTGAGGAGGCCCGCTTGTGCTTGCAAATTCTTAACTAAGAAACTAGAATAGTACCTAATATACGTAATAATAATATACGTAATTCAACGTGCACACCCCCCACGGGGAGGGGTGGAGGTGGGGAAATACTTAGTTAAGACGGCCACTGTTGGTGGTTATTTGGCTGGTTGTATTCCCCCGATGTTCTATGCGGGTTCTGTACAGTCTGTGTTACGTAAAAATTTATATGCGTATCCTTCCACCATTGTTATTTCTGTGAACAGTGTTGATGTGTGAGCAATGTTGTTTCTGTGAACAGAACAATGTGATGTTTTACAAGTGACATTTGGGAACTGGGCAACACCAGTCTTACTTTTGGGAGTAATAAATTTCAGAGACAAGTCACGTGACTTCAACTAAGTAAGCTGTGCTTCGCTAGGTTTTTCCTCGTAGTCTTGTCTCATGCAACGTACCTCAGATTGGACAGTTCTCAAAGTTAGGCGCAGTGGTCTCCGTATCCTTACGCCAATGTTGTTATGTCAACAGTTTTTTTTGTAGACAACTTTGCGAGGTTTAAAGTTCTCGTAAGCAAACATCGTGAGACAGGGAATTGATGAAATGTAGTACCATTGATCAGTGATGATGGTGCATATATATCCTCCACCCCCACCTATAAAAAAAGAAAGATACTTACCTAGGACTTGGAATTTGATAGTGTCAACCAGGTGGTTGGTTGGTTTGGGGGGGGGGGGGGGTTGTCATAAAACCAGGAAATTTTTGAAATTTGTGAATCAAAATCCGTTTCCTTGCAAATACAACACTAAACTGTTAAAGCGAATTATTGAACTTAAGGGGAAACTACTGTACACTGATAAAATAATTTAATATTTTGTGTTTATAATTTTTTCCTATTTACCCTCCTCCAAGTGTTTTTTTTTTTTAATTCCACTCCAAAAATTTTTCTCAGGCTCAATGGCGCAATTCGCGCCATCCATCATCCTCTACCACCCCCCCCCCCCTCCCTTTCTCTTACGGGTGGGCGGGCCCTGCAGTTGGTACTGCTTTCCATAACCGTCGAATCAGAGGCAAGTCACGCCACGCAAGCCAACTCGGCGTGCTTCAGCCGGTCTCGCGGGCCAATCGCACGCGCGCGAAATGCTGGCGCGGCGCCCCGGAAACAATTCCGGGCAAGCGGTCGCCGGAATATTAATTAAGGCAAGTTAACAACGGGGAGGAGGGTGGTGGGGGATGAGGGGCACCCGTGTTTCGCCCGGCGCGCTGCGCGAACACGAAAGAGAGAGAGAGATAGGGGGAGAGAGAGAAAGGGGAAGGGGTTAGACGCAGGGAATCAGTCCAAACAACGCTACAAATCGCCGCGCCACTGCAGAAGGACGGGGGAGGAGCGAGGGGGTTAAAAGAACTCTTAATTAAATGACACGTCATCGTGACGAGGAGGGGGGAAGAGGGCTGATGGGAGAGAAGGGAGGGGGGAGGCAGGGAGATGTATGGATGGCGATGGAGAGAGGGGAAGATAGCGGCGTGCCGATCGTCAACGGATCGACCACTCGCTACACAGACACACACACACAAACGGACACCACGGGAGATTTTCGGTTTTTATTTTCCGTAGCCCATCGCCCGATAACCCACATAGAGAGCAGAGAGGACGTCCCTAAAATTAATGAATTAGTAATACAACGTCTCGTCGGCATACCCGGGTGCATGAAGGGTTAAAACGATGAGATGTAACAAGAGCTCCCTGTATTTTCCCCTGACTCTTACCCGGTCTTTTTATTTCACTGACCACAACGTGTAATATGTTCATAGAAAAAGTTCATCACAAATTCTTTGCGCCACTTCTTCAAGACTCCTAAACGCATTTGCAGATTCTTCCCTGTAGTAATAAAACATTTCTTTTTGCACAATAACACAAAAAAAGTCTGAAACTAAGTGAAGTTTCTTACAGTGCAATCCAAGGCACTATCCTAGGAACCGGGAAAAATTCGCGTTTTCAATTATCTCCAGGATAGACTCCACAGACCTCTGCACACTCGGGCAAATGTCACATGTTCATTGGCTGCCGACTGGCGAGACGTCTCAGCTTGGTAGCCTGTGATTGGGCAATTCTTTAGTTGAGGGTTTCTAACTGGTTCCCAATAAACTGTGAGCCAACAGCAGAAACAGCTTATATCCTGTTTACATAAGACTGTCATTGTTGTTTATTTCTGAAAGTTACAACGATACTTACTTCTGCACTTAGAAAACTACATTTATTTTTGTTTTATGCTATCTAGGAAACAATTTTCATGTGTCAAACAATTTTCATGTGTAAGAATGATGTCTCTGTACATCTGAAGCCAGGAAATAATTAAAATAACACAATACGTGTAAAAATGAGAGATAAAGTTTAATTCAAATACAAGACTCTACAAAATAATTAGCACTCAATTACCCATTAAATAATATAAAAACACAGGGTTGCAAATATATTTATGTTTAAAATGCTAAAATTAATTTCGGAATATTTGTTTATTTTTAATAATTAAACAAATTGTGAAATTTGTAAAACTCTTATTTAAAATAGGTTTTAGGATTTATATTTACGTTAATTAGGTATTTTTAAAACATTTTTTTTTTGCTTAAGCCAGATTTATAGCACAAAACTTTAAATGCACAAGATATTTCAAGCATGCCATTAAGTTTTGCGGTTTCCGTAAAAGTGTGATTAAAGTCTACGTGAAATCCGTAAAACTTGGCAGCACATACGCATGCAACCGCAAAGTATTTAACAACACTACACCGCCGAATATAAATTCCTCTCTGGGGACTATTGTTGCTTCCCACCCGATCCCTTGGAAACAGATTTATGTAGCTGCAGGATCTGAACGTTGAAAGGGTTTTCACTCTACGCGGAAAGAAAAGCTGCTGGTTCGTGAAGAATAGCGAGGAAAAGCAGGCGATATAAGACCCCCGAACAACGGGGATTACAAAGCTTCGTGCTGTCCAACAGTGGAACTACTTTACATTCAGGTCAAGGTCTACTTTTCCTTTAACACTGGTCCACTCTCGTACACTCTGCACCGCATTGAAACGGCCACGCGTAAGGTTATTTCAGATGTGCGTGAGTAGTATATAAATGTCGGTCCGGTAACTGGGTTCCGGGTGTGGGTTGAGATTGTAGGCCACCATCTTGGATAAATAACCTTGGTCTTTGACCTTTGCTTCAAAGATTTGCCCAAATTGACTCAAAATTACACACACACATATAATATTAAAAAATCGCCGAAATTACACAGATTTTCCTCATTTTGGAAAAAAAAAACAATTTGACCAAAAAAAAAGGGTTGTCTGTAAAGTCGGTTTACGGACGATAATTTTACGTGATAACGTCATAAGAAAACATTGATGAAAAATTGCATACTTCTTAATTATCAAATATTATTCACAGTTTTTGCAAATTTAATTTAAATAATTTGTTTAAATATAATCACGAACAATAACTTAAAAAGCCCGCCTTAACCTGTTTGATGTTATAGAAGATTTTCTCGCACGGTGGTTGGCCGGTTCTTGCACGCTCGGCTCAGGCGGAACGTGACAATTTTTCGTGCGTGCAGCCGGCGTTCATCGATTTATAAGACGTTATTGCGTCAAAATGACGGAGTAAGGTCACATGAGGAAGAGCTCCACGCATAAGTACAGCATGTGTACTTGTAGTACCGTAGGTTATTCAAGCGTTTGTTACACATCTTCACACTAATTTCAGACGTTGCACGAAAGTTACGCATTCAAGCTTGCTGTTGGGATTCTAGGAAAATAATTAACCATGTACACTCAAGCCCAAATTAATTTCAGATGCATAACGAAAAATGCATTGGTAACATTTTGTTATTGCTGCTGATTTTCAGGGCGATTATCTGTATCGCTTAAAAACCAATATCTCAGAAGAAGAAAAAAAGGCTGATAATGCGGTGGCACCTATTGACTGTGTTATGAACTAAATCGCATTTTCATTGGTGAAGCTTTCGACTTCACGAATTTCACTCTTCACATCGGAGTATTTTCGAGCAACGGTACAGTTTAAATATACTGTCCATAAAATGTTTTGCCTCGCTTCCTCCCCGGGTATTTCTTTTCTATTTTTACAACTGAAAAAAAAAATCGAAACTTAAGAAACTGACAAGTAGTGCATTCGTATGAGCCGTCGGCAACATTTACGGGGGGTATATTATAAACGAAAGACACCATCTTGGTTTCACAGTTTTATTTTTGAAAATAATAACTAACATAATTTTCAAAACCTTGGTATCTTAAAACAAATTAAATAATTTAGTTTATAGTGACTGGCTGCTAGAAATAGTTTTTCATGTGAAGTCATTGTGGTTTGGTGTTGAATTCATTTTTGATGATAAGTTTAACTTTAGGCTGATACGCTGTCAATAGACAGTAGGCTATGTAAGGCCGTGTATTTTTTCGCGGAAAAATTTGAACGCTAAGCATACTGCAATAAGGCACGCCCGTGCTAGCGCGGTTTCTTCTTTGTCGTGGTAACTGTCAGTAAGAGTAAGTTGACCAGCCATTCTGAATGCGTTTGCTTCCACACAAAATGGCTGTGATTCGTGTACCAGCAGTGAACATGTAACACAAACGATGCTACAGCTGATAAACTCGAAGCTAGTCTCGAAATGTTTTTTGCAAAAAAAAAAAAATACATGACCCTAACAATATGCAAAGACCGGATAAATTCGCGGAATTCATTTCGCGATGAACTAGAATCCAAAACTCGGTCACATTCATGCTTCTTTAGTGATTAACTTTACCTGAAGGTCTATAAGCCAATGATAATCCCTAAACAAAAGAAGTACCAAATCACAAGCATTCCAGCTGACAGTTGTCACGGGTCATTAACTAATGAGCAGGTGTCATTTGCACAAGTACATAGAGGATCGCGGAGTCTATCCTAGGTCATTGAACCACGGATTTTTCCAGTTCATAAAAATATGTTGCCTTTTCAAAAAATCCCAATGTGTGATCCATGCTTCAACAAAGGACCATTTTCGTAAATAAACGTTACAAAATTGTTATGGCATAAAAACTTTTGAAACAAATATGGCGTCTTTCGGATCTTAAGTACCCCTCTTCACACCTCCGACACTACTAAACCTTGCAACCACACTGAGTACAGCTAGAGCCATTTTTTGGAGCAATATTTTCAGACCAGCTGCGTGTTAAAAAATCGTAGCATTTATCTGTGTTTCGTGGTTGGCTAAGTATATTTCATGTGCATGTCTACTGTCGCATAATTGCGCGTAAACCTTGGATAGCCTAAAGTTCCCAGGGATGAAAGCCACAACCACAACACGAACTTTTCCGAAGTTACCCGAAGTAAAAGTTGGGTTATGTTCGGTGAGTGTAATAAACAATAGTTCCGGGAGAATAGGTTGGGTTTTCGTAGTAACTAAAACGAAAAAAATACTACACTATATGACCGTATAATACATAGATCATTGCAATGAGTAGGGACAGGAAAAATTCGCGGGTTCAATGACCTCCAGGATGAACTCCATAGTTCTACGTACACTCGGTCAAATGCCACCCACTCATTGGCTGCTGTCTTGTGAGACGTCCCAACGTAGCAGCCTGTGATTCGATACAGCTTTGGTTGGATTGGCCCGGAGTCATCTAGGTGAGTTGTGAGCCAATAACAGAGGCTGCATTGAGGTAGTATAACTATTTGTATTTTAGCCTATCACGAAATGAACTCGCGAATTATTCCGGTCTCTACGAGTTATTTTTCCAAGAGCGATGGACAAACTTCGGAGAACTTCGGAACTGTTCGGGTGTGGCCCTCACCGCCGCGAACTATAAGCTTCCCGTAAAGATGTTATATTTCGTAACGAAATGCCTAGTTTGTAAGTCATTTATCTGTTTTCTGTCTTAGTTTCTTAGTTTTTTAGGTGTTGACTGGCGGCGGAGTGAGTGGTCAGTGCAACCACTCACCACCAGGGGCGCTTGCGTCCCTGGTCACTAAATCCAGTACTGGAAAATTAGTAAAGCGGACCACGAGTCCAAGTGCCCAACCCCCGCATGGTAGACTCTTTTCTACTCTGTCCAACTCTTCATCCAGACCATCCTCTGTCTCCTGTAAATTCCTACACGTAATGCATGCCAATTTGCATCTCGCATGAATGTGCCCAGGGTTTTCCCTGTGTCTATGCAGGTTTTACCTGGGCCCACCCTATCTCTAGTTATAGTCTAGATTTAAGAGTGAGGGGAGTTAGTCATGGCGCCAATCGCTGCCATGGCTGGCCAATCCCCTCCTAGCACATGATGCATGCGACCCTCTCCCTGCATGGCTAATCCCAGCATGACTAGGCGTATAGGCTTCGGCCTGAGACGCACCTAGGTCCCTCCCTGACCCGGACCCCTCCAAAATACACTTAGTTTTAGTTAGGTTAAATCGTAAAGATGTTCATCCTCTGTCTCCTGTAAATTCCTACACGTAATGCATGCCAATTTGCATCCCGCATGAATGTGTGCCCAGGGTTTTCCCCTGTGTCTATGCAGGTTTTACCTGGGCCCAACCTATCTCTAGTCATAGTCTAGATTTAGGAGTGAGGGGAGTTAGACATGGCGCCAATCGTTGGCACGGCTGGCCAATCCCATGATGCATGCGACCCTCTCCCTGCATGGCTAATCCCAGCATGACTGGGCGTATAGGCTTCGGCCTGAGACGCACCTAGGTCCCTCCCTAACCCGGATCCCTCCAAAATACACTTAGTTTTAGTTAGGTTAGGAAAAAAAATCGTAAAGTTGTCCCGCCGTCCTACTTGGAATGACCGCAAGTCGGCGGCCCGGGGACAGCGGCGCAGCAGTGTTTTACGAGGCGGCCGTAACGGGCAGCGCCAGCCAATATCGGCCTCGCCGCCGGCACATCGCGGTCGCTGCCTGGAGGAAGACGACAAGCTGGGGCCTTGCGCTTGCGGCGGGCGGCGTTCCGTGGGGTCCGGTGCCCTTCTCAAACTAGGCAGCCCCGTGCGCTTGGGAAATCCCTGACTGTGAGATGGGCTTGATAAACGTAAATGTCAAAACTATGTTCTGTGTCCCTGTAATGTTATCGGCTTATTGCATGCGTATAGGCTAGAGACCTGAAAAATTCGTGGATTCATTTCGTGAAAAGCTACAATTCAAATATAATTATACCTTAGTGCTGCTTCTGCCATTGGTTCACTGTTAATCTGGAGTACTGAGAGCTGATTAGAGGGCGCGGCGGAGTTCCAAGCGAAGTTCCGAGCGAGGCGTCGAGCGGATCCTCGGCGAAAGCAAGTGCGTCTGCGGCGGCGGCGGCGGCGGCGGCGGCGGCGAAGTGCGGCGACGTGCGGCGACGGAGTCCCGCGGCTGAGATCCACGAGGGGTGCTGCGGCGAGAGTTGCGCCAGAGGTGCGGCTCAGCGAGGTGTGCGGTGTGTAAGAAACGAGTGACTGGGGAAGCAACGTTTTTAAGTGCAATTGATTATTTGGCATTTTTTAGATTATTTGCTAGTAATGTAAATAGTGGCAATAAATAAAACTGTGTGTGTGATAATCTTTAATTGGGCTATCCTTTACAAACCCGCGGTAAATCGTAACAATATTATTAAATGCTTTCTTACAAGTACATGCTGCATTAGGCAGCGACTGGTCACAAAACTCCTCCCCTTTCCAAATGTGTCACGTGACACCGTGACGTCAGATGATGGGTACCTCAAGTCTTCCGTTGTCCCCAGCGAAAACGGAAATGGCGACCTTTTACGTCTCAACTACTCCTTAAAATGGCGAAGGACACGTGGCAGATAAGAGAGATTATCAGGATAAAATAAAGATCGTAGACATGACGTCTGTAAACCAATTTCGCTAAATGGATTAAAATAAAAATAAAAATATGTTGGTTGAAAAATGTTTAAAAATTATACCATGTTCAAATTTTATATCAAGCACTGTGAGGCATCACCGTAATTTTGAAAATTAAAAAGTCTTGAGCTAGTTTGATCGATAATAAATAATTTAAAACACGTTTGAGGTTGTTTGTCCAAATTTTGTGATGTAGGAAATAGAAAAATAATATTTATTCCAGCATTAGCTTTCCCACTTTTTTTGTTTGTTTTTAAATTAGTTGGGAGTGTTGGAGACGTCTGCTCTAAATACATGCTGTATAAATATAGATTTTCAGAACAAACTCCACTGGGATGTTGCAGAAGTGAAAGACTCAGGCAAGTGTACACTACGCAGTGACGCAGCAAAGTAACGTACGGCTGAAACAGGGATGTTAGACAGTGGCTCAACGAACCTGGTACAGATGTCACTAAAAGCTGGTATCTGAAAAAAAAAACTGGTACACTCCAAGATCCTGTAGATTTTGTTTCATAGATTTATATATATATATATAATGATATTTATATAAACTGCTTTAATAAGATATATACTATGGAAACATAAAAGGTTACACACTTGTCAACAAATAAAGTATGATAAGGTTGGTAACTTATTTTTTATTCAATCGGCACGCCATGACGGCAATACGGCATGGCGGCATGACGCTGTGATCAATTTATAGAGAACTAGCTTCTGAAATTATAAGATTGCCATAAAAACGTTAGCACCTAGTATGAATACTTTCAATTAAATTAGCACTTAAAAATTTCTCTTAAAATACCGTTTTATTAATAGTATACAGATGGAATTATTAAAACGCAACTGTTCGAATTATTCATCCACGCCTAATGTTAATTGTTAATGCATGGTGCATCGCGCATGGTCTATGTTCAAAGTTGGTATTTCTGCATACCAGCACAATTTCTACTTGGTACATGGTACAAGACCCTGAAAAATGGTATGTGTACCAACAAGTTGGTACGTCTAACATCCCTGGGCTGAAAAGAGGGAGTGGAGGGGGGAAAGGCCCTCATCACCAAACAGACGAGACGCTGGCAGGGTGACGAGTGCAGGCAGACAGACCTCACACGCAGGAAGGACGGCGATGACGCACGGACTCCTGAAGCCGCCTGGCGAGAGGACGTGACGTCATCAGCGCGCCGCAAGGCACCACGGGACCGGCGCGTCAGCTGTCAAGCCTTCGAGAGGGAAGCCTACATTTCACAAAGGGTTGAGGACCAACCCGAACATGCCCGAAGACTTCACCTTCGGCCAACTTCGTGACTTTGTTTTTATTTTCATAACAGCACGACCATGTTGGTGGATATCAAAAACACTTATTAATAATAATTGTGAGGTTAAGTGTTTAATTCATAGAAAGAAAGTGCATATTTAGTAATAATCTTAAGATTATTATTCACTGTTATATTACAAGTATTCGTTATGTTCAGGATCTTTCAACGCACTAAATTAAAACAGCAAGCATCATGTACCTCGGGATCAAGTGAAAAACTTGGATATGAGATACTGAACTTTAACTAACTTTAAGATTTGCGTGTAAATTAAGAGATATGTATCATCATTTAGTTCATATTTTCTCTCTACAGGTTTTAAAGTTTAGCCTAGGTTGACGTAATTTTTTTCGTATCACGTGTCCAAATTGATCCCTTGGTTTTGTGGTACAAGATGCTTGCTGTTTTAATTTGTTACGTCGAAAGAGTATGGACATAACAAATACTAGAACATCACAAGACAAACAAATTATCTCAGGTGTTGTGAAATAATTTCTTTTGTAACTGTTTTACATTCATATATAAATTGTAATAACACAAGTTAGTATGCCCATGTTCTTTCAATGTACCAAATCAAAACATCAAGCAAAATGTACCACAGGAACAATGTATACAAGATCATGCCTTCTGGATCAAGGGATGAATTTGAATATGTTATACGGAACTTTTACCAATTTCACTTTCGGGACAAGTATGTATCACAATATCATTATCACATTAATGATGACATTAACATGGCACATTTATGTCATTACCATTTCTGCATTATTATGTGACTAGCATGATTATATGGGGGTTTTAGTTTGGGAGTATTCTAATGCTTGTTTTGCACAAAATATGTTTGTGTATTAAACTAGCTTTCTGGTAACGTATTTTATGCTATGGCCATGCTTATTCTAGATTTAGAACATACCTACTACAGTATATATTTTACCTGTGGTATCATATTCTATACTTAAGAACAAGCCCTACCTGTACTAGTATAATAGAACACCATACTGAAGATATATTACATTTCATTATTATTTCTCAAGATATATATCTGATGTAACAGAAGCATATGAATGTCCTCCAGTCCAAAAGTTTTTTTCCCAGTGTTTGTACTTTAAGAACGTACAGGTATGTGTGAATGCACAGGTATTATAATGTAAGCTTTAAACTTTGATTACTTGCTAACCTGTAGAAATTTAAAGTCTGTTTTCAGGATAAATTCAGGGCTATGACTAGTGTCAAAAAAAGTTTTTGTCTAATTTTTTTTTAGTTTGTGGAAAAGCCACAACGTAAGATTATTACCCACCTCTCTCCTAATAGCAAATAAAATGCACAGAGTAATTGTATTGTTTTGCGGCTTTTAAATGAATAAAGAAAAAATTCTGAAAAACTTTTTCTCACATCCTGACATGTATCGAAATATTTCCCAAGAGAATGTTGAGGTACTTTAAGTTGTTTATCGTTTTTAAAACTGCACAAGATTTTATTAAGTTTGTTTTAATCAACAAAAGTAAGAAGAGTAAAAATTATAACTTTTTTTTTTACTTCCTGATATGTTTTTCAGTCATTACCCAAGAGAGCAATACTTGCAGCAAGAAACACATAACTCCATATGTGACAAAATCTGATTATGAGGCCCTTGTTTTTATTGAAGCAAGCTTTTTGCAAGCACAGCAGGGACTCGCACATGGCGGCACTTGCGATATCGCAATCATGAATGTTAAAACTATAAAACTATTGGTAGACTGCTTGATGTAACACAGTGCTGTCTTACAAAATGATTCCAAAGCATTTCAGGAAGCAAAAGGTATTTTGTAATTTTTATTTTCTTGTTTGCAAAAAATCTGATAAACTGTAAAATTACAATGAACACAAAACACTACTACTTAATTACTATAACATTTTATAAAATCATAAAAATAAACCACCTACTTTTCTGGCTGCTTGTCTTAAGTTTACACAAAAAATATTTACTGTTCTGCCATTAATCTCACTTAGTGTTGCAGCATACAGTATCGCAAAATGCAGTCACTACTACAATCACCACACGTTTATATTCTATACATCTACCTGAGAAACATTAAGAGCTAAGTGCTGTTAACTTTTGTTACCATTTGTATTTATAAGCAGTAGTAGTTTTTTTTTTTAATTAATGTGTGTAGGTGCTAATTTTGCCATTGCATTAAATCACCCAAACACTCTTTGTGATGTAGGTATACGATATTTCCAATTTTTTATGTAACTGAATGTTTGACAAATATTAAAAACAAAAAAAAAA
Organism: Bacillus rossius redtenbacheri; assembly: GCF_032445375.1. NCBI lineage: Eukaryota > Metazoa > Arthropoda > Insecta > Phasmatodea > Bacillidae > Bacillus > Bacillus rossius. Next base: position 67,411,873 of record NC_086333.1, on the reverse strand, counting down.
TATTGAAAGCTGTGAATACATGAAGAGCAGTATACATTTAAATAAGATAGGCCTACCAAAACTATTGAGCTTATCAAATTATACATATACTTACCAAATGAAATGTGTTGACCATCTGGTGTGTATCATGTTGCCATGAATATTATTTTTCTGCTATATAGTTTCTGTTAAATACTATGTATTACTTTATTGCTCTACAGTTTCTGTTATGGACTTTGTCTCCAGATTGCCATTTATATGACTTATTCTCTACATTCTCAGTACTTGTAATTGTTTCTGTTTGTTGCAGGTATGTAAGGAAATTAGAAAATGAGCTGAAACATTAAATTCTTTGAACACTCCATAGAAAGGAAGAATTATTTTCTGTTTAATGCTGGCATGTGAAGACATTAGAACATTTTCTTGTAGATTAAATTCTTTGGACATTCAATGAAAATGAATTATTTTGTGAATTTTTGTTATAATAGTGCTTTTTTTATTTCACTTAGAATTTTATTTCATTGCCGGTTAATTGATAGTAACTAAGAAAGTGAAATAAATTTTTTTTTTTGGAGAAATAAAGAGTATTTTTTACAACCTTATATTTCATGATTGTCTATCTTCAAAACTTACCAAACTTGGGTGATTCATATGGAAAAAATAATGCTGTCATTTAAAGGAAAGAAAAGTGTAAAGATTTTTGCTGAACCTTCATAATAAATAATTTTACCTTTCGACATGTCAGTTATCTTTAAAACACATTGTAGTTATTAGTATGTACAAGAAAGAAAGTGCAAGATTTTATGCCTTTAAAATATTAGTGTTTAAATATTCAATGTGTCTTCGTTTTTTTCATTCCACAGCACATAAATGAATTTTTTTTATAAAGTGAACATATAAATTTAAATGTAACATGTAACCTTTTATGTGGTATCGCTTTCAAGATACATTCACCCACTGTGTTGGTACATATCAAGTAAACCAACGAACAATTAGGAAAGCTACAATGATAGGGTTTTTTATACAGGAATGTTACGGATAAAATAATACAATGGAAAGAGATTACTGTGGACACAAAAAAAATTTAATATTTATGTTTGTTTTTTTCATAAAAAAAATATTCTTTAGTGACAATCTAGGCTGCAAATGTCTCATACATTACTGAATTTCTATACTGAGCATTACCAACACAGAGCTTACACAGTAATATTTCTTCTTTACATTATACCATCAGGTGACACTACAAAGTCTCATAACATGCTATTGTTTTAAACAACCTCAGTATGTACCTATATGGACAATTACTTTTATGGTGAGAAACATAATGTAGTAATTTGTGCATAAAATAATTGTTTATATAATTTACTTAATAGTCATGCAGTATAGCTGCACAGTATGAACCTCACAAATATAATGAAACCAGTTTTTAGTGAATGACCACAATATTAACTCTCAGCATTTTCACACACATGTCTTGAAATATTGTGGTAAATGTTTTATAGACTTTCTCACCTCTAAATCTTTTTTCTCTCGTTACCCACACATCCCTGGGTCATCTTTGCGGAGCCGGGCTTATCCCAACCGCCTTAGATTTAACCCTGCCACGTGACCACGCCGCAGGGTCGACAATTATGGAACTCGCTGACTCCAGAGGTAAGCGTTTTAATTTAATGTAGCCGTGCATATGTCTGCTGGCCCAAACAAAGACATTAAAACACTTGTAGATTCACGGCTCGTAGAGCCTGTTCGAGTCGTAATTCAAAAACTTACGGGTATGGCCGACTCCATGCAAATCCCCAATAAGACTGCTGTTAGATGTAACGTAAGCACATAATGAAGCAATCAGAAACTTTTGTCAGGGTAAAGTATAAGGTATAACGCATAGTGTAACACCGCAATGCATAGCATGCCAATAAATGCGAGAACAAATTGACAGTGATTTCCAGTGCCCCCTTACCTAAGTTAGGCATCAGCCAACCATGCTGCCTGAGGAGTGTGATACTACTTCTCTAGTTGGTAATTCAACCACTGCCACGATCCTAATGAACAAAGCTGGGGCCGACGACCCACCAAACAGCTGCATAAGTTAGCCTGGCACCCTCCCGGAAAGAAAATAAAATTTTTAAGCTGTAAATATATAAAGGTGATTTTGAATTTTCCATGAAAAACAATTGAAACATGCTATAGATACAACACTAAATATAATTATCCTGAAACATGTTGAATTCAGTTAAGTTCTGTTACATAGTTGAACAGTGACGAGATTCTGCAAGATATGAATAGCCTCTGTCCTTAAGTATGGGCGGTGGGCCTTCACTAATCAAAATTCCCGCGCGTCTTGTTAAAAGAAAAACAAAGTCCCGAAGTTGGCCGAAGGTGAAGTCTTCGGGCATGTTCGGGTTGGTCCTCAACCCTTTGTGAAATGTAGGCTTCCCCCTTCGGGAGACCCTCCGCGTGTCGACTCTTGTGTGTATCGATCGCCCGACGTGTCGACTCTGTGTGTATCGATCGCGGCCGTTACGGGGCATCTCGTTCAGCAACGCGGCCGGAAATGTTTAAACTACACTTAACCTCAAAACTCACATTCAATTGAAATCTAAGTAATGATCTCCTTAGAAGCTTGAAAACAATTTATTATTTATTTCAACATTACTTGAATTTGAAAGGGGAAAAAAAGTAATTGCATTCATTCCGCATAAATCACCATTTGCTTTTCTTTTCCAAAATCATACTTTAGAACAACTCAAGGGGGGGGGGGGAAATTTCGTCTGGGAATAAAGTGTTGATTAAATAAAGTACTACGGCAATTCTGATTGGAAAATGGAAAACTGATCTCGGATATCTAGCAAAAATAAATGAAAACAAACGCAAATTACCATCCTTAATTTGTAATCATGTTGACACCTGAAAAAAAAATTGTGGTTGTAGAAATAATTTTGCCCCAGGAGAGACCCAACAGTTATATCCGTAAAGACACCATAAAAAAATTTTTAAAAAAAGGACGGGGGTTGGGGGTGGAGTGACACATTCACCCGCACTACTCTGGATACACCTAGATTTAAATCAACACTTATTTTGAGTTTTTGGACATTCAGAAGCATTTATTCTAATCTTACCAGGATTATTATCATTGTCGCAACGTACCAACGAATTCTTCTATGTCGTGACAATAATGTTTACCAAGCAACAAAATACTGGAAACTATCCGTAAAGTGATGTTTCTTACATCGGATTCCGAGACATCATCGCAGATGGAATCCAGTCTCAGGTGCCACAAAGTACAAATATGTCCAATATTACCCTGCACGCCAGCATAGCAAGAAACAAAATACTGAACCCAAGCACATTATTCATGACACAGTTAAAGGGTAAGATATACAGGGCGAGACTTAGTAAACTATTTCCTGATTTCTCCAGAAACAAAATTCCCCGACAACTTGGGAGTTTTTTTTTTTTCCCCTTTGATGCTAGGCACCGTGCTCGAAAGTCACCGTAAAGTACGACTGTTATTTCCGTATCAACTAGATACTCACTTGCAACTTGTTCTAGTGTATAGTTTACTATTTATTAACTTGCTAACCTAAAACGCTCGCGTCCTCTGTCTACGGTGCATGAACAGCTCGTGTTGTCAGAACACATGCAGACGATCCACGAGTTAGGCCCCGAGTAGAATTACGTAGCACTACACTGGTGCTCCTTATGATAATAAAATTTCCCTGATTACTTCCTAGACAAAAAATTCAATATTTCCTAACTATATTGTTTGATGATATACAAAGACTTCTATTTTTCCGAAAGAAATAAGGAAGAAAAAAAATCAGCCTCCATAATCCCTATAGCTGGCTAAGTTCTCTCTCCTCTTTATTTATTTCAAACAGAACCTTGCTAACACAATTTTATTGTGTGTGTGACTATACACTAAAACACCATATGAAAAAATATATATTTCATAGTCGGTGATGACAGACTGGACCAAGCATATATCCCTCAAATAACTATCAATTGGGAAATTCGATCCATCTCCAGTTTCACAACAAAATTATACTTTTTTTTTCTTTTGTTTTGAAATTTAATTTTGGTAAAACGTCTCGTCGACAGCGGATAAACTGAGCTTCGCAGTAGAACTCTGCCATCAAAGCATTAGCCTGGAGTGATTATGGGAAAGCATAAATTAAAAAAAAGGATGAACAGGAATTTAACTCGTGTTCTTTCCCGAATTATTCGGGTCAGCGTTAATAAAATCGAAGTATGAAATTTTTTTTTATTAAAGTACGTAGGTAATATACGTATATTCTAGTACATCAATCACGATCAGAAAGTAATATTGGACCAGATAGTTGAAAACCTAGACATTAGTATACAAAAGAGAGTTCCACAGTACTTAATAAATTAAAAGAAATTTATTAGTTCTTATATATAATTTCATATTTATTCATATTAAATTTCAAATTATTTCCGTCATATTTTAAGTTTTAATTTAATTTAAGTTTTAATTTTACATTAATTTTAATTTTTTTTAAATAGAATTACTTTGAAATGTCATGAAGTTTCAATCAATGTTCAAACTTTCTGTAACAAATTTCATTATTGCCTTTTTTATTAACTACTTTCAGTTCAAAAAAATATTGAAATTTAATGTAAAAAACTTAAATTGATGTAAAAGAAATCCTAAAAATCTGATGGAAATAATTTGAAATTTGATATCCTAATAACTTGATATTATATATAAAAAGTATGAAATATATTTTAATTTATTAGGTGGTCCAGAACTCTTATATACTACTCGAGATCATTACTGTTCCAAATATAACATTAGCTTATCATTCCGTGTGCATTAAATCGACTGTCATCGCTAGATGATTGTCATAAGATGGTAATCAAGGGGGTAAGAGAGATAGATAGACAGAGAGAGATAGATAGATAGAGAGAGAGAGAGAGAGAGAGAATAAACAGAGTTCAACAAAAAATGTCAGAACAAACGCCACCGCTGCGAGACGTGTGCAGATTGCGACTGGCAACAACCGTTAATTGTGGATGTTTCATTGCCACTTTAGGCTAAACGCACCGTTGTTTGTTTTCATCCGACCCCGGTATACTCGGAAAGCCAAACCCGGCATTCCATTGTGCGCCAAACCGAAATTAATTCAACGAGCCGCATGGTGTAGGGTGACGGGCAGTTACGCAGTTAGTGAGATCACGTTATTGTCGCTAACGGTCCCAAAAAAAATGTGAACGAGACTTTCAGTACTCGTCGGTAACGAGCAAATTCACGTGTTCTCATGTTGCAAATACACTTTTAATACGAAATTTGGAATTTTTAACGGAGAACTCTTTAAAATAATGCCGAGCGTGATAAATGTACGAAAATTGTGTTTTCAAGTACATTTCTGGACGCGAATCACACGTAGTTTCAACATCCCCCGCTAGAATTCGTTGCCAGTGCAGCTACGTCGACTATAGAATCATTCTACGTGCAGAGCAAAAATTCAAACTATATAATGAAACAGTTCAGATACAGCACCGTGATTGTTACACATTTCCGTTACTTGACTTCCGTTCGCATTCACGATATTATTCCCACCAAATGCCGTATTCCGTGAAGGAAACATGTTACACATAAAGCAACCCTCACCCCGTGATTAAATCACGAGTTGGCACGGTTTGTAAGAGACGCGTGTATGATAAACGATGTGACCGCACGCCATCCATTCTAGTTTTTTTTTTTTCCGCGGGCCGAAAATAAACCTGGAGCTGTCGTTTTCGTCCTGTCTTCGGGATGGATGTTTTTGACGGAGACTCGGAACCGGGCTCCAAAAGTCTTAACTTCAGCCAGTTTCCCATCTGACATTACTCTTGGGCTTTGGCCGACGAGAGTAACTAAGGGCCCATTTCCTAATGCAGAACTTTTCAAAACCCAAAATTCAAAAACCAATCATTTTCAATCATTTAAACCGTAAACATTAACGTTTCCACAACTGCAGATGTAACCTGCGCATATCGCTTAACCAGAGACCGGAGATTTCGCGGTTTCCTCCCGCGATAGGCTTGAACTCAAATACTGCTACTATCGGCCTGCTTCTGCGATTGGCCCAGAGTTTATATAGAGGGCCGCGGACCAATTAGAAACCCTCAACCGAAGAAGTATTCAATCACGGGGGTCTCAGCAGCCCATGAACCAGTTGTTTTTGCCCGAGCACGTAGAAGACTGTGGATTTTATCCTCAAAGTCAATTAACCCGCGTAACTAGTGGAAAAATTCGCGGTTTCGATGACCTCCAGGATAGACTCCACGATCTCTGTGTGCTTGTGCAAATTACACCTGCTCATTGGCTAACTAACCCGTGACACCTGTCAACTGGAATGCTTGCGATTCGATACTGATTTCTTTTGAGGTTTTTTTTTTCAAAGGCTTCGAGTCCTTCGGGTATTTAAACTGTGGTCCAATCACTCACTGAAGTAGTGAACGCGAACGAGGTTGGATTCTAGCCTATCGCGAAATGAATCCGCAATTTTTTTCCCCCCCAATTTCTACTCATAACCTGTAAGGTTTCAAATGAATCATATAATCAATAGACATGTAATTATCGTCCACAAAAAAAAAAAAATTACTGGAAACTCACCTGGGAGTCTCTCTGGTGTTCGGGCACAGAATGTAACAATACAAAGCATAAATGTCTGTGTAAGAATCCGAACCCAATATAACTGTAATGATACATCAATTTTCAAGTAAATGTACAAATTTACAAATGCCTCTAATTTTACATGAATAATTCTGTTACAATTTAAAAAAAATTATAGTGTACATTGTTAAGTTTCTTTAAAAAGGTGAATGCAATGGGCAATTTTGATTTAATGTGTGGCCGGCAGGGCCACATTTTTACTTGTAATTTATTTTTGTTGCTGGTCTCTAGTTTTATATGGTTTTTTATTTCACGTACTTATACACCTTTTTTAATTAATGTTAATTTATCTGTAAATTTTTTTTAATTATATTTGTTTCTGTTAATTAGTAATACGCCGTTTGGTAGCTATCGATTATGAGTTTAAGAACATCGATTGTGTTTCACGTAAATACCACTTGGCGAGCGACCGGCGGTTGGCTGATGACGTGAGACATTCGGCTTGCCGGGAGTGAAAATCAGCTGGGCCGCGCGTGAGTGTGTCAGGGGGGGCCGCTCCGGTTACTCGCGCGCCATTGGTTGGTAGTGTACGACGTCACTGGGGGGACAGCTGGTCGGGTGGAAGTAATGCCGCGCAGCGACGGTAATCGCCGGAGCTGAAGTGCGATTCAGTTATTGCTCCAAACTACATAAACATTTTACTTTCAGAAGCAGATACAGCAGCAAAAACAATGATTCGCAACACATGTATTAGTTTGTAGATAATATTTATCGAGAAATTACTTCTGTGTTGATAAATGTTTGAGTCCAATTTTTAAATGTAAATTTGCAGTTTTTTTACTTGTAAAAAGGAAACTTCGTTAATTTAAACGTATGTATAAGCTTAAATATATCTCAATGTCTTATCACTGTAAAAAAAAATCGTAAATTGTTCTATTTCTGCATGCATACTAGCTGCTAATATGCTAATATAAATTATTAGGCAATGTTCCCTCATGCATTTTTATTGTCAAATCTACGCATACCATAAGCATAGTGTTTAAAATGTGAGTATGCCTAGTAGTACTCCAAAAGTTAATGGCAAAAATTTGATACAACAATGCAATTTACACTTTTCCAAGTGGCATTTTATACACATTATGTCGCGATGTAAATTTGTATTACTTACATAAATATGAATTTATTGAAGATTAAAAAAGACGGCTCAAACCGTGTTTCCGTGACATTATTTAAACAATTATAAAGTCTCAAGCTAAAATATAGGTATTAATTTACTATAGGTCATAAAATTGATCTTATAATTTTTAAATTAATCTTTAACATGTTTACAGCGGCGAGACCCGAATATTGTAAAATACTCCAACTACTTGTTAACCGACGTGTCACGTAATAAATTGAAGTCACTCTATGTTTTATTTTAAAGCCTGCGACCCTCCCTACATAAAATTGACCTGCCAGCTGTCATAATGAAAAAAGACCCTATAGCAGTTTTAATTGGTATATTAAAATATTTACTTTAGAAATAATTATTTCTCTATTGAATTCTCAATAAAAAATTAGTAGTTTAAATTTATAACATTTGAGGGAATGGCATACCTGATAATAATCTACATATTATTGTGCTAAAATCATACATAAGGTCAAAAGAATGTATAAGGTTTTGAAGACTAGTTTACTATAACAAATAACGCCAAATTATAAAGTTAGAATTAACTAAACATTAAAGTAAATTACCTGCTCTTCCGATGGGCCTTTGATGACACTGTTTGTTGTGCATGCCAATTGGGTATTTGTTGGGAAGGAATTGCATTCGGTCGCAACTTCTTCCTTACTGGCGAGCCCAAAAGCTCGTTCATTATAGTACGAGATCCGGCTGCAGGATTAGTGCGTTTATCGGTTGTTTGCGGAAAACCAAATTTTTATGTATATTTATAATTAGAAGAATATATATTTACCAGGTTGCCTATCAAAATTTGGCCGCCAGTATTTTTAATTAAATTATTTTTAATTGATGTTTGAAAAAAAAAATTCGTTCACTTGTTTTTTAAATAAAATAACGTCTACATCACGGCAATTTATATGAAGATTCAAAAAAATCACGGTTGCCGTTGCGGACTTGGCCGCACCTCTTCGCAGCCAGGTGTAAACAGGTATGATTTCGATACATTTATACGTTCATAACGTTTATTTATTATCATATATGGTTGCCTAATTAAATCCAGCCGCAAATAAGGGTTGCTGGTTGTTAAACATTATGATAAATAAATATATATTCTCCTAATTATAAATATACATAAAAGTTTGGTTTTCCGCAAAAAACCGATGAACGCACTAATCCTGCACCCGGATCTTAGACTATTAAGTCTCGCTCATATTCTTCTGAAAGAAAGTGGACTGAACACACGTGAGCATTGCTGATATTAAATTTAACTTCCCGCTTGCATCGTGATACCCACAACTTTTGAAGTTCGAAATTTGTAGGAAAACGTTGGTAAATAATGTCTGAAGTCTTGCGTCCATAGTTACTGCAGCTTGCTATCGCTCATTTGTGATTGCTTTTACTCATTGTTGAACACGATAACTAACAATAATATTATTTCTAGGAAATACTGTGAAAAGTTCAGGAAACATTTCCCGACACTCACACAAATTTCGTTTACGAAACGTCAAACATGTTCGAAAAAGATGCAAAATATTCACGGATAAATAGCTACACAAGCATACGAAAAGGATGAAAGATATTAAATTAAATATCGTTAAGTGTTTTAGAAAATAGTACGGAAAACTATTCACAACACAATAACGTCTACGTCACTGACCAGAAGTCATAATAACCAACTAACAACTGCTATATTGCTTATTGTTGATCGCTAAAGCGGCGTCTCGTGTCCCCCAAGTGACGTCACGGCGTGCGGCGGAGGAGGGGAAATAAAAGCGCGCGAGCCCGGAATGGCCTACCTCCTATTTTACTTACCTTGTGAGTGTGTGGCCAGCGACCGTCGAGGACAGAGCTATGTGACGGTGCGGACTGGTGTGCCGGACGGCAACGGGCGACGAAGAGTATTGGGATGGAGGCTCCACGCTGGGTGACAGGGCAATGGATTGCCCTGTGATACAGAAGAAATCAAGGTAAAGAGAGGCCGCGATTTTGATTTTTACCCTCGTGGTGCTGCACTGGTTTTTGGCAAACCTAGTGAACTGTGTATTTTCCCATACTAAATTTTATTTGGACGGAACTTTTATTAGCCTGTTTGGTGAAGAGGCCCATTTGTTTCACACGTTGTTCCAGTGTGGGATTTTTTAAAAAGGTCGCCCGTTTGCCTGTAGTTGTAATGAAAGTATAAGTTTGGAAGAAATGAACATTTTGCAATTTGTTTTTGAGACTTTGTCTTCGGAATTTGCATACTTAAAGTTGCATTTAGCTAATATAATCAGCTTGTGCAGTATTATAAAATGTATGCGATCGGTATTGGACTACATGAGCAGCCTGATGTTGGTTGGTGCGGCCATTCTACGTTTTTATGAAATCATTGGCAAGTTAATAAAGAAGTAAGACTTTGTTTGAAGTAGATGATAAATACTTCTGTGGTAACATAGTTATGTTACGTGAAGAGTTTTTGCTACATTTCCCTTAAAAATAAGATAATTTTTTTTTGATCATCGTTCACGCCTTTGTGAATTCGTACCTATGGCCCGGCGTGGCATTAGACTCTGGAGTTGGTGAGGAAGGTCAGGAAGCCAGCGCACGCCTAGGATATTAACTTTGTTTTTTGGCAAGTCTTTAGCAACGAACATCTGAAGAAAGACTAAACCATTGATTGAGAGTTTAAGAACTTTATTTAAATAAATTTTTTGTACTTCAGTATTATTATTGTAGAATTTTTTATATATTTGTATTGTTTGTCTTGTTTGATTTTTGGTATTAGGGCAGTCAGTAAATTTTGATATTTTATAGTGGCCACGCCTCACGCCCTTATATATTTTTATACTTGTTGTTATCAGTATTTATATTTTTAAGATTTTTTAAAGGTTATTGTTAGTATCGCAAATGGGGATAAGATGCTGCCATTATTAACGTCAGCTTTTGTAACTAAGCTTGTATGGTTATGTATAGTAAATACTATTTTTGCAAATTTCTATTTTTTAATAACATACGTCCAAAGTCTTGCCACTTGTTTGTTTAATGGTTACTCTGCTTTTATATCCTTTGAAGTTTTTGGCCTGACCCCTGGGCAGTGGTGTGGGGAATTTATATTGTTTAGCTTTTTAATATTTATTTTTTCCCTTCGCGCCCAGAGTGAGTCGGGGACGCAACTCCTCTTCCAATTAAGGGGGAAGAAGGGTTACAAATGCCATTTCTTGGACATACGCCATTACAGTTTTGCTCAGTTTCCGTCATCAGGCACAAACAGACTGACGTCACCCACCTACTGTGTTGGTCGGTGTTGTCCACAATATCTGATTATCTTCATCGTTGTGTTGGTATATTTGCTGCGTTGTCCCAAGATCTGTTTTTTTTTCTGTCTTACTACATTTACTGTTATTTTTTTAAACTTTCTCGTCGTTGTTAGCCCACTTTGTGTTCGTCCGTGCTATCTTTTTTTCGTGACTAAATTCCTTCCAACGGAATTCTTGTGCTGTCTGATGTTTAGGTTTGAATGTGTTCTGTCCATAGTATCTGTTTAGGTACACCAGTTGTTTGACATCAGCTGATTTAGGCTTGTTCCCTCAATGGCGGCTTCAGGATGACTTTTCCGGAGCGGATATCGCACAAAGAAAGGTCGTGGTTGCAAAAAAAATGAAAGCGGTCAGATATTGGCCTTGGAATATTATTTGCAAATTACAGGTTTCAAATACAGAACCTTAGTGGCTCCATGCAGCTTTTGATGAGATAAAAAGTTAACACATTAAATTAAACATTTAAGTAAACATAAATATACACTAATCAATAAAATTGGTCTCGGGAGGGGCTATCACACCCCGCCGCCCCCCTTCTGGAGCCGCGCTTGTGTTCCCTGTGGGTTTACGTTTTTATTTTTCTTATTTCTTAGTTTGCGTGACAAACAGTGCCAAACTGCGACGGCGATCGTCCAATAAACTGGCTCAGACTGTTCTTATCAGACAACACTGCGACACAGTGTGCCGCAAACTGTATTGTCATCATAGCAGTTGCGGGCCTCGTGGTCCGTATGCCAGAACAAAGCATCGAACCAAGGGCCCGCGAAGAGTTCCAGGCCGCGGATTGCCGCCCACTACCTCTTGTTTTAAAATAGAGTTTATGTGTGGATGTCTGTGAAAATATGATGCTGAGTTACTTCTATAGTGTTGTTTAACTTGTATCCTTTGGTGGGGGCGGTCGGGGCTTTAAAAACCTTCCCCCTGCTGGGGGCTATTTGTGGATAAGAAAGTGGGAAGAGAGAGAGAAAAAAAAAAAAAAAAAGGAATGAGCTTTAGAAACGGGTTCGAGTCCCAATGTGAGCAGTTTCAGTCATACTGCCTGCCCGGTGCTCTAGTTGCCAGAGTTAACAGCCTGGATATGCAGAGAGCGTGTATGTGTGTCAGCGTTGAAAGATTGTGTAGTTTAGTCATTTTAGATTTTTTCTTTTCCTTCCCTCCTCCTCCCCTCCCTTTCCCCTTCCCACTCCCTTCCTTCCTCTTTTCTTTTTCTTTTACTTTTGAGTCTTTCATTTCTAACTGTATCGGCAAAGAGGTTGCCGGACACAGTGACGGGGGGAAGGGTCGCGGGCGGACGTGTCGCGAGGGAGGACGCGGCAACAGCGCGGAAGGGCTGCCACGGCGGCGGCACACGGCTCTCTGATTGCCGCGCCATTGTCATGGTGATGGCTCGCCCTACCCGCCCCTCTTGCGCGCGGCTGGCGGCGTGTCACCCCCCGTCCGTCGGCTCACACACACCTCTCCGGCAGGAACATTCCCCCCACCACCCAACACCCCGGCGAGCCCATAATTGTCCACTCCACTGCCACTGATTTATTTACTTATTATCTATCGTCTTTACTGGTGGCGTCAAGGCGATACCTATCTTAACTTATGTATTTTAACATTTTGGTTTGGTGCAATGTAACCCCAAATAACTTCAAAAATGACAATGTTTACAAAAATTTGCTCATAGTAAATTTTAGCGACTTCTTGGGAAATGAAACTGTACTTGATCATTGTTGAGGGAGAATTAAAGAATAATTAAAAAAAAAAAAAAACATATTTACCTTCGCCACTTTTTTTTTTTTTTTTTTTTTTTTTTTGCAATATATGGAGATGCGAAAGTTCTGCAATGTATTTTCGGCCGAAAAACAACAATCTCTTCCAACGGCTGACACAAGACAGACATGGAAGTCATGGATATACCCCTGTAGGTGCAAAGTATACCCACCTTACGGTACGCCTTTTCTTGCACTTGACCACATGCATTGAAATTAAAAACAAGAACACAAAATAAACATAATATAAGGTAAAATAGTTAAGATTTAAAGTAGAAGAGGTAACCATTAAAAAATTCAACAAAAAAAGGTAATTTAAAGGTAACTAGAAATTAGGCATTGGCATACACGTGCTGTAAAGTAATTGCCCAAATCCAGATAATAATAAGTAGTAGGTATTACATTACAATCAGTCACTCACACATTTAAGTCGCGAAGTGATCATGGTATAGTAAGTGGTCCAAATATGTGTTGTTTTTTTTTTAATTCAGCCTCTGTTTGAAATTATAGCTACGTTTTTTTTTATTACGTCGCCTGGTCCAAGTTCGTTTCATTATTCTTCAACAGCGGTGACTGCAGTTGGAGTTGTGGAGCCACAACAAATAAGACGCTAAGCGTGGGAAATAAAGTAGTATAAGGTTCCTCGGGAACTAAATTTATTCAAATTTCTGAGTCCGCGGGACGGCAAGAGTTCTCGAAAGGGCCGTGGGAGTAAAACGGAAACAGGTGGAGGAGTAGGGAGAGGGAGAGAAAGAGAGAGGAATAAAATTAGCAACTTCCCTGAGGATGAGGCGAGGCAATTTTCGAGGCGACACCCGACTCCCTCGGTCTTGAACTCTCGAAAAGCGAGTAAATGAGCGAAAGCGTACCCGCTTATCGTCTTCTTCTCCCTCTCTTTCCACCTACCCCCCTCCCACCTAACCATACTCCTTTTCCACCGGCACCTTCCTCGGCCAGGAAATGCGCGCGGAAACTGCTCCAACTTCAAGCAGAGGCGGGGCTCGTTAGCGGCTTACGTCCGTCGACCTCCACTCCTGCCGTAAACATAAAAATTAACACTTAAGTTTGCGTGTAACAACGTCGTTCACAGAAAAACCCACAGAAAATAATTTGATGTGTTTCTTAATTACCAACACACGCTTTAACACAACAGATTAAGATTATTTTTTAAAAATACACAAGTCGTTGGTGTGTGAGAGAGATAGTATCAGTTCTTGAGGGAAAAGGATAACTTTACGTTAAACTACGTGTTATTTTTTTATTCGGTATACGGAAAAAAAGTCAGTTACGAGGTCACCACACTAGATATGTTGTTGTGTCCACAATATATTTATATAATTTCGTGTTTTTGTTTATGTATTTAAGTGAATGAAATTTAACCATGGTTAATAATTTGTATTTTTTTTTTATAAATTCGATAAAGCTTTATTTAAATGTTTTCAGAAACATGACGACCAATTTATAATTCAAAAATAATATAAATTAAGATTATGTAGTAGTTTGTGCTGTAAAGTATTGAATAACAGTTCGTATTTATGTATACTTGGTCTTTATTTCTAGGATATGATTAAAAACCAAACTTGAAATGTTTCCGCTCAAAATACTAGAAACTTGAATGACGAGTTTTTAAGACAAGACTTCAAACTTATTATTTCAAACTGTGTAGCACATGATTGAATTTTGCCAAATCATGCTATACCTAATCGAAATATAAATTTGTATTTAAGGTTCGCAAAATCATTAAAAGTATACTTATTGATATTATTAATATTTATAAGGTGAGAAGAACTGGGTTCGTTAGGGATAATCCAATTAAGCTTTCCAATTAAAGTTTTAATTATTACTAATATTTACATTAATAATAACTAATTGTACTTAACAATGTCCGATCACAAGTCACTGGCACTTAAGAAGGTTTATTCTTAAGTTAATCAATGTCTTTCAAGTCTCGCAGTTCGCACTCCTCACTGGAGCCAGGCTCGACAGTGGTTCGCCCCTTACCTCGCGCCTGTCCACACACACACAGTCTCACGTCACTCTGGAAGGGGCCTCTCACCCTCTTCGCCGATGTAACACTTCCCTTCCCTCGTGGAACTCTCCGAACTCTCGGAACTCGCCGGAAACTAACTCGGAACTCTCAAGGCACTCTCGCGGCATTCCCGCGGAGGCCGGCGTTGCTGCTCAAGTACCTGAGGTGCCCTTCTCGAACCGACGAGAGCGGCCGTGACGAGTCGCGTCATCCCGGGCCGACGCGACGCCCGAACAGTCCAGAAAGGCGGCGCTCGTTCACGTCACTCCGCGCGGCGGGCCGCGTGATTCCCAAGGCCGCTCATCGATAGATGACAACGCCCAGGCAGGAAACTGCGTGGGGAACGGAGAGGGGAGGGAGGTAGCGACGACCCTTGTAATCCGACCAGGCACGCGTGGCTTGCCTTACGTCAGTGGAGACAGCGCGTGACGTCAGTAGCCGTGCGGGGCCCACCAGCCAGCTCCAAAACCTGGCGCGGCACTGTCTGAGTTTCGTGGTTGGCTAGGTTTACACTTCAGGTACGTGCATACTGCAGGCACACAAATTACAGACCTCCAGTCCGGAAGCAAACGCGTCCTGAATGACCAGGCAAAAAATAGGGCTATGTCTTCTCTTGCAAACGGCATCCAGTTACAAGGTAACAACTGCCAGCACGGGCAAACCCTTATTGCAGTCTAGCGAGCGAGACTAGATTATTTCGCGGAAAATGCACGCCCCTACTTAAAACGATTTTGAAGGAGATTAGTAAAAATTTGAAGTAGGCTTATTACTTTGTTCGTAATATAATTATTTGACCCCACCTCGTATATCTTCATCTTCGTGGCTCGGACGCTCTTGTTTCGAGGGAGGAAACATCCTGCTTCCCCCCCCCCCCCTCTCCACCCGCCAACCGGCACCGACGCGGCGTGCGAAACAAGGGATGACCGCACCCCGCAGGCCCGAAGAGGCCCCGTAACGAGCACGCTGCGTCACACGATCGCAAACGCGTGGTCTCCATGGCAACGGACAGCACGCTCCCGACCGTGGATGATTTATTAGTTTGTTTTGCTTCGGCTCTCCCGCTCGCGTCACGGACAATTGATGCTTTGAATTTACAACTGTTAAAAAAAAAAATACCATAAACGGAGTTCCTCGCACGAAACAGCGAAACTAAACTGCATTGCATTATAATTGAATTGTTTGGTAGATTAAAAAAAAGAGAGAGAGAGAAAACTTCTAATACGACACTCTACAAGTGGTTTGATTACATAGTTTTATTTTTTACATGTTTGCTAACCAAATTTGATTATTTTTACAAGTTGATATTTAAAGTAATTATATCCACAGTAAAATCTTAAGTAAAAAAATAGTATTTGATCGTCTAAGTCATTACGATGCAAATGAAGTTAGTTTAAGCTATAATTGTATATTGTTACACGAAATATAAGAATGTTATAGCACGAAACTAGTAACAAAATAAGAATCGAAAAGAAATTCAGACGAAATTTTTTCTTCTTACTTTAGAACATTGTATATTTTAAAAACATTGCATTATAAAATTATTGCAAAATAATATACAATTTTTCATGTTTTCTACTATCGTTTATGTATGATATAAATAAAATAACTTGTTTTTAAGGTGATATATATAATGAAAATACAGTAAGTCTAATATATTCAAACAAAGATTTAGGATCAAGTAAAGATTAATCTTCCAGCCGACTTTCGTAATAATGTGTACGGTAACTTTTAAGTTAAGTTTAGATGAATTATACAAAAGACAATGACTACGCAAGTATTTTACGCAAAAAAAAAAAAAACACAGAAGACTCATTAAACTGCAATATTACATGCCGCAACTGGCATACGTCTGCAAAAGGCCAGGTAATTCCCGACACTTTTGCTATCATACTGCAGATAGCTGTGATTCGTGAAAGAAACTCGACCGATCACGAAACACACGACGATGATGCGATGTTTTTAAGAGACAGTCTCGAAATCTTTTCTTGGAAAAATATGTGGCCTCCGATTATGACTCGTCTATACAGCTACCGCAGTTAATATACATACCTCGACGTAACAAATATTGTTGATGGATAAACATGCCCTCCATCCACTTTTCAGGTAATTTCGTCCAGGTGGCGGACCCCGCGTCAGGCGTCATTAAATCGTATATAGTGATTATCGTGATCATCGGCGTGTTGGTGGTGTTCCACGAAACTTTATGATAGCGAAACTATCCTGGAATACATTTTTTGTCGTGACAACGTCTAATAAATCGATGAACGCCGGCTGCACGCACGAAAAAGTGTCCCATTACGCACATTGTCCCGTTACGTTGTGTCCCGTTACGCTCATTGTACGCTTGCACCGCATATCTCTCTTCCACTCGATTGGAACAATCATCGATTTGACTTTTTCGAGGCACATTAAACTTGAAACACTCCCATTAGTTTCCTGCTTTTCCTATCATCGTCCTATCCTTAACAGAATAACACAGATTGGAAGAAGTTAAATAGCAAACATGTATAAAAGTTATAGTTAAAATAATCGCTTCGTTAAAGTAATATACATATTTAATTAATGAGTGCAAATAAAAGTAAATTTATCAATTAAAATGTAGATTTCATTTCACTTCTTTGTATCCATACAAAATAGTGATAATTCAATAAAAATGATTCAATTTTATTCATAAAAGTATGCACTCCTTTCATCAATGTTTTGTTATGACGTTGTCACGTTAAACTATCGTCCGTAAGCCGACTTTACAGACAACAAATTTTTTTTTTACAGTTTAATTGTCATACCAAGAAATAATCTCAACTTAACAGTAGGCCTACTTGAGAGAAATTTAGAAAAAAAAATGATTATTTTTGTGCAATAGTGTTGCTACCTCTAATATTTTTGCCTTAAAATATTGCATCTATGGTTGCGAAACGTCCGCTAGAATGCGTTGAAACCAGTTTCTAGCCTCAGCGCAGGGAACCGTCTATTCAAACTGCTGTCGATTTGTTTCCTTGCTGGAATTCGGTTTGGACACGTTCTAGAATACGGCCCGCGAGTTAGGTTACGTTTGCATCCCAACAAGGTAGTGCTTATTCGCTACCTCATCCGAACGTCTTGGAATACCGCCCTTCAATTTCGCCCTACTATCAGGGTAAACTTGCGCATTAAAAAGGTGTACGGACAAACTCTCTCTTATTTCTCTCTTATCTCCCGGGCAGTTTCTCTTCGACGGCCAAGTTTATAACCTCGAAAACGTGCTCCGAGATGATTTTATAACCTCGAAAACGTGCTCCGAGATGATTTTATAACTTCGAAAACGTGCGAACTGCATGTGCCAATTTTTTTCCCCCTTAACTTAACTAAAACCAAGTGTATTTGCTTGGGAGAGTTCTTGGTTAGAGAAGACATTAAGGTGCGTCCCAGGCCGAAGCCTATACGCCTAATCATGCTGGGTATAAACCATGCAGATAGGGTAGCATGCATCGTGTGCATTGTTCGGGGATCTGCCAGCTATGGCTGCGATTAATGCCATCACTAACTCCCCTAACTTAAACTCTAGACTATAGCTAGTTAAGTTGTGGCCAGGTAAAACCTGCACAGACACAGGGAAAACCCCGGGCTCTTCATGCGGGGTGAAGTAGTGCAGGCAGCGAGCAGGCAGGTTCAGCACAGGACGAGGAGGATGGTGCAGGATGAAGAGCTGGTCGGGGGAGGAAGTCTCAACCACGCTGGGGTCGGGAGCTTGGACCTTGCGGCCAGCATTGGTGACTGTGCGCGTCTGGGTTGGTACCAGTGACGCATGCGCTCCTGGCGGCGGGCGACAGTACTAGACGCCCTACAGGCTGCCAGTCAGCACGTGTGCTTAGGTCTGGGAAAGAAGGTGTTGGACGCATATAAACAGTGTGTTAATTTAATTACGTTAATTAACCGCGAGTTGGCGCATCGGATCTCACTCCAGAAGAAACAGGGCGGCTGGTCGCCTGTCGGCAATAAAAAGTTGTCGGCACTTAGGGAATTTATCCAATCTGCTATTGCAAACCCTAGCCCCAGCTTCTTCACTTCTGGAGCTACGAGTTAATTAAATTAAAATCACGTAACCGCCGGTTGGTGCCTCGGGACGCACCCAGGAAAGGATAGAGATGCAGTATGACTTGTCGCGAGTGCACAGTGGGTCGGTTGGAGAAATAATTGTCCTCCGGTCCTTCATCCTCGAGGCTCTAGCCTCAAATGATTATTTTTTTTTGTTTGAGTTGACAAAAATATAACAGTTCCAACGTCCAGCTCACTCCACTCCAGTATTCAATCTACGGCTCAACGCGTCGGTCACATTATTTTTCCCCTCTCGAAGCTCGGCAGTGACAGGCGCTGATGACGTAGGCAGGGCCGCCGCTCAAAGCGCCCCTGGTGACCGGCGTTCACGCGCGAGCGAGCGACGACAAAGAACCTTCCCCCTTCCCCCTTTCCCCATCCCCCTTCCCACTATTCTCTTCCCCAACTCCAAAAGCGACGCCGACGGACCAGCGACTGACGGTAAAGCTCGCGAGGCGACCCGTCGTCCCACCAAACCCGACGCCGTGGTGCAACGAAAAAAAAGGTGGAGCAGGCAACGACGTCGCAAACGTGACGTCACTGCGGCGGCGAAACGCGAAGATTTCCAACCGAAAATGTTCCGACAATATTCTTTGACGTCTGCGCGAAAACAAAATGGCAGAATGCGACGGAATTCCCGATTGTAAATATTTTCTATTCCCACTGCGTCGTTGGCGCGGCTTTACTGAGAGTTTCGTTTTAGAAAGATGGTTAAAAACTGGTGAATTGGTTAAGTCTTTTAGGTTTTTAAGTCTTGAATTTTTCAGGTTTTGTTTGCTAAATTTATCTGCGAAATCTTTGAGATGTGTTTTCGCACAGTGATTTTTAGAATTGTAATAATAAAATGAATTAAACAAATTACTCTCAAACATACCGATTAACAAAATTGCAAGCACTGACGGCTGTCATATGATTAGTGCGAGTGAAACAGAACAAAATATTATAAAAAAAAATATTTTGGTAAAGCTGTATGTTTACAATAACGCGATATTTTTCTGTTGCATCGCCTTCGTCTCATCACGCCATTGTGATTACAACGGGACATAAATGGCAGACACGACCGCCTACCCCATTAGAATTTTTTTTTTCATTTCGACGCTGGCGTGAAGTTACTGAAAAGGGCGTCAGAATTTTGTGTACGGAATATGGTTAGACTGGTGGATTCGTAATTTATATTATTCGTATTTCCAATACCTTGTTTACTAAATCTTAAATCTATCTGTAATTATGAAATGTGTTCACACACAGTTATTTTTTTACAACTATATATTAGTAGAGGCCGGAAAAAATTCGCAGATTCATTTCGCGATAGGCTAGAATTCAAAGACATGCACCTTTAACCTGATTTTGAAACTGGCTCACTGTGAATTCGGTCGACTCTGGGCCAATGAGACACCCCTCAACCAAAGAAGTATCGAATCACAGGCAAATCAAATGAGACGACTCACAAAATCAGCAACCAATAAACTGGAGTTCTCAGATGTTATCCTGGTATACAAGAGAGCTGAGTAGACTGCCTTGCTTCTGGGAATGGTTGGCCAGCAGTTCCAACCGAAACAACTGTTACAAAATGTATTCAAAGGCAGTTAAACGTAAAAAGTTTACCTTAACGTTATGTAAAAAAACAGTGTGCATCGGCCGGGAATCGAACCCGGGCCGCCCGGGTGGCAGGCGAGCATTCCACCACTTTTTTTTTTTTTTTTTAAAGATTGATGGCACACTGGCAAGTTTTTTTTTTTTTTGAGTCACCAGTGTGCCAGCAATCTCCCCCCCTTAATGTTGTAGTTTTAAGTCACCCCGAGTCATTGTGCAATTGTAGTGTTGGTTGAAGGTTGTTATTAAGACAATACAAATTACACCCATGTCTTACCCGGGATTCAAACCCGGAGCCCCCGCACCGTAGCCCGGTGGGCCGTCGACTGCGCTACGGAGGCCGACTTCCACTGAACCACCGATGCTTGTTAATTGTACCTTTTATTATTTACTATAGTTAATAGATTACAAACAATCTACGTGACGAACAGAGACTTATATCATCGGAGGCAATTACAATAAAAAAAAAATTACACTAGAGTTTGGATAGGACAATTAATATAGACTTTATAAACTACGGAAGAAGCGCAAGAAAGCTAAAGGTGAAAAGTTAACCAACGACGTTTTCAAATACCCGTTTATAAAGTAAGCAAGACGTTTATAGTACACAAAACGCAGCGCAATCTTCGGGCAACTTTCAACTTCTTGCTTTTCGGCTTGCGTTTCATCCTTCTGTGTTTGAAGTGAAGTGTTCCAAAAAAAAATTAAATGTGTAGAAGACTACGATTTTATTTTTTTCACACGCATAACTTTACATTCATTAAATCCGATTTCAAGAAGCAGACCGAATTGCACAGTCGTGACTTGAGGCAAAGGAAATTATTTCTCCGTTTGATTAACCTGCAGAATTTTTGGGTTGATTTCACTTACCTGACGTTGTAAGTGGTCCGTAGTGTTTATGATGTCTTAAGACTCCATGTTTTGTAAACGAGCCTGATTTTTTTTTGCGTTAGTTACGTGTTGCGCACTTGCGCTGTTGCGTTTCTTATTGTTAACCTCGGCCTAAAACCATTTCACGCGAACTAAATCGCGGACACACTAGTTCAAATTATCTCCATTGGTTCCCAAACTTTTTCAGCTGGCGACCCACCTTTCCTTATAGGAATACCTCCACGGTCTATCGGTCCATGGTGGCGTAAAAAATCTTATTTGTATCGTATCCCTTCCTTATGTATATATAATTTACCATCAAATATTGCATATATATATATATATATATATATATATATATATAAGATACCGATTGATTATTTACAAACCATTTGTGTTCTGATTTGAAAATCGTTGACAAAATATAAGCACTTTGTAGCTAAACAGTTATTTATTTAATACTATATATGTGTTTGCACACAATTCGATTTGTTTCGATTTTTCTTATATTTTCTGATGGTTTATTCCATGGTTTCTGATAGTTTTAGGATCGAGTCGCGACCCACTAGTGTTTGGGAACCGCCGAATTCTACACTATTTTAAATTAATTTTTTTTTTTTTTAATAACATAAATTGCTATTTAAAAAAAATGGTTTATATAGGAGCGTTGTTGTGGTCCTACAGAAACACTATCGCACCTACACTTCCAGTGAGGACGCTGCATTGTTTAAGAAACACCCGTTAAAAATCTCATCATCTCTCGAAGTGTTTTATCAGAAACTATCTAAGTTTCATGTCACATCGCTTCAGTGAGTGTCATGCAATGTTCAAGTTCCATTATGAGCAGTTAAGTGCAGGAATTATTTTTTAAAGTGTTTAGATTATTGTGACTATGTATATTAATTTTACGCGATATTTTAATAGTATAAAGATTTAAAAAGTTATCTGAGCATATAGTTTATATGGGACGGCTCATAGATTCCTAGAGGCTGTAAGCAGAGTGCCATTTTTTTTTTTTTTTTTTCGCTTTTCAAGGTGTTAAATGGAACCTTGGAAAAATATATAAAGCTTTAGAAGCCCTTGTATTATGTAACTTATATGTAGAAATAAGTACTTTATTTTACTTATTTTCAGTTTTACGAAACTCTCAAGTTGTTTTTACTTTTAAATATGAGAAACAAGAAATTAAAAATATTAAGAAGACAACTTGGCGTAGTGACAGCGACCGGCCTGATTTCTGCAAGGAAACTCATTCAGTGGTCGGAATATTTTGTGAAATTTGTATGAAGTTCGTACATAGTGTTTGCAATACCGCAAGGACAGAAGCTATGTTTGATAATTAAAAATTTACAAGGCCCTAGAAATAAATCGCAGGGCTGATACTCTATATATTACCGAGAAAAAAAAAACATTTTTTTATACAGATTTATTACACTATTTAAACTATTAGACAGGGTGATACTGAAAAACTGAAACTTTTGGCAAACAAATAAAAATAGAATACATTGAACAACACAAAATTTTATTGACAGTAATTGAACAATTACAACTTTCCTTTAAGAAACAACAATCCAAATTATCAAATTCTGAAAATTACGTCGTGCAGATGGCGTCCTTGTCTGCGTATACATTCTTCCAATCTGGTGTTCAGGTCCCCCCATTGATCTCTGCAGCATCTCAGCCGGGTTGCCACGAATTTCGTCTTCCATTATTTGTTGCGATTCATCCAGTGTCCTTGGCCGAGACGTGTGGACCCGACTCTTGAGGCAGCCCCGCAGGAAAACATCACAAACCGATAACTCCGGTGATCTTGGGGGCCAAGGAATGTCACCGAACATTGAGATGACACGATTACCAAAATATTCTCGCACAGCCTTGCAGTGTGAGATGTCGCACCGTCCTGCTGAAACCTTTTTCCCGTCTTTCTGTGTCACTTTGAATTGTATTAATTGATACCTACATGAAGAATAATATTTTGAAATACTAAGCATGCCTCATTTGTTGACCTACAATCCGTTCACAACATTTTAAAAGTATGACAAAACGGATTTCGTATTGGTCAAGTTCGTGACATTGTACGATGGGAAAATAATGGGAAGATTCAATACCATTGAGTGTCGACTGTACTACACACAAAAAAAAATTCTGTGACTTTACAAAAGAAACCTTTGGAAACCAGTTGCCAACAAACAGTTTGTAACACTACAAGAAAGATCAAAAAGATATTAACTTTTGTACAAAAATGGCTAAGGTTATGTTAGCTAGTAGATAAGTATAGCCGATCCTGGGACAGGGGAGGAGGGAGGGGGATCCAGGGATCCGCGGCAGCCATTTTGGATTACGTCACTTTCGGCGGCCATATTGGATTTGACCTTATCCTTTGACCCCGGCGGCCATTTTGTTTTAACCACCATTTTGTTTTCTAGAACATTCAGCAATTTTGTTTTCTAGAACATTCCGACATTTCGAGTTTCGTCCGCCATCTTGAAAATCTTTATTTATTATCCGATTTAAATGAAAAAAATATATTATTTAATAAAATTTTAATTAAAAAAACCTGTGCATCGAACACCCCACTCCTCTACATTACGAATACACCATCTAGCACCCGCTCCTCTGTTACAATGATATCGTCATCGAACACCCCACTTACCCCTGTTACAATTTTTCGTTACACCGCATTCTTTAAAATAAATTTATTATCAAAATAAAACATATACACCATCGCTGCCTGCCGGAGGCAGCCATCTTATTTAGTGAAGACCACCATCTTGATTTCATCTGATGGTATCACCAAGTGTAGGTTTTTAAAGTACGCCAGTGTATGTAAGGTCGAGTTTCAATTCTCTATTAACATTATTATGACCCTTATAACCAAAAAAATTCGCAAATTTTGTTAAAATAAATCACACAATCCACAAAATCCACAGTCATTTTGTTGTTGTAACCACCATTATTCTTAAAGTCTTATCATTTATAGGTTTTCACTAAAATATATTTTATCAATACTAGCGTTGTGGATGCGATAGTTTAAGTAATGAAAATTAAAAAAAACATTTATTACTCCATCTTAGTGGACCAGAAATTTTTCTGAGTCCTAACTCACAAGTAATATTCCCTTCTCATGTTTGCGTACTCGTGTTTAAAAGCTGCATGGAAGCAGATATTTTAATGTTTGTGTATAATTACATTTCACCATTCTGTAAGACATTTATAAGTATCAGTACCTCGGGGGATATAGGTTCTATATTAAAAATAATAAACAACATGTAGGTAAAATTGTATTTATTAAATTAAAAACATATTTTACACAACAAAAACGGAAACTATACAACAAAATCAGAAAAACTATAAAATAAATGGAAAAAACCAAACTGCCAAACTATTTACATCAAAAACTATGTACAGAAAAAAATTATTCGTCGCCTCCAACATATCCGTGGGGGACCGTGCGGATACCATCTTCGCAGATGAGCCGTTTGTCGTCCTCCCACGTTATGGCCAGCTTATTGCTATACTCAGTATAGAGTATGTGCTGCCGGGAGCGAATTGCTCTAACACCTGCCCTCATTGTGCGGTGGTCTTGCAGGGCATCCAGGTAGTCATCGAATGTTATGTGGTTTTTGACCACACATCGCTGGATGCCCTTGGCCTTTTTCTCGCTCTTACCACCACACCTGTAGGCGTAGAGTTTGGCCCGTAGGCTTACAAACTCCTCCATCACTTCTCCCGCACACTCGTCCTTAAACTTTCCAACAACCTTTTTGTTGATGGGGGAGAAGCAATGGTGGTCGGAAGGGTAGCAGCTGGTGTCGAATTTAGCCATCAGTGTAGGGTCGGCTCTGAGATCATGGTAGAAGTCCTGTGTCTGGATCTCATACACGAAACTGTCTGTATCCATATACATCAGGTGAATATTGTCATGGTAACGGGGTTTCATGGTGTTGTAATGGAAGTCATACATTAGAGTCTTTGATAGGTCGAGTACTGCTAGCCCGGCATAGATCGGCTTGTCGAAAATGATGGTCTGGTGATTAAGGTGGACTAGAGACAAATTCGGTTCGTACATTGTACGGTCCTTGAAGGAAGGACGACACACCAACTTCTTGAACCTCTTCTCAGAGCACACCAACTCCATTTTGAGCCTCCGCCTCTTGTTCTCCATTAGTTTGCCAAATGTTGAGTTCACAGCGAGCTTGAAGAACTCCTTCTCGAACTCGTTGGCTGCGGCTTTCCGCTTGTTGGTATTCAGCCGAATATAGGGCTCCAACCACGCCGACTGCTCAAACTGTAGGACTCGGTGTATCTTAGTCACTCTCAGCCCATTCGATACTGCTTGCTGTAGGTTTTTGTAGTGTACAATGTAATGCTCCTTATTTTCAAGTGTTGTCATCAGCTTTGATTGATTTGAGCCGGGCGGACACTGATTTACGGGGAGAAATGGTAGGTCTTTATGACTTTCGTAGAGCTCGTGAGGATACTCCACGTCACACTCAATAATGTAGCCTGTAGGAGAATCATCTGGGACAGACACGATATCAATGGATGTGTCTGCCCATTGGAAATGACGAATTGGAAGCGGCAGAGACATCGCCCACCCGTACAATGTATGTATGTATGTATGTATGTATGTGTAAATAACCAAGTGTCTGTATTTCATGTGCAATTTTTTCATAAACAAAATAGCATCTTTAGCAGTTATTTTAATCAATATTTCTAACCTGAATCTGCGCACTTCGTATGTGCGGTCTCCTGCCATGTAAATAATGCATTGTGTAATAAAAATTTTTTTAGGGGTTTGGGGTATATCTTTGCTTAGTTAAACTGTTTTTGTTTTTGATGGATAAAAGTATTAATTATGAGTCGTTGATGGTAACAAGGGCGTTTCAGAGGCAATCCGTCAGCCCAATCCTAGTAAAGACTCGAGTGTTGAGTCCGCTCGTTTTGCAGTATGTTTTCTGGTACCATCCAATCTGCACTAAATTTGAATATTATGTGTTTTAGTATGTTGCCTTTGTAAATAAAAGTTCATTATGTGGGCAAGTATGTATTTCATCTCAGTGCACGCATGCATGCGCATGTGTGTGTGTGTGTGTGTGTGTGTGTGTGTGTGTGTGTGTGTGTGGTAGGATGGTTAAGTCTAACATGTATATAAAACTTGTATGAGATAATATTTTTTTTTTATTTCTAGATGCAGTAACAGCATCCTAGGATTTATGAAATTTCTAGCGTAAGAATTAAGGGAAGTAAATTTTTTTTGGTCTTACAGAATTTTAGCATGATGGTGAAGCAGCATCTTTATAGGAGGGGAAGAGGGGGGGATGTTTTATTTGATCAATGAAAAGAGAGCTTAAGGAAAGTCTCCTTAAATGGTATCGAAAAGGGCTGGTTCCTGGAACATCAGCAAAATGTTTCATACTGTGGATGTTCAACTGATTGTTCGCAATGAAATGCTAAAACATTTTAAACGAATGTTGGTCATAACTAATGTGGAATAATTGTTGTGTATAGCTTACTTGTTAACTAAAATGGAGTTGTGTAATATGTATGTGTTCTGACTAAATAAATGTATTAAACGAATACGGATTTCTTTTATTTCATAACTTGCCTACCCTAGTGCTTTTGGACTGTTGACGATTATCGAGTCTTATCACAGACCATGACTGCTACCTAAGCGCCTCATGGTGCCACAAAGTCGCGAGTTAACGAGCTTGTCGTAGCAGGCTCGGTCAAGTCTATTGTTCGGGTTCCCTCAGCACTGCGAGACGACATTCCTGAGCGATAAATCATGATGCAGGCGGTGCCTCGCAACCTTATCCCTAATCACCTATGTCATTAGTGGGTGCACTTAGGACTGGGTCCGAGAGTGGTTTGTCATGTTAAGTTATTACCTACATTTCTACCTCCCACCCCTCACAGGCCTGCTACGACCTGCGCATGAGTCATCTGGGTTTTTCCGAAGACAGTGGTACTTCCCCTCCACATACTACATTCCTATTGGTAGGTTTGGTAAAAATACTCTGTTCCTAATGGTTTTTCCAAGAACAAGCAGGTCCGAGGCTATAAAAGGCCGGGATTAGCTGTCGGAGCTTCAGTGTGTTCTTAGAGTTTGAGTGAGCTAGTTCGTGTGTGAGTTTCGCTGCTACCACGATTTCTACCGCCAACGCTACTTCGTGTTCTACAGTTCCACTTCATCGTTTTGTGAGGTATGTTACATGTTTCGTTAACATTGAATGTTTCTCAGCTTTTTTGTAGATTATCAGCTAGCTAGTTTTTTCTCGGTGCACTTATATGTAGGTAACCAGAAATTTTGCAGTTTAAACTTTTATCTGTACTTTAAATATTCTAGCATTTTTGGGGTGTGCATTAGAGTAGTTTTGAGGTTATGTAATCAATAATTGTTAGTTAACTTTGAATATTTTTCAGCTTTAACTTTTATCAGTACTTTAAATATTCTACCATTTTTAGGATTGTACATGAAGGAGTAGCTTTGAGGTTATGTTTGCAAGTTTTTTTATTTAGTAACATTGCTAGTAGTTTAGGTTAGTAAGCTTGAGGGCTAGAGTTTTGAGGTAATATTTGCAACTTTTTTTATTTAGTTACATTGCTATCAGTTTAGGTTAGTAAGCTTGAGGGCTAGAGTTTTGAGGTTATGTTTGCAACTTTTTCGTGTTAACATGTAGCTACATTGTATTCTTAATTCTTTTGTTATAGTTCTCCGTGCGTCGAGCTACCGTTGCGTGTTCCGTACGTTGAGGCCAGTCTACCGATTGTTTTGATGCCGTCTACCATTCAGAAATGCCGTTTCTGCTCTGCTACATTCACGGCAGGCAACAACCGCTACCGGCATGAGCGTCAGTGTGCTGAGAACCAGCATCGTGACCACCAGCAGTGCCACCTATGTGGAAAGATGGTCGCTCGCAGTGACAAGATGCAGCAGCACCTTGCATCATGTACTGGAGCTGTCGCCACGACATCAGGCATGCGGTGTAGCTTCTGCTACAAGGCCTTTGTCCGTGCTGATTTTGCTAGACGACATGAGAAGTCGGCTTGCGGTCTTAACCCAAACCGCATAGTGCATTCATGCCAAAACTGTGCTAAGGAGTTCGCCAGGGCAGATAAGTTAAAAGCCCACATCAAGGTATGCAAGGGACCTGCTCCACCTCCAACAAAGAAGCAGAGGATGGCAGCAATTAAGCCTGCAGTTACGCCCAAGCCTTCGACCAGCCGAACAAAGGTGGTGACCGGCATGGGTTTGGCCAATGTCCATGGTTTCATCATCGCCGAAGTAGGTTTCAAGGGCAACTTGAAGACGTACGTGGCAGAAAACACGTCAAGTACTGCCAAGGATATCTGCTCGTACCTGAACTCCATCAAGGCAAAAATAATGAGTCAACTTGTAGAGGAGATAGAGGAGAACGGTCCACTCAAATTCAACATCGTGCTTGAGTGTGATTACGAAAAACCTGTGGATGCCAGCGAAGACAAGAGAGCATTCAAAACCATTAATGTGCCCCTCTACGCAGTTCATGAGGTGGAGGAAGCAGTTACTGAGTCCATCTCTAAGATCTGCAAGGAGGAGGAAGATTACATGGGAAAAGGGTCAGGATGGACTTTGTCGGCCGTTAAGCGACTTCAACTTCGCATAAACAAGCTCGATCCACTCCGTGCCAGCTCCTACATCGAACTGCCTACCACCATCGAGTCAAGACATGCGGTGATAAATCCACAAAACCTCGAAGACCACATGTGTTTTAAGTGGTCTATTCTTGTGAAGTACATGGAAGGTGAGCATCCTGAACGTGTCAACCAGCGCTACCATGACTTGGATGGGAAGTTCAACTTCACGAACATCGAGTATCCTACTCCAATCAGGCAAATACCGTTGTTCGAAAAACAGAACCCTGGAGTCTCCATCAACATTTACAGCATCGACGAGAATCTGAATATTGTACCTGCACGAGTCGCTCCTGAAGAAAAAGAACATCATTTCGACCTTCTGCTCTTGGTTAATGACGATTCGTCCCATTTCACCTACATTAAAAAATTTTCTGCCCTGGTTGGGCCCCAAATCACTGCACACAAGCATAGAATTCATGTCTGCAAAAGATGCTTTAAGCATTATGATGATCAGGATAGGGTTAGTGGGCTCACTGGTCTTCAGTGTTTGGCAAAACACCGTGAGCTTTGCAAACAGCATGCTGCTGTTCGAATGGAAATGCCATCCCCTGTTCAAAATGGGCAGCCACCTGTTCTGCAGTTCAAAAACTTCCACCATGCTGATAAGATGCCGATCGTGGTATATTGCGACTTTGAAGCTATTCTGGAGAAAATCCATACATGCCGCCCGAATCCTGATGAAGCATACACGCTGCAGTATCAAAAGCATAAAGCATACAGCTACTGCATTTATGTGAAAGCTGATAACACCATCATTCCTGTACACCTCACTTCAGCACTTCCATCAGAGCCTGAATTGTATCGAGGTTGTGACGCAGAAGATAAGTTCATTTCTCGCATTGTGGAGATTGGTCATGATGTACAAAAAATATTTTCTACATCTGTTTCTATGACTCCGCTCACACATTCGCAGAACACTGCTTTTCTGCAAGCAAGTGTGTGTTGCTACTGTGGAGGAAAGTTCGGAGGATCTGCAAAGAAAGTTCGTGATCACAATCACTTTACCGGTGAATATCTGGGGCCTGCATGTAATGACTGCAACCTTCTCAGGCGCAGACCAAAAAAGTTGATTGTGTTCTTCCACAACCTGGCGTACGACCAGAACTTCATTATCAGGAAGTTGGGGTACGACAGTAAAGACATCTTCATAATCCCGAATTCAGAGGAGAAGCTGATAACGTTTACCAAGAAGTTGCATGATAAGTTCAGCATTCAGTTTGTCGATACTTTCCGTTTCATGAGTCGGGGTCTTGCTTCGCTCGCTGAGTTCTTGCCGGCAGACAAGTTTGTCAGTACTGCTGAGTTTTTCGCGCCTGATGAGTTGGAGTTGGTTACCCGCAAGGGAGTCTTCCCGTATGATTTTGTCGATTCTTTTGCTCGACTAGATGATACTAGTCTTCCGCATATCGACGATTTCTACAATAGTCTGACTGATTCCATGATTTCAGAGATGGAGTACGCTCATGCAGTGAAAGTCTGGGATAAGTTTCAGTGTGCTACTTTGGGGGAGTACGCTGACTTGTACCTAAAGACAGATGTTCTGATTTTGGCGGATGTATTCGAGAATTTTCGTTCCATATGTTTGGAGACATATAGTTTAGATCCGTCTCACTATATTTCTTGTCCAGGGTTCGCTTTCGATGCGATGCTTCGTACCACAGGTGTGCAGCTAGAGCTTCTCACAGATTATGACATGTATATGTTTGTGGAAGCAGGTATTAGGGGAGGAGTAGCGCAAAGCATTAAACGGCATTGCGTAGCCAATAACTCCTACATACCTGAGACATATGATGCATCCAAGCCATCTACATTCCTGGAGTACATTGATGCAAACAACTTGTACGGGTGGGCGATGTCTCTGCCGCTTCCAATTCGTCATTTCCAATGGGCAGACACATCCATTGATATCGTGTCTGTCCCAGATGATTCTCCTACAGGCTACATTATTGAGTGTGACGTGGAGTATCCTCACGAGCTCTACGAAAGTCATAAAGACCTACCATTTCTCCCCGTAAATCAGTGTCCGCCCGGCTCAAATCAATCAAAGCTGATGACAACACTTGAAAATAAGGAGCATTACATTGTACACTACAAAAACCTACAGCAAGCAGTATCGAATGGGCTGAGAGTGACTAAGATACACCGAGTCCTACAGTTTGAGCAGTCGGCGTGGTTGGAGCCCTATATTCGGCTGAATACCAACAAGCGGAAAGCCGCAGCCAACGAGTTCGAGAAGGAGTTCTTCAAGCTCGCTGTGAACTCAACATTTGGCAAACTAATGGAGAACAAGAGGCGGAGGCTCAAAATGGAGTTGGTGTGCTCTGAGAAGAGGTTCAAGAAGTTGGTGTGTCGTCCTTCCTTCAAGGACCGTACAATGTACGAACCGAATTTGTCTCTAGTCCACCTTAATCACGAGACCATCATTTTCGACAAGCCGATCTATGCCGGGCTAGCAGTACTCGACCTATCAAAGACTCTAATGTATGACTTCCATTACAACACCATGAAACCCCGTTACCATGACAATATTCACCTGATGTATATGGATACAGACAGTTTCGTGTATGAGATCCAGACACAGGACTTCTACCATGATCTCAGAGCCGACCCTACACTGATGGCTAAATTCGACACCAGCTGCTACCCTTCCGACCACCATTGCTTCTCCCCCATCAACAAAAAGGTTGTTGGAAAGTTTAAGGACGAGTGTGCGGGAGAAGTGATGGAGGAGTTTGTAAGCCTACGGGCCAAACTCTACGCCTACAGGTGTGGTGGTAAGAGCGAGAAAAAGGCCAAGGGCATCCAGCGATGTGTGGTCAAAAACCACATAACATTCGATGACTACCTGGATGCCCTGCAAGACCACCGCACAATGAGGGCAGGTGTTAGAGCAATTCGCTCCCGGCAGCACATACTCTATACTGAGTATAGCAATAAGCTGGCCATAACGTGGGAGGACGACAAACGGCTCATCTGCGAAGATGGTATCCGCACGGTCCCCCACGGATATGTTGGAGGCGACGAATAATTTTTTTCTGTACATAGTTTTTGATGTAAATAGTTTGGCAGTTTGGTTTTTTCCATTTATTTTATAGTTTTTCTGATTTTGTTGTATAGTTTCCGTTTTTGTTGTGTAAAATATGTTTTTAATTTAATAAATACAATTTTACCTACATGTTGTTTATTATTTTTAATATAGAACCTATATCCCCCGAGGTACTGATACTTATAAATGTCTTACAGAATGGTGAAATGTAATTATACACAAACATTAAAATATCTGCTTCCATGCAGCTTTTAAACACGAGTACGCAAACATGAGAAGGGAATATTACTTGTGAGTTAGGACTCAGAAAAATTTCTGGTCCACTAAGATGGAGTAATAAATGTTTTTTTTAATTTTCATTACTTAAACTATCGCATCCACAACGCTAGTATTGATAAAATATATTTTAGTGAAAACCTATAAATGATAAGACTTTAAGAATAATGGTGGTTACAACAACAAAATGACTGTGGATTTTGTGGATTGTGTGATTTATTTTAACAAAATTTGCGAATTTTTTTGGTTATAAGGGTCATAATAATGTTAATAGAGAATTGAAACTCGACCTTACATACACTGGCGTACTTTAAAAACCTACACTTGGTGATACCATCAGATGAAATCAAGATGGTGGTCTTCACTAAATAAGATGGCTGCCTCCGGCAGGCAGCGATGGTGTATATGTTTTATTTTGATAATAAATTTATTTTAAAGAATGCGGTGTAACGAAAAATTGTAACAGGGGTAAGTGGGGTGTTCGATGACGATATCATTGTAACAGAGGAGCGGGTGCTAGATGGTGTATTCGTAATGTAGAGGAGTGGGGTGTTCGATGCACAGGTTTTTTTAATTAAAATTTTATTAAATAATATATTTTTTTCATTTAAATCGGATAATAAATAAAGATTTTCAAGATGGCGGACGAAACTCGAAATGTCGGAATGTTCTAGAAAACAAAATTGCTGAATGTTCTAGAAAACAAAATGGTGGTTAAAACAAAATGGCCGCCGGGGTCAAAGGATAAGGTCAAATCCAATATGGCCGCCGAAAGTGACGTAATCCAAAATGGCTGCCGCGGATCCCTGGATCCCCCTCCCTCCTCCCCTGTCCCAGGATCGGCTATACTTATCTACTTTAGCTAATATGAAATACTCTTCTCTAACGATGACTGGCGCATAATTTTGTATTTTATTGATGTCTCATTCAAACCTATTTTGTTTTTGTTTGTTAAAAATGGAAAAGATAATCGAATATTTGATGATAACTGGACTTTAATTTATTAATACTGGAAAGCTATTCAGAGGAACTACTGGAGCTACTGGGACAGCACAAAGCATGAGCTACCGGGCGCAAGAATCCGAACCCAGCATTGCTGCGAGCACTATTTTGCAGCGATAAAGCTGTTTCGTGTAAATGTACAAATTTACGTACATCTTTAATTTTACATGAAATTTTCTGTTTTATTTACAAAAAAAATTACAGTTTTTGAAGTGACAACGTCTAATAAATCGATTAACGCAGGCTGCACGCACGAAAAAAGTGTCCCGTTACGCACTTTGTCCCGTTACGCTGTGTCCCGTTACGCTCATTGTACGCTTGCGCCGCATCTGTCTCTCTTCCACTCGATTGGAACAACCATCAATTTGACTTTTTCGAGGCACATTAAACTTAAAACACTCCCATTCGTTTCCTACTTTTCCTATCATCGTCCTACCTTAACAGAATCACAGATTGGAAGAAGTTAAATAGCAAACATGTATAAAAGTTATAGTTAAAATAATCTCTTCGTTAAAGTAGAATTAATGAGTGCAAATAAAAGTAAATTTATCAACTAAATTGTAGATTTCATTTCACTCCTTCTTTGTATCCATACAAAATAGTGTTAATTCAATAAAAATGATTCAATTTTATTCATAAAAGTATGCAATAATTTCATCAATGTTTTGTTATGACGTTGTCACGTTAAACTATCGTCCGTAAACCGGCTTTACAGACAACACATTTTTTACTTTATTTAACTTCATGGTCCTGAGTACAAGCAAAAATGTAGAGAGAGAGAGAGAGAGCGACCCGCCCAAGGAATGCACAGCGGTGTGTAGAAAGTCGCCTCGTGTGTCTGGCACGTATCTCCTCCCGACAAGGACAAGCCAGCTGCCCCTAACCCCCGTGCACGTGTTAATTAAGCGCGGCGCACCAGACGGCTCGAGGGTCAGGTTAATTGGCTCGCAGGTATTAATTAGCCCGTGGCCAGTCGGGCGCGCTCACCAGAATCCCCTGGGCGATATATCACCTCAGCGCAGTACCAGTTATGCTAATTAGATTAATAGGCTTGTAAGCGTTAATCAGCTGCAGGTATCTCCCCGCGTTAGGGTGTTAAGTGGATGTAAGAAACAGTTATGACTGTCCTGAGGAAGAGCTACTGCCCATGTGCAGTGGTCGGCGTAGAACGGTCGCAGCCAAGAAGGGCACCAATGCGATCTTTCCAAACCCATCGCTAGAGACCTGCAAAATTCGCGGATTCATTCGGTGATAGGCTAGAATTCAAACACATATACCTCTTAGATAATTTTGCTATTGGCTTACTGTTCACCTGGACGAATCTAAACCAGTTATAAACCCTCAACCAAAGAAGGATCGAATCACAGACAAACCAGCTGAGACGACTTATAAGCCGGCAGCCAATGAACTTGTGTTATTTGCCCGAGTGTGCAGGAGTATGTGCAGTCTATCCTGAAGCCCATCTAAAACGCGAATTTTTCAGGTCTCTACCCATCGCATTGTAAATATCTATAGCAAAATTTTCATCATTTATAGGGATCGGAAAAGAATTCTCGGATTCTTTCCGCTACATGCTAAAATTAAAATCCTTTATACCTGGAGGCATGTATTTTTCGCGTAAAAAAATCTGGTAGCTCAGACTACAATAAAGCATGCCTGCGCTAGCGATTGTTTCCTTGTTGATTGGCGGCCGTCCACAAGGGTAGTTAGTCATTGCGCTGTTTGGCCGGACCATTCAGGACGCGTTTGCTTCCGCACTGGATGGGCTACGATCGGTATGCTGACAGCAGATAAGTGCCTGAAATAAACTCAGCATACCACGAAACGCAGACAATGGTTTCAAAGTTTTAACGCACATCTTGTCTGGAAAGAATTCCACGGAAACGTGCATGCTTCTGCTATTGGTAGAGACCGGAATAATTCGCGAGTTCATTTCGCGATAGGCTAAAATACAAATAGTTATACCTCAATGCAGCCTCTGTTATTGGCTCACAACTCACCTAAATGACTCTGGGCCAATGAGAAACACCCAACCAAAGCTGTATCGAATCACAGGCTGCTACGTTGGGACGTCTCACAAGACAGCAGCCAATGAGTGGGTGACATTTGACCGAGTGTACGTAGAACTATGGAGTTCATCCTACAGGTCATTGAACCCGCGAATTTTTCCGGTCCCTAGCTATTGGCTCGCCGCTGATTTAGGGGGGGGGGGGAAGAGAGAGAGAGAGAGAGAGAGAGAGAGAGAGAGAGAGAGAGAGACGAGAATTCTCGGCCAATGAGAAATCGTCGATCAGTGAAGCGTTGCATCACAGACCGACCCGTAGATACGTATCATAAGTCAATTTCCGATAAAAGGTGGCATTTTCACGCGCACGTAGGTACATTACTGTGGAGTTTATTCTAGAGTCAATGAAAGCGCGAAATTACCCATTCCCTAATAATTTATAACTAAGCGCAGGTAGATTTCGAAAAAAAAATTTGAACCCAAGGTAGGTATATGACTGTGCCAACAGTTTCTTACACCCCATAAACCCCCCTCCCCCCCCCCCCGGCCCATCACACACACACTCGCTTGCGCACGAAACAAGACACTAACTTTAGATATATGGCGAGCTGGGAAGCCTAAGATTCATTGAAACAGAAACAGACGCCCAAACAGTACCAAATATTTATATTTTTTAATTTGCCACTTGCTCATGAAGATTCGATGGCCGGAACTTAATTAAAAGAAGTAAAGCCATTTTGCGATAATTCGTTCATTTTTAAATTAATTTAATAGTATTTTTTAATGTCGCTGAATTAACACAACCATCATTTATTAACATTTTAAAGTCAGGTAGACGTGCCAAAAGATGCCATTCCGAAGAAAAAAAGAACAATCTTTTTTGCGGGAAATTTAATATTTTTAACGACGATTTTACGTGTTAATAATGAAAGTGACCTTACGTAACCCACATTTCGTTTTATTTACGTTCACCTAGACGTGCGAAAACCTACCCCAAAACAAAAAACAAAAAATAGGAATCAAATATTTGCGAGAGTTTTATTCGTGTTACCTAGCTTTCACTTTTATAACGGCACAGAAGAAGAAGAAAAAATCTGAGGAATCACGAACGCGAATTATTCCGGGTGTTATATTTGGAGTCAGTGAATCTTAGGTTTCTCCGACGAGCTACAGTTTGTTGAAGAAGGGGGAGGAACGCTCGACTCCGGCAACATCTCAAAAGTGGTTTACCTGCAGCCCTCGGGGGAAAAATAAATAACCTTCGGAAAGAAAATTCTGTTGGCGAGTTCCTCGCGCTCGAATCCTTGAACTGTATATACTGTCCCGTCCTTCCACGGAAACCTGAACCGAAAATAGACATCGACTTGGAATCGAGTTGTCACGGGGGGAAAAAAAAGCAGACATGCCTCGAAGTTTATAATGTTGTTTATAGGCGTTACTCGTAACTTAGTTCTAAACGTTTTTAACGCTGAAATAACCGACAACTTGATAAACATGTCATAACAGACATTGAAAAAAAATGTATTAAATATATTTATTTCGTGGTGAAGTTTGTGTGTATGTATGTATGTATGTATGTATGTATGTGTGTGTATATATGTATGTATGTATGTATGTATATATATATACACACAATACAATAGATTCAGGGTCGCTAATATGCAGGTACCATCTTAAAATTAGTTATGGGTACAGGCACGATATTTTCGCAGATTAGTTGGGTCGCAAAGTAGACTTTAAACACAATAAGCCTGCTTCACGATGTTGATTGAGCTAGTGCCCTTGACGATCTAAAACAAGGATAAGTGGTCACCCAATCATGTGGAACCCCACCAAGTGTCGTGACCTTGTTATATGAGAACTACAAAGACTATATATGTACTATATGCAAATCAAGTCTAGGCTGTAGCAAAACGAATACGTGAAATAATCGTGGCTATGGTAGTAGGTGAATAAAATCCTTAAATACCGTCAATATTAAGTAGTAGAAATATTTCATATTCGAGGAAAATGATTCAAAGAAAATTATAGTCCTGCATTCCTATTTTAGTCTTAAAAAAAATAAAACTATAAAAGTAATTAGGTATTTTTCATTAGCTACAATGCTCTCAGTTTAGCATTTTATGAACCATTTATGAAAAAAAAATTGAAATAGTTTATTTCTTAAACTAAAATATTATTCTTTTAATTTTAAAAATAAATAACAATGGGTTGTATTCGGTCCTTTAAAACATGAGTCGATTAATATATATGTATAACACTCGAGTCATATTTTGAGAATAAACTGTTTCCACCAATCAAAGCTTAAAAACAAGTGAAAATTAATTAATAAATCATTAAAAAAATACTAAAGCGGTCTCGCAGGGCTTGGATGAAATGGAAACTAACCGGTTTACAAACTATATTCGCGAAATAGGACAGGAAATATTAAGATCAGCGCACGTGCATATAGGTGTGTGAGTGTGTGTAGGTGTGTGTATGTAGACACGCGCGCGTGTGTAATTAAA
Source organism: Bacillus rossius redtenbacheri (assembly GCF_032445375.1). NCBI lineage: Eukaryota > Metazoa > Arthropoda > Insecta > Phasmatodea > Bacillidae > Bacillus > Bacillus rossius. The sequence continues at coordinate 67,373,978 of NC_086333.1, read as the reverse complement.
TTTCCACGGATGAGGAACAGGGCCTTAAAAAAGATAAATGGGCCACCAGAGAGAGGATGCAGAGCACAGGCATGAAAATGAAAAGGTTTCATGAAATAGCTTATTAAATAACTCCACTCGGTGTATAAAAATTGAATACAAACAGAATTCAAAATAATTATACTTAAAAATCCCATGTTTTCATTAGGCATGATTCCCTGGTAAAAGTCATGGTACACAAGCGATAAAAAAAAAAGAGGAATACGTCTAGGAACCACAGTGCATTTAGCTAATCTTAAAACTTTCTGAATTTTTACTACTATCTAAACTCAAGAACGAGTGAATTTTTTTCAGGCATGTAACTATCTTGATCAAAGTTTTTAGTGATAATGTTGAATAATGATCCATTATATCTGAGATGGTAAAATGTTGACTGGCCTGATTCTTTGGAAAACAAAACTAGAACCTCATTTTGTTCACTGGAATCGTTAGTATGGAAATACAGCTTAATACTGCCCCCCCCCCCCCTTCTTTTCACGAAGCAGAAACACAAGTGCACTCCTTTATGGCATTGAGTATAGGCTATAATTGGTTTATTTCCCTCGTGAAGGAGTTAAAAAATAAATAAAACGTATTCGTCGTAATGAGTTGGAATAATGTGTATGTCAAGACTATCATATTTGAATTGTGTGCAGTTGTTCACATTAATAACTGTTATTACTAGTTTTCAATGCGTTAATATTAATTGTATTGAGACAGAAAAAACACACAAAGCTGATTTTTCCTAAACGGAACTTAAACTTAGTGTATTTATTGGAGTGTATTTATCGGGTTAGGACAGGTTATGCTAGGGAAGACTTTGCGTAGTTTGAATCATGCAGGAAGGGTTGCATGCATGAATGACCAGTTTTTTCTCTTAAAAGTCCGCAATGGTCGGACTGGCGATGAAAAAAAAACTGCTGTGATTGGTTGGACACGCTAGCCAATCACGAGGGGGCGGTGCGCGAAAATAGACTTTGGCCGTTTGTGACTTGATATTGCTCAGGATCATAGTCAGCGAGAGAGGAAATATGCGGGTTTATACTGTGGCCATGCGGCCATTTTGTGTACGAATTAATTTTTACCGATAGAATTGGCAACACTTATTTCCCGTTTTAATTCTTCGTTTAACGCATTTCTTTATTATTTGTTTTTTTTTCGTATATTTATTTATAGTAGTTATTTAATATGTGGTTTTATTGAAGGCATAAATTAAAGGGTTTAGGTTTATTTTTTTATCTAGTTACGTTTACGAGTGGTTGTTACATGGAACTGCCGCTTGGGAGCGCTGGTGACGAGGTGGTTGCGTCGGCGTGTACTGTTTCAGTTCATTGCCGGCAGAAACTACGCAGCACAAGGTGAAGAGAAGACTCATAATCATAACTGTCTGTAATATACCAGGTGCCCATAACTTTTCCTGCCCGTGCTAAGTGCGTGAACTTAAATTTATTCTATCAACGAACTGTGGTGACAGTTGAGTGTTTTTATAGCTGGCTGCGATGTTTGATTTATGTAACTACATATTTATTACATTGTGCTGGTGCTGAACTAATTAGCAGCTGCCAGCTAGGTTTGCCAGACAATTTATATAGTAACGACAAAGGAAAACATTTAAGTTTCACCAAGGCGTAATGCACTGTAACTTTGATTGTGAATCGTATGGCCGCACAACGTGAATTGGTTTGGCATCGTTTATTCAGAGAATTTACAGTCATCAGCATTCCCGTAAATTGCAGCGCAAAGACGAATGCGCTGTTTCTGTCCTTTCAACTGTACCGAGTGTAACAGTACAGTAGTACGAAAACAGTGCTGCTAAAAAAAAAAAAAAAAAAAAAAAAAAAAAAATCGTCGTGCACCAGGCTTACAACTTTCGCGTGACGTATTTTAGAAACTTTATTTTTCGTAATCACTAGCCTCCCAACTTTTCCGATAAACTTTATATATATTTTTATATTATGTGAGATGCGCAGCGAATTTATACTCTATGACCAATAATCTTTATCTGATTATTTTAAATGGTATATTAACGTACACAATTTTTTAATGAATAATTATTTTCTGTATATAATTTTTTATAAGTAGTTGAAGGTTTAATAAGAACTTTCTAGTTATACCCAGGAAATTGAGCAAGTCAATAATAAATATACAAGTCTAAATTTAATAGCCTTAACGAGAAATAAAATATGTTTGCTTTGATTCGGACTTTCTTTGCCTTGTCAGCAATACCCTGCTTTAAGGTTTTTTCTTTTTTTTTTTTGAGAATTTGCTCTATTCGCGTGTTTATCTTCGTTTAGATTATATGCTAGTTTATCTATTTGGCCCTGCCCTTGGATCGTGGGCGGTGCTTGGGTCGGCGTTTATTTCTTCGTGAAATAAAATAAGTACCTAAATATTTTTTTCTAGCTTTTGTCATTTCATAACGACCGTCCACAAGAGTGTCGGTGCCGTCACTGCTCGTGCTCTGGAAGGGCAAGTACAGTTACACCTCCGCTTGTCCATTCGCAACGCCAATTTCCCGTGTGGCGGGTGGGGACAATTTTTCGAGGTGGAAAAAAAAACATAAAAAAAAAGAAACCAATAATTTCTGAAAATAAATTTTACAGGTTCGATGTTGGTATCCATGCACTTAGAAAGAAAAAAAATACGAAATAGAGACTTTGCGTCACATGTGAGAAGTCGAAGAAAGTTCTCCCACACAAAAAAAAAAGAAATTAAGGAACAAATTATTCCCCCCACCCCACCTGGTTCTGTGCAGGATACGAACCTATTGGGGCATTTGTAGCAGTTCTATTTCTTTTATTTTGAATGCGCTGCGATTTCGTACGATGTGTTGTCGCAGCGGGGCAAATCAGCGGCAATGGAGTGGCAACACTGCTCCCAGCGGCGGCACTGGAAGAGGAGGGGACAGGGTGGGAGCAGGACCCCACCCCCTCCTGGACAGGGGCAGGGGGGATTACCCCAGAGAGCGGGCGCGCGGAGCAGGATTACCAACAGCCGGGCATTCAGAGGCGCCCAGCAGGCGGCGACACGAGGTCCACGCAGGCTGCCACACGGACTCTCAGGACAATTCCAGACCTCGACGTGACTCACGCAGCTTTTGTGTTCCTCCGAGATCCGGGGGGCTAGGACTGCGAGGTACAAGGTCGTCTCATCGGGAGCGAAGAGAGTTGGTGTCGTTCGTGTGTTTGCTGGGTATCCTTGCTCTGCGCAACGAATGTGGAACCGAAAACTTTATAGGCGCATACTCGCGGCAACAGACAGATTATGACGCACGAGACGCACACACCACAGGTCGGGTGCATAGAAAAAATTGGTTGTCTGTAAAATCGGTTTACGGACGATAGTTTAACGTGACGTCATAACAAAACAGTGATGAAATGATTGCATACTTTCATGAATAAAATTGAATCATTTTTATTGAATTATCACTATTTTGTATGGATACAAAGAAGGAGTGAAATTAAATCTACAATTTAATTTATAAATTTACTTTTGTTTGCACTCATTAATTCAAAAATGTTTACGAACAGATTATTTTAACCATAACTTTTATACATGTTTGCTATTTAACTTCTTACAATCTATGTTATTCTGTTAAGGATAGGACGATGATAGGAAAAGTAGGAAACGAATGGGAGTGTTTCAAGTTTAATGTGCCTCGAAAAAGTCAAATCGATGGTTGTTCCAATCGAGTGGAAGAGAGATAGATGCGACGCAAGCGTACAATGAGCGTAACGGGACACAGCGTAACGGGACAATGTGCGTTACGGGACATTTTTTCGTGCGTGCAGCCGGCGTTCATCGATTTATTAGACGTTGTCACGTCAAAAAATCCGTTCTTTTACAAAAGACTTCTTTGGAAACAGTTGCTAAGAAATAACTTTGTAACACTACAAGATATATATATTTTAAATTTGTAAAAACATCTGACTGCGGTTTCTTTTTCATATTTTAAATAGGTTTGTCGTTATAATACTGAATATTTCTAACGAAAATTGCAGCAAAATGTTATATTTTAATAGATATTTAATTCAACCATATATTTTTTTAAAAACTATGGGAAATATAATATAATATTCAATAATTGGACTTTATTTTGTTGTATCATGCTAATTAATGTGCGCAGATAATACTGGAAAGCTATTCAGGGAATGGTTTATAAATAATAACTTTAACCTATTAGGGGTACTGGGACAACATAAAGCATAAAAATGCCCGGGTAAATGCAATGCAATCACTATTTTGTAGTGATACAGTAGTTTTTTTTTTTTAAATGTTAATGTGCAAAATTTACACATATCGGCGGTTTCACACGAATATTACTGTTCCTTTTACAAAAAATAAATAACAAATAAATAACCGCGTGGCACGCCAAACCCGCGCTGGGTTGGCTGACAGGTCGCGGGCGCTGACCAACCGCATTCCAGACACGTGAGTCACGTGCGTGGCGCGGGCACTTGGGGAGGGGGCGAATCCTCCCATGTGGCTGTGGCCTGGACTCCTGGGGGCCCCGGGGTCCGATGCTATTTATTTATTTATTTATCGTCTTTATTGGTGGCGAAGTTAAGGCGGTACGCCCTTTCTTACACTTAACCACTTTTCTGCAATTAATTCAAATAGTGGAATATTAAAAATTAAGCATGATATAAGCAGATGTTGACTAAATATTAAGAGAACAAATTAAAATATTAACTTAATGTTCAAATACTAACTATTACAAAAGATTCAACCATAAATAATTTAAAGTAATTAAAAATTAAGCACAGACATACATAAAAATGAAAGTGATTAAACATACAGCAAATAGTATAAAAAAAAATAGGTGCTACTACATTAAAACCAGTCACTCGCACATTCACGCACAGATTCAAGCAATAGGGTAGCGGCGAAGTAGTCATGGTAAGCAGTTGTTACAAAGATGTTTTTTTTCAGTCTGTACTTAAAGGAAGCTAGATTTTTTGTTTGCCTTGTCGCTTGGTCTTATTTATTCCAGAGCCTGCTACTCACGGTTGCAAAAGATCCCGACAGACATTTGGATGAGTGCACTTGGATAGATAGCATTGGGTTGCGTGTGGATCGCGTGTCATGGCTATGGTAGGTATGTAGGTAATTAATACTGGCTGACATATAATGAGGTGATACCTGAGTGGGTCCTGCTTCGTCAGGGGTGTGTGTGTTAGCGAGGCTTGATGATAAGCGCGATGCTTGCTAGTGCTTCTAGCGCAGTATTGGCTCTGAACTGGCGCGCAGTCTTCTCGTCGTCACAGGATAACTGTGAAATTTGTGCGGTGACCGTAACATTATATGGCGGAGAAATCTAGATAAAGGTGTAATGCAAATCCCTCAAGTGGTATCAAGAATCTGTACTGGTTGTTTTACTTCTAAAGATTACTCTGAAAACATGCGTTTTTAGCCATTTTAACTCTTCTAAAAAATACAGTTTTAAAAACTTAATCCGAAATCAAAAGTGCTTTCCGGCCCTCAGCGAACTCATAATTGCTTTTCGTAAGCAGACCCCACTCGGATATCTTGAGTAGTTTTGAAATCGCGTTTTTTCCTTGAGCTCTGCGCACCGTATGTGTGTGCCCGGGTGGGCGGGTCCCGTAAGTAGGCCTACTCAACCCTTGGGTCCGCCATGGCGGTAACACCCCCTGTTAGTCGGTCAGGTGTGGCCTGCCTGGGGTGGCTTCATAAGGCGATAATAGATTAGCGATGTAATTTATAAATTACTTAAATACTAGTTACTTGTAAGGCAACTAAGAGGCCCGTTGAAAAATGACGAATAAAACAAACACTTTTTTTTATATAAACGAAACATTTATTAAAAAATTATATTTCTTTTAATATTGTCCAAATATAAATTACTTCTGATATCTATGTGAAATGGAGAAAATAAACCGTTTTTTTTTTTAATGAAGACCCTCTTGAAAAACTACATTGAATGTTAATAATATCTTTCTTGCCATGTATTCGATTCATATACACCTGGATGGCAACCACATTAGCATGCTACAATACAAACGTGCCTTAATATCTATTTGCGATCAATTTAATCGTATCATTAGCGGTGGAAAATTGACACAACTGTGGTTGGTAGATTCATGTTTGCAAGTGGAGGCCAAAAACATGAATTATATTAAAGAGATATACGCGGCTAAAACGTGGAAAACTAAGCCATGGCTCACTACTTCATCACAGAAAAATGCTGAAACTATCGGCCTTGTCAAAGTATGATGCTATGCCCCATGCATATTATCTTTGCTCACGGACTCGGCAGCTTTGCTCATGAATAACAGAATTCATACAGCGTTATAGAGTCAGTGAGTCAGCGATGATCGTGTTTCTATAAGTAATACTATATTAATTATATTAATTATATATATTCTAAAATTCCACAAAATAAATAAAAGTTTGAAAGTGTAAAAATTTAGTAACGCGATTGTATTTTAACATAGCTGAATGTACTATGGGGCCAAACAAATCAAAATGGAGGTTAAGGTAAACAATAATTGAGGTTAGGAATTTTAACTGTAGTACTTTTAAGTTTTTTTATCTATGGTTTCGAGTATGCAATAGCAATGCATACGTTAAACGACATCAACAACACAAAACTTTTAAAATAATTATGATACAAAATAATCAGCGAAAACTTACAATACTTTAAACAAGAATACAAATTACTAAAAATATATACTTAAGTTATTAGCGAGACGAATTACTGATGTTTTACTGATAAAGAGTCCATCCAAAATAAGCATTAATTTTTCAGTGGTTGTTTACCCTTGACACCATTTGATCTATATACCGTTAACTCACAAAGTGTCGTCTGCAAGAAAAAATGTTGCCGTGATCTGTGTGACTGTAGTATATAAGTGCTCCTGAGAGAAACTCGATCAATCGATAAACACAATCGATGCTGCAGTGTTCAACACACGTGTGTATAGGCCAAGTCAAATTAACCTTCCTCAATTTCGCTCGCGAAAGTCACCGCGCAAATCTTGTCTCCGGCAGTTGAGGAAACTACGTAAGGGCGATAATTACGTTAGCCACGCCTGAGAAGGCAGCGTTCCGAGTCCAAAAGGCCCGTGGATCTCGCCGACCTTTCATGAAAAATACAAACGAGTGTGTGTGGGGGGGGGGGGGGAGGGGAGGAGGAGGTAATCTGTGTGTCTCGGGCAGAAAACCGGAGTTGAAAGGAAATTTTCTCCAATAAATTCATCGTCTCATGGCCGGGAAAGGAAATGCTAATGTTCCTTTCTTTCACGTCTGCTTTGAAACGGCTTGACACTCCTGAACACTACACAAGCCATGGAAACTACTACTATTACTACTACTACTACTACTACTACTACTACTACTACTACTACTACTACTACTTCTACACGCCTCAAATGACAGTTCTAAAAAAATACCAATGCCAAGGTTGCCCATTTCCCAACCGTCACTTGCAAAGCAACACATGATATTTGTTTACGTACAACAGTCACACAAGGTTACGTATTTTATGGACAATATTTTTGAGAACTGCAGAAAATGAGACAAGTTAGATGTTGCATGACTATAGACAACGGAAATTTCGCGAATTGTTTTGGTCGCAAGGTAGACTGAAAACATGTGTACCTGAGCTTTACTTTGTAGCCCAGGAAACAAAGGTTTCAACCTGTGAAAAATTGGTCCAAAGCTGAATTTTTGCACAGTAGTAGAGTCGACTATGCTTAATAACATACCGAAAGTTTACCGCTGTAGACCTTGTGCGTATCACTGAAAATTTGCAGTTAAGTCCTAGATGACAGCGACTTGCAGCAGTTCATTAAAATGCTTCCCATTTTCGCACTTTTTACCGTAGACTCTCGATAGCTATATGAAAATAATCTTAAAGCACTACTACTCACATTTATAGTGAATAAAGTTCTAAAAGTTAATATTAAAGGTAAGAAAAAAAATGTTAAATTAATGAAATAAGTTTTTTTACATCAGTCAAGGCAATAAAAATACAATTTACTTAAACATAAAGGGTCTTACGCAAATATTTCTTTAACAAAAATTGTTGTATAGTTCGTAAGCTTTACAGGGACATATCTCTCAAACGTCTAGCTTAATTTATAGGATCACTAGAGACTCCCGAGCTTATCAATGTCGTCTACGCACTGCGACAGAGCCACAGCCGCAAGCGCTGTGGCCACTCTCACTCCCACGAAATCGAAGATTTTTAATATTTGTAAAATTTGCTCCTAACTGAAATTTATAACAGTGGTAACATTCAAGTTTTCTAGCAACATTTGAAATGTTTACCTCCGCAAACCTTGCGCGGAACACCGAAAACGAGAAGTTAATTCCTAAATAATACTTTATTGACCACTCAACAATATGGCACTATAACGTAATTACTATAGTATACTTTCAGAACAGCAAACCAAAACTTACTCAAAACATTATTCTCAATGATTAAATTTAAAATTATTTCACTACTTTTGACTAAATATGATATTTATTCAATAATATTAGAAGAGAGGTGTTCTGAAAAAAAGGGCACAAATGAAAATACGTATTACAAAAACACGTAGAGCCCGATGTGAAAACATTAAATAAAAGTAGTTGCAAAGTTCTTAAACTTCAAATAAGTTTATTTGTTGAGAGCTTGGTACAATGTGTCTGACCGCTAAAGCGATCCGAGCCGCGTAGTGTATACTACTGCGAGGTTGTCGAAGTAGGCTCGGGTCGGGACGAATTTCGCCGTAAAGAAACAAAGGTTTTTAATACATGGAAAATTATCCCAATGAAAAAACTTTGTACAATTGCAGAATGAACGTTTCTTAGTAACATATCAAAAGTTTACCGATGCAAACCTTGTGCGTCACACCAAAAACGAGCAGTTAAGCCCAAAATGTCAATATTTTGCAAAGATCCACAATAATGGATATTGCAACTGCAGTTTATGGAGTAGACTGACAGTATGGAACCCAAAATAATCTAGAAACATTGCCCTATCTGAGGATAGTGATAAAAAGTACAAAGTTTAAACATCTTTCTATAAAATAGACAATTTAAATCATTAAAGTTAACGAATTCACTTTCATTCAATTTTCAGGAAATATAAATACATTTTACATAAACTTAAAGAGCCCAAAATGGATATCGCTTAAAGTAAACGTTGTTTCATATTTATTCATCTTTAAATTGGTATATTTGTTAAGTGTCTCATACAATGTGTCTGACCGTTAAAGCGATCCGAACCGCGTAGTGTATACTACTGCGAGGTTGTCGAAGTAGGCTCGGGTCGGGACGAATTTCGCCGTAAAGAAACAAAGGTTTTTAATACATGGAAAATTATCCCAATGAAAAAACTTTGTACAATTGCAGAATGAAAGTTTCTTAGTAACATATCAAAAGTTTACCGATGCAAACCTTGTGCGTCACACCAAAAACGAGCAGTTAAGCCCAAAATGTCAATATTTTGCAACGATCCACAATAATGGATATTGCAAATGCAGTTTATGGAGTAGACTGACAGTATGGAACCCAAAATAATCTAGAAACTTTGCTTTATCTGAGGATAGTGATAAAATGTACAAAGTTTAAACATCTTTCTATAAAATAGAAAACTTAAATCATTAAAGTTAACGAATTCACTTTCATTCAATTTTTAGGAAATATAAATACATTTTACATAATCTCAAAGAGCCCAAAATGGAATTCGCTTAGAGTAAACGTTGTTGAATATTTATTCATCTTTAAATTGGTATATTTGTTAAGTGTCTCATACAATTAGTCTGACCGCTGAAGCGATCCGAGCCGTGTAGTGTATACTACTGCGATGTTGTCGAAGTAGGCTCGGGTCGGGACGAATTTCGCTGTAAAGAAACAAAGGTTTTTAATACATGGAAAATTATCCCAAATAAGAAACTTTGTACAGTTGTAGAATTAAGGTTTCTTAGTAACATATCAAAAGTTTACCGATGTAAACCTTGTGCGTCACGCCAAAAACGAGCAGTTAAGCCCAATATGTCAATTTTTTGCAACGATCCACAATAATGGATATTGCAAATGCAGTTAATGAAATATACTGACAGTATGGAACCCAAAATAATCTAGAAACATTGCCCTATCTGAGGATAGTGATAAAAAGTACAAAGTTTAAACATCTTTCTATAAAATAGACAATTAAATCGTTAAAGTTAACGAATTCACTTTCATTCAATTTTCAGGAAATATAAATACATTTTACATAAAGTTAAAGAGCCCAAAATGGAAATCGCTTGGAGTAAACGTTGTTGAATATTTATTCATCTTTAAATTGATATATTTGTTAAGTGTCTCATACAATTAGTCTGACCGCTGAAGCGATCCGAGCCGCGTAGTGTATACTACTGCGATGTTGTCGAAGTAGGTTCGGGTCGGGACGAATTTCGCTGTAAAGAAACAAAGGTTTTTAATACACGGAAAATTATCCCAAAGAAGAAACTTTGTACAGTTGTAGAAAGAACGTTTCTTAGTAACATAACAAAAGTTTGCCGTTGCAAACCTTGTGCGTCACGCAAAAAACGAGCAGTTAAGCCCAAAATGTCAATTTTTTGCAACGATCCACAATAATGGATATTGCAAATGCAGTTAATGAAATATACTGACAGTATGGAACCCAAAATAATCTAGAAACATTGCCCTATCTGAGGATAGTGATAAAAAGTACAAAGTTTAAACATCTTTCTATAAAATAGACAATTAAATCGTTAAAGTTAACGAATTCACTTTCATTCAATTTTCAGGAAATATAAATACATTTTACATAAAGTTAAAGAGCCCAAAATGGAAATCGCTTGGAGTAAACGTTGTTGAATATTTATTCATCTTTAAATTGATATATTTGTTAAGTGTCTCATACAATTAGTCTGACCGCTGAAGCGATCCGAGCCGCGTAGTGTATACTACTGCGATGTTGTCGAAGTAGGTTCGGGTCGGGACGAATTTCGCTGTAAAGAAACAAAGGTTTTTAATACATGGAAAATTATCCCAAAGAAGAAACTTTGTACAGTTGTAGAAAGAACGTTTCTTAGTAACATAACAAAAGTTTGCCGTTGCAAACCTTGTGCGTCACGCAAAAAACGAGCAGTTAAGCCCAAAATGTCAATTTTTTGCAACGATCCACAATAATGGATATTGCAAATGCAGTTTATGAAATAGACTGACAGTATGGAACCCAAAATAATCTAGAAACATTGCCCTATCTGAGGATAGTGATAAAAAGTACAAAGTTTAAACATCTTTCTATAAAATAGACAATTTAAATCATTAAACTTAACGAATTCACTTTCATTCAATTTTTAGGAAATATAAATACATTTTACATAATTTTAAAGAGCTCAAAATGGAAATCGCTTAGAGTAAACGTTGTTGCATATTTATTCATCTTTAAATTGGTATATTTTTTAAGTGTCTCATACAATTAGTCTGACCGCTGAAGCGATCCGAGCCGCGTAGTGTATACTACTGCGATGTTGTCGAAGTAGGTTCGGGTCGGGACGAATTTCGCTGTAAAGAAACAAAGGTTTTTAATACATGGAAAATTACCCCAAAGAAGAAACTTTGTACAGTTGTAGAGTGAACGTTTCTTAGTAACATATCAAAGTTTACCGATGCAAACCTTGTGCGTCACGCCAAAAACGAGCAGTTAAGCCCAAAATGTCAATTTTTTGCAACGATCCACAATAATGGATATTGCAAATGCAGTTTATGGAGTAGACTGACAGTATGGAACCCAAAATAATCTAGAAACATTGCCCTATCTGAGGATAGTAATCAAAAGTACACAGTTTTAACATCTTTATATTAAATAGACAGTTTAAATCATTAAAGTTGAGAAATTCATTTCCATTCAATTTTACGGAAAAGTTAATTCATCTTACATAAATATAAAGAGCCCTACGTGAAAATCGCTTTTAATAAACTTTGTTGAATATTTATTCTTCTTTAAATGGGTATATTTGTTAAGGGTCTCATACAATTTGTTTGACCCCTGAAGCTATCCGAGCCGTGTAGTGTATACTACTGTGAGGTTGCCGACCGGCTTGGGGTCGGGTCGATTTTCGCTGTTAAGAAAAATGGAAAATTATCCCAAAGCAGAAACTTTGTACAGTTGTAGAATAAACGTTTCTTAGTAACATGTCAAAAGTTTACCGATGATCCCTTGTGATCACACGAATAACGAGCAGTTAAGTCCTAAATGATAAATTCCCAAACGATCCACAAAATTGTGTTTCGTAAATAATTTTAATAACTCTATAAATACTTTTTTTTAGTAGGCTCCCAGTATACAGAAAACTTGGTTTGTCCGCAAACGCCATACTACTACGGTAATAGGAATATGAAATCACTACAGACAAGATTTTGTTCCGTTTACTATGGTGAAACCAGAGCTAACCGAGAAATGACCGAACGTCCCGGAAAGTTGTGATATTTGACGATATTGCGCGAGTAGCACACCCGTACGTGACTACAGAGAATGGATAGTTTCCTTAACCGTTAGGATTTCTGGTACGAACACCCTCTCACTGGTAGGGTCATAAAATACGGTCAAACTCTTGCAAAAACATCCACCACCGCTCTTTGCCACTAGCAATCCAACGACGTCAGCTAGGCGCAGCACTCAAATACATTAACTTATTTAAAAAAACTGAATATGTAATGCTACCTATACGTTTTACTACACAACTCGTGTTTTATTTATTTTCTGGAAAAAAACCTATTATTATAGGAATTATGTGGTAAAAGTGAAAAAAAAACTCAGAGTACATTTACGATGAATCGTTTTATTCAATTTTTATGTAGTAAACAGATTTTAAAGAAGTAAATATATAATTTTTCATTTTGTCGAATACAGGCTACATTAAAATTGTGCATTGTTCTGATCGAAAATAAAACGATGTATCAGAAATAAAAAAAATTTTAATGCTAAAAAAATAATTTTTAATAATAAAATTTTTGAAACAGAATAAATCCATGCAGATATAAAACCAGAGGTTCTCTAGAGTTTTTCATTTACAAGTTCCAAGCAGAAATCGTTTATTGTTAATTTTATTGTATCAAAAACATTCATTTAAGAAAAAAAATGCATATCTCATTACATGTAACATAAATAAACCCTCTCATATGAATTAGCTATGTTTTAAGTAATCCCTAAATAAGACCAAGTTGAATGAGTGTCCCAGTACGCAGTGTGTCGCAATGCCGCGCTGGAACGGCGGTGGCCGTGAGAGATCAGTACGGCCGCAGTACACTGCAACGCTCGGGCCGCTTTAATGAGCCAACTAATTACGTTAGACTCTTTATAAATATACTGTCTTAAAGCTAAAGGTATAACCAAAAACATTTATTTGGACATTTTTCGCATTGGACTCTTCAAATTGGTGTAAATAGTATTTTTATCTGAGTGGCAAAGATAAAAAATAATGTCATGAATTAATCGCTTAATATCACATCTTTAATATTAACAATTTATGCTTTTTACAACATTAATGGCTGTATTAGAGTCTCAAGATTATTTTGGTAGTTTTATGGACAGTCTAAATTAAAAACTGTACAAATGGGTAGCATTTTAATGGACTGATGTAAGTCGCTGTCATCTAGGACTTAAATGCAAATTTTCGGTGATACGCACAAGGTCTACAGCGGTAAACTTTCGGTATGTTATTAAGCATAGTCAAATCTACAACTGTGCAAAAATTCAGCTTTGGACAAATTTTTCACAGGTTTGTGGCTTTTTAAGTCTTGGTTTCCTGGACTATTGATGATTGTATCGCAATCCTCTCGAATGTGGGCCAGTCAAAAACCAGCCCGCTGTGGAGTGGCCGAATCACATCCACCCACCCAAAGGAAGGGGAGTTTCTGCAGCGAGAAGTCAGCGTATAGGAAAGAATATGTGGGTGGAGCATAGATAAAACTGCGGATTTCATATTTCAGTAAATAAATCCGCGAAATTGTCGGGTCTATATAAATGACAAATCTCGCGGTAGGCAATGGAATACTATTGCAGAATGATCCTGCCTTGGAAAGCATAGGGAGGTCACTGCTGTCATCAACTTTGCGCGGCCTGTGATCACAACACTCGGCAATGGGTAAAAACTACTCACCATCAACATCATCATCATCATCATCATACATGACAAACACTTAACACGAAAGTTCCAAAAAAACCAGGACCAAACACAAACTTTTATCAGATGTCGACTAACGCAGTCTTCACAAAGATTCATGCAGTATGTAATCCGCATGTTCCAAAGAAGCTCCTACACCCTTTGTTTTGAAGGTAGGCAAGTCGGGTCGTTACCACAACGCCGAAATACCTTAACGCCGAATGTCAAAATTGACCACAACGCCGACAGCTAGAAAACTGCTGTGTACAACAACGCCGAAATAACAACTGAATGAATTTGTGTGTGTTTCTTAAATGTACCTTAACGCCGAAATACCAGAATCAAACTTAACCTTACCTAACCTATAACCTAGCGTAATATAACCTAACCTAACTTAACCTAGCCTAACCTAGTCTAACCTAACCTTTGTGGCAGTCCTGCAATGACATTTGTCGGCGTTGTGGTACACAGCAGTTTTCTAGCTATCGGCGTTGTGGTCAATTTGGCATTTCGGCGTTGTGGTATTTCGGCGTTGTGGTACACAGCAGTTTTCTAGCTATCGGCGTTGTGGTCAATTTGGCATTTCGGCGTTGTGGTCAATTTGGCATTTCGGCATTGTGGTATTTCGGCGTTGTGGTGCGTCCCCGGCAAGTTCCTCGGCCTGTCTCCTCTGACTGAAGTCGTAGCGACAGTCTTCCCGTCCAACTCGTCTCGTCTCGTCCCGACCAGCGACACTTGGTGCCCGGCTCTCCCACGGTTCGTTGCCTCGCCGCACTTTTTTATCCCTCCTGTTTTGCCTCGCCGACCGCAATCACGCGGTCCAAAGCGCTGGGAGGTCGTGAGAACTTTCCCCGCCACAAAAACCCCTCCTGTGGCGTGCGTGGGTACTTCGACCCGGGATGGGACCTCGCAGAGTGGTGCCTACTTACTATCATGATTTCTATGGACACTGTCCTGTTTGGATTGAGAAGCCTAAGATGTACATCAAGCTATGTCCCTGCCCGAACACGCCCGAACATTCACCTTCGGCCAACCTCGGGATTTGTTTCATTTTTGCGCAGGAAAAATGAATTCAAATATTAAAAGTGGTCGGTTAGGTTAGCTACATTAAAACACCATGGATGGTTAGTTAGGTTAGTATAGCTACATTAAAATAAACAGAGAAATATAAATATATATAAATAAACCCGAGGTTGGCCGAAGGTGAATATTCGGGCGTGTTCGGGCAGGGACAGAACTTGATGTGCATCTTAGGCTTCCCTGTTTGGATTTGGAAGCCTACAGTTCACAAGGATGAAAGCAACACCAAATATTGTGGCAACGGTTCCGAAAGTTATTTGAAGTTTGCCGACCGTTCGTTTGCAAGAATGTATAAATTTTAAGTTTATAGTGTATTTTAAACAACATTTATCATAACCTAACTAACTTTTCATTTTAGTTGCGATAACATAACATAACCTAACCTAGCCTAGCCAACCCACCCGGAAAAAAAAGTAACTATTATTATTTATTACACTGACTGAACCTAACCTGAACTAATATTTTACTTCGGTAAACTTCGGAACTGTTCGTGTTGTGGTTGTGACTTTCATCATGTTTGCATTACAAAACATGCATTAAATTCATTTACATTTAATTTTTTGCTGTTTTACTTTAGTTCGCTTTGAGGCATGATGATATACATGGACAATATTATTTTTTTGTATTCCAAGTCAGAAATTAAAGTAATGCGTGTGATTTTTAAAGTTATTTGTGTATTTTTTAAATATATCAAAATCCCCCCTCGGCCAATTTTGCTCATACACGAACTTAAAAAATTAAATTGGCCATACATAACTACCTACCAAATAAATTTAATGAAAATCCAATCAACGGTTGGACAGTTATCGACGGACAAAGTCACGTACATACAAACTCCAAACGCTCAAACGTCGTGGTCGAGATGTCACTGCGCTACGGTCAGGGACGTAACTAGTGGTGGGGGGGCAAAAGTAGAGATTAATTTTTCTTTAGATATTTGCTTGAATATCGTAGTATTAGAACATAAAAAAATGTTGAAGAGCAGACGAAATGAGTTATTTTTATTAGAATTTTAATAATTTAAATTTTATTTTCCCCAAAATATTCTGATAATAATTTAGGATTTTCAAGATGAAGTATTTATTAAAAATTTTACTAATTTTTTTATTTATTAAAAAAATTTCCCAATAAAATTATATAATTGCTGTTTTTAAAGATGGCGGCCGTAACGACACTTGCAACGGGTAACGACACAATTCAAAATTGCGTCCATGGCATTCTCATGGTCAGGGTCATGACCTCGGCGGCTTAGGGTGGCTTGTCCATTGGGAATTTAAGCCGCTTTGGGGGATTTTCAAGCCGCTGACATTTTCGGGGACTAAAACGGGAAATATTCCCTCAAAACGGGAATTTTTACCTCGAACTAAGTAAATTTTTGTTTATCTGAATTTTTGAGATTTTTTGGCAGAATTTCATCCCTAAAAACTGGAACTTTTTTCTGATTTTTGGCATATACTGGTTTTTTTTGGGATTTTTTTTAGCGAATTTCGAAGGTCAAGGTCAATGTCAAGGCCATCCACGATGGCCGCCCTGACGTCAAAATCCAAGCTGGCGGCCGACACCTCGACACCTCACCCTGGCTCCTGTCCCCGAACATACATTCATATACTACTAACTTGGATTATATTAACATTTTTAAAACCATTACCTCTAAAATTAATATTGCAGAGATATATAAAACCTATCAAAGATAGAAGCATACTGGTCACTTTATCAAAGGACTTCAGTCGTCCATATAACGGTGAAGAAATTCTTTTTTTTTTTTTTCCGTCACGGTGGGGGGGAAGGGGGAGGTACGGAATATTTCAACGGCAATGTCCTCCTCTTATCTCTCGTCCGCCCCACATCACTCCTCTTGGCGCAACGCCGCAAGACAAAACACCGTTATTATTCGCTGCCCTCGAACACGCGGCGCTCAAGCACGGACCCTCGAACCTCACCAATCATCGACATCGACCCGGCATTTCACCCCCCCACCCCCACCATCACAATGGCCGTGGAAGAAGTGCACTACCGACCGCTGCGGACAATGTTGAGCCCCCAGACGGATCACGTGAACGGAGACGGATCTCGCGGAAGATAACAACAATAGCACGCAGACTGAGGCGGACCCGTACGGATAGAGACAGACCTGAAAAATTCGCGGGTTCATTACGTGCTATGCTAAAATTCAAATAATTAGACATCAGCGCTGCTTCTGCCATTGGTCCACTGTTAATCTGGATGACTGAGGGCCAATTAGAGACCCTCACTCATTGAAGTGTCGAATCACTAGGCCACCCAGTCGTGACGACTCGCAAGTCAGCAGCCAATGAACAGTTGGCATTTGCTCGAGTGTGTAGAGGATATTGGAGTCTATCCTGGAGGTCATTGAACCCGCGACTTTTTCCGGCCTCTACGTATGGATTATATCAGCAATGCTGAGCTCTGCCGTTTACGTTGCTCCGTGCGACCAATAGAAGCTGCGGTGGTAGCCATGTTTGTTTGTGTTCTAAATACGTTACAAATTGTTTCAAGTTATTAATTAGTCGTTTATTTTTATTATATATGTAAGTTCTGCCAGTGCTATAATCTCAAAGCATTATATATTTTTTTAATTAAATTAAAATTTCGTAAACTTGAAATGCAATCTCGTTGGTTGCCATGTGTTACGTTTCCGTGCATTGCGGCGACAGCAAACGCGGCAGTGAAGTGTCCCGGGATATCCGTCTACGTTTACGTGATCCGTCTCCGTTTCCGTGCCACTGTAGAACGGGCCTAAGACGTAATTTTCTGGGTCGGCGGTTGGTGGGGAGGGGAAGTTTTTTTTTGATAAGGGGGAGGGGGAGGGAAGGCCGTCACGGACAGACGCGTCGGCGCCCGAAATGTCAATGCTCGTGTTTCGGGCGGTAACGGCCATAGGTCACGTGACTGGTCGGCGTGGAAGGGATGAGAGGGTCGAGAAGGGGGAAGGGTGGAAGGAGGGGGAGGTAAGCTGAAGGGAAGGTACATCTTCCGTGTCTGGAAACCCTCAAGCACTGCATAATACGAATCAGAAGCACTGCATAATACGAATCAGAAACTACGGCCCGGGGAAAAAGGAAGATATGGAAAGGGGGGAAAAAAAGGGGGGGAGGCGCCTCGTAAAGTTATATTGATCCCAGACATCACAAGTGGTTTTATAGTGCGCTCCAGCTAACCTGGACATTTTGGAATCAATTTATGACTGCCATTTCTGTAAACAAATGCCACCTAATTTAGCTTGAGCATAGCCTGTTTTTAGCTTCTTACAACTGACAACATACTGGAACAATTTTTTTTTTTTGCAGTTTATTCCTTGTATTTGGCAACCGTCTGCAAAAAGAAGCCGTTGCTTTATTTGACCGGGCCAATCAGGACGCGTTAGCTTCTGCATTGGATGGCTGTAATTGCGTGTCTACGGAAAAATAGTACCAAAGAAAAACTTAAACAAATCACTTTTTTTGGTACAGTTAAGCAAATATAAAAAATTAACAAAATGTAAAATAGTATACATTCCTAATATAAAAATTAAGATGGTTTTACATTAAACCAGTTTTTTATTAAACCAAACTATCTAAAATAAAAATTCGAAAATCGCCATTGATTAGGCCTATTTGATAAACAACATAAAACATCTCACACGACGGAAAGATTATTATAACAGAAACTTTACCATTCACCATAGATCACCTCAGTTTTAATAAAGCTAATGTTAATTATATTATTTCACTAAATATTTAATTCTTAAAAATACTGTAAACGACTTTCAATTTTCATACAATTTTTCAACCATTTGTAATAAAATTAATTAAACCTTTAAAATTTTAAAGGACCTTGCAATAAAAATAAAAATCATCATACCTTCAATGTTGTGATGTAATAATACCAATAATGTATTTTTTTACTTGGTATTATTACATCACAACATTGAAGGTATGATGATTTTTATTTTTATTGCAAGGTCCTTTAAAATTTTAAAGGTTTAATTAATTTTATTACAAATGGTTGAAAAATTGTATGAAAATTGAAAGTCGTTTACAGTTTTTTTAAGAATTAAATATTTAGTGAAATAATATAATTAACATTAGCTTTATTAAAACTGAGGTGATCTATGGTGAATGGTAAAGTTTCTGTTAAAATAATCTTTTTGTCGTGTGAGATGTTTTATGTTCCTTGATATGTTGTTCAACTTTCGAAATAAAATGAAAATAGTGTACTTCTTTAGAGCATACCCTTTTCTATATCTGTCTCTGTATAATCATAATTAAAGTAAACAATTTAAAAATACCTCTGTCTTTTTAAATGATTTAACACAATATTAACATAACAAAAACAATTTTAAAATTTCTAAATGTTTTGGTATTACCGTCCAAAAACAGGTTTTCACGAAAGCATAATTAAGTAGAGATAGAGGGTCATTAATAATTTAAAAAAATAGTTCAGTAGGAGTATTAGGTTATTCATTTTGATACAATTTATGAATAAAGGTGTAACTACGTTGGAGTATGAATACGCAATGTTTCGTGGCCGAATTTTATGAAATACCATAAATTATACAGTATGTTAGTTCTTTTCTAGTTATACAAGTGAATTAGTGCGTAATTTAATAATGACTACTTGGTTCCCTCTTCAAATAGTACAAAGGCAAAATGAAAAATTTCTTAGTTCTATGTAAAAAATCATGCAGTAATTTAAATTAAATATCCTAAAATAATGTCTGTTAAGGTTCATTCTGAAATTATGACACCTTGAAACAAAACAAAAAAAACATACGATTTCATTTGCCGGAGTTACGGTAATTTTACGCAGTAATAATCCATTCATAATCAGAAAGCATTTTGTTGTATGATAATGCGATTTGCACAAGCAGTTTCCTGGAGGCAAAAAAAAAAGTCACAAAGTCAAACCACTATATATCGAGTCAATAATTCAATCAGTCATAAATAATTGTGATCACTTCATGACAAGTATGTGCATTGTTTAAGGGTGGAAACGGAAGCGCGCAAGAAACGGACATTTTGTAAGTATATTTACATATTTATGTACGTGATCCAATCAATGCCTTTATTAGCTATGGAATAAGTTAGTTGTACGGATCAGGCCTACTTACTGTACATTTATTTTTGACAAGCGGTTCCCTGTATTTGACGATTCATTGCTCGTTCTTTCTCCGAAATAAGATTTCAGCCATCCAAGTTTAAAAATAAAATAATTTAAAGTTGAAGCAAGTTTGTTTTTACTGCAGTATCTAGCTAAAATCAAGGAAAATAGCAAGTTTATTTGGGTGCATAGGAGTGCGGTGGCCGTTTGCTCTCTGTGGTCAGCCACGAGATGGACACGGGGGAAGGGGGGAGGGGCGGGCGGAGCCCTGAATCACCGCGGTAGGGGTGGAAGTTGGTAAGGGATAGGGGGGAACAGCTCTCGGATACCTGCTCGTTCGAGAAAATGATCCGAATTAAAATTTAGTTTTACATTACTTTATTACGTGAAAACTATTGTTCGAACACACAAAAAAATCTCATCACATTTCAAATAGTCATATAATTACCATGAGAGGTATGCAAGTATATTATTTTTAATTTAAGATTTTAGAACTTTTTCAAAGTGTATCCTATTTATTTATTTTTTAAAAGTATTAGGGAAGGTGCAAAATCTTTCAGTTCCGCACTTTTTTTACCAGTATATTTTTACACAGTGAAAGCAAATTGGTGTGTTCCGAATTTTAGTCAAATAAATAAATTGTGCAATTTTCCCATAGGTATATATTCGCTACAACACCGAACCTTGACAAACTCAGTAGAAAGAACGGGCACGTCGTAGCGGAAGTGACGGCAGAGCGGAAAAGAAGGAACCCGCAAACGGGAGAAGAAGAGTCAAAACAAGCACGACGGAACACTAAACCACAGCCACTCTGCAGCGCAAGAGACGACAGACGCGCACGCCGAGTGACAGAAGGAAACCCGGGAAAGAACCTCGTCCCCTCTCCTTCTACCCCCAGCCCAATTACAATAACACTCCCGGGACGGCGGTATCTCGCGCACTCGCAGCCACCTCGCGAGGGGCGGCCTCCCTGGTCGCTCTCGCGTTACCTTGGCAACTGCAGCCACGCTCCGTTTTCCGCCTGTTACCCTCCTCCGTCCATCCCCTCCCCCCTCACTCTATCACGGAGAGGCGGCGCCTCTTTTGAGCACCCTCGTTTCCAGCGGCGCGAGACAACCTGTCTGGCGATACTCCCCCCCTACCACACCCTTTCAGGGGTGGGTGCTACCAACACACCAGAAACAATGACCGGGCAACTCCGTGGCGAGAGTTCCTTCAATAAAGAAAACCTCACTGGAATGACGTGACAACTGCCATGAACTCGATTAGTTTTCTTATAGCTAGAGACCCGGAAAATTCGCGGGTTCAATGACCTCCAGAATAGACTCCAATATCCTCTACACACTCGGGCAAATGCCAACTGTTCATTGGCTGCTGACTAGTGAGTCGTCTCGACTGGGTGGCCTGTGATTCGACACTTCTATGAGTGAGGGTCTCTAATTGGCCCTCAGTCCTCCAGATTAACAGTGAACCAATGACAGAAGCAGCACTAAGGTATAATTATTTGAATTTTAGCATAACACGAAATGAACCCGCGAAATTTTCGGGTCTCTACTTATAGCTGATCTTCGCCACGGCATTCAACAGTCTCGCGACGCTCATCACAGGTACATATGCTGTTTGTTCCCAGTGGGTAGGTGCGCCAACACGCATCCAAAGCTTCAGCAAAGTAATAGTCGTTTACGGGAGATGAAGAAAGAATCGGCGATAGCGAAATTTCATCAAGAAGTACCAATATTCTGCTTAAAATGGTATGGATTGGAAAATTGTATTAGAGGGCCGAGGGGTTTGTGGTACTTCGAAGTCTCGTGTACAGAACTATGTTCGTACACAAACACACACACACACACACACACACACAGAATACTATAGACTACAAGGCGAAAAATACGTTTTTGTTTTTTAGGAAAACAGAAGCACCGTAGGTCTATTTCTTTCAATAGATTTATATAACGATAGGGGAATAATAAGAGAGTTTTTAATTGTTATAATGTTGGTACATATGTTAAAGAAATGCAATGTTAATACTGCGCTCATCATCTATCATACATCAGGCTAGTGTCTCCAGGTTTGTCATACGCATATTTCGATGCAGTCATGTATTGGTTTATAGTGTATTACCTTATGTATAGGGGCATGCAGATTTCGCGAAAAGATTTCGGGACTAGATGAAAGTTAAAACACTGTAGCATCGTCTGTGTTTCGTGATTGGGAGAGTTTCTCTCAAGTACATATCGATTGTAACAACACCAAACACAGTGATTCAGTGCGGAAGTAAACGCGTCTTGAGTGGCTCGGTCAAATAAGGCAACGACTTCTCTCGCAGAAGTCCGCCAATAACAAGGAAGACACCGCAGGTGCGGGTATACCTTTTTGCAGTCTAATAAGTGTTCAGATCTTTTCGCGAAAAATGCCTGCCCCTACTTATGTACTTACTGTACAAAGTGTTTCTATCGTGAGATAGAGAGAGAGAGAGAGAGAGAGGGATGCAAGAAAGGAGAATCATTCCCAAGTACCCGAATTCATTCGACTTCGACATGTGGGTTGGGTGGGTACACATAAAATACATATTTAGTGTCAATATTTTATTTTCATTATGCTTCGGTGACTTTTTTCAGCTTCTTTATTTTTTTTACTCATGTTTAGTTGGTTTACCGACGTCATTCTCGTAAAGTTTGTAGTCTGCACGGCCTATAACTTCACAAATGAAACCGTCATTGGTAGTCGCATTGCAAATGAATAAGAATAACCCTTCTACCTGGCACGTGCAGTGAGAGGAAGCCTAACCGTAACAGCTCTGTTACAAAGAACGCACGTGACCGCTGAGAGAGAGAGAGAGAGAGAGAGAGAGAGAGAGAGAGAGAGAGAGAGAGGAACACGGCTGGCCACGCACGCAGCACGACCGATTATCGTCCGTCGGTGCGGGCGGAGCAAACGTTATAGCCTGTGCCACGTAACTTTTCTCAAATTTGACTGTTCTCAGAAGCAGGGGCGTTGGAACAGGGGGGGGACAGGGGGGACATGTCCCCCTGAACTTTTTGGGTGAAGGGGACTGTCCCCCCCAACTTTCTAGACCGTGATATTATTTTATAATATTATTCTGCCCAACTTTATATGTAATTTCTTCACTCATCAAATTTTATCTGAAGGAAACAATAATTTTAACATCGATGTATCCAATGGTTAGATACAAAAACTGCTTAAAAAGTGCTATTTTGCACTTTTAAAATCAAAATTTTCCTGTGGAGGACCCCCGGACCCCCCGTCTTAGTAAGAGGGGAATGGGTTTACATGACATCAAAATCATTATTTGTCCCCCCCCCCCCCCCAACTTTATGAACACGGCTACGCCAATGCTCAAAAGCAGTACCAAATGGTCTACATTTCCTTCCGCCGCTGTTACTCTGTAAATAGTATTTGTAAACAACTTCATTAGACTGTCGTTGCATCGTGAAAAAAAATATTTCTGGGTAGGCTGTAGTTTGGAGTACAGCAGCCAGGGGTTTGTTTCATGAATTTCCATCGCGCTGAACGGGAATGTTGTGTATGAAATAAATAAAATAATTGAACAGAATGGACGTTGCTTAATTTTTTTGACGTGAGTTAGATGCGATCGGGCGGCAGCGCCAGAATGTTCTGCATCCCCCACCGGTCGGGGACGCACCACAACGCCGAAATACCACAACGCCGAAATGCCAAATTGACCACAACGCCGACAGCTAGAAAACTCCTGTGTACCACAACGCCGAATTACCACAACGCCGAAAATTTTCATTGCAGAACTGCCACAAAGGTTTTGTTAGGTTAGACTAGGTTAGGTTAGACTAGGTAAGGTTAGACTAGGTTAGGTTAGACTAGGTAAGGTTAGACTAGGTTAGGTTAGGATAGGATAGGTTAAGTTAGGTTAGGTTATATTACGCTAGGTTAGGTTAGGTTAAGTAAGGTTAGGTTTGATTGTGGTATTTCGGCGTTAAGGTACATTTAAGAAACACACACAAATTCATTCAGTTGTTATTTCGGCGTTGTGGTACACAGCAGTTTTCTAGCTGTCGGCGTTGTGGTCAATTTTGACATTCGGCGTTACGGTATTTCGGCGTTGTGGTAACGACCCGTCTCGTTCGGGGCTCGTCTGCTCCACCGGCTCATTCCTCCAGGCTGCTCTCTGCCTCATTCGAGACCCACGACACTTCTCCACGTGTATACCCGCTTCTGCTTGGGCGGTTTCGTCCATTTTCTTTCTTTCCTCCAGCGTAACCTGTTTTTCCGCGTAGGCATTTTGCGATTAATGGCTCCAAACCCGAAGTTAGTAACTTTATAGCTGCGCAGCTTGATCGCGCGTTCTAACATCTATACACACTGTGAACATTTTTTGTACATTTTACAAGGGAAAAATTCTCGATAACTCGATTGCCAACGATATCACCCGTAAAACTGCAAGGCAAAGCTTTGTAAAATTGTCAATGGTATAAAGCTCTGCCTTGCAATTTTACAAGTCATATCGGTGGCAACTGATTCTCCAAGGGCTGACATTGTAAAAGTAAAAAAAAAAAAGTTTTACAGTGTATATCCATGTTTAGTCCATGGTAGAAACGATGCGATGGCTAAAATAACGAGAACACATCATTGTAAAAAAAATTCGTAAAATAACGTACTTTTTTGTGTGTTATTTTGGAAAACTATTTTATTTGGTGTAATTTACACTTTTTTTTTCTTAGAAAACCAAATTGTGCCACAGGTTTCGGTAAAATACAGGAATGTACAGATGTTATAACTAACGTGCTACATTAGCTACACATTTGGACATATAGATAACACATACACGTGATAAATTAATTAGTTTCCTGTTTGTATTTTTGTCAGCAAGCTGTACTTGTGGGTACAAACATACGTCATTGTAAAAAAGTGCAAAATATCTGTCAAGAGTAAACTTACAAATACCAAGGAACTGCAAAAAATACAAGGTGTTTTGCAAATTCGTACTGACAAAACTATATTTAATTTCCATTAGGTTACGAAAGTGGTGGTCCTATTACAGAATGACTGATGATAACAATGTTGACTTGAGGAATTAACTGCAATAAAATTACAAATTCGCTTACGTACACATTGTTCACTAACAGCTCTAAGCTACAAAATATAAAATATTTTTGTAAAAACTACATATTAACATGTTAACTGTTAATGTAAATTTACTACGCGATGCAGTAAAATCAACCAAAATTCGTGGTAAATATACACATGAATCCATATGTAAATATATATACATCACGGAGTAAAAACACATGAACAGCTATGACAAACTATATAAATTGCACTGTCACACTTTTGAAAGTATTTTTTTAATTGAGCGCAAGAGTAAAAATACAGCAACGCATGTAGGCGTTTAATTACACTAACGTCAGTGACCATGCCGCCACATACATTTTGCGTAAAATTAAACAAGTTTTTTTATTATTATTTACAGCGAAGGAACAGAGTGAACTGTAATCTCGGGTCCTATTCGCTGCTCGGTTGACACGGTGAAATGTATAATCAACCACGGGAAAAACCAACGAAACCTTAGCGGCGGTGCGTCTTTTATCACAAGGCTGGCTTAATGCAAGCCTCGGTTGTTTCGGCCAATCTACTAAATACCAAGAAGTTACTCCTATTACAAATTAGTAACGCTATTTATACATCCCAGCACAGCGCCGTAGCCCTATATGAAGTTCACTATTTTTTTTGTAGTAGATAAAAGATCTACATGGTTTATTTAACAATATTTCAAATAAAAAGACGCACTGCAAAGTAAAAAAAGCACAAGATCTCAGGTAATTACCGTAAAATGCTTGACAAGATAGCTACAAATATTTTTTTTTCCATTCCATTAAATTTGAATAGGAATAATAAGCGAAATTATTCAATTATTATAATGGTTCTCACCCGTTTGCCCACATGTTTGGCCTACTACGTTTAAAATTATTCAAGTAATGGTAAACTCCGACGATCAAGTACAGCTGCGGTATCAGCTGTGTGTTACTGGATATGAGTGAATGCGTGAGAATTATAATAAGAAAATGTATTTGTGTTTTTAAAATTGTATTTATTGTCATGGTTTAGTTTTCGTAAAATATTTTGACTTACAATATTTTATAACCGTTAAGATAAAAGCATTAGATTTTCAAACAACTTTTTAAAATCAATTTTTATTATCTTCTGTTTTATTTATATGCTATTTTTCACGTTTATTTTAACTCTTTTTGTTTTTTTATATTTGCATGTGATTTGTTTATTTACTTGGAATTCTATGTATTCTTAAGTACTTTTCGTTTTTCTTGACTATAGCTTTAACTAAGCTTTTGCTTACTTTATAAAGTTGTACGAGATGTGATAAAAAAATACGGTGAATAAATTTATTTGAACAAAGTAATAGTTACATCACATTTAAACGAATTTCCTTCCAAATACTCTCCTTGGCTAGCGATGCGCACCCATCCCAAGGCTGATTTCACGATTGGATACGATTGGAAGCATTGCTGGAAGGTTTCTCGGAAGGGCCTTAGTGGCCCTCTCAATGTCAGGAACGGTGTCAAAACGATTTCCGTTTAGCACTACCCATTTTTCTGGTCTGGGTTTCGGAACCAAAAATTGCTATAAAAAAAACTAGAGATATGGAAATTTCGCGCATTAGTTTAGTCGCAAGTTAGAATGCAAACCTTCAAACTCTCGCACTTTTTTCAATGGTTGGACCTCAGTTATCTGAACACGCCCCTCTACGACCGTGAGCCAACGATGCCCAGCTAGGAGAGAAGTAAGCGAATTAGGTAGTGCCAATTAACGAGGAATTAACAAGGATAAAAATGTACCCAATCAACAATGGGAAAGCAAACATGGATTGAGCACACCTCCGACTTTAAATTCCACTCTGAGGCCAGACGAAACCGTTAAATTTCCGGGTCTC
Organism: Bacillus rossius redtenbacheri; assembly: GCF_032445375.1. Classification (NCBI taxonomy): domain Eukaryota; kingdom Metazoa; phylum Arthropoda; class Insecta; order Phasmatodea; family Bacillidae; genus Bacillus; species Bacillus rossius. The sequence goes on along the minus strand of NC_086333.1, from coordinate 67,346,714 downwards.
TATCCATGACGCGCGACAGACACGGTAAACACGACCTCACTCTTCCGGCTCTGGAAGCCGACTGACAGGTCACAACTTGTTCGAACTAGACACCGGATATCTCAACGGACCAGGCTATCGGACTTATTAATTCAAACAGATGTATCATCAGCAGGTGCTGCTATAAAAATCCATTTAACATAATTTCTTATCACACCAAGAAAGGGGTGATGTGTGAGACAAGACGGCACGAATTAACTTCTCCACATGAAAAATGACAAATAAAATAATTAAATCTTGGATTGAAGTGGAAAAGACTGCACACATGCGGAGTTAAATTTCTGTTTTTTTTTCTCACGTGGGAAACGTGACGGACGTTGCCGCGAACCGATGGGTTTTCTCGGGATACTCCCTTTCGCTCCACCGATGCATAAAAATGACGATCGCCAACGACAAAGAATAAACCTCTGACGCGGGATTACCCTATTGCGGTCTAACGATTGTTTCGATTCCCCCCCCCCCACCCCCGAAATATACAGGCCTGGTCAAACATCATTTACTGCAATGTTTTGGGTGTTGCGATACGGCGATGACGAGGTAAAAAAAGGTGACTCCAATTACGTCACAGCATGCCTTCTACTGGCAATTAATTCCTAACTCAACGGACGTAACATCCTTCGGTAAGCATGCTCCGCAGTGGCTGACTCGCGAAGGTGGGAGCAGTGCGCGAAAACAATTTGTCATGTGACCTTTGTGTCAGTTATTATACGAAATTTTTTATAGAGTTGTGATATCGTATTTTGAGTCAGGACGGCGTTTCTAACATGGACTAATCCACGCGATCAAGCTTTTTGAAGTGAAAATTCTTTGCTGAGATGATTCCAAATTCCAAGCGTTACTAAAGTTCCGATCGAATGAGGGGAATAGTTAGGTACGTGGTGGGGGAACCGAAAGAGGAGGAGAGTGCATCAGCGGCGACGCCACTCCAACGCATGCACTAGCGGTCGAATGGGATGACGGCAAGGGGGAAAGGGATAGGTACATAGCGGAGCATGCTATATGCTAGTTGTAAAGGCCGGAAGGGGAGGCAGTAGGCGAGAGGTAGAAATGACGCAGCAGTGATGCTGCGGAAGTCTTGTAACGCTGCTTGGGTTTGTCTACTCCTAATTTTTTTTCTCCATATGAGATCATAATATTAATAAATTATCTCTATACCTAATAAGTAAGAAGTTTCACTTCTAGAAGTTTAACTTCTATCGCACGTGGACTCCAAGCACATACTATTTTATTTTCATCCGAGAGCATCATTTGACAACTCATTTTTAAACATAACTGTCAAAATCATCCGTCATGGCGCACGCAGCTGGTACTGAGTTGATGATGTTATATATCGTAATTTTTTTTCCAAACTTCAATTCAGTTAGTGTTTGATATTTCATTACTGGGGAATTCTAATATGTTTTCTACTTATTATTAGGTTATTATTACAAATTGTTAAAGTATTATTTGTAGGGACCCGAAAAAATGTTTTTCCTATCTTTTGTAGTATTATGCTAGGTTAGGCTCTACACACTTACCTACACATAAATCAAAGAATACGTCTTTCGTTCACGGCTACTGCTACATTGTGCCTTCTGTGGCAGCCAAGTTTTTCTGCGCCCGACACTACGTGCAACATCACGTCGTTATTTCCTCCCTATTTATGAATCATGATCCGTCCTGTCACCCGTCCGTCCGTCAATCACGTGACATCCAGCCAATCAGATGACCCAAAAAATTCCATCCGCCTGTTCGTGAAAACCTTGCCCAGATTTAACTTTCGACGGACGGATGAAATTGTAACCTCAAAAAATGCCCGAAAGCCATTATCTTTATTTTAAAACATTATTTTAGTTTTTTTTTAACTGCTTCCGTATAATGTTCTTAACTTGCCCATGAACACATTTTGAGTTAGACATTTGAAACAATAATTGCCTGAGACACAAAAAAAATTATAATGCACGGTACTTCGAAGATATATTTAAATAAATATTTTAGGGCTTGTTTAATCATTTGTAAATGCTTTAGCGTGCATGATCGTCGAACTGGTAAACATTTACACGAGAAATTACATTAACAGTTGTTTACAGCAACCACGTAGAAACAAAAAAAAAATAATGATTAGAGACCAGAAAAATTCGCGATTTCAATGACCTATAGGATGGACTCCATGATCGTCTATGCACTCGGGCGAATAGCATCTGCTCATTGGTTACTGACTCGCAGCACCTGTTAACTGGGATGCTCGTGATTCGCTAATTATTTTGTTTACATTTTTTTTTCATTGGCCCAAAGTCCTCCAGATATACCGTGGCCTAATCACGAAGCAGCAAAAATGCAAACTTTTGGATTCTAGCCTATCGTGAAATGAATGCGCGAATTTTTCAGGTCTCTAATAATGATGGACGTGCGGATCATTGTGAATCGCTCAGCTTGTTGACGGACGGATAGATCATGGTATGAGTCCGCCTTAAGGGTGTATGTCCCGTTCCAGGTCATGATTTTAGATTTATATTAATCACTGATCAACTTTTAGACATTTTCAATCATTTAACTTTCATGAAATGAAAAACATATATAGTTGCATACTTTTTGCATAATTAGCTGCCAAAGTTACATTTTTAACCTTTTTGGGTTGTACAAATAAGGAGAATTTAATTTATTGCAGAACTGAAACTTTTAAGGATTAACTGATATGCCACTGGCTACTTCAAGAAATGGTTTGCATTTCTTTCAGAAAATATTAATTAATTTTACCTGACATTTCAAAATTCTCAAAATTTGTATGATCTTGACAGCCAAGAAACATGAAATGAGTTTTTGTGATAGAAATGCAAACCATTTCTTGAAGTAGCCAGTGGCATTGCAGTTAATCCTAAAAAGTTTCAGTTCTGCAATAAATTAAATTCTCGTTATTTGTACAACCCAAAAAGGTTAAAAATGTAACTTTGGCAGCTAATTGTGCAAAAAGTATGCAACTATATATATTTTTCATTTCGTGAAAGTTAAACGATTGAAAATGTCTAAAAGTTGATCAGTGATTAATATAAATCTAAAATCATGACCTGGAACGGGTCATACACCCTTAACGCGCCAAAACAAGGTTGATATGACTCCAACATTCTACACGGGGAGGGGAGGGGGTAGAATATATGACTAGTGGAAGGGGTAATCGTGGAATTGGCACCATCCATCTGGCGAGCCTGTTAGGCTTCGGAACGAATGAGCCGCTCCCATTCAATCCCCCCCCCCCCCCCATTTTCCCTTAAGCCTAATTACTTTCCCAGCTTCAAGCCAAAAGACCTCGAGACCCTGTGAAGGCCGAGGAAAATTGGTTTAGCGCCCATTCGCGAGTTATCACGCGGTAAAAACAAACATAGCCACTTTTGCATTGCAGTGTAATTGGGGAATATGATTTAAAATTCACTATTACATGGCAGAAACACTCTGCCTGCGAAACACACTAATGACAAAACAAATGTAAAGTAATATTCACGAATCTTGATTAGCAAACCGGTTTTTACCTTACATAAAAATACAAATTACGGAACTGTACGGTGAAGTTCCAACGCGTGACCGAGAAATGTAAGGAACATGTTAAGAGAATTTACCGCAAATAGATTTAAAAACGCCCAAATATTTTTTTTTTAAAGTTAATATCTCCATATGTATAGTTTCAAAGCAGTTTCAAGCTCTAGCAGTGAAATGGTCAACATGATAGTATTCCATTGTTAAAGAAGGAAGATCAAATTTCGCACACGATGATGGAAAATTAGAACTCAGTAATTCACAAGTAATACTTAAATAAGCTTCAAGGGTCAATTATATATGTAAAACTAAATGTACAAATTAATATATATATATGTTTTCATTCAAAATTTTACATCAGAGGAAAAGTTTTATCCAATGATATTTTCTGTACTATCGTAACATGATTTTTCCCTTTTAAAGTACACTGAGTGATTTTTCCAACAATATTAAATGTAATTTTCTTCCATTACATTAAAGAAAATTAGGCTTTTTTTCTCATGGGATTTTCCCACAATACGCAATTTTTTTAAATTTGTATGAAACCGTAACAATAAATATCTTACTTTGAAGAACTATATATATATACACGCGCGCGCACACACACACACACAACAAACATATACATATACACATACATAACCGCTTACTACGGCTGAATGATACACCATTGCCGCAACGTAACCAGTCCGTAGGAAATCTCATGTTGTTTCCACGCTGCCATTATTTAGGCTGTTAGAGATAAAAAATTAAAAAAAAGACTCGATACATGGAAATCTGTGAAGGGAATCTGGTTGGAGGACATCATACCCTTTGGCGACACGAAGAAGTTGTCGCTGATAAACCAATTAAAACCCCGTTCGGGGAGGCTCATTACGTCCACCACCGCGCAACTTCGTGGAACTGGCCCAGAGATCTGGTTCGCCGGTCGGGTTTTCTTCTTATTCTCCTCCTCCTTTTCCCTTGGGACGTGGGAAGAAGCCGGACTGATGGACGTGCAAATTACACACTCCCGAACACGATGCGTGCGCCAAGGCAAAACAGAAAAGGTGAAGGGGGGGGGGGGGGGGGAGGGAGCTATTTTAATTACAGGTGGCGAGGCACGAGCTGCGGACAAGCACACGGCCGCAATTCAAAAATCGATTAACATTTTTTTAAATTTTTTTTTCCTTTCGATCCGGAGATGTTGAAAAAAAAATGACTGCATCTGCCCGCACGCGCGCCCGAGTATTTTTTGATTGGCGCGTCAAAATAAAAATTAAAAAAAAACACGCGAATAATCATTTAAACTAAAAAAAAAAAAGGGGCCGTCACCTTAATTTCGATGTAACTTGAATTTAACGTGTCAAGCGTCAGAACGTTTCTGACGAGTAGGTTAGGCACCGTCCAAAATCAAGAAACCACAGGGACCGCGACTGAACGTGAAATAACTGCTTGTTAATAGATGTTTTTTTTTTTGGTGACACTTGCGCCTACTTCAGTGGCCACTAATACAAGTATTGCACTCGCAATGTGACACGAAACTTAACTACGCGTAAGCCAGGCAAAGTTTAGCCTAAGTACACTTTGTCATCTGCAGTAAACAAAAATCCTCAAACGCAAATATAAGAGATAAAACAGATTGTTTACGGTAAAAATTTAACTTATTCTGAGGAGTTTAAACTATTTCCAATCTAGAGTGCACTTCAAGTACACTTGATTTGGTAAAGAATGAACCCGTATAGCTACATTCGCCTCTACTGATTCCTAGCGACCCAGTTAGACTAGATTTGATGACAATGTTTTTCTCCCACCCTTGATCATTTGATGTTCCTTGGTTAATGTCCTCTTGTATGACCTGCATGATATTCCAACGTTCACTTGCCTTTTATTGTTCATTGGTTCATGGTAGCGTCAAAACTACTCTGTGATCCAATGAAAGATGTAAAATATAGTAACATGAATAATAACCCACGTTATTTCAGGGTTTATACGAAGGTAATCCAAATATAAACGTGAATTTTTTTATACTGATTTATTGGTGTTTTATAAAAATACAGATGAAGTGCCTTATTTTTCTACATAGTTTCCCTCAACAGAAATACATTTTCTCCATCGGATAGGTACTTCTTGATCCCTTCATGGAATATATATATACCTATATACATATATACACACACACACATATTTGTCCCAGTAGCCAGTTGCCCACGTACTGTTTGACCGCGGCGTTGTCTTCAAATCTTTCCCTTCTCAATTGCCCCCACCCCCCTTTATCTGTGGACCAAACACATGGTAGTCATTGGCCTGAATGTTGTCTTCATTGACTCTGTTCGCCGGACGCCTTTTATGGCTTTGATGTTCCCACTCAATCACGACCATTCCGAAACTTCTGGGCCCAATCAAACACCTCCCCCTCCCCCCTTTTTCCCCCTCTCAGAGCAGCATCGCCGAACTGTGCTTGGAGTCATCTTCACAGTTTCGCTCGATTTCACACCCTCGTCGGCGAGAGAAAGAAGCTATGAAGCGTCGCGCAACCGACCGCGGTGCTATCACAGCTACACCGACATGTCGGACGTGAGTGTAAGAAGCGCCGTGTGAACACCTTTCCCCTCTCCGTTCTCCTCCCGCCAACTGCGCCGCTCACGTCACTACTCTGGTCGAACGAACGAACCTAATTCCGGTTTATATTCGAATGACCCCTCGTATATTAATTTCAAATACTGGCAACACTATACAGTTATCAAACTTTCTGCGCATCCTTCTGCCGACGTCGTTTCCGTCAAAAGGGTGTTCGTGAAACGAACTCTTACGTGGTCGTTGGTGATTTTCGTAAGAGACAGTTGGGAAAATACGTCGGTTGCCACCGGCGCTACGTTCGAGAAGTGTCTAATCAGGGACTAGTCGCGTGGCACGCAAAGGGTTCGAACCCCGCGTGGTCCTGGCAGAGGCGGGTACGAAAAGGGCGCTGCCCAAACCGGCGCCCGGAAGGCAATCAATAAAGCAGTGGTAAATCATCGGCAGCAGAGAATGAAAAAAAAAAAGAGAGAGAGAGAGAGAGTGGGGGTGGGCGAGGAAACAGCGGGGGAGGGGAGACTCGACGAGAGGGGGGGGGAGACACGCCGAAAATTCATCAACCCATTACTGGCCTGTGGGTGCTTCGTTTAATTTATCTGACGGGAGGAGACCACCGTCCGATACATCTGGCGGTTAAATGAACGAACCAGTGTAATCCCGCGTGTTCCAACCGTCTCTCTCTCCCAGGACTGCTCACTCTCGTGGGGGGACAGCTCCGGGAACAACGCCGGTGGTAAAACCCCATTCCCCCGACTAACAGTCACTCGCAGAGCATCGCGCGACGTTGTCATGAACGAGCAATGACGACCGTGTTTTAACACTTGACGGAACCACCAGCTGCGGAAAGAAACGTAGAGACCACTGGTGATACTTTTAGAGGATTGGTCAAATTTTCACGCGAATGAGAAATTAATAGAAACCCTGCAAAAAAATTCGTTGTCTGTAAAGTAGGTTTACGGACGATAGTTTAACGTGACAACGTCATAACAAAACATTGATGAAATGATTGCATACTTTTAGGAATAAAATTGAATCATTTTTATTGAATTATCACTATTTTGGTATGGATACAAAGAAGGAGTGAAATGAAATCTACAATTTAATTGATAAATTTACTTTTATTTGCACTCATTAATTCAAATATGTTTATTACTTTAACGAACAGATTATTTTAACTATAACTTTTATACATGTTTGCTATTTAACTTCAAGATCGTCGAGAATGTTTTACGCTTTTTCGCAACTACACATTTAACGACGAAGTTTGTTCGTTGTGAAATTAAACGTAGAATTTAATAAAAATGCCCTTGCAGTTAATAAAATAAGTATTAGTAAGTTTAAGAAAGAATTTATGCTTTAATCTCCAACCCAGACGCTCGTGGTGCGCTGGGGCCGAGATTAAAATTCGTCGAGAATATTTCACGTTTTTATGTCTTCCAGTGCTCAAAATGATATGTAATTGTGGCCACGGGCACGAAATTTTATTTATAATTAATTAATAATAATGCCCCTCGCGATAAACAAAGGAAAATATGTATTAACGAGTGCCTGGTTGCCGCGGAAGCGGTTAGATAGCGCGATTCGTTCGGTTCGCGTCCGTTACCGTAGATGGCAACACCGTAGGGGAATAATATTATTTCGTTTTTATAATACGATTTTATAACAAATACGCATCCCAAATACACTAAACTATTTATAATGTGTTACAATATATATTTTTTTTAAACATTGTGCAAAAGATCGAGGGTGTAATTTGAATTATTATGTGTAACTGTAAAACACCATTGTTCGTACAAAAACTATTTGAAAATTCAACATTACCTTTAAATAACCGTACCGATTGTGCTGAAAATCGGTGGACGATCGTTAAATTACATAATATTAATAATTCAAACGACGAAAACATGATTGAAAAGTCAATCGATGGTTGTTCCAATCGAGTGGAAGAGAGATGCGGCGCAAGCGTACAATGAGCGTAACGGGACACTTTTTCGTGCTTGCAGCCGGCGTTCATCGATTTATTAGACGTTGTCACGTCAAAACATATTTGTTTTGTAACATAACAGTTTTTTAATGAAATGAATCTATACATTCGCCTGCAGATTTTAATCCTAACAATTAATTCTGTGACCTTCATAGGTATTAAATTGTGTTTTGTTGACATACAATTATATATGTATCATAATTCTTATGATTAATATATTATGCATACTGGACTTCACATATTATTTTGTATTGAATTAAAAAAAAATCCCCTGATCACACTCTGATACGGTGGCCAGAACCCCCGGTAGAGAGCCCCGACTCCAAAAATTGTGCCTACGCCCCTGCGGTACATGCCGGGCCTACCCAAAAAAATTAATCATGGAGCCGCCGCTGACTAAACGTTTAGTTTATTTTTCCCTCGAAAAATACGTGTCTCTAGTTATGAGTAGAGACCTGCAAAATTCGCCGCGGTTTCGATGGCCTTCAGGATAGACTGCACATACCCCTGTACACTCGGGCAAATAACGCAAGTTCATTGGCTGCCGACTTGTAAGTCGTCTCAGCTGGTTTGTCTGTGATTCGATCCTTCTTTGGTTGAGGGTTTATAACTGGTTGAGATTCGTCCAGATGAACAGTAAGCCAATAGCAAAATTATCTAAGAGGTATATGCGTTTGAATTCTATCCTATCACCGAATGAATCCGCGAATTTTGCAGGTCTCTAGTTGTGAGATGTGTGAAGTTGTTTTCATGCTCGCCCGAAGCACGGAGACGCCTCGACGTCCCCTAGCGAGGTCCCTGGAAGCACACGTGTGGAACCAACAGCCGTAGAGGGGACATCCGTGGTGAGCACCGCAGTGCACGGGATGATGTAACAGTTTCTCTGCCAGGTTTACTCACAATCGCATCCCAGAGCGCGCGCGAGGGAAATGGACCCGCCGTGGGTAAGGGAAAAGAAGAGGGAGGAGACAGACAGAGAGAGAGAGAGAGAGAGAGAGAGAGAGAGAGAGAGAGGCGGGGCAGCGTTTCTGATGATCCCTACTTCCTGCTTTTGGTCCACGGCGGAAAAGGTGGAGGGTGTTTGAGAAAGAGCCCCAGGAAGAAAAAAAAAGGGGGGGGGGGGATGTAGATGCGGGCTGTGACCGTCGCGTCGCGTCGGGAGGAAACATGTCATTCGCTGCCCTGACTACATCCCAGTGTTGCCGGACGCACCTTAAGAGGAATTAGACCCCGCCATCTTGGAATATCTTCGATTTTTTTGCTATAGTTCTAATATTGAGCTATACATCCCCAATTTTTGGCATGTCAAGGCATAAAAAAATTTCTCCCAGACCTTCTTTAGCGTGTTGCAAACACATATTTAAAAACAGGCTCCAGTCTGTAAGCGCCGCAAGGAAATAAACATATTTCACTTGAGCGACTACAACTGTCATGATAACCACACCAGCACACGAGTTTTGAATTCAACAAGCAGCCAAACCAAAGTTCCACGTCGTGTCAAACAAAAAAAAATTAGTACGGAAGCTTTATTGCGAGTTGTGTCAAAAAATCTGCAAGATGACGAGGCCTAATTCCCCTTAAAAATTGAAAAATTTTTACGGGAATAGTTTAAGCTCAGTACACCAGAAATTGAAATCCTTTCATTCCGGCTAAAATGCAGAATTTTTCCATCAAGCACGGCCAAGGTGGAAAAAAAAACACTGAAGACGGGACCATAATACGAACCTTTCTAAAAATACTGAAAGACTAAAGGTTTTACAAGAATAATAGATTTAATCACATTTTTGACATACGGCATTGCTAGTTTCCATTGTATGTGACAGAGAAAACGCGAAGAACGGACAAAGAAAAAATAATACACAAACACACAGAAAACAAGCCGAAATCAGCCGATCATAAAATTCACTGTTCGTTTTTCGGGTTCTCTGTCATAAAGTGTGAACTAGCAATGGCGTATGTGTAAAATAATGATCAGAATAAATCTCCTCCATCGCAAGAAAGAGCCATAAAGTATTTTTATTTGTTTGATTTGTGCTGTACGGGTTATAGATAGGCACACAAAAAAAATTCGCGTTTTCAATTATCTCTAGGATAGACTCCACAGTCCTATGCACACTTGGCAAATGCCGCCTGTTCATTGTCTGCCGACTGGTAAGACGTCTCAATTTGGTAGCATTTTATTCTGTAATTCTTTATTTGAGGATTTCTCATTGGCCAGGATTATCCCCTATAAACTGTGTGTCGTGTGTATAGGCCTATAGGGGAATCGTCTTAGTGGTAAACACCTTTGGATTTTATCTTATCGCGTAATGAATGTGAGAATTTTTCCAGTCCCTAGTTAAGAAGCATCCATTGGATATTTAAATGGCCACGTACGACGTCCAGCAACGAGTGAAACTCTTTGCTTATTTTTTTTTCTTCAGTGAAAGATGAAATATTGACACTTGGAGAAAACACAGAACACATTTTAATGCCAGATTACGGGTGTATCTCGCGTTCCAGGTCATTATTTTATATTTTCGTTTCACACGGTGAAACGTGACGATTTTTGAGTAGCTCAACGTTCACAAAATGGGAAAAAAAAAAAAAAAAAAAAAAAAAAAAAATTATTCATCGCATATTTTTTGCACAATTAGCTGGCAAACGGAATATAAAACTCGAACTTTTAAGGTTTAAAGTCAATTTTACTGGCTGCTATGGGACATGGTTTAATTTATATCAGAAAATAATATTAAATGATATCTGGTCTTTTAAATTTATCAGAACTTGTGTAATTTCAAAAGGCTAAATAAAATTAAATAATTATTTCTCAACTAATTTTAAACCACATCACGCAGTAGCTACCAGCATTGCGTTTAAACACAAAAATTTTCAGTTATTTATTATATTTAGTTCTTATCAATACCGCACAAAAATAAAAATTCCACTTTGTTTCTAGTTACCTAATAATTTGCGGTTTTATATTGAGTCACTCAGTGCAAACTGTCCCTCCAACTCCACAATGATGAAAATACTTTATCGCCAATTTGCCCTGAAAGAATTTTAAGCAAGGCATTTTAATTACTTACAAAGCCAACAGTGTTTTTGAGATATAACAAAACTGAGATAAAAGAGAAAATATAGGCCTATTTTATATTCCTGGAATTAAAATTTCATTTCAGACCTTGATTTCGAGCCTTAACTCAAGAAATTTTTTTTAAAATAGGTCTAAGGATATAAGTTGTCACCCATTGCGATCTTTAGCATATGTAATAAAATAATTAAAATAAAACAAAGTATCAAACATGAAGTTTTTAAATAATCACAGTAAATCTGCAGTTTTCTTTAAAAGTAACAATTTAATTTTTCATGCATCGGTGTGCGGTTTACGGATAATACGAAATGCACTACAATAATAACCAGGAAGAAAAATATATAAACACAGCACGTAAAAAAAAAACATTTGTAAGCTCATGCGAAATTCTATTCCAAGGCAAACCGTCGAGAAAGTTCTCCGAACGCTCAATTTGTGGTCACGGCAAATTTATTTTATGGGAAGCCCTGAATTTTTCACTTACGCTCCATTCTCTTCGCCTCGTACTTCAGCGAGGGCTTTAAACAGAGCGGAAGAGAATATCGAGAGGCAGTTGCCGCCGAGGTTAGAAACGACATTCCCCAGCAGGAAAACTCTCGCCGAAGAAGCGACTTCGAGTTTTCCTGGTACTTTCCGTAATTCCTCGCGTTATTATAAAGTTCAGCACCTTCTATTTTTCACATTTTAAAATGCTATTTGAACACAAATATAAACAACAAAAAATATAATTTCATTAAGCCATAAATTATAAACATTAGCGGGTACAATCACCACTAGGAATAAACCCACATGTTGGGAATGTCACTTTTTCACTGGCATGCCGAAATGTGAGACTATTAAAATTATTAAACAGTGATGGAAAATGACCGCATGGTATACTTCAGAAAAAAAAAACATGTTAACGTTGTATATTCGGGCCAATGTCTCCATGTTAATTGGTTGCCGTCTGGTGAGACGTCTCAACTTGATAGCCTGTGACTCGGTAACTCTTTTAGTTGAGGGTTTATCATTGGCCAAGAGTATTTTATTCCTTGTAAACTGTGTGCCAATAGAGGAAGCAGTTTACGAGTTACACACGAAATGAATCCACGAATTTCTCCTGTCCCTACCTATCAACTGTGTGCCAGTAGCAGAAGCAGCTTATATTTGAATTTTATACTGTCAAGAAATAAATCCTCGATATTTTTTTTTTACCGTTCGCTATCGATGTGTTTTTAAGTTTTGGAAGAGATAGGGGTGGAAGAGAGAACATTTATCAGGTAATGTGATGTGAAATATTCGCCGCGAAGGTTGCTTCCACACGAAAGACAAAAAGACAAAACACTCCTGAGCGATGGGGAGTTTACGAAAATACGCTGCAAGGAATATCCACGGGGGGATCCCACCAGCTTTCTTCGAGCTGGCAGTTTTTTTTTTTTTAAACTTCTTTGCTGACAGGGCTACAATTTTCGAGCGTTACGAAAATTCCGACCGCATGAAGGGAATAGTTAGGTACATGATATGGGGGAACCGTTAGAGGTGGAGATGGCAAGGAAGATGTAGAAATGACGCAGTATACTGACATACCTACTTGCATACTTTTAATACTTGCAATCTTGCATACTTTCACACTCACACACTTCCGCAATAGCATAATTTAGCGCTCGCATACATATTTGTTATGTCATTTTATTCAGCTGGAGATCACTATTAACATCATGGCTAAAAAAAAGGCAGAAACAGATAATAGGTATTGTATTATAAAAGGCAACTTGGTAATAAAATGCAAATAGAGGCGCCAAAAAAATATGCCAGTGAACGGAAGCGAGAGTATAAAGGGCGTGGAAAAATGATTCATTTTTTTTGACATCATACCCACATACTTATTATTCTCAATTATTATATCTTATTCAATAAAAAATACTTACAAATTATCTATATATTTACCTAATAAGCAAGAAGTTTCACTTCTTACACGCGAGGACAACGCGTACACATTCACCCCCCCCCCCCCTCCCCCGCCTTAACGAAACAAAGGCCTTTTTACAACACTACTTAGCGCAGAGTTTTAACTCAACACATGCAGCAGACTAATTATTATTCTCTTAAGCCTCTCCTAATAATTTGTGGTTGAACTTATTTTTCTAGCGCTTATAGTTTGTTTAGAAAAATTAGTTTGAAAAATAACCGACTCCACAAGTAATTTGTTTAGCTATCTCAAGAACAAATCAAGGTCAGGCACCAAAAACGGTACCTACGTATCGTATTCCCAAGGCGGGCCAACAAATATTGGCCTATAGGGGTCATTTCAACATGCTAATACACCCTTTCCCTGACTATTTAATTTTAATAATTAACCTATTTTTTCTCTTTTCTGAAACAAAGAAATAAAATCCAGTTGCCACCCTTACAAATGGCCTTGTTCTTTCTTCACGTTCTTTAATTTTAACATTTAACTTTTTATTTCTCAAAATTATTTGTGAATGCTATAAGTAACAACAGTACGAATGTACAAACATAAGGAAATATACTATACATTAATTTTGTACAAAAAAAAACAGGTTTTGTAAAGTCATAAATTAAGTGTTTTTTTTATTTAGCCTATCAATACAAACAAAAATCAAGTAACTCTATATTTGTGGCATTTAAAATTACTTCCACTGGGGAACTCTAACGACTTTTTCCAGAATTTCGAGTAAATTCCATGAATTTTCCTGACAGATTCCAAAATCCCTGACTTTCCAGAATGTGAACAGCCTGTGTGTGACTGTTATGCGTGTGGCGCATGCCATAGCGATTGTTCGGGAACCGGTGCTGTTCTTACAGAAAATAGGAAAAGAGGAACGGTGTAATTTAGTCGGAAACAATGAAAGCATAATGGCGACTAAAAAACAGACCTCCGGAGATTTGGAAACAACCCACACGGGAGGATACAGATTTGTGGAGAAAACAAAGTTTAAAGAAAAAAAGAAGCCAACGCACTAACTGAAAAAAAATTATCACGTTCGAGGCTCCACACAGTAAAAAAATAATTACTCGTAACCGATGTACATATTATAAAGTAAAAATGTTTGGTAAGTTACAAAAATATTATTTGTAAAGCTGTGTCTTCTGTAAAATTACAATAAAAGTAACAGTAGTATTACAAAAACGTTTCTGTATTAATTCAGAACTTCTGTGAGCGCTCATGCACTGGTTAGAGGCAGTGTTTTTTTTTTTTTTTTTTTGGGAAACATCTGTTCATTTACTAAACTGCAATACGGCATTTCTGCGACAGTAATTTCTGCTCTGTGACTGGCGGCCGTTTGCAAGAGAAGCTATTTCCTTCTTTGGCCGGGCCCTTCAGAATGAGTTTGCTTCCGCACAGAATTTCTGTGATTCGTAAGCCGATAGTGGGCATCCGCCTGAAAGAAAGCACAGCCAATCCACGAAACACAGGCGATGCCACTGCGTTTTAACCAGCAACTTGTCTCGAGATCTTTTCGAAAAAAAATTCACTGGCCCTAACGTTCGCCTCGCTGCACTCTCCCAGTGCACGCTTTTCTATTACGGGAGAAAATCTCTTGTGACATTACGAGGCGCCAATTGTTAAATAGCTAGCCACCTTTTGCAACATTTCTCAACACTGCCTGCAGATCTTACAAACAAGATGTGGGCTGAACAGTTAATCTCAAATAACATGTTCCACTGATTCAGATACTGAGTGATACAGGTTACTGGAACGGGTAGCAGGCACTAGACCGAAAGTCACTTGATCGTATTCGAATAAAACGACGTTCGGTATAGCGCATTTCAGCTAAACGTCTTTCGGTCTAGCGCCTTTCTGTCTAGTACCTTTCGTTCTAGTGCGTTTCGGTTTCGTGCCTTTCGGACTAGTACCTTACGGTCTAGTCCATTTCAGTCGAATGACTTTCGGTCTTGTGATTTTCGCCCTTACTGCCGCATCCCCACTGCAACCATACTAAGACCTTTGTATTTTTGTAGCGTTGCACAATTTGTAGGGACCGGAAAAAAAAATCGCGGGTTCAATGACCTCCAGGATGAACTCCATAGTTACACGTACTCTCGGTCAAATGTCACCAACCCATTGGCTGCTGTCTTGTGAGACGCCCCAACGTAGCAGCCTGTGATTCGACAAAGCGTTGGTTGAGTGTTTCTCATTGGCCCAGAGTCATCCAGGTGAGTTGTGAGCCAATAGCAGAGGCAGCACTGAGGTATAACTATTAGTATGTTAGCCTATCGCGAAATGAATTCGCGGATTTTTCCGGTCTCTAACAATTTGTTTGCTGTGCAAGGTGACAACGGAGAAACGGGGCGAAATCCTGGAGAGAAGCCAAAGCGGTCGAACATGCGCGCAAAAAATTAAAAAATTTGAATTACACTCCTTGCGTTTTCGAAGCACGTATTTTGCAGCGAAGTGTTTTCCGCGGGAAATCGGCCGCCGAAACTCCGCTTCGCTAAGAAATCTGCCAATGTAAAAGAAAACGTCGGTAAAGCCAAAAATACGGTTTGAATTTAAGCCTGACTTCAAAGGAATTCGCTAAATTTCCAGGTCTTTATAGATAGCATAGGGCCGGAAAATACTCGCGTTTTCAATTACCTCTACGATAGACTTCAAAGTCCTCCGGCAAATGCCGCCTGTTCATTGGCTGCTGACTGGGAGACGTCACAACTGGGTAGCCTGTGATTCTATACACAGAACATTATTTTATGTTCTTTAACAAAAAGATTCATTTGAAAACCAGTTGTCAAGAAATAGTATGTAATACTAAATAAAAGATATTGTAAATTTTTACAACGCATGGCTACAGTTAATTTTGCATTATATGAAACAATTTTTTAGAGCTAATGCCGAGTATTTCTTACGAAAATTGGCGAATTATTTATTGTTATAATTGATGTTTCGTTCAAGCATATGTTTTATTAAAACCATAGTAAAGATAATAGAATTGTCGATAATTTGACTTTATTTTGTTTTATTATTCTTAATAATTTGCGCAGTTAATACCTGAAAGATATTCAGGGAACGGTTTACAATAAAAGGTACTCGAACAACACAAAACATAAATGTTCAGGCAAGAATCCGAACCCAGCCGCCGATCCATCATATTGCCATCCGGGGCAGTTAGTGTGTGCGAGACCAGAAACCGAAGTTTCTATGACTCGCTTAGTGCATTGTAAATCAGGTGCACCCCACACTTGTGTAAAATCACTTGGATCAACGGGCGGGGCGCGTGTCTTGTTGGATAAGTTTGGCACACGGGCCTGTGTGTGCGCTGGTAGGTGGTGTAATGCTATATAAATTAAGTGTTCCTAATTCGGCGGGGGAGAGAAGCTCCCCACCAGTTAGATCGGCTAGCTGGCGTGATGTAGTGTCGTGTTGGTGTGCATTAGAGGCTTGATAGTGTGCTGTATTTGCAAGTGAACTATTTAAACTCGGGTGTGGCGTGTAGTGTAAAGCTGTGTGAGCCGCTCCTCCGAACCCCTAGGAACACAGAACATGCATGGGTAGTTAGCCCATATGTGCATGTAATAGGTAGTCCTGGCCGACACTCGCACAGGCATATCATCGTGGTGAAAATGTTCCAATTTTAAAAAATATCTGCAATTTTACGTGAATATTCCTGTTCTTTTTACAGAAAAAAAAATTCCCGTGCGTACTTCTTTGGCTGAGGATTTCTCATTGGCCAGAGGAGAAGTGCCTGTGAGCCGATACCGGAATTAGATTAGAGGTGTACAATCGTGAAATGATTTTGCAATATTATTTTTTTCGGGCTCTATGTATATATATTTATTCTAATCCTTTTGAAATATTGAAATCGTTAAAAACGCGCACTTTATATATGAACGTATATATGTGCATGTGTACACACACACACACACATATTATATATATATATATACATCCCTCCCACCGGGAACCGAACTCAGTTCGTGGACAAAGCTATCTGCGCAGTTCGTCTGATAAACGAGCCACGGTACCTACCTCCCCCCCTTCTCCAAAAACAATCTGGGTTGCCCCGACACGTTTACAACGCGCCGCGAGAGCGCTTTTACTGCGGCGTCGACGGGTTGATGAAAAAGGAAAGAGAGAGAAGACGGGGAAGGTAGGAATAAGGGAGTCAGGAGGGGGTTGGTGGTTGGTAAAATGAAGGGGGAAGGGGACATACATTTTACAGCCATTTCCCGCCTCCCGTATCAGCCGTCCGGCAATCCGGAGGTTCGCTGACACAGCGTGTCCGGCCTGGCGTGCGTGTGACACGGCGTCGCGACCATCCCGCGTCATCATTATCTGCCGCCATTTATACCTTCGCGTCCCCCACCACCACCCCACAGTAAATAGATATAAAAAAAAAAAAAAAAACCCGGGTGGGAGAGGAACGGAAAGCGTCTTTATTTCAGGCGGTTTCAAACATGGACTTAATTTAGCAGACGTTACCATGATGTGCGGGCGACTAACGGCATAAGTTATACTTAGTGTTTTTTCTTTCTTCCTCATGTTTGATAGACACCAAAACCAACACTCACTCTGAGTTATAAGTATAAAAAAGTATACCTATGTGTTGCTTCCACTATTGGAAGACAGTTTATCGGGAAGATTATTGGGCCAAACAGAAACTTCCACCCGAAGTAGAATCGAATCACAAGCTACAGCTACAGCCAATGATTTCCTGTGTATGCATAGGTTTCAGGAGTCTATCCTTTAAGTCACTGAACCCACGAATTTTTTCCAGTTCCTAATTAACGTACACACATGGGGGCACGCATTTTTCGCGATTAAAACTGAACGCCCATTAGACTGCTACATGGCATGCCTGCGCAGACGGTTTTCTTCCTTGTAGTTGGCGGCCGTCAGCAAAATGCGTGTATATTTTTTCGCGAAAAAAGGTTTCGAGGCTAGCCGAGAGTTAAAACACCGTTAACATCGTCTTTGTTTCGTCATTGTGTGAATTTCTTTCGGATACATGTCTTCTGTCAGCACACCAATCACGGCCATCCAGTGCGGAAGCAAACGCAACCTGAATAGCCCGGCTAAATAAGGCAACGAATGGCAATGAATAGAGACCTGTAATATTCTAATATTCGCGATTTCAAATCCCTAAAGGATATACTCCACGATCCTCTATGCACTCGTGCAAATTACATCTGCTGATTGGTTACCGACTCGTAACACCTGTTTACTGGAATAATCGTGATTCGCTAATTCTTCTGTTAAAGATTTTTCATTGGCCCAGAGTCCTTCAGATAAACTGTGGCCCAATCACTGAAGCAAAATAAGGTCAAAAGTATTTGGACTCTATCCTATCGCGAAATGAATCCGCGAATTTTACAGGTCTCTAGCAATGAATTATCTTGCTGACGACCGCCAATCACAAGGAAGAAACAGTTGGCGCATGCACACCCTGTTGCCCTATACGAGGGACGCAAATCTGTGGGATTTGCGGTTAGGGAGGGGGGGGGGGGGGCAGTCCGGCTCGAGATTTTTCGCGTGGGTTTTACCCGACACAAGTCGTCTCTGGATGAAGTGCTTGTATATTGTATACTGCCCACGTGTTGTTGGCCTACATGCATGATGCAACAAGCAGAAAACTTTAAAATATAAAGAAATAAGTAGGGGTAGGAATTTTTCGCGAAAAAATCTGAACACTTATTAGACTGCAACAAGGTATACCCGCACCAGCGCATTCTTCCTCGTGAATGGCGGCCGTCTGCGAGAGAAGTCGTTGCCTTATTTGGCCGAGCCACTCAGGCCGCGTTTACTTCCGCACTGAATCACTGTGATTGGTGTTGTTACAATCGATATGCACCTGGGAGAAACTCACCCAATCACGAAACACAGACGGTTCTACAGTGTTTTAACTTTCATCTAGTCTCGAAATCTTTTCGCGAAATCTGCATGCCCCTAGAAATAAGTAGGGACCGGAAAAATTCGCGGGTTCAATGCCCTGTAGGACGAACTCCATAGTTCTACGTACACTCGGTCAAATGTGACCCACTCATTGGCTGCTGTCTTGTGAGACGTCCCAACGTAGCAGCCTGTGATTCGATAAAGCTTTGGTTTGGTGTTTCTAATTGGCCCAGTCATCCAGGTGAGTTGTGAGCCAATATCAGAGGCAGCACTGAGGTATAACTATTTGTATTTTAGCCTATCGTGAAATAAATTCGCGAATTTTTCTGGTCTCTAGAAATAATGCAACGACGTTTATGTTTTATGAACCCCGTGTTTCAGTCACGGTTTTGCTAGCGCAAGCGGGCCACCTCGGTGAGGGGCTTCCTAATACCAGGAAGGAGCCACCACTACGGCCTACATCACGAGAGTAGATGTAGCAGGTCTACTGTGCTCTGGTCATGGCCTGGCGTAACGGAAGCGCCCGAGGCCGTGCGGAGCCACGAGGTAACGCCCGCACGACCGCGACTGGACGGTAACCAAGCGCCGCGCTGGCAGAGGGCGGCAACCACATACCCGCCAAGACTTCGTTGTTCGTCCTCTTTTGTCCCTCCCTCCCCCAATCACCCCGCCCAACTACCCGCCCGGTAAACCCACCAATTACGGAACATGCCCGTAGTTGCTCGTGCCATTAACGTGCTTAGCGTTCATTACAAGCCGCGGAGGTAATAGTTTTAACATCCTCCCCCAGCGCGCGCACACACACACACGCGTACCACACACCCTTTGACACCGTTTTCCTCGGACGCCGTGGCGGCCGGACGCTCGTAACTAACGCGGGAGCGTCGTGCAGAAGGATGAGGGGGTTGGGGGGGAGGAGGAGGGAGCAGGGATGAGGGGGGATAAATCACGCAACCCCACAATGGCCTCTCGCCCTTTGTTTCATAAATTAGCCGTAACTGAAAGACAGGCCCGTGATTACAGCGTGGGTCGACCGGAGTTTGGAGGGACGGAGAG
The DNA here is from genome assembly GCF_032445375.1 of Bacillus rossius redtenbacheri. NCBI lineage: Eukaryota > Metazoa > Arthropoda > Insecta > Phasmatodea > Bacillidae > Bacillus > Bacillus rossius. Next base: position 67,326,671 of record NC_086333.1, on the reverse strand, counting down.
TTCTGTGAAGGCTAGTCCCGGGGGTTGGGGGGTGAGGAGGGGGGGGGGGGATGGACAGCGGCCACGGCGCGGTAAAATGCTGCAGCTACGAGGCCACACGAGCGCCGCGCCGTGTGCTTCCACAGGGGCGTAATGTTTTCAACAGGAGCCTCGCCGCAAGGAATTGGACGTACGAAATGGGGAAGCCTAAGATGTATATCCCAAGTTCTGTCCCTGCCCGAACACGCCCGAATATTCCACCTTCGGCCAACCTCGAGTTTATTTATATATATATATATATCTGTTTATTTTAATGTAGCAAACTAACCTAACTAACCGTCCATAGTGTTTTAAAGTGTTTTAATGTAGCTAACGTAACCGATCACTTTTAACATTTGAATTCATTTTTCCTGCGCAAAAATAAAACAAATCCCGCGAGGTTGGCCGAAGGTGAATATTCGGGCGTGTTAGGGCAGGGACAGAGCTTGATGTACATCTTATGCTTCTCGTATGGAACATTCCCCCAGGTATTCCACCAGAAAAATCTGAAAAAATACTCTCTTTCAAACAGAAATTTTTTGAAGTGAAAATTATTCTTTGCTGGGAAGGCTACCATTTTCGAGCTTTACAAAAATTCCGATCGCATGAGGGGAATTGTTAGGTACGTAGTGGGGGGAACCGGTAGAGGAGGAGAACGCATCAGCGGCGACGCCACTGCAACGCATGCACTAGCGGTCGAATGTGATGATGATAAAGGGGGGGTGGGATATGTAGGCCTACGTAGCGGAGCATGCTATATGCTAGATGTAACAGGGGAGAGGTAGAAATGACGCATCAGTGATGTTACGGAATTCTCGTAACGCTGCTTGTGTTTGTCTACTACTCAGTTTTTTCGTAAAAGCTAACGTCTGACGCTACCATTTTTTTTTTAATTTATTTAAAGTATATACAATTTATTTATTCGTGTGAATAAGAGTTATTGATTTGTGCAATTAACTTTATACCCCAACTATCAGGTCGGGAACAAAAATTGGTGCTGTATTTTCTTGGAATTTAGAACGTATGAAATACCATACGTTTGAGTCGTACCTATTTTAGGTATCATAGGCAAATTGTCGCTATGATAGACACTGACAATTCTGTGAATAATGATTCATGAAAAATCAGAAACTATTTATCATAAATGATTCATGTTTTTGTTAAATCGAACAACGAATTACTTGTTAAATATATTTGAAAACATTAACTTTGAATTTTTTTTTCACTTGATATCAAACCAGCATTCTTACAATTTTATTACTTATTCAATAAATAATACTTATAATTTATATCTATCTATACCTAGTAATAAGTAATATATAAGCAAGCAGTTTAACTTTTGTAGCGTGTGAACTCAACGCACACACATTATTTTTTAGTTTACAGTCAATGACTCGATTTCATTTTGATCAATTGCACAAAAAGAGCAACTCGCTGACAGACGTTTCACGTTAAACCAACGGCCGTGTGTCCCGACAAAGCCCCACCCAATTTTTTAAAGCCAATCTGGAATTCAAATTTCGATGGTTTTGGTAATTTATCTACATAAATTTCAATTTTCTTTCCCGGTAAGTAGGGCCGTGTACTTTTCACGAAAATGTTTCCGGACCGGCTGCGTGTTGAAACAATGTAGCATTTTCAGTGTTTCGTGGTTGGCTGGGCTTATTTCAGGCGCGTGTCTACTGTCAAGCACACCAATCACAGCCATCCAATGAGGAAGCAAACGCGCCCTGAATGGCCTGGGCAAATATGGAAATGGTTTCTCTTTCAGACGGCTGTCAATTAAAAGGAAACAATAGTTGGTGCGGGCAAACCTTATTGCAGTCCAATCAGAGGTCCATTATTTCGCGGGTTAGTTTTATAAATTCTTACGACCAAATTCCGGTGTAAATCGCGTCTTTATATCTTGAAATAATTTCTTTGAAAGTTTTTCTAATATGAAATCATGAATTGAAATAGGTATTGCGTATTGGCCAGCACTTTAAATTACTCGCTAATAACAATTTAATTTTCCTTTTTCCCATTAATGGACATATTTTCCAACAGAACAACAGGCAAACAGGGAAAATGAAAAGGAAATGAGACGACAAGGGGCCCTGGGCAGTTTCCCGACTTTCCCGGCCCTGGAGCCGCCTACAGGCGCAGCTTTAGAAAAAAACCACGCGATTTGAAAACTGCTCAAGATATCCGAGTGATTACGGTTTAAGAAAAGCATTTAAGAATACACTGAAGGCGGATGAGTAGTTCTGGTTCCGTATTTCATTTTTAACCTGTATTTTTAGAAGAGTGAGGACAACTCAAAACCCGTTCATTCAGGTTAATCTTTATGCATTAAACACCCGATCACTAGAGACCTGTAAAATTCGCGATTTCAAATCCCTAAAGGATAGACTCCATGATCCTCTATGCACTCGTGCAAATTACATCTGCTGATTGGTTACCGACTCGTAACACCTGTTGACTGGAATGATCGTGATTCGCTAATTCTTCTGTTAAAAAGATTTTTCATTGGCCCAGAGTCCTTCAGATAAACTGTGGCCCAATCACTGAAGCAAAAAATTGTCAAAAGTAATTTGACTCTATACTATCGCGAAATGAATCCGCGAATTTTACAGGTCTCTGCCGATCACATATTCTTGAAAGCAATTACGGGAGTTCTCATTACACATTTATCTTAATTTCTCCTGTAAATAAGGTAGTTGTTGCCGCTCAAAGTGCAGTTCCGTATGCACTACGGGGAAGACTGCGCGCCAGTTCAGAGACTTGCACTTAGAGGCGACACCGCGCTTGAAACACCAGCGGGCGTCGCGCTTATCATCCCGCCTCACTAACAGAAAGCACCCCTTATACCCGGGCACGCATTCGGTGCGCAGAGCTTCAGGGAAAACAACGCGATTAGAAAACCACTTAGGATGTACGAGTGGGGTCTGTTTACGAAAAGCATTTAAGAAATATTCGCCGAGGGCCAAAAGTAGTTTTAATTCCGGATTAAGTTTTTGAATTGTATCTTTAGAACAGTTAAAATGGCCAAAAGACGTGTTTTCAGAGTTATTTTTTAGGCATTCAATAATGGATGCATATTCTTGAAAGCACTTACGGGATTTCTTATTACTCCTTTAGCTTCCATTCTCCGCCATATAAATTTCATAGTTGTCCTAATGTACAAACGACGAGAAGAGTCTTGCGCTTAGAGGAGACACCGCGCTAGAAGCACCAGCGAGCGTCGCGCTTATCATCCCGCCTCACTGACACAGATGCGGCCCTGACTGGGCGGGGCCTTTGAACCGGCCTAACACTAACAAAACAAACCTGTTGGCAAAACTTCAAAAAAATAAAAAAATAAAAATGGCGTAAAATTTGTCATTTGTCAACTAAGTTAGGTTTCAAAAAAAACAAACAAAAAAAAACATTTTTTTTCCCCCTTGCAGCGTGGGTGAGTGAGTCATGCGCCATATTGCTGGAAAAAGGGAAGGGGGAGGATTTCAGCGAGAGGGAGTGGAAGAAGGGCACACGGTCCCCCCCCCCCCCGGGGGGTAACGAAGTTTTAGCGAAGGGCCCCGGCGCAGCGGCGTCGTCGTCGTGACAGCGAAACGTGATTACCCGAAAGTGCGCTCCCGGCTGACTCCCTTCAACTCCCTCCCACCCCCTCATCCACCCGTACCTCCCCTTTTGCCCTTCCGGCCAACCGAGTCCTTCGTAAACTCGCGAGCGAGCTCGAAATTTTGCAGTCACGATAATTACGTTCAGACTTTTTCCGAACTCAAGTGGATTGATTTTTTTTTCTACCTCAACCAGCCCCCCCTCCCCCTGGGCTGTTTTTTTTCTAGTTTCTCTGCGTCTCGTCAACATCTAGGTTACTAGAGCCGGACACGCAGAACATTTTGCAATTCCTGGGGATATTAAGGGGGGAGGGGCGGCATCGAACAAAGTTTTTATTTTTTAATGTCCTGGAATAAATGGAAAACAGAAAAGAAAATGACCGGACCGGCATTTAAAAACCCGAAGCCTCCGGATGATTAAATTTTCCCATCGGAGTATCAAACAAAAAATCTTCCGAGGTTTTTTTTTCGCATCATGTATACACCATGTCTTTTCCAGGTTTAGATAAAAACATTCCATAACCACTGATATTATTCAAATTGCCAATAACTATCATCAACAATTCCGATTGAAAATAGCGTCTCGCGGGCACGCCACTCTTCATAATTGCAGCAGGCAATTCATAAAATATTTTATCGCACTGCTGTCGTAAGCACTGAATTCAATGCGCGTGGTCGAAGTGCTGATATAAGTACTTGAGAGGGGATAAGTGAATGGGAGATATACTTTTTGTAACACTTAAAGATACTGGCTGGAAAGGAAAAATAAAAGACGTGTACATGGAACTATGTAATACGCAGCTAAGACAAACATTTTGTAACTACAGAAATAGGCTTACGTCTCTTATACGAATAACTAAAGACTATTATTATTTAAAAAAAATTGCTGAAACACAAAATGATTCTAAATTTTTTTGAACATTATTAAATATTATCAAAAAAATGAAAAAGTAGACATTAAAACTGTATTAAATGATAATCTATCTATATATATAAAAATGAAACCCGTTTTCCTTGGTCACGGCATCACGCGTGAACGGCTGGACCGATTTCACTAATTTTTTTTTTTTGTTGTGTTTGCTATGGTCAGGAGAAGGTTCTTATGAAAGAAAAAATTTAACGGAAAATTAGAAAATTTAAGAATACTGAACCACCATATATAAAATTATTTCCAAACTAACCCAACACTTTGTACAATATAAATATTTTTAAAGTAACCTTATGACATTCAGCTTTAAGCGTTTACAGTTTCCAGTGCGGCTTGCATTTGCAATGTCAATAAATAAATCGCAAGGGCAGTCGCTAAGTAAATGTGGCATCAACCTAGAAAATCCATGTTTTTCACATGGCCAATTATATGTCTCCTGTTCCCGTGTCGGAAAACCATCAACATTATTTATTTACGCGCCAGAACATAAAACTAAAAATATAGTTAATCAAAAAGCATTAGAGTAGAGAGAAGCAGTGAGGGGTACAGAGACTATTAGTTGATTTATAGAGCGCGCGTGGTATTGAGCTCATTGTTTACTTAAAAATGCCAAGTTGTTCAATAGCAATTTGTAAAAACATTAGTGGAATTATTGAATCCTATGGAATAAACACTATTTTGACAATATATATTTTGTTTTTTATTTAATTAAATTAGTAAGGTCCTTTTCAGTTATAGTGATACCAGGGAATTATGGATTCATTTTTACATGGAGGATATTATAGATTCCAGTTCAAATTGAATAGGTACTCATACCTAAGATAGGTCAGCTATACAAAATAAAGTAGTGCATCATTGCTACGCTAAGGCGGTACGAAGTTCGCCGGGTCAGCTAGTAACATAATAAATGCCATGTCAAATCCTGAGCAAGCTGCAAACACACTAAATAGAAATTTTACAAATGTTGAAAATGCTATGGCTTCAGAAATCATTCAAAGTAATTCTTGTAATAAGTGCAGAAATTATTCAGTTGTTACAAAAGTTGTTGTTCAAGGGTGTTTATTCTTAGCTCCTGTGTCAGAATATGATATACAATCAGTTATTTCTGAAATTAAAAATTCCAATGCGTTGGAGATAAGATAAGTGTAAACATATTAAAAGAACACAGATATAAATTGTGCAAACCTCTAGATCATATAGAAAATTTAAGCTTAAGTTTAGGGAAATTTCCTAGACGGCTCAAGGAAGCGGTTGTCATACCATTGCATAAAAGGAGTAGCTTTGCATCCTCAAATGTTAGACCAATCTCTACATTAAGCAACATTTCAAAATTTAAGGGAAAATGTGTTAAAAACAATGCATTTTTGTATAACAACAAAATATTATCTGTAAACCAATTTGGGTATAGAAAAGGCTTAAGTACAAATGATGCTTTAATTAAAGTAACAAGCTTTGTGCACAAAGTCATAGAACAAGATAAAAAATGTGTTGGTGTAATGTTGGATCTTGCTAATGCTTTTGATACAGTCTCACATAAAATACAGTTACGAACGTGAACAAGGCCGCGTCACGTGCAGGTGCAGAGCTAGCTGGGCTGATATCACATGCCGCCGTAACATGAGATGTGCCGCGCGCACCTGGGTCGCCGCTTCCCCTCCCTCCAGCCCTCCGCTCCCCGCGTGGCGCCGTTAGTTTGGCATCCGAAACCTGACAGCTGCGGAGTTACGCGAGGCGCCGACACGTGTTTCGAGAGATTTCTGCCATCGGGTCGGCGCGGAATGACGCGACTGGCCCCGGCCGCACTCGTGAGTTCTGGAAATTGCGGCTGATATATAAAACGAGGACGGCGGCCTCGGAGTAGGGTCAGTCGGAGAGTTCAGTCGGGAGTTCTCCCGCGGCGGAGTTTCCGGGGCGATAGTGCCGTGGGTGCGGCAGAGTGGCGAAGACCTTGGACGAAGGTTCCAGGGCAGAGAGTTCAGTTCCGGGCGGTAGTATCGCGGGCGCGGCGGAGTCTCTAACGAAGTTCCGAGCGAGGCGTCGAGCGGATCCTCGGCGAAGGCAAGTGCGTCGGCGGCGGCGGAGTGCGGCGACGGAAGTCCGCGAGGGGTGCTGCGGCGAGAGTTGCGCCAGAGTTGCGGCCCAGCCAGGTGTGTGGTGTGTGAAAAATGAGTGACTGGGGAAGCAACAACATTTTTTTAAGTGCAATTGATTATTTGCCATTTTAGAATATTAATTGTAAGTGTAGAGGCCATCAATAAAGCTGTGTAGTGATAGTAAAACCTATTAATTGGGCTATCCTTTACGAACCCCAGCGTAAATCGTAACAATACTTTAGATAAATTGGATGAAGTAGGAGTAAGAGGTTTGGCAAATACTCGGTTTTGAAAGTTATTTGGAAGGTAGATCAAAGTCAAAGTAAATAATAAATTAGGAGACACCTATATATCAATATAGGAGTCCCACAAGGCAGTTTTATTGGACCAATTTTGTTTCTGATATAAATAAATGATTTATGTAACTTAGAAATAACGGGGCAGATAGTTTATTTTGCAGATAATACTGCAATTTTATATTCATCCGACAATTGGCCTTCGGTTTTTGAAACGGCAAATAAAAAACTTAAAAATATTAAGGAAATATTAAATGATAGTTTTCTTTCTCTAAACATAAATAAAACCAAATATAGGTATCAATTTCTCTGCCAACATTTTGGATCAACCTATCGAACAAGAACTAACAATTCATGTATGTAACGAAATAAACGTTAACTGTGAAAAATGTAGTGTAATAGAAAGAGCATAGAGTATAAAATACTTAGGTATAGTGCTCGACTCTTTTCTAAAATGGGATAAACATGTTTCTTATCTTACAAACAAAAGTCGAAAAATGGTGTATAAATTCGTTGAACTAAAATCAATATTATCTATTGAAAGTATTAGAATGGTTTACTTTGCTATTTTTCAGTCTGTTGTGCAGTATGGCATTCTGGCTATAAAATACCGGATATAAAATACCCTGAGGCCAGACGAATCAGCGAAATTCCCGGGTCTCTACGCATGGCACAGATGAAGGATCAACTAGGTGCAGGCATTTTTCGCGAATAAATCTGAATGTCCATTAGACCGCAAAACAAGGCATGCCCGCGCCTGCGGTTTCTTCCTTGTGATTGGCGCCCTTATATGACCGGGTCATTCCGGATGCGTACCGATCAGCCTTAGTCCAACCATTTCAACTAAATTGTCAGACCTAACGAATATTTCCCCGAATATTCCCCGGAGTTCAAAATTCCCTGACAGTTGTAGGTATTTTTAACTGACGCCACACACGCCAGACTGTTCAGTTCCACCGCGGAGGACCGGAAACGGATGAAGAGCGGATGAATTGAGTCCGCGGCTGAAAGGGATGCGCGATAGGAACAAAGGGGAATGGGGGGGGGGGGGGAGAGGGGTGTCAGCGACAATGGGGCGAGAGAACATCGCAACGTAGCGAGGAAGATTGATTTAAAACTCATTTTTCATATCGGTGATTGAAACAGATTCCAGCGGGGGAGAGAGTGTACGTACACTACCTATATCTTTTTCTCTCTCTCTCTCTCTCTCTCTCTCCCCACCCTTCCGTCGACCCCTTCTCTGGACGAGACGGCGGGCCGCGAGGCAGTGTCTATCGGGGATTCCCTCCCTCTGGAACTCAATCACCGTGATTATAAACCCCTACCACCCCCCCCCCCCCAAACTTCCGAGCGACACCTGCAACCGCTCCCACTTCACCTTCGCCACCCCCTAGGGGCATCGCAAGGGGCTTGATCAATATGTACTATGCCGGTGCGATTATTACCTATATTCTTAGTTCGAATCGAACTCGAATCCAAACATCAAAACATTATTGAATATGAACATATAGTAAGTACGAATAATAAAGAGTTTGAGTCTCGTATTTTTTTTTTAAATAAAAGGCATTTCACAGTTCACAATACACTTTTGTCATTAATTAAAACTCGTAACGTACTGTAACGAACGTACGGTACATGGACCTTCTAGCGGTCATCTGACCTGTAGTCTCCCGGGTGGGGAGCGCGGTCCACTGACGCAGCGCATACCTTGTAGCATTAGCGGGCCTGGCCTCGCTACACTCCTTCCCCTGGTCGTCTACCCTGGGCCGTCCATCTGGAGGGTTCTGGGCGCTCCCGGAGACCGCCGCGTGGACGGGCGAGACTAGAACGCCATTGTTCTGGGCGCTTCGGGCGTCGGTCGACCCTGATGACGCGGCACGACAAAGGTGGCTGGCCAATGTGGGGAGGCGGTGAAGAGGACGAGATACTCCCCCTCCCTAACCATTGAGAGCGAACGCAGACGACGAGAGACGGCTACACCGGGACTGTGCGAGTGCGACGGACGACTTGAGTAGACGCGAGACTGTGTGATGGACAGAGACGAGCAGTAATGAGAGCCACTGTCGAGCCGAGCTCCAGTTGGGGAGGGTGAACATTTTCAGTGTTGAAGTTTAATTAAGAGTGTAAATATTAGTAACCAAATAAATTGAATTTTATTTTAATTAATAATTTACGAACCTCTTTGCCACTCGTAAAGATATCAATTTGTTTCGGAACCATGTTAACCTTCCATCGTGGTACACACACGCGCGGTGTTGCACGCGAGGGCTACACGCACCGTGGCAACGGCACGTCTTTCGGCCCTGGCTCTCGGCCAAAGAGGGGGGACCGCAGGCGCCAGGGAGGTCCCCTCGTGCTCCCTCTCCCTCCCCACCCGGGCCCTAAATCTATTCTTCTCTCCTCCCCCACTTCCTTCCCAAAAACTGTAGATTCCGCCCCAGACACGGTCGCCTCGCCGGCCGCGCGGTCAGGCCCGGCGTGGCTGACGGCGCATATTGATCAAACCCCTGCGAGGACTCCCAGTGGGGGGGCTAGGGGAGGGGGTTGTTTGCAGGTGTCGCTCGGGCGCAAGGGGTAAGGAGGGGGCTGAAGTTTATAATCACGGTAAAATGTGTCCCATTATACCTGATGATCAGAGACCTGCAAAATTCGCGGATTCATTCGGTGATGGGCTAGAATTCATATACCTCTTAGATATTTTTGCTATTGGATTACTGTTCATCTTGGCGAATCTCAACCAATTATAAACCCTCAAGCAAAGAAGGATCGAATCACAGACAAACCAGCTGAGACGACTTACAAGTCAACAACCAATGAACTTGCGTTATTTTCCCAGTGTACAGGAGAATGTGCAGTCTATCCTGAAAGCCATCGAAACCGCGAATTTTGCAGGTCTCTAGTAATGATGGTACGCAGGGACACGTAAAAATTTCGCGGATTGATTTCGTAATGTAATGGGTTAAAATTTAAAAGTGCATACCTCTTGGATGCTCCCCCTTACTGGCAAACAGTTCATATGGAATACTCCTGGCCAACGGGAAAACCTCAACTGAAGAACTGCCTAATCACAGGCTACCATGGTTGAGACGTCTGACCAGTCGGCAGATAATGAACAGGTGACATTTTCCCGGAGTGCACATACGACTGTGGAGTCTATCCTAGAGGTCACCGAAAAAAAACTTTTTTTTCCTGTGCATATACATAGAGGTACGAATATTTCGTGGATTCATTTGATCACAAACTTCGTACTGTGTTTTCATTTTCGGACAGCAGTTATCTTGACACGCCCTTTACGATCGTGAGACAACGATATCCAGCTAGGAGAAAAGTAAGCTAATCAGGTTGTGCCAACTAACAAGTACAAACAGGTTATCGGTAAAACATCAGCCAATGTAAACGGAAACGATGATAGAGCAAACGTAAGGCTTTGAATTTTAGCCTAATGCCAAACTAAATCGCAAAATTTCAGGGTCACCGATGGTTAGAGACCGGAATAATCCGCGGATACATTTCGTGATATACTAACATTCAAATAATAATCCTAACTTTTTACTCGATCTGCTATTGGTTCGCTGTTAATCTGGAAGACTCTGGGTCAGTTAGTGACAGGTGACATGACTCACAAATTAGTAGCCAGAGTATGCAAGGGATCGCGGAGTCTATCCTGGATGTCACTGAACCCACGAATTTTTCCAGTCGCTACTGATGATGGTACATAATTACTAGGGCCATGCATATTTCGCGAAAAGATTCCGAGACCAGATGAAAGTTAAAACACTTGTAGCATCGTCCGTGTTTCGTGATTGGGCGAGTTTGTTTTCAGGCACAAGTCGATTGCTAAACCACCAATCACAGCTATTGAGTGTGGAAGCAAACGCGTCCTGAGAGGCTCGGTCAAACAAGGCAACCACTTCTCTCGCAGACGGCCGCCAATCACAAGGAAGAAACCGCTGGCGCGGGTATACCTTGTTGCAGTCTAGTAGGCGTTCAGATTTATTCGCGAAAAATGCCTGCCCCTAATAATTACTAGGGACCGGAAAAAATTCGCGTTTCCAGTGACCTCAAGGATAGACTCCACAGTCATCTGTACACTCTGGCAAAGTCACCTGCTTATTGGCTACCGAATGGTGTGAATTTAAAACTGGATAGCCTGGGATTCGGTAATTCGCCAATGGCGGAAGCAATTCATATGTACACACATTTGAATTTTATCCTATTAAGAAATGAATCTCAAATTTATGGATACCGGGATGAACTTCACACAAACGTCCATATTGGCAGCTGCCCCAATTTACCTTCGGCCGGACCGCATGTGATTTGGTGATTTAAATTTTTCTTTCCTTGTCCTTTCTGTGCGTTGAAAAACTATGAAAAGGATCCATTGAGAACGCAGTTCAAGTATATAATGATAAACATTCTAGCCCAAATAACGCGATATTTGCAGATATCTTAAAATTAGGTATGTACGAATAATTGAAATTTAAAATATATAAACTAATAATTGATCATCAGTAGGGACCGGAAAAATTCGCGGGTTCAATGACCTCTTGGATGAACTTTATAGTTCTACGTACACTCGGTCAAATGTCACCCTCTCATTGGCTGCTGTATGGTGAAGGTGTCCCAATGTAGCGGCCTGTGATTCGACACAGTTTCAGTTGATTGTTTCTCACTGGCCCGGAGTCGTCCAGGTGAGTTGTGAGCCAATAGCAGAGGCAGCACTGAGGTATAACTATATGCATTTTAGGCTGTCGTGAAATGAATCCGCGAATTTTTCCGGTCTCTAATTATCAGTATTCGGTTCGATTTCTAATTTGAACTCTTAAAAAAAATTACGAATATTCGTTTGTATTAGACATTAAGTAAAGCTGTTCCATTATCTACCTCGTATGACACTCTAAATAGAGGTTAAGAGTCATTACGTACTAACCAGTACCAATTTATGACGGTCCCGATATGACCGCCCACAATTTATTTCAACGTGTGCGCTATACTACCGAAGCCTGGGGTGCAATCTGTAATTCGAGAATTTTTCGGTAAGTTGAAAACAAGCCAAAAGAAACATAAGTATAATTCGCACCACTAAAAAAGCATTTCCTAAAATTTTGATAGCATACTTATTTTTAAGGTTGTGTAATTTATGTATTTATAACAATTACAAACACCTGCGTGTTTTTTACGCCCATTATATAATAATTAAAAAATATACGTAGGAAACACATTTAAAAAATGCTAACGAGGTAAAGTGTTAAATTTAAAGAAATAGCCCTTAACAGGTAGTAATGACAATATAATGAAATTTTGAAAAAAATCTAACACGTGTGAGACCCCACTTTTAAGCTACGACCACACAGTGGCCAAAGCTGGAACTAGTCTTCAGCTGTGGTCGCACCGCAGCGGTTATAGCCATTTCCCTCCTTTCAAGAAGTGTCACGGCCCGTAACAGGGTGTTTCTAAACCTCCCACGACAGCTGCTCCAAGCCACGCCTTTTCTTCGGCCTGCGGACCACGGCTCTCACTAGAGACATAGCCAAATCACGAAAAAAAAAAACGAAAAAAACATCCTAAACCTAAAGTAAGAATATCACTATTCAGTTTTTAAAGCTTGGGCACGTACTATGATAAATGAAATTTAGACAATATAATAAATTTCTATAATTTTCGCTCCTCGAACCGCAGCTAAAACTTTTTTTTTAAAGCCATCACTAGTGTAAACATTACATCACATTAAGTCAAAACAATGCCAATCTAAATCTGTACGCTGTGCTCCACGACAGCAAAAATAAAAGTTTCGTAACTGTCTCAAAGCAGCCCTACCAATATTTCGGGAAAAATCACGAATCATTTATTTCAAAGATTAACCCATTGATCTCCCAAATCTGTCTCGGGTGTTCCAGTTCTGGAACGTTAGATTGTTCAGCTACCATTTTAACACATCCTATGTGAGATTTACCTACAGGGCGTGTCCGACATTTCATAGGACAGTTCGAAATAATGAATGAGAAAAACGCTTAATGTGTATCTGCAACTAAATATATTAGTTGTTCGTACAGTTATTTTACATTTTATACATCCAAGATTTGAAAAACTCTCATTTAATAACTGTATAGATTTTTATTTATTCTTAACATGAATTTAATCTATTACGTAATTTAAGACATTTATTAAGTGTGTTTATGAGTTATTTATTCTAAATAAGTATACACACTTAAATACAAATACAGTTTCTCTGTAAATACAAAGAGTGAAAGTTCCTGAGATACATGTTACGAACATGTGATTCCAACTTTGAAAATATAAAAAGGAAAAAAGTAGTTCATAACGAATACTAATTTCTATAAAATATACTTAATACTCGTACATCGTATGCTATTATATAGAGGAAAAATATTGAATGATTCGATATAGGTATTCGATTTACATTTCCATTTGTCTTTCACGGTTGCATATAGAATTCGCATGACCCATGGCCAGAGACCGGAAAATTCGCGGTTTCGATGGCCTTCAAGATAGACTGCACATACCCCTGTACATTCGGGCAAATAACGCAAATTCATTGGCTGCCGACTTGTAAGTCGTCTCAGCTGGTTTGTCTGTGATTCGATCCTTCTTTGGTTGAGGGTTTATAACTGGTTGAGATTCGTCCAGATGAACAGTAAGCAAATAGCAAAATTATCTAAGAGGTATATGTGTTTGAATTCTATCCTATCATCGAATGAATCCGCGAATTTTGCAGGTCTCTACCAATTAGTTAAGTAGAGTTTCATTTACGTAGTAACTATTAGTAAAATTACAACACTTAAAAATGTCCACACACAAAATTAATCACTCTTTCACTTAGTCCACACTTTACTCCCCCCACTGGAGCTCATCTTTACAGTGGCTCTACCTATTGTGCGTCTCTTACCTCGCACCTCTGTCCCTCGCACACAACACGGTCCTCGATACACCAATCTCCGCACACACACGAAGCCTGTCGCCCACCGCCCCTGTTCGCTCACCAAGTGGTCGCTCGCCCTCTTCAATCCACTGCCTCTGAGGCTGGCGTCGCCGTTTTTATACTCGTCGGCCCCCTTCTCGAATGGTCTCGCATCCTTTCGAAGTGACACCCGAAGCTCCCAGAACAATGGCGACGAAAAAAGGCTGGAGGAGGGGATAGTGAGGCGCCGTTGCTAATCCAATAAGACGTGTCGTCCTAATGGACCGCGCCCCATCCGCGGGCTAACTGGCAGCTGGTTGGCTAGCAGGCCCGCAGGCCTGCCTTGCGGCCCTGCTTCTAGTAGGGTACGCTGCTCGTAAAATACACCGTGAAACAGCATGGCCCTACTGATGATCACCAAAGGCATATGATTGGCCGAAGCGTTTGAAAACAAAAAAAAAACGGCCTTTTGCTGCTTGCTGAAAAGCCTAAGTAATCAGCAGCTAACCGGGAAAAGCCCCGGGGCCGTGCGCGTAATAACATTTTCCCGAGCCCTGGCGAGCGAAGCTCGCTTCAAGCGGGTACACGGCTGCCAACATGACGGAATATAAATTCGTTAACATGCTTCACCTGCCGCAAGACATCCATACACACGGGCGAACTGAAACATGCAGACACATAGGAGCTATATGCCCCCCCCCCCCCCCCAATCCCAAACCTAATTACATTTGAAACCTGGCACTCCTCATTTTAGCGTAATGTGCCTTTTTGTAAACGTCAACAAAAAATTTATAATTTATGAATAACCAAAATTCTTGCTACTACGGAGAAATCACATCACATCAGATAACGTTTTTTTTTAGCGCAACACTGAAAAATAAATCCAATAACAGCCAGATATTTCAGTTTTTTCTCGTAACTGGATGTGTAATATATAGTTCAGTGAATGCCACCACGTACCACATACATAACCTTATTTATTTATTTATTTATTTATTCTATCACACTCAATAACTATTTCACGATTGGTGATCACTTTTTTTAGTGCGTGACGTAATAATTGAAAGGGGACACACACACACACACAAGTTCTATATATTCTATCTTTAAAGAAGTATCACAACAAATTGATTTCAAGAATGTGCGAGGAAATGACGTAACGGAAATACGGTGCAAAAGATGTCCACGTGGTATCGTGTGGTGTCGCGTCTTGTCCGATTGTGTGTGTGTGTGTGAGTTAGTAGGTGTGGAGGTGTGTGTGTGTGAGAGAGAGAGAGAGAGAGAGTGTGTGTGTGTGTGTGAGTGTGTGCCCAGCCCAACATGGCGCAGGCTGTAAGCACGGTTCGCAAACACCTCTCCCAGTCAGTCGCCGATGGGGTCCGGTCTGTTATCAGCGGCGGTAAACGACCTCCCAAGGGCTTGTCGACGAAGGGGGGAGGGGGGAGGGAACACACTGGAGCGATGCCATCAGCGGTCGCCAAGCGGGGCACAACGCCAGCCCTTCATGTCGCTTGTGAGGAGGGGGGGGGGGGGGGGGGCGCCGACGGATAATGAAGTTTTAATTTAATCGCAAAGCCCTCGCCCCTCGTGCACGCACGTTGAAGGTGAAAAAAAAATAACCTCAACCAACCCTTCCACACCTCAGCTTGGAAACCGAAATAACAACGTTCGCTCGTGCTTAACACGCAAGACCCTCGGAAACCCGCGATCTCGAACCTCGGGTCGTGGGTTCAGTTCCATTCCCTGCCTTCCAGGATTTAAAAAAAAAAGGGGGGGGGGGGTTTGTCTGTAAAGTCGGGTTACGGACGATAATTTTACGTGACGTCATAAGAAAACATTGATGAAAAATTGCATACTTTTTTAATTTTCAAATATTATTTACAGTTTTTGCAAATTTAATTTAAATAATTTGTTTAAATATAATCACAAACAATTAGTTAAAAGGCCCGCCTTAACCTGTTTGATATTATAGAAGATTTTCTCGCACGGTGGTTGGCCGGTTCTTGCACGCTCGGCTCAGGCGGAACGTGACAATGAGTCATGCTTTTTCGTGCGTGCAGCCGGCGTTCATCGATTTATAAGACGTTATCACGTCAAAAATAAAAATATATTACAGCAGCCAGTAGTATAGGAATGTATTTCCGGGCGCACGGGTTCTGGGTGTGGTGCCGGTGCCGGTGTCCGCCATCTTGGATTGTGACGTCACGGCGGCCATCTTGAATGGTTGTGACCTTGACCTTTGACCTTGACCCCGGCGGCCATTTTGGATCCGCCATCTTGGATCCGCCATTTTGGATGACGTAATTGTGTGTTCTCGAAAATTCCGGCGTTGTGTGTTCCGCCATCTTGGATGATGACGTCACCGTTTCAATTTCCGTTACGGTCGCAATCTTTAACTTTTTTATTTATTATCCGAATTTAATGAAATTTTTTTTAAAATTTATAAAAAAATTTAAATAATAAAATTTTAATAAATTATTAATAAAAAATGTACTTTTACGACATGGAGCTCGGAGTCCTCGGTTCGAACCCGGTGAGGGCAAAAAAATTAAAAATGACGACCGATCCTTCCTCAATGGTGACTGCAGACAGACTGACTCCCACCACTTTTTTTAAAGCATATATATCGTCACCTAGTATGACGTCATGTACGCCATCTTGAAATTTGGACGCCATCTTGAAAATCTTTATTTATTATCCGATTTTAATGAAAAAAATTCCAAAATTCATCAAAAAAAAATCACTCATTAACTTACATAGTGATTCGATCCGCTCCAGTCCTTGGTTCGATTCCTGGCGAGAGTAAACGGTCGATCCTTCCTCCATGAAAGCTACCTAGACTGATCTACCACCAACAATACCAAGGTATATCGTCAACTGGTATGACATCATGTCCACCATCTTGTCTTCATCCGCTGGAGACAACCATCTTGTTTTCGTCTGCTAGAGTGTGCCGATAACATGTAGTATAATTATCTGGTCACCATACTATTGTCCTCAACTGTTGACACTGAACATTGACCTTGAACTTTGACCTTGACCTTGAACTTTGACCTTGACCTTGAAATTTGACCTTGACCTTGAAATTTGACCTTGACCTTGAAATTTGGCCTTGACCTTGAAATTTGCCCTTGACCTTGAAATTTGACTTTGTCCTTGTCGACCATCACGAACCCGACATTTTACGTTCAGTAGGTGCTACCAGGAGCTACCACCTGCTGGAGTATGCCATCTTGTGTGTGTACTCGTATTATAGAGTACATTTCCATCTGGATAATTTTATTCTAACCCGCTACAGTGCAGTAATCATTTATTACTGTGACACACGCCATCTTGAAATTTGGACGCCATCTTGAAAATCCGTAATTCTAATGCTAGAGATTCGGGAAAAAGTTCAAAATTCATTAAATAATTCACTCATTAAAGTAATGATTGATTAGATCGATTCCCGTCCTTGGTTCGACCCCTGACCGATACCAAACAACTTTAATTTTAAAAAATACCACAAAAGCGACAGGTTTGAGATAATAAAAACACAGCAAGTTCTTTTAAAAAATACTTTTATTACATACATACTACACTACTACAAGTACATAAAAAACACAGACAAAGTACTAAAGTCTTGTGGATTCCTCGATTCAAACAGTCTTCTTATTGTACGGACTAAGCCTTTTACATGACTTTAAATGTCTATCCGATCCAGTCATCACCGCAGCCAGAGACGGACTGAAGTTCATATCACTTATATAGTCTCATTAGCCGGTACAACACATGAGTCAAAACAAGAACCATGTTCATTATACTCACACTTAACTTTCTCGGAGCATTTTTTATAATGAAGATGTAAGCTATCAAGACGTGAAATTAGTTTTTTGCACTTATTGCACTGAAATTGTATTCTTTTAACATTATTAGAACAACTGCTTCTTTCATGTCTGCGAGCATTTGAGGTGATAGTAAATGATGCGTCACAGTATTTGCACTGACGCAATGTACGCTCTTCATTAGTTGAAGAATCCATTGCTGACGATGAAACTTCGGATGATGGTGGTATCACATCTGTTGAAATCTCCTCCAATGTTGACGCCGTCGTTGCCAACGGGATCTGCACCTTCTCCATCGTAGCTGTCGTCAAGGTTTCCGTAGACGATGGTACAACCTCCGAGTTCGACGTTAAAGACGGTAAAGATGCCATCGAGGTCTCAAGAACAGCTAATTGACACGACTTATGCACCAGAAGAAACAAACTAGGTGATCCTTACACCGCCGACGTCAGTAACAAACTGAGCGTCCTGCTGTCTAGGACTCGCTTATATACATGCACCGTATGGAATAATACGCTAGTCAAATCAAGAACCATTTACAATAATACTAGAGTCAAATCTACAAATTAAAAAAGAGGATCATTTGATCGAAAAAAATATCGATCTCTCCAATATACGCCCGGCCCCAAGAGCTACAATTCACGTCATCAGATCCAACTACATTTTGCTCCTATGCTTCAATTGACCATTAGCTACAAGTGCTCCAACAGCTCCATCAGCTTCAACACGTAATGTACGCAATGTACGCGCAATACATGCAATTTACACACAATAAATGGAATGATTACACAGTACACACAGGAAACGGAACGTACACACAGTACACACAGGAAACGGAACGTACACACAGTACACACAGAAAACGGAACGTACACACAGTACACACAGGAAACTAAACGGACACACAGTACACACAGGAAACTAAACGGACACACAGTACACACAGGAAACGGAACGTACACACAGTACACACAGGAAACGGAACGTACACACAGTACACACAGGAAACTAAACGTACACACAGTACACACACAGGAAACGGAACGTACACACAGTACACACAGGAAACTGAACGTACACACAGTACACACAGGAAACTGAACGTACACACAGTACACACAGGAAACGGAACGTACACACAGTACACACAGGAAACGGAACGTACACACAGTACACACAGGAAACGGAACGTACACACAGTACACACAGGAAACGGAACGTACACACAGTACACACAGAAAACGGAACGTACACACAGTGCACACAGAAAACGGAACGTACACACAGTGCACACAGGAAACGGAACGTACACACAGTCCACACAGGAAACTGAACGTACACACAGTACACACAGGAAACGGAACGTACACACAGTACACACAGGAAACGTAATGATCACACATACAGTAGCGGAAACACACACAGGCTTTGTTGGAAATCAGAATACAAGAAATAAAAAACATTAAATTTTACTTTAAATATTTTATTACTTCTCAACATTACACAAATACAAGTAAAAGAAGCCATTATTGTATGTAGCCAGCTTTCCTCAGTTCTTTGAGTATGAAGGATATTTCTTTGATGCACGGATAGTTTCCTGCACAAAGCGAGCCATGTAGAAGTCTTAGCCGGTCAACCAATATGTTTGGATCTTTCCATGATGTGTAATCAATCTCTTCTACCACCATCTTACTTGCTTGTTTATTATAAATACTTTTAATATCACAATCATCCCAGTGATCATAATAAGCATTATCAGATTTATTTATTATAACACGACGTTTCCATCGTTTCGGTCTCAGGACATCGCCACATTCTTCGATCTTGTCAGCTCTAGGTGCTTCATCACAGTCTATGCCTTTGTCAACAGCCTCAGAGTCACTGTAACAATCACTGTAGAAGACATCCTCTTCACCCAGATTACCGTATGAATTCGCTATCGATGATGTCGAAGTGTCTTCATCGTCTTCCTTTTTAGGAGTCCATCATTTTTACAAAGAATGGAGGATCTACTGAATATAGGTTTGAATGTATTCTCACTTTTCACGGTGTTGATACTTCCATTAGTTTCAGTCTTCCCGAAGACATTAGCATCCTTCAATTTATGTTCTTCCTCACGATCGGGTGAGCTAATACCATCACGCTCAGGACAAGGAAAATTATTGACATAATGCAGATCACTCTTTTTTAGTCTAGTGGATCCATCGGTGTCCTCTATGCCGTAAGTAGTCTTGACTTTACATGTTCTACCATGTCTTTTTAAGCTGTCAATTCGTGTTAACAACCTGCTACAACGATTACAGCTTAACATGTTGCGTAGTGGGTTTCTAGCACAATCATTCCTTCTCATGACAAAATCCTTGCCACAGTATCTACAGCGGCTTCCTTCCGATTCAGCTATAGATAACAAACCACGATCCATGGTAGCTTCTGTGACTAATGTTAGATACAAACTGTCAGTTTTCTCCAATTGGAACCATTTCTTAAATAGAGTTTTTGAAATATTTCATCAGCGAGAGTTAAGTTATCTAATGCAAAGCAAATTGATGCAAGTAGTTCCGGCTGTCGTCAACAGATGGCGCCACGTGTTGCTTGCAGGTAAATAATATATATATTTCATTAATGTGGGATGCGGAACGCTCACTATCGATCGCAAAGGGAGGTTGGCTTCGATAGTATCCAAGGAGAGAAAAGTTCGTCCTTCCTGCTAGTGCTTCTCAGATTTCTCACGGTCCGCAATCTTGGATTGTGACGTCACGGCGGCCATCTTGGATGGTTGTGACCTTGACCTTTGACCTTGACCTTTGACCGAAACCGCAGGAATGATCGCAAGCACACGGATTAACCATCAAAATATTAATAAGAATAATCAGGAGCACACAGAGAAAACCATCAAAATATTGATAAGAATAATCAGGAGCACACGGAGAAAACCGCCACAAGTTTTCTTTGATATCATTAAAATACAAAAAAAATAAAAATTAATAAAAAATAAAAAAAACGAAAAAAATTCAAACATTCTGCTAGCTTGTGAACTTCTCATTGTTGAGCAAAGATAGAGTTCTGGTACAAGCCAGAAGGTTTTCTGTGTGCACTGTGTGTACGTTCCGTTTTCTGTGTGTACTGTGTGTACGTTCCGTTTCCTGTGTGTACTGTGTGTACGTTCCGTTTCCTGTGTGTACTGTGTGTACGTTCCGTTTCCTGTGTGTACTGTGTGTACGTTCCGTTTCCTGTGTGTACTGTGTGTACGTTCAGTTTCCTGTGTGTACTGTGTGTACGTTCAGTTTCCTGTGTGTACTGTGTGTACGTTCCGTTTCCTGTGTGTGTACTGTGTGTACGTTTAGTTTCCTGTGTGTACTGTGTGTACGTTCCGTTTCCTGTGTGTACTGTGTGTACGTTCCGTTTCCTGTGTGTACTGTGTGTCCGTTTAGTTTCCTGTGTGTACTGTGTGTCCGTTTAGTTTCCTGTGTGTACTGTGTGTACGTTCCGTTTTCTGTGTGTACTGTGTGTACGTTCCGTTTCCTGTGTGTACTGTGTGTACGTTCCGTTTCCTGTGTGTACTGTGTAATCATTCCATTTATTGTGTGTAAATTGCATGTATTGCGCGTACATTGCGTACATTACGTGTTGAAGCTGATGGAGCTGTTGGAGCACTTGTAGCTAATGGTCAATTGAAGCATAGGAGCAAAATGTAGTTGGATCTGATGACGTGAATTGTAGCTCTTGGGGCCGGGCGTATATTGGAGAGATCGATATTTTTTTCGATCAAATGATCCTCTTTTTTAATTTGTAGATTTGACTCTAGTATTATTGTAAATGGTTCTTGATTTGACTAGCGTATTATTCCATACGGTGCATGTATATAAGCGAGTCCTAGACAGCAGGACGCTCAGTTTGTTACTGACGTCGGCGGTGTAAGGATCACCTAGTTTGTTTCTTCTGGTGCATAAGTCGTGTCAATTAGCTGTTCTTGAGACCTCGATGGCATCTTTACCGTCTTTAACGTCGAACTCGGAGGTTGTACCATCGTCTACGGAAACCTTGACGACAGCTACGATGGAGAAGGTGCAGATCCCGTTGGCAACGACGGCGTCAACATTGGAGGAGATTTCAACAGATGTGATACCACCATCATCCGAAGTTTCATCGTCAGCAATGGATTCTTCAACTAATGAAGAGCGTACATTGCGTCAGTGCATATACTGTGACGCATCATTTACTATCACCTCAAATGCTCGCAGACATGAAAGAAGCAGTTGTTCTAATAATGTTAAAAGAATACAATTTCAGTGCAATAAGTGCAAAAAACTAATTTCACGTCTTGATAGCTTACATCTTCATTATAAAAAATGCTCCGAGAAAGTTAAGTGTGAGTATAATGAACATGGTTCTTGTTTTGACTCATGTGTTGTACCGGCTAATGAGACTATATAAGTGATATGAACTTCAGTCCGTCTCTGGCTGCGGTGATGACTGGATCGGATAGACATTTAAAGTCATGTAAAAGGCTTAGTCCGTACAATAAGAAGACTGTTTGAATCGAGGAATCCACAAGACTTTAGTACTTTGTCTGTGTTTTTTATGTACTTGTAGTAGTGTAGTATGTATGTAATAAAAGTATTTTTTAAAAGAACTTGCTGTGTTTTTATTATCTCAAACCTGTCGCTTTTGTGGTATTTTTTAAAATTAAAGTTGTTTGGTATCGGTCAGGGGTCGAACCAAGGACGGGAATCGATCTAATCAATCATTACTTTAATGAATGAATTATTTAATGAATTTTGAACTTTTTCCCGAATCTCTAGCATTAGAATTACGGATTTTCAAGATGGCGTCCAAATTTCAAGATGGCGTGTGTCACAGTAATAAATGATTACTGCACTGTAGCGGGTTAGAATAAAATTATCCAGATGGAAATGTACTCTATAATACGAGTACACACACAAGATGGCATACTCCAGCAGGTGGTAGCTCCTGGTAGCACCTACTGAACGTAAAATGTCGGGTTCGTGATGGTCGACAAGGACAAAGTCAAATTTCAAGGTCAAGGTCAAATTTCAAGGTCAAGGTTCAAGGTCAAAGTTCAAGGTCAAAGTTCAAGGTCAAGGTCAAAGTTCAAGGTCAATGTTCAGTGTCAACAGTTGAGGACAATAGTATGGTGACCAGATAATTATACTACATGTTATCGGCACACTCTAGCAGACGAAAACAAGATGGTTGTCTCCAGCGGATGAAGACAAGATGGTGGACATGATGTCATACCAGTTGACGATATACCTTGGTATTGTTGGTGGTAGATCAGTCTAGGTAGCTTTCATGGAGGAAGGATCGACCGTTTACTCTCGCCAGGAATCGAACCAAGGACTGGAGCGGATCGAATCACTATGTAAGTTAATGAGTGATTTTTTTTTTGATGAATTTTGGAATTTTTTTCATTAAAATCAGATAATAAATAAAGATTTTCAAGATGGCGTCCAAATTTCAAGATGGCGTACATGACGTCATACTAGGTGACGATATATATGCTTTAAAAAAAGTGGTGGGAGTCAGTCTGTCTGCAGTCACCATTGAGGAAGGATCGGTCGTCATTTTTAATTTTTTTGCCCTCACCGGGTTCGAACCGAGGACTCCGAGCTCCATGTCGTAAAAGTACATTTTTTATTAATAATTTATTAAAATTTTATTATTTAAATTTTTTTATAAATTTTAAAAAAAATTTCATTAAATTCGGATAATAAATAAAAAAGTTAAAGATTGCGACCGTAACGGAAATTGAAACGGTGACGTCATCATCCAAGATGGCGGAACACACAACGCCGGAATTTTCGAGAACACACAATTACGTCATCCAAAATGGCGGATCCAAGATGGCGGATCCAAAATGGCCGCCGGGGTCAAGGTCAAAGTCACAACCATTCAAGATGGCCGCCGTGACGTCACAATCCAAGATGGCGGACACCGGCACCGGCACCACACCCAGAACCCGTGCGCCCGGAAATACATTCCTATACTACTCAGCCTAGCTAAATAAGGTTACAGAGATATTATTTTGGAAGGAATTTTTTTTTATCCTTAGCGGACTACAATAATGTATATACTCCCCATTATAGCCCGATATGCCTCACGCACACACAAAACGACAGGTAAGATTTACTTATATACAAACTTGACATGTGTGTTTAATGTATTTAATAACATTAATATATATGTACTTATGACTAGTTTTAACGAATTCTTCTAATATAAAATGTTCAATTTTCTTTTATCAAGCCAAATAATCATTGCTACATTTCTGTGTGTGAACGTTGGAGTTCTAAAAGTCTACTATTCCTCGGGATTTTATTGTCTTTTATAATTCAATCATACAGAAAATTTATTTAAAGATACAATGGTTAAACCGGACACCTTCCTTCACCGAGTCCTGGCTGCGACCCTACGTGCAGCGGTGGGACTTGAAGTTAGTGAGCACCGAAGGCCGCGCGGTTATACGAACTCGTCTACACTGTTAGAGAGCAGAGTGAAATGACGGACTTTTAAGCCAATAATTTGACACAAATAAACGAATAATTCTTCATGATTTCAAATAACTGAATCTTCGAGTAATAACTACAAAGTATTTTGACTTCCCCCGGTGTATATTTCGTTCGAAACAACGAATAACTCACACGTGTACGAAAGAAGAGTTTTCGTGCCGTAGAGTAAACCAGTTTTTTTTAATGTTTTGTTAATACATCAAGAATATTATTTTGGATCTAAGTTCAAAGCAAGTGATGTCAGTGCCCGTGAATTTACGAAGATAGCTATTAATTAACGAAGATCCCTGGATAATTTGTAACTAACATTATTCGTAAATTTAAGATGTAAATTTTTAACATTGTATTTGTAACTCATAGTGCGGGTTCGAGCCCAGACATAAAAAATAACTTACAATGTCACTTAAAAAACAGCACCAATTATGTGACACATTAATTTTGTTTCTACGTGGAGTATTCTCACGTCGTTATTGAGCACTTTCTACCGATTATCAATTCAATATGTAAATATAAAACAAACAAAAAAAAAGTTTGTTATGTTTGCAATTGGCAAGATTTGTATAGGTCTCCTGATATTGTGTTTTTACAGCAATTATAGCCTAAAATCTTTACATCTTTAATAATAAAATAGTTTATGTCAGTCTGTAGTACGTACGCCGAGGAGAGAGCCGTGAATATTAATACCTAGATCAACCTGGCTGAAAAGGAGGGGGGGAGGAAGTTTGTGGTTTGTCCGTAATTTTTTTTTTAAATTAGATTTAATTTAGTTTTCGCCCCTCACTATCACGTGCAAATAACATGCACTTATAAATAGTTTAATGAAATAAAGCAGGGTAAGGTATCTTTAAACTCAACTCTTTGCGGGTTTAAGTTTTTTTTCTAAATTAGTTTTTAAGATGCTCTCACTTAGTCTCCCAGCTTCTAATTTAGTTATTTTGATCGCAAAGCCTATTCCTAGAGCGTCTTCGCGTGAGAAAAAAAATCAATGACCTACTTTTTAAATCAAACGCAACGTAAATACGCAGTCAAAAACTAATGCGTCATTCTACAATATAAAGGTGAGGAAAAAAGTGTGTGGAGGGGGGCGGGGAGAGAAACGCACATTCCAAAATAGAAACATTAACAAAATTTAACTTATTAATTTATGTTTCCTCGACATCGAAATCACCAAAGACGGACATATTTAACACGGTCATCAAGGGAAAATCGCGGGTAGAAGCGACCATGGCCTTTGTCGCGAGGAAAGAAACCCAGTTCCTCCCTCCCCCTTCCTTTAGATGAGATAGAGGGAGACCAAGCAGATATCAGGAATCAGGATCGCTGGATCGTGGTCGTTCCGGACACACGAGTCCCGCTGTTTCACCTGCGACGCGCCACATCGCGCGATTCCTACTTTTCTTTCCATCAATGTTTTTTTTAATCATTTTATTTTAATTAAGCGTGCAGATTAAAAAAACAAAGCTGGAGGGAAGTGGCGAGCTAAATTTACGAGTGTGTTTGCGTCCGGCGAATCCGAATGCAGGGCGGCGAAGACCGCAGATTCACTCCCACCCCCCACCCCCACCACCCAAATCAACTATTTCTCATTCCTCCCCCAGAACAACCGGGGACCAAACCTCCCTCGTGTAATGAAATTGGGTGTTTCCACGGCTGGGCGGTGTCAGCGGGGTCGTGATAAACAAAGGGGGGTGGTGTTTGGGTGGGGAAGGGGTGTGGGGGTGGTGGTAACCCAGCTTGGTCCTGGAGGCGGCGCATGTAAAAATAAACAACCCTCCCCACCCCCCTCCTCCCGGCAGCAAGCAGCAGCTCCGTCGGCTGACTATCCTCGTCTCCACTGCCGCAGGCCACGCGCTCACCCCGCGAGGTGGGGTGATAAGGTCGACGCCCGCTGGTGCTTCTGGCGCGACGTCGCCTCTAAGCGCGAGGCCCATGAACTGGCGGGCAGTCGCCTCGTCGTGCACAGGGCAACTAACGTAGCGGAGAAATGAAGATGAAGGTGTAACGCAAGTGTTGTCCTCATGTGCTTTCAGGAATCTTCAACCGGGCGTTTCATTTCTAACAATTGTTAGTCTGTTACAAAATGAATCCGAGAATTTTTCTTAACTCTGCTACAATATCACAAACTTGACAAATCTGAATGCAGTTTTCTCTAGCTTTTAATTTACAAAAAAAAAAGTAGTAAGTCATTAAATGATGAGTGTTATTCATAAAAATTTGTCATTACCATTTTTCTATGTATGCAATAAAAGTAAAAATGCGTATAAAATCTGTATGAGAAAACTATGAATTTTTTCGCTAACACAATTTATTTCTAGTGCTTTGTAACATTTAATTTACCTAATATTACGATGGGAGATTGAAAAAAGTATATCAAAGACGACTTACAAAAAAAATAGGTGTTTCATGCAGTAAATATACTGATCGATCTGCATCCAGCTCAATATTGATGAAACTTCAATAAAATATTTTTCAAGTAAATATTTGCTCAATTTAAATGAACAATGTGAAAGAGTCTTTAACAAATCAGTTATTACCTTTGTTGACAATTTTTTTTTTATTCTCGCGCATGCGCATAACACTGTAGCCATCAGACAGTCTGCTCGTCTCGAAGTTGAAGCAGTCGTTCGATGTTGTCGCCTCGTGTCTGATCGCGACAGTTTTTGTGGCGTCGTGCCTCGTAATGTGTGTGCCCCGGCCCTAAGTTGTGTGTAAATAGCACTCCACCCTTCTTACGTCATTCAACAATCCCGAAGCCGACACGCGTTCAAGTCTTCAGACGAAGCGTCCCGGTCCGTCGACTAACGAGACGGCACGGAACCACTCGTCTCAATTAGCAGCCGCAAAGGAAGACTAATTTACCCAGAAACGTGCGTCGTCCCCCTTCCGTCCCGTAAAATTAGCTCCTCCCAACTGCCGCTAACAGCCAACACATGCCAGATATTAGAATACATGTTACAGCTGTCATTTCACGAGATTGCCAATGCACTTTTAGAGATTAAATCGTAAATTTACGGACTTCTTAATGAATAATTTAACTTAAATAAACCAAGAGTTCTACGTAATTTCAAGCCAAAGAATCTTCGTTGAAACCACGGTGTTTTTAAGAATTTCGAAGTTGCATGTTTCGATTCAAACAAAGGTGGACAAAATAAGAGTGTTCTTACTGTAGACTTAACCAGTTTTGGAATAATTTGTTACCATACCAATAATAATTTTTTTTTTTGGATTCATGTTCAAAGTAAGTATATTCAGTGTCCGCAAATTTACAAAGATAACTGTAAATTTACAAGATCCCGGGATAATATGTAACCATATTTCTTCGTAAGTTGAAGAAAATTTTTAACAGCGTGGGAGTTAAACGACATGGAAGTAAAATACTTCCTATATGATGGATGTTTACCTTAATCTGACTGATGCAGAACCATGCAAATTTTAAGATTTTGAAACTGTGCGAGTTAAAACACTTAAGTATCGTCTGTGATTTTGTGATCGATCCGAGTTTCTCTCACCCGCATGTTACTGTCGACACACTAATCTCAGTCACTTCACGCGGACCGGCAAGACGACCGCCAATTACAAGGAAGAGACAGCTGGCACGGCCATAACTCATTGAAGTCTAATGAGTGTTCAGATCATTCCGTGAAAAATACCTACCTACCCCTATATGTACGCATGTAAATCAGTTATTTAAAAAGTAATTAAGACCTGAACGTTAAAATCCTTATGAGAAGGTTTGAAGGGGGGAAAAAACTGTCTCTCCTGGGAATGATAATAGGTCGTTCGGAAATTCAATCACCGAGAGAACTGTTCTTCTATAAAGATGACACTTAAGAATGAGGGAATGGTTAAAGATGTAGGGGGAAGGGGGGAGTTGGTTGAAGTATTGTAAAAGTGAGGAAGGCCTCGTCAAGATTTAGTGGCTGAAAAAAAAATTCCTCTTGAAGATGGGCAGTCCGTAAAAGAGGCCCCATTTAGTTGATCTCCGACATGACAGATCGCGCATGGCTCATGCCGAATCGTTTCCTTTCTTTTGACGAGTTCTGCTGTTAATCCTTGCCAGAACTTTTCAAGTTAGAAGCTTTCACGAGCCATGTTCTAAGCTCAACACGCAAAACAGAGTAGGCCCTATGCCAATGATAACTCAATAACAGAGCGAAAATTCTCTGCCGTCTAGGCTCTGGGAAGACGCGTTCAATACCCAAAAACTTCCAAAAGATCAAGGAATATAAGTGTGCACTTAATAGTGGGACTTCGTCTTTATTTATCCGCCATATGTAATGGTTACAGTTTAAATATTGTTACTAAGGCTGGGTTCACAATTAAAAAATTAAGCGAGTGCATAGCAAGCCATGCACACGACCTGTGCGAACTGCGAAATCGGTTCACAATTGAATTCTTACTATTAATTTCAGCCAATGAAATTTCGCGAACTATGCGACATCTGTTAGCAGTGTTAGTAAATAAACATATTAACTTTCAAAATAACGATAATACTATTATTATCTCGACATTTTCTTACCAAAATATGGTTAGTAAATATAAACATATTTCTAGTCCCGCCAAAAAAAAAAATACCCCCTGCTCTTCTCTCATTGGCTGTTATGCCATGCGTACGCGACCGAAATAAAATATATTCATTTCACTCCTATGCGCACGACCTCGCTCCCATGCACACGACCAACTTTCTGCTACTGTGAATCGTTAGGTTAGGAAACATGGCGTTCAGATCCTATGCACACGACCTACTGTTACTGTTATTTTTTCAATTGTGAATCCAGCATAACTGGGAAGTATGGCCACCACGTGTTCCAGGTACCTGGGCGGGTCTTCCAGCGGGAGTCTGGCTCGAGGGGTCCGCACGGGTCCACTGACGTCACGCGCGCATACCGCTGGGGGATTAGGGCGGCCCGGCCTCGACATCCCCTCTCACCCCGCGCCCGCCTTCTTCGGCGCCGTCATCCACCCCTTAGCGGCCTACTGAGGCCACCGCGTGGAGTGGTGTGAATAAGCGCCGCTGTTCTGGATGCTTCGGGCGTCGGGTCAGCCCGAGATGACGCGACAAGTCACAACCACTCCAGGAAGTTACAGAAAGAGGAACAACGGGTGTAAAAGCGACGACGCCGGCCTCCGCGGGAGTTCCAACAGGCGAGTTGAGTGGTTGAGTGCGAGTTAGGCGGGCGACGGGACCGTGCGTGTGCGACTGAGTGGCGGGAGACTGTGTGTGTGTGGACAGGCGCGAGGTAAGGGGCGAACCACTGTTGAGCCTGGCTCCAGTGAGGAGTGTGAACTGCGGATTGAACAGATACTTAGTGATTTGTGAACATATATTAAGTGTGGCGATTTGATTAGTACTGTTAATATTAGTAGCAAATAAAACTGCATAAAATTAATAAAGCTTTCCTTACGAACCAGATTTTCCCCAATCGTAACAATATCATAATTTCATTGCTGCCAACGTCCAGCAACATCCATCAGTAATAACACTTATGCAAGTAATAAAACACGCGTAAAACGAACGCCAAATGCTAGACTTTACAAAATAATTAATCCTCACTCCTTTACAGCAACGGACTAACTCGACCTTTAGGTAGTTAAAAAAAACTACACATGTTTTGAAAATATAAAGACGGTTTCATGAGTTTTCCAAACTGTTTGAGCGAGATTTATCGTACGAGACGCTGACACACGCAATATTTCAAACGTGTTATTAAGTTTCTCTGCTTCCGTGATGAATAAATAACACCCCGTGGTTCCGCAACTCGACGCGTCTAAACCGGTAATGATTACGGAACGGTTGCCCTAGGCACGACGTGAAGACTGAGAGCCTTAGAAGTACCAGCGCGCGCGGGGTGTGGGTTCGAACCCTCGGAGCCACGCGGGAGTAGACGCCCCAGCGCACACACGAGGGAGGGAGGGAGGGAGGGAGGACCCCCGTCAACTCGGGCGGGCCCTCCATCCCTCATTACGAGGCAATCAGCCCCCAGGGGGGGGGGAGGGGGGTAGAGCGGCGCGTGCCATGATGGCGCCCGGGGAGTGTCGAGAGGCGGAGGCAAGCACGCGCGCGGGATATCGCACTGAGGGGAAGAGAGGGGGTTTCCTTCACCTGTTCGCCCCCCCCCCCCCCCGGGTGCGCTACGGCCCCCGGGGTTAAAGCCGAGGTCGACTTCGCGACCCGCAGTGGAGCAGGGATGTTAGACGTACCAACTTGTTGGTACACATACCATTCTTCAGGGTCTTGCACCATGTACCAAGTAGAAATTGTGCTGGTATGCAGAAATACCAACTTTGAACATCGACCATACGCGATGCGCCATGCATTACCAATTAACATTAGGCGTGGACGAATAATTCGAATAGTTGCGTTTTAATAATTCCATCTGTATACTTTTAATAAAACGGCATTTTAAGAGAAATTTTTAAATGCTAATTTAATTGAAAGTATTCATACTAGGTGCTAACGTTTTTATGGCCATCTTATAATTTCAGAAGCTAGTTCTCTAGAAATTGATCACAGCGCCATGCCGTATTGCCGTCATGGCGTGCCGATTGAATAAAAAATAGGTTACCAACCTTATCATACTTTATTTGTTGACAATTGTGTAACCTTTTATGTTTCCATTAAAGCAGTTTATATAAATATCATTATATATATATATATAAAATCTATGAAACAAAATCTACAGGATCTTTTTCAGTGTAAGATCTTGGAGTGTACCAGTTTTTTTTTCTTCAGATACCAGATTTTAGTGTCATCTGTACCAGGTTCGTTGAGCCACTGTCTAACATCCCTGCAGTGGAGCGTGTTCTGTTTGTTCCCAACACGCCGCGAGGCTAGGCCCTTGTCCTGGAACCACGATGTTTCTCAGTAATAACAACCACACTAGAGACTAGACTAAATTACCAACCTGGTGTTGTTGTCTCGTCAGTCCGGGAGACGGCAGATGGTGTGCCCAGTGTGAACCATGGAGGTTTTTGTCTACTTCTTACCTGCAAGGCATGAAAAATTATTAAAATGATACCAACATTAAGACAAGGAAAAATCTTTTTTTTTTCTACTAGACAATGAATTTTTTTTAAAAATAATTGTCGGTTTTATGGGGGGAAATTTACTTACAGTACTAAAATTCCTAAAAAGATGATATTTATCATGTTTAGTACCAAATAATAAAATATATAATATACTATTTAACTATAAAATATTTTGTAGCCACACCTCTTGCACTACTTTTTCTTCATACTCTCTCTCCCCTGTGTTGTTAGTATGGAGCTGTCTGGTATTAGGCTCTTAGTATGTTTGATGATAATGCAACTCATAACAGCTTCAAATGAGTCAAGTATGGCAACCGATTTTGAATTTATTTATTTATTTTTGTTCGAAAGGTGACATGATCGAGTGTGTTCTTGACCACGACTCAAGAATCTGCTCAAGAAGACGTTTGAAGATCATCAGCTCTTTTCTAGTTGATGAAGTGATGTGATGAAGTGATCTATAGGTCTGATCGATTCGAAATTTGCTATCCTTTCACTTCAATGATATTGCAAGAACATGGTAACCTTGACCTGATGCGGTATGGTATGGATGGTGTAGTACGGTACAGACGACAAAAACAAAACAATGGTAAAATACGATGATAGTGTTTAATGCATTTTAATTACTAATAGTGGCTTAAGTCAGAATTGCAAAGTCGGGGGTGTTTTAAATTTTTATTTTAAGTTTTGTTTCTCATTATCTACGAATTTCAGGTTTCGAAGAAGCACTGAGAGTCATCAGATATTCAAAAATTAGTTTCAAGCATCACCCCCCGCCCCCCGCTGCGATCACCAGAAACAGGTTTAGTCGTCTATCCCCCTTCCCCTTCCACAAAAATCCTTTTCTCGAAAACCTGGCTACGCCCATAATACGCCGTAAATTTTCTCTTGTAATAGGTACTGAATAATCAAGTAAAATTACAGATTCTAAATCAATTGTAAAGAAAAAAAAAACGTTCGCTGTAAGTAATACTGGGTTCTGTTTCTTGCGCGGGCATTTATGCTTTGTGTCGCCCCAGTACCTCCAATAGTTATAAAGTTATTTGTAAACCGTTCCCCGGATAACTTTAACAGTATTAACTGCGCTTATTAATACGCATAGTAAAAAAAATAAAGTCCAAAAATTATTCAATGTTAGATTATCTTTTCCATTATTTAAAAAAAGAATGCTTTTATAAAACATCAATAAAAATTCAAAAATTATTATACGTTGATAATCGTAAGCGCGACAGTATGAATTCAGATTTGTTTCCGAAAATTGTATTTCGAGTACGCAAAAAATAACCACAGCATCGTGTTGTACTATTTCTTGACAACTGGTTTCCAAAGGAGTTTCTTTGTAAAAGTGGGTACATGCACAAAGGCAACGAGACTTCCAACATTATTTATAGTGGGTCTCTGGGCCTTGTGATTACCGGTAGCCTGCAAGAGAAGCTGTCGCCGTATTTGGCCGGTCCGTTCGGGACGCGTTTGCTCCCGCACAGGATGGCTGTGATTACTGTGTCGACAAGACAAGCAGCTAACAGAAACTCGACCATTCAGCAATCACGGAACACAGACGATGCTAAAGTGTGTTAGCACACAGTCATTCTTGAAATTTTGAAATATTTTACCGAAAAAAATACATGACCCTATATCAAGATGTCTACTAATACCCAATTGAAAACAATTTCGGGACTTTTGTCGATACCTTTTAACGTTTTAACAAAACATCCCTAATAATTTATTTTATAATTTTATCAAAATTTGATTTACACGTATGTATTTATAACTAAAAATAAACACAAGGAAATTTAATACAAATTTTTTTATAATTTGCATATTTTTTTAGCTAACATTTTTTAAAGAGATAAGTTTCAAATGGTTTAAGTGTACAGTTTTCAAATATGAGGCGTGTGTTTTTAAGTAAGTACTGTTTTAAAATAAGGTCACTGCAGCGCTGCGGTCGGCATTCCGCGCATGCGGGCTGTGTACCTATGTAAATCTGTTGGCCAGCCACAGAGGCCATTACAGAAACATTCGACCGTGTTAACGTTCGTTTGTGAGTATTTAAATTCTTCCGCCAACTGAGAATCCCACCGACTGTGTAAAAGACGCTGTGTTTTTTTTTTGTGATAAAGACGTAACAGTGGCCGAAATTCATCGTCAGATCAGTGAAGTGTACGGAGAAAACATTCGGCAAAAAAGACGAAATAGTAAAAAGAGCGTTCTATTTCACTTTTTTCGTCAACTTTCTGCATCAAATCTTCAGAAATGAGAGGTCACATATTCGTTCATTATGAACATTTGTGCGACCATCTTTAAAAGCTCTAACACAATTCCGTACCATTCAATTGGGTGATTGAAAGACGTCATCTTGATTCAGCAATATTCTGGTTTTTATGAGCATAGCACATGATTTTGCGAAATGCCTTGTTTTAGATAGTGACCAACTGCTACAAACAGCTTCTTCTGCGAACTAATAATTAGGGACCGGAAAAATTTGCGGATTCAATTACCTGTAGGATGAACTCCATAGTTCTACGTACACTCGGTCAAATGTCACCCACTCATTGGCTGCTGTCTTGTGAGACGTCCCAACGTAGCAGCCTGTGATTCGATACAGCTTTGGTTGAGTTTTTCTCATTGGCCCAGAGTCATCCAGGTGAGTTGTGAGCCAATAGCAGAGGCAGCACTGAGATAACTATTTGTATTTTAGCCTATCGCGAAATGAATTCGCGAATTTTTCCGGTCTCTACTAATAATTGATGTTTGTTGTTGACGTCATGATGATTACAGCTGTAATAATACTGCCCATAGAAACTGATTTACTATGTTAGGAAAATCAATCAAATAGCTGGGTGTGACGGCATTTGGTTCCGCCCCACCATGAACAGACAGACGCAGAAAACGGGACAAGAATAGTCACCCCCCCCCCCCTTCCCCATTGGGTCCAAAGTTCCCGTGTGGTCATTGATGATGGGCAGAACGATTCAATTCATTTGAATCTGTTCCGTGAAATGATTCTTTCAAAAGAATTGTTCATTTCGTTGTTTCTGATCTGACCATCGTCAACGGGATCTGGAACATGGCAAGAGTCATAACTCGTTCACCCATTCGAGTATTCGTTTACGTCCAGGCGACTGGCCTCGTCACTTGGCTGATTAGAGTTCTGGTCTGCTCGGACAGCTGAAATTCCAGATGTCTAACTGAATACCGACGGTTACAGAAAATGAGTGTACACACATTTCAGAGCTCTCGCCGATAAATGTACGTAAACAAAACATAGGCAATCCATGAATAATAATTGTAACGCGATGCTGTTTGGGTCGCCAACACCCTCACTCCTTTAAGTGTTACAGTTTTTCTTTGATTAGTCATCGTTTGCTCTTGTCAACACGCGCACGATGAGATAACTGATTACTGGGACTCCTGACGTCATGTGTCTACTTTACGAACGAATCAAACTGGCCGGGTCAGTTTCCTCACTTTCTCTCAACCTCATTTTATATTCTTCCGAATCGTGTCAGCTTTCGAGTAAGCAACTCTAAAAAAAGAACCGATTCCTCACATATCGAACGAATCGTTCACGAACGACACATCAACACACAAGGCAAGGAAGATAAAGAGTCGCAACACAATGCTATAACTAACGCTTTCTTTGGAAATCAGCGAAATGTGAGGTATTTATCGACAACCTAACAACCTAAAAGTCGTTATGTTATTTGTGTCTGGGAATGTTTACCATAAATGTTTCAGATTATCTATTTTCCAACACGGAGCAACCAAAACAGCATGTTAAAGTGCTTTATCTTTTGTTCTAAAATCTAACCAAAACAACCCTTAGCTGCAAAGTATGAAGCGCAAAAAATCATAACTTCAGAAAATTGCAAAAAAAAAAAAAAAAAAAAACATACCTGCACGCGTCTTCTCCACATGTGCTCATGGCAGCCATGCTTATTTCTTTGCCACCAAGATACTACAATACTATCAACAAAAAAAAATTTTCCGGGGTATAATACTTTGCAGTTATTCTCAATTAGCCACCCCGTAAGTTCTGAACTAATAATGTTTGTAAAATTACTTTTTCATTAAAGTCATTATGTTTAAGAATTTTCAATGTTTTCATTGTATGTATTTTTTTTTTATGTTGGCATTTCTCAACCGCAGTCTTTTTTTTTCCTGTGGCCACATTCCGCCTGCACAGTTGCGCGGGAAGCCTTCATTTCACAGACGAGAGAGCCAAAACCCGAAGTTCCCCGAAGTTTACATGATTTAACAGCATCTGTAATGTGGCTATCCTAACCAAATCAACCGTCCACAATGTTTTAAAGGATTTATAATGCAGCTAACCTAACCTAATTGACCATTAGTATCCTTTTATCAACACCGCCATATTTATTTACAATGAACAAAAAAAAACGAAGATGCACGATCGGTTGGGACCGGAAAAATGGTTCAATGACCTGTAGGATGAACTCCATAGTTCTACGTACACTCGGTCAAATGTCACCCACTCATTGGTTGCTGTCTTGTGAGACGTCCCAACGTAGCAGCCCGTGATTCGATACAGCTTTGGTCGGGTGTTTCTCATTGGCTCGGAGTCATCCAGGTGAGTTGTGAGGCCAATAGCAGAGGCACAACACTGAGGTATGTATAACTATTTGTATTTTAGCCTATCGCGATATGAACTCGCGAATTTTTCCGGTCTCTAACGATCGGGTGTTCGGCTGTCTCTCGTCTGCGAAAAGAAGGCTTCCCCCAGTTGCGCGGCCCTGCATCTCCAATGGCGGCACCCGTCACAGGCGCGGGCGGCAGCTAGCTGGGAGCTCCGCTGCCGGGGCCCAGACGTGGCTGAGCGCCAAGACGCTGGTTCCAGAGGGGCCTCCCCCGTCCTTCCCCTCCCCCCCCATCATAATCCTACCCGCATCGCGCGGCCCGGTATCGAGCGCCAATCGGCGCGACGCTATGTCTGTCCACTGGCGGATCCACAGAGGCATATACTTCTCCTG
Organism: Bacillus rossius redtenbacheri; assembly: GCF_032445375.1. Classification (NCBI taxonomy): domain Eukaryota; kingdom Metazoa; phylum Arthropoda; class Insecta; order Phasmatodea; family Bacillidae; genus Bacillus; species Bacillus rossius. Next base: position 67,290,444 of record NC_086333.1, on the reverse strand, counting down.
CTTCACCATCATAGCTAGAGACCCGGAAATTTCGCGGATTCATCTAGTCGCAAGCTAGAATGCGAACCTTCACACTCTCGCACTGTGTTCGTGATCGGCACGCAGTTGTTTGGACACGCCCGTCTACGACCGACCGTGAGCCAATGATGATGCCCAGCTAGGAGAGAAGTAAGCGAATCAGGTAGTGCCAAATAACAAGGATGAAAAATGTTCTCGCTAAGAAATCAACCAATGGGAAAGTAAACATGGGTCGAGCACACCTATAACTTTGAATTCTATCCTGAGGCCAGAAGAATCCGCGAATTTTCCGGGTCTCTAATCATAGTTAACCAAACTCATTTAAGTATTATATTACTGCAGTGCTACAGATAACAGGAAATGTACTGAACCGCAAATAAAATATACTAAATATTTCAATTCTAAATGTACTTAAAATTGTATTAGAAAATATTAATTAGGCCCTCCCATAAAGATTTTTTTTTCTCGCAAGACAGCAATCCTGGCGAATTATTTCTGAAAAAAAAAAAAAAAACAAGAAAATTAAATAACCAACAAAGCCGAGCCTAAAAGGGGTAGTATTTGAAATCATATTGCTTCTAATACCTCGCGTGATTGCATATGATTTTAAATAAATTTATAATATAGCCACATATAATTATTTATAAATGGTGTTTTCTACACAAGTTCTTATGAAACGGTTCCAATGAACTCAACGGCAAATAATTTTCATGTCAGACTTAGCATGTTTTTCAAGATTTAGAAAAAAACTCTATTATTATTTATTTATGAATGAATGATAAACTAAAAAAAAAGTTTTAAGACGAAGGCCACATATGAACGGATAATCCAAAACTGTATACCACATAATTTCATGCTTTCAGCACATAATAATTTGCCCTTAAGTTCATAAAACCCATTAAATTAGGGCTTGTTTAGTAAAAAAAAAGCCTTTTAAAAACAATTAAATATGGTTATATTATGAATTTATTTAAAATCTTGCGCAAAAACACTAAATATTTGAAGCAAAATAGTTTGAGATACCACCTCTTACGTCGCTGTGATTAACCGTGCGACGTAAGGCCGTAACAAACAAAACCAAAGAAACCCATCACAAAGTTCAGGTTCCCCCCTTCACTTGTCTCTAATGACCAAGAGGACGGCGAGAAATAAAAACCCTAATTTATAGGGACATGCATATTTCGCGAAAAGATTCCGCGACTAGCTGAAAGTTAAAACACTGTAGCATCACCTGTGTTTCGTGGGTTGGGTGAGTTTATTTCAGTTTCACGTCGATTGTTACAACACCAATAATAGTTGTTGAGTGCGGAAGCAAATGAGTTCTGATTGGCTCGGTGAAAATAAGGCAACTACTTCTTTCGCAGACGGCCGCCAATCACAAGGATGAAACCGCTGGTGCGGGTATACATTGTTGCAGTCTAACAGTGCGTTCAGATTTATTCGCGAAAAATGTCTGCCCCTACTAATTTATCTATTTCTAGGGACCGGAAAAATTCGTGGGTTCAATGACCTGCAGGATGAACTCCATAGTTCTACGTACACTCGGTCAAATGTCACCCACCCATTGGCTGCTGTCTTGTGAGACGTTCCAGCGTAGCAGCCTGTGATTCGATAAAGTTTTGGTCGGGTGTTTCTCATTGGTAGAGACCGGAATAATTCGCAAGTTCATTTCGCGATAGGCTAAAATACAAATAGTTATACCTCAATGCAGCCTCTGTTATTGGCTCACAACTCACCTGGATGACTCTGGGCCAGTGAGAAACACCCAACCAAAGCTGTATCGAATCACAGGCTGCTACGTTGGGACGTCTCACAAGACAGCAGCCAATGAGTGGGTGACATTTGACCGAGTGTACGTAGAACTATGGAGTTCATCCTACAGGTCATTGAACCCGCGAATTTTTCCGGTCCCTACTCATTGGCCCAGAGTCATCCAGGTGAGTTGTGAACCATTAACAGAGGCAGCACTGAGGTATAACGATTTGTATTTTAGCCTATCGCGAAATGAAATCGCGAATTTTTCCGGTCTCTATTTCCATTCCGGAATTTCCCTGGCCGTGCCAGAATCCTGCCGGGGGGTCAACCCGGGTAGATGGCGGAGTTAGGAAGGGGGGGAGGGGAAGCACATGTAAACGAGGAGCGGCTGGCGACCGCGTCAGCGCGCGTCGCCATGGCAACCCGAAACAAGGCGGCGCGGGCGGCACGTGAGGCCGCGGGACGGACCGGCGCCGCCGACGTCGCGTCGCCGCGACGCCGAGCGCCGGGCCGGTTCGTTGTTCGTGGGAAGCCTTCATTTCACAGACGAGAGAGCCACACCCGAAGTTCCCCCAAGTTCATGCTGCTGCTTTTTTTTTCCGTTCTATCTCATTGTTAGGGACCGGAAAAATTCGCGGGTTCAATGACCTCCAGGATGAACTCCATAGTTCTCCGTACACTCTGTCAAATGTCACCCATTCATTGGCTGCTGTCTTGTGAGACGTCCCAGCGTAGCAGCCTGTGATTCGATAAAGTTTTGGTCGGGTGTTTCTCATTGGCCCAGAGTCATAAAGGTGAGTTGTGAGCCAATAGCAGAGGCAGCACTGAGGTATAACTATTTGTATTTTAGCCTATCGCGAAATGTATTCGCGAATTTTTCCTGTCTCTACTAATAAATCGATGAACGCCGGCTGCAAGCACGAAAAAGTGTCCCGTTACGCTCATTTTATATCGCTCTTTGCTGACCTGAACCTCCTAGCATTGCGACCGAGTCCGTGGCGTAATTCTGTTTTCATGCATTTCAATGTAACATTTTCATTGCTCTTTGCTAACCCGTTCCTCCTAAAATTGCTGCAGAGTCCGTGGCGCAAATATATTATTTTTGACTGCATCTTGGTGTTGGGTAAGCCATTTTCCTTCACATCATCCTTGAGATACTCCCATTCGTTTCCTACTTTTCCTATCATCGTCCTATCCTTAACAGAATAACACAGATTGAAAGAAGTTAAATAGCAAACATGTATAAAAGTTATAGTTAAAATATTATCTTCGTTAAAGTAATAAACATATTTGAATTAATGAGTGCAAATAAAAGTAAATTGATCAATTAAATTGTAGATTTCATTTCACTCCTTCTTTGTATCCATACAAAATTGTGATAATTCAATAAAAATTATTCAATTTTATTCATAAAAGTATGCAATAATTTCATCAATGTTTTGTTATGACGTTTTCACGTTAAACTATCGTCCGTAAACCGACTTTACAGACAACCAATTTTTTTGTTTTTCCGTTCTATCTCATTGTATAAACCGGTGTGGCATTAAATTTTGCGGTCGATTAGGATAGGTTAGCTACATTATAAATACTTTAAAAAATTGTGCATGATTGGTTATATTAGGTAAGTATAGCTACATTAAAAATAGTGTGAAATCATTTTATGGTTGCTCAGCAAATAACTTTTTTAATATGTAGCTATCCAGGGCTAGGAAACCGTTTACATGATTTCACAGTATCTTTAATGTAGCTATCTTAACCAAATCAACCGTCCACAATGTTTGAAAGTATTTATAATGTATCTAACCTAACCTTTTACAATGAACAAAAAAAACCGAAGATGCACGATCGGACGTTTGGCTCTCTCGTTTGTGAAAAGAAGGCTTCTCGTGGTTCGTACCTAGCGAGACCGCGAAATGTCGGGCCGCTCGCGCGTTCGCGTCGCCTTCGCCTCGCCAGCACTCACTCTCTTATATAGTCTTTGCTCTCTTAGGAACACACACCGCCGAACCACCTAGAACTAGCATTACTTAGAACACACCACTTAGAGCATCCAGGGCTAAGAAAAACGTAACTACGTAACTCCGAAAAACACAACACCGAACCACGTAACTCAGAAACATTTAACGTAGAAATACTCGTCTTAGAACTATCATAATTTAGAATATGTAACTTAGAAACACACGCCACAGTAAAACATAACTTACAAACACACCACCTAACAGTCATGAAATGGAAAATTATATCCTGTACGTTTCTAAGTTATGTGTTCTAATTTATTACAGCACTCCGTCTGTAAGCATTTGCCTAGCCTGAGGGAGGGAATATGGGGGGTGGTTGTCGTTTGAAGATAATGGTGGAAAAACCCTGTATCGTGGATTTCACAGAAAGGGGTACCTAGGGGAAAAAAATGACGATCAAATCGTTTCCATTCGAAGCTTACAAAAATGCAGAAGGCGTAGCTACCATTTGCCAAACAAGGCCTTAAGTCGCTTGTCACCTCTTCGTCCTCCCCATTATCTTCCCTTTATTTTTTCTGCAAAGTGGTCGCGTTAGTCTAGGTCATGTAACGTGTTGCAAATTTGAAACTTCTCAAAAGTAGTACCAGAGGCAACTGAAATTACGTTGAAAAACTTTGAAAACTTTTAGGTATATTATTTTAGCGTACAGTTATCTTATATTAATAGTATTTATAAATTGTTGTTAGTTAATTTAATCAGGTAATCGTGTGTGTGTGCATAGAATGTTGTTTTAAGTGCGTGAGTGTAACTTGACGTCACGAGCGACATTTCTTCCCAACTTGTAACATGATGTTTGTCTGCGAACAATGACCTCCACATGAACTTGGCTACACACACCGTCGACAGAGCATTATTAGCTCACGGTCGCTCAATCCCCTCCACCCAAGTCCTCGCATGAGATAGCGGCACAAAACGCTCTTCCTCCGACAACAATGGCAAACAAACTGCTGAATGACTGCGTCTGACGCCAACCGACTTGCTGGCATCTAGTAAGGAAGTATCTTGGCAGAGGGAAAATAACGGGGTTTGAGCTTATTTGCACCGTGCCACGGGCCATATTCGCAAGAAAATGCCGTTCTTACAAAATATATATTATTTTAATTATTTTTGTAGATCAGTATTGTTAAACAGTTCTATATGAGTTGTTTTAGCTGTGTAAGTAAATATTTTCTGATATCCTGAGCAGTTATTTTTGGAGTAATAATTTTGTTATTACATGTTTATTTAGAAAATTACTTAAATAATTATATATTTTTTTCTCTCTCTGTCGTTTTACCCCTTACGATTGACTTACGAGTCCAGGTTGAATTGCCAAAGAAATTTCACTTCTATCACGTGTAATGAGTTACACGCAATCTTTTTTACGAGTAAGTTTTATTATTAATTGAGTTTTAAAAGAAAATGTTCCCACTAAAATCTCAGAGGGCAGTAGACTTTTATAAGTCCAAAGTTTACACACAGAAATTTAAGAAATGATTTTGCTTGAGAAAAGAAAACAGAACATTTCATATTTTGGTTTTTTATTTAACTTAACTGTTTTGAATTCTTTTTTTAAATTCAAATGTTTCATTTCTTAGTTAAAATAAGCCATAAATACATATATATAATGTTATTTAATAAATGAAAAACAAATGTCAAGTTTATATGAAAGACATGCTTCCAACTAACACGCATGCAAACGGGCATTTTAAATATAGACTTCTTGCAAAGACAATTCCTTCCTCTTCTGTGAATGAGGCGTGCTGGGCTAGATGTGGAAGGAAATGCATTTATTGTACCACATTATAAGTATTACAATAATCCTTCCACATAAAGCTCTCTGTAACCTTATGCAGATAAGTTGCTGTAAGTTTCTTATTCTGTCTTCACTAGTTTTTTTTTTTTTCGTTTTAAATCCTTGAAGGTGGGAGTTTGGAAGGCGAACGCCCTACCCCCCCACCCAACCACGGCTTAGTCTCTGGTCTCGAGAGCTGATGATGTGAATCCACAAGCTCGCAAACTGCACTAGAATACCTAATAACTAGAGAACGGAAAAATTCGCGGATTCCTTTCGAGACAGGCTGGAATCCAAACTCGTTTAGCTTAATGCTGCGTCAGTGATTGGACCGCAATTTACCTGAAGGACTCTGAGCCAATGGCAAACACTCAACAAAAGAAGTATCCAATCATAAGAATCGCAGTAAACAGGTGTCCCGAGTCGGTAGCCAATGACCAGGTGATAGTTGCCCGAGTACATAGAGAATCGTGGAGTCTATCATAGTGGTCATTGAAATCGCGATTTTTTCCAGTCCCTACTAATAACTAGGGGCATGCAGATTTCGCGAATCACAGTGATTCAGTTCGGAAGTAAACGCGTCCTGAGTGGCTCGGTCAAACAAGGCAACGACTTCTCTCACAGACGGCCGCCAATCACAAGTAAGAAACCACAGGTGCGGGTATACCTTGTTGCAATCTAATAAGTGTTCAGATTTTTTCGCGAAAAGTACCTGCCGCTACTAATAACTAGAGACCTGCGAAATTCGCGGTTTCGATGGCCTTCAGGATAGACTGCACATACCCCTGTACACTCGGGCAAATAACGCAAGTTCATTGGCTGCCGACTTGTAAGTCGTCTCAGCTGGTTTGTCTGTGATTCGATCCTTCTTTGGTTGAGGGTTTATAACTGGTTGAGATTCGTCCAGATGAACAGTAAGCCAATAGCAAAATTATCTAAGAGGTATATGTGTTTGAATTCTAGCCTATCACCGAATGAATCCGCGAATTTTGCAGGTCTCTACTAATAACAATTCCGACATCAATTTCCCTTAAGCAAGTCTTCAAAAAAAAACAACAACCTTTCTCCCACGGGTACGTACCAATTTGTCTTCAACAGAGCTCAGAGCTCGGAGGTAGGAACGCGTGCAGTTTCTGCGAAGATCCAGAAGTTGCCTGTAACTACGAAGAGCCATTCGTTTACATGAGGTGTGCATTCTTAGCAGAAACGACCGAGTTACTACACTTCCCAACGGTGTCGTAAACGCAACGATACTGACAAGTGCTTTATACGGATAAAAAGTTTTTTTTTAAGTTGTGTTTTACGCCTCTTCGACAGCGAGGCCACTAAGAGACATATTTAGACTTCAATTACCGACATTGTCACAGATTGCGCACACCACTCCGTGACTTCTTACCTCCATGGTTTGAACTGCAGCACAGCGTGGCGGGTGTGAATGAATGCTTTATAACACGTTAGAAAGCGCTTAGCTCTGGCTTTACGCTTTATGGGAGGAGGTTCCGGCTTACAGAGCTTCCTAGCCAGGATGTTACCCTAGTCGTCAACCGCGGTAACAGGCGGAAGTTAGATTGGGGGGGGGGGAGAAAAAAGGGGTGGGGAAACCAGCTCATTAGCACGTGGCTGGGGTCGAACGTAAAAGACCCCCCCCCCCCCCAGGACATCGGCGGGGCTTAGGACAGGGATGTTGCGTCGTCTTCAGTCTCTTCATCGTGGTACAAAACTTCAAAATTTTGACACCGTGAGTCAAATAACAAACAATGTTTCGTTACTTCAGTGCCCGATTTCAAACTTGTTGTTTTATTTTTGTTTTGGCATTACTATAATTTATGGAATATTTCTTGAAATTTATCACGAAGGATCTCTTGCGTTTTTTTTTTGTCGCAATTTTCTTTATCGAGTGCGATATTTTTAAAACTAACTAAGCAACTTTTTTTCCTGATGAACTTAGACTATTTAATTTAGAAAAAAAGAAAATTATTGATGAATATGAAAGTATAATTTTTCATTTTAATAAAACCCATGCAAGATGCAAAGAAATGACGATCAAAACTTTTTCCTTTTGAATCTCACAAAAATGCAAAACGCATTTGCAAACAAGGCCTGTGTAGTTTGTCACCACTTTGTCTCTCTCTCTCCCCCCCCCCCCCCCAAAAAAAAATTTCCTTTTATTTTTCTGCAGTGTACGTTTTAATCTATTTCATGTAACTAGTACCAAAATTGATAATTTTCAAAATTAGTACCAGAGGTACCAATTTCCCAACTTTTAAAGCATCACAACATGGTGTTTGCCCACAAACAGTGACAAACACATGAAGCTGACCACAAACACTAATAGCAGAACAGCAGTTTACAGAAAGATACGTATACCATCGGTACTGCTTTTGAAAACTATTTAATGTGTGGCGAATGATTAATGGATAGCCTACAGTTTACATCAGGAATTTTTTTTTTCCTAACCTAACTAAAAATAAGTGTATTTTGGAGGGGTCCGGGTTAGGGAGGGACCTAGGTGCGTCTCAGGCCGAAGCCTATACGCCTAGTCATGCTGGGATTAGCCATGCAAGGAGAGGGTCGCATGCATCATGTGCTAGGAGGGGATTGGCCAGCCATGGCAGCGATTGGCGCCATGACTAACTCCCCTCACTCTTAAATCTAGACTATAACTAGAGATAGGTTGGGCCCAGGTAAAACCTGCATAGACACAGGGAAAACCCTGGGCACATTCATGCGGGATGCAAATTGGCATGCATTACGTGTAGGAATTTACAGGAGATAGAGGATGGTCTGGATGAAGTGTTGGACAGAGTAGAAAAGAGTCTACCATGCGGGGGTTGGGCACTTGGACTCGTGGTCCGCTTTTCTAGTTGTCCAGTACTGGATTTAGTGACCAGGGACGCAAGCGCCCCTGGTGGTGAGTGGTTGCACTGACCACTCACTCCGCCGCCAATCAGCACCTAAAAAACTAAGAAACTAAAACAGAAAAAGATAAATGACTTACAAACTAGGCATTTCGTTACGAAATATGCAAACACCCAACTCAGGGATGGACGTGCAGTGCTTAAGATAAAACTAAAATAAGAACTAAAAATATTTTATTATTTTTATTTTTTTAATTTTAATCAGGAATGAAATCCACAACCGCAACCCGAAAAGTTCCGAAGTTTACCGAAGTAACATGTTAGTTTAGGTTAGGTTAGGCCAGTATAATAAATAACAGTTTTTCCCCCCCCCCGGGAGGGTAGGTTTTGGTTATGTTATCGTAACTAAAATCAAAGGTTGGTTACGTTAAGTTAAAATACTCTACGACCGTAAAGTATATAAATCCTTGCAATATGTTTTTTTTTTTTTCCACGAGCGATCGGCAAACTTCTAGAACTTCGGGACAGTTCGGGTGTGGCTCTCTCATCCCTACGAACTGTAGGCTTCCCATGATTAATAAGTGTTTGAACGTTTGGTCGACATCGAGGTAGTTACAAACGAATTAGAGGTTGCACGGGAGGCAAACTGGGGAAGGGAGGAGGCGAGAAAACTTCCGGCGAACATTGTGAGCCAGGGGGGTTTTCTCGGGGGTATTTTCTTCCACTCCCCCCCCCCCCCCCCGGACACATTCATGTTCCACCCTCTCTCCAAACTAAGGGAACTAAAAAACATCATAATTAAAAAAAATCTACTTCATATGTTTTATAGTGAATTTTTAAGACGTGAGAAATGTGTTAAAATAGTATTCTAATGATGCAGTTATTTGACCAATTTTGAACATTCCAATTAACTGGGTGGGATATATTCCGTACCGCCCAAAATCCTCCATCATTCACCCTTCCCAATACTTGATGCTGGGTCCGCCCTTGCACTTATTTCGTGTATGCTCCCATTACATTCTCATCGTCTGTAACCATGGACCAGTAGCGGTTACGGGGAAAAGAGAGAAAAAGAAAAACGAAGGGATGGGGTTAAAAAGACGACGATGATGATAATAATAATAAATTGGTACACATCTATTTTAAAAAACTTACATTAGGTACTGCTGACACTAACACAACGGATCTAACAGCATATGGTTCTACAGAAGAAGACATAGGCAATGCGGCATTTCACGCAGTTATAATTACAGGAATTGTAACAACTCCCCTCTCATCACTCAAAAACACATACTGTATTCACAAATGTTTACAGACTTTTACAAACTTCAGAGGGCGGGAGTATATTCTCCTACCCCCCCCCCCCCAATTGCTCATATTCCCATGGAGTTAGGACCTGATAAGATACGGCATGCTGTGACGTGATTCAAGCAACTTTCTTCCTTTCAACCGCCGAATTGAAACTTAAAGACAAAAAAATAGCTGAAAATGGTGATATACGCGCCCGATAATGGTTGCTAAGCATGGATTATATTTCAGTCTTTAAAACAGCCGCTTCTATATTATTACTGCACAGAAAAAAAAAACCCGTACTTATTTTGAAAACCATTTGCCAAGAAATAGTTCGTAATTCTACAGGAATGACATTGTAACTTTGTACAATACATGGCAATGGTTGTTTTTTTTTGCAATACTGAAGTACTTTTTTTTTCGAGATAATACTGAGAACCTACTTCTTGCAAATTTTTTGCGCATAATTTTATGTATTAATTCATGTTTCATTAAAGCATGATTTTTTTTAATCATTGAACAAGATAAGCGAATATTCAATAAATAAACTAAATTTGGTTTTTATCATGCTTATTAATGAGCGCAGTTAATACTGGAAAGCTAGTCAGTGAACAGTTTACAAAAAACTTTAACCTATTAGGGGTACTGGGAAATGCCCGGGTAAGAATCAGATCCCAGTATTACTGCAAACACTAAATTGTAATGATAATGATACATTTGTGTTCATGTAAATGTACAGATTTACAAATACATGTAACTATTCATGAATATTACTGTTACATTTACAAAAAAAAATCGCAATGTAGAGTTTTAAAAACAGTTTCCACAATGAAGACCATCCAGCTGGACAAAGAACGGCTTCACGCAGCGTCGATGTGGAATTGCGTGCGTGACCGAACCAAGTCCGTGAAGATCCCGCAGTTGTCAAGAAGCCATAAATTCATTCGTTCGTTCGTTCGTTCATTCATTCATTCATTCTGCAACTGGCCTCAGCTCGCTGCGCCTCCCTCACTCCCCCCCCCCCCACCCCCACACCGCGCACACCCGAGACGAAAAAAAAATCGATGTCAAATTGGCAACACTTGCTATAGCTAAGATTGGCGCTAGTTAGCGAGCACTCCTACCAGATATAACGGTATTCCCGTACCAATTTGGAATTCTATCGCATTCCTTTAACATGGCCTCTAACGCATTATATGCCTGGCAAAAAAAAACTATATTGCTGCTGAAATGTAATCTTTCCCCTGAGAAGGTAGCGCAAGTGTATGATAATCACGAAGACTTGCGCGCTTTTTACACCAATGACAATAATTTTTAAGATAATATATACCTATTGAAAACATTTGTGGGCGGAAAACAAATACAAGGGGGGTATCTAGTTAACATTTCAGAAATAGCTTTTAAAAAAAGTAACAGAAAATAAACGAAATACGGAAACAAATCACCCGTTCGCCCTCAGCGCATTCTTAAAATACTTTTCGTAAACAGACCACACACCGATAACTCGAGCAGTTTTGAAATCGCGTTTTCTCTTCTGAAGCTCCTGCGCACAGCCGCGTGTGCCAGGGTAGGCCGGGGAGAAGTTTATTTTTAGAGAATTTTTTAAATTTCGTGCAAGTACCCTCGCTTCCTCTTTGAAATCACGTTGGTGTAGAATTTCCCCCTCTACGTTCCCCCCACAATTTTTTTTTTGTTTCGTAAACGTGTCGTTATAGCAGACTGAAGGTGTACTAGGAGGGCCGCTAATGATTCGCATGCGCCAGATAACATCCGCGGACGGCGTAAATCCAGATTACGGGACCGGGGAAGGCAGATAAGCGAGGACTGGCGCGGAGTGGTCGGGCAGAACCCAGCCAGCCGCGGCGACAGTGTTAACTTCCGCCCCCCCCCCCCCCCCTTCACACTCTCAACACATCCAAACCATCAACACTATTCACACAGCTTCCAGGTCACCGCGCATCGCGTTGACGCACCACGCGCCGCTTCCCTTATCGGAACCCCCCTACCACCTTTTTCCCCCGAATGAACTTTCCAAAAACGATCACCAGTCGATGTTTTTTTTTGTAAAGGTCGGTCCGCACGCAAAGTTTTGAGAGCGACTATATGTCTGTGCAGTTCGACTTGTTGCCAGAGATTAAGGGGAACACACATATGGATCGAGGGGGCGTGATTTCAAGGATCCACACGTACTACTAGCTCGCTGTAGGAAAGGTTTTGTTGGCGATTAAAAACTGACGAACACTAGCTTCTACTGCGCAGCTTAGGTTTCCCCCCCCTCCCCTTCCCTTCTTTGCGACAGAGAATTATCGTCACTCCCCTCTCTGTCGCAAAGAAGGAAGGGGGGAACCTAAGCTGCGCAGTAGAATCTAGTGTTCCTACAGCGAGCCAGTACTACCAATATGGCGACCGTTTGTTTACAAAATGTATCAGTTGTAACTGTATTGGAGAAAAAATGTCTACTCGTATAATTACAAATGGATTATGAAGATTCGTTTTGTACTTTTTAATATATTAAACCAGTAATATTTTGATTTGATTTTCTTCCGAACAGTCGTTAATAAAATTTTGCCCCCCCCCCCCCTTTTTTTTCCAACTGTTTATTTTGCCTACCCCTTCGACGGCCCTGATAGCATGTCATCTCCCGATAATTCCACGGGTATTAGGTATCCATCCACCATACGCCACCACACCCTAGAAAAACAAGCAGGAAATTAAGGTTTTATCGTCACTGCAGGTGCGGTCTACACCAAACAGAGATAGCGAGCGATGAATGGTGTCTGGTAACTCGGCGGCGGATGGAGTGTTGATGAATGACACCCGAGAGCTCGACTGCAGCTGACGCTTGTGACGTCATGACGTTAAGGCCCCTCGTCTACCCATGCACACACACACAGAGCTTCAGAAGTAAACCACGCTATTTAAAAGACTGATTCAGATATCATGGTGGAATCTGTTTGTGGAAATTATTTAATAATACGCTTAAGGCGAATGATTAGTTCTGTTACCGTATATAGTTTTGAAAAAATTTTTTAGGAGATATAAAATGACTAAAACCTGTATTTTTAAATCATTTGAGCGGTGACCGTAACATTATATGGCAGGAGAAATGAAGATAACGCTGTAATGCAAGTCCCTTAAGTGCTTTCAAGAATCTGTACCGCTTGTTTTACGTCTAAAATTTACTCTGAAAACACGCCTTTTTAACTATTTTAACTATTCAAGAAATACGGTTTAAAAACTTAAATCAGAAATCAAAAGTACTTTTCGGCCCTCAGCGAACTCTTAAATGATTTTCGTAAACAGACCCCACTCGGTTAACTTGAGTAGTTTTCAAATCGCGCTGTTTTTTTCCTGAAGCTCTGCGCACCGTGTGTGTGCTCAGGTAGACAGGGCCTTTAACTGTGCTGTACTTGAGAAATGCTTATGTTGATTGCATCCGTACCTTGAGGAGGGCGGAATATCAGCTTCTTCGCGCACCTGTACACACACACGCACGCACGCACCTGTGGCACATACACACGCAGACACGTGACGTCACCGACACTCGGTTCGAACGCACTAGACAATCGGGCGACAGCCGCCCGCAATAATTCAACCGCCAACACTTGCGTAACGACACGGCATTCACACTCCCCGACGCGACGCTTCGAAAAACACGTATTCTATACCCCGCTGTAGCGTTCTAACGAAGAGACACGTAGACAGCTGTCTTCGCCTTAGCTTTGAATGCTGAACAATTACATTACAATACGTAAAAAAAAAAAAAAAAAAAAATAAGGAAGCCAGTCTTTCAGTACTCGCCACTGATGTGTGACATGTAACTAACAAGCAAATTCATGTGTTTTCATGTTGCAAGTATTGTCATAATACGAAAACGGGACACCAAATTTAACGTAGAATTCTTTAAAATCATGCCGAAAGTGATTAATGCACGCAAATTGTGTTCAACTGCATTTCTGAACGCGAATCACACGCAATTGCCGCACCCGCCGCTATATTTCGCTGCTGGAGCAGCTACGTCAACTTTCAAACTATTCGATTTCAATAGCGAAATTTTAAACTGTATAATGAAAATGCTTCGATAAAAAGTGGAAGAAGAAAAAACCTTAAATAACTCAACCCAGGCCCATCTTGTTTAAATTCATTTAACAGTTAATACTATAAGGTTTCCCTTCGTCTCATATGAACTTTGGTTCACAACATCCGCCACAGATGGTAGCACAGTGGTTACACCTTTCCGTCCCATGCGATCTCCGTTACATTAACGAAATTACTCCAACCAAATGCCGTGCACGGAGAGCTCTGATATCACACATCAAAAACTGCAATAAACAGCCGAGATGTTACTCGCAATAACAAACAAACCTCCAAATTAATGCTGGTCCAAGTTACCATCACTCGCGTAATGACTAAGGGCGTGCTATGTCTGATTCAAGACATTCAAAGTGGCTGCAATCCACCCACAATCGGCTGGGTGGGCTATAGACGTCAACGGAAGAGTGACACATGATTTATTTATATGTTAAAAGTCCAGAAATTAATTTAAAAAAGATCCCACCCGTGATTCGAACCCGGATCCACAGAAACACGAGTCCAATGAATTACGACTGCGACATCTTTAAAAAAAAATTTAAAAAAACTTCCGTACAGCAAAAGTCATTTACCTACTGACAGCCACCATAAACCAACCACTCTGTCGAGGCACGAACGAGTGTTTTTTTTTTGACAACGTACGAAATGTTCCAGAAAATGTCGAACAAGTCACGTCTTTCGCATTCTTTACAAAATGCGAAACAAATTTCCACTCATATAGCAAAACCAAAACCCGACATCCATAACTGTCGGTCAAGATAAATTATGGATCGTAAGTCAACGCATGCTTGACTCAATTTACTCAATTTCCTCAATTTCCGACTAATAACGTCCGCACGTCAATGATGACAAGCATTTTAAAACAAATCGATCTGTTCAGTAAAATTGGCTTCTGGTACGCGCAGCAACGAAGAAACAAAATTAAAAGCAGCAGAAGAACGCACACCAGTAAAACAAACTTTCCTGCGACTATCTTCCACTCGGGAGTTGGTAGCAGATGTTCTCTGGGTTAGATAGCAGATCATAACACCAGCAGTTCGAGCAAGTCCTAAAATACATGGTCATAAAACTCTGCATTTTATTACCACAAATCATATAAAGCATATAAAAATATTCAAAAAAAGACTACAAATTCTATTAGAGCACCCTTCCTATTCTCTAAAGGATTTTTTTTTAATTTCAAAGATTTTTAGAGTTTTTAAATCATAGTAGTAACTATTAATATGTAATAGTAACAAGTAATATGTTATAACGTAGGCCCTACTAAAATTAACGCAATGAAAATAAGACCAAGAATTGGACAAAGAGTGGTTAATATTATTGTTAATTTGGTACATGTTTGTTTTTAAAAAAAAATTACTTCGTATTATATTTTAAGAAGGTAGAAATGTTTTACACCAAATAAAATTTATGTAAATAGTAATATTCATGTGGTTATGTATGTTGTGTGTTTATTGACTGGTCTTATATCTAGGAATGTTCGCCTCCTTGTGGGATATACAGAAAAAAATAAGTAAATAAATAATTACAATCACATCTGATCGAAGATCGAGGAAATACACTCAAAATTTTATGTTAAGGCTCAGCTCATACGCCAAATATGTTTTTTTTGTCATTTTTGTTAAAGTATATATTCCCCTGATTATAATTCAATAATTCTCTTGCATATGTTGTTGGTTTACATATTTTATCACCACATATTTACTAAACATTATATTCGAGCTATAAAAAGTCTCCAGTGATGTTAATTATAAACACTTACGTGATGTTTAATCACTCTTAGATATTATGAAGGTAGTAAATATAATGTTGACAAAATTTGAGACGAAATATAAAATATAGGAGACGCCATCAAAATACTACACATAGAAGCTATCAAACTACTACAAACAGAATTCATTCGCACAACATTACTACGAAAGCCATCCAAGTTTACACGCTAGTCTGAATGGACACATTTGAGAAAAAAAAAATATTTATTTAATCAAAATTTAACATCCATTCGGTAAAAACCAATGTGGGCGAACGTGTTCGAAACCTTTTTTGCAAAATAATTTATCAAAAGAAATCCTAAAATTGCCAGTGCACCAGTTTAAAAATCTTTCGAAAACAAAAAAAAAAAAAAATCTGACGCTCATCTCAGAAACTTCAATCAAAAAATTCCCTCGAGTTTTGTTCGAGCTGACGTTCCGCGTGAAGTGTCGAACGTGACTTGTTAAGAAATTATTGCGTGGCGTCGTTGTGATTCCAGCAATCGCAGATCCCCTAATAAAACAAAACGAACAACTTGGAATCTTGGTGAATAAACCTTTACCACCCACGAGCAGAGTGTAGGAGGGGGAGAGGGGAGAGAAAAGGTCGTAAACTCGACTCGCCCTACGACCTGCGGCTCGACCGCAAGTGCGCGGGCGAGTTGAGTCGTCAGGGTCTCCCTCGCAGAGGGGCGTGGGACGGCGTGAACTGTCAAGACAGCCGGGCCGACCATTAAACCCATTCTCCCATTCTCCCCTCCCCCCATTTTCCCAATGGTCTAAGATTGGGGCGTCACGCCTCCTCTCCTCCCCCATCCGACAAACAACTTGAGAGACTCACCAAATTACACGTACATCGCGTTACAGACATGACGTTTACGACCGCGCGGAAGACTCAACCAATGACCTCGCAGAGAGAGAGAGAGAGAGAGAGAGAGAACGAGAGAGATAGTAAAGAGGGGAGCGGTAGTGTCCCAATAGCAAGAACCCGTGTTCATCGCTGCCCGCTTGGCGGGGAACTAATAAAAGTTACACCCAGTCGCGTCTTCCGTAAATCACTGTCGCGTCTCGGAGCTGGTTTATAAACTCGGCCGGGTTTATAAACTTCGTGATAAACGCAAGGACGCAAAACGCTACGACTTAAAGTTATTTTTTAAAAAAATTGGTTGTATGTAAAGTCGGTTTGCGGACGATAGTTTAAGGTGAAGTAAGGTCATAACATAACATTGATGAAATGATTGCATACTTTTATGAATAAAATGGAATCATTTTTATTGAGTTGTCACTATTTTGTATGGATACAAAGAAGGAGTGACATGAAATCTACTATTTAGTTGGTAAATTTACATTTATTTGCACTCATTAATTCAAATATGTTTATTACTTTAAGAGATTATTTGAACTATAACTTTTATTGTTTGCTATTTAACTTCCAATCTGTGTTATTTTGTTAAGGATAGGACGATGATAGGAAAAGTAGGAAACGAATGGGAGTGTTTCAAGTTTAATGTGCCTCGAAAAAGTCAAATCGATTGTTGTTCCAATCGAGTGGAAGAGAGATAGATGCGCAAGCGTACAATGAGCGTAACGGGACATTTTTTCGTGCGTGCAGCCGGCGTTCATTGATTTATTAGACGTTGTCACGTCAAAAAGTAAGAAACAAATTTCTTGTTTTGATGATGATTTATCATTAAGTCAAGTGAAATTCTCAATATTTTGATTTAAAGGTGTTATTTACTTTCGCTGTGGGAAAATCTAACACGTTATAACGTAGTGCATGTAGTAATCTCAGCCTTCTACACACACAGCGAGCGCATCTTTCAAAGTTTTCGGAAGCCGGAAGCGTTATGCTCATTGCATTTTTTGCAATTCTTGCGTAGTTTATAAACCCTGCCTTACGCAGTGCCGGTAAACTGGAGTACGTAAAAAAAATTGGGGAAAAAAGGAGGGAGGAAGGAGGATTGGCCACGGAAAATGGACCATCATAAACCACAAAACAGTGACAGAAGTCACGCTGAACAGGCAGCACAGCGATATATGATCTCGCAGGTTCGAACCCACACTTCTGAATCTCGTAATTGCAATCAACATAGCGCCAGTTCGAGCCCTGAGTGTTTACAACGGAAAGACGCCACATTAGTTTCAACCCTTTTCAAGCCATTCCCAGTTTCTAAAGTTTAATATTCGAGGTCCACCTTTGTTAAGGCAGAAGGGCTTTTTACATCAATAACAAGTTTTTTTTAAATACTTGTTAAATTTATTTAATAATCATATAAATAGTGCCTTACAAAAGTTTAAGACCACAGGCTTATTTAATAACAAGGGTAGAAAGACTATAATGTTATTACTTTTTTATTAGATATACTAACAATTCCGTTATAATTTATTGTAAAAATCCTAAACTATATCTAAAACCTATGGCTGAAACAATTAATTTTTGATGAAACATTACTTTAAACCTTTGTCCAAAAGAAAAATTATACGACCAAAATTGAGTGCAAGGGATGAAAAATTGTGTTTGCAAGGTAAAAAATATTGCGTAACTATTTTAATATGCATAATACGAAATTCGTTAAGACATTCAATGCTGGGTGCATTGAGTTAAAAACGTTCAAAATATTATAGCTGCATGGAATATGAGAAAATGTTTAATCGATTTTTTTTTTTAAATTGATGAACATTTAGGATGTTATGTACAGTAAGTTTTTTTTTTAATTTCCCAAGAGTTTATAGAAGTTTTCAAAACATTTCCAGAACAATTATGTACTTCGAATTCTACCTTCACCTGTCGGCTGTGCCGAAAAGGATTTTTTTTAGCTACGCCCTTTTGAATTTTTATATTATATTCTTCTTTTGCGGTCACTTAATTTCTTCCTGAAAATTATCGGTAGATAGCACAGAAGTCTTTGTTATATTCATCATTTTTCAACGGGGTGCCTTAGGCGCCTTATAACCTCGTAGTTGTATCACATAAACTGTAATGATTTTCGTTCACACAGCTGTGATGCGGTGCCGTGGATTTCACGTTGCGCTTTCTGCAATCTGCGCGCACCTGTGTTTACCTGATCTTTTGGACTGAAAAAAAAAAAGCGCCAACTCTTAACAGTTGACGAATCAGATAAGGCGAATCTTCTTTTCCTGCGACAGAATGTACACACAACTTTATAGTGTCGACTGTATATATCAGGAGGTGGCCATGCATTGACGCCACGTGGATACCTTTGAATATATATACTGTATAGAAGTCGCGAGTGGATAGGATTTACTCTACGTTTTTCAGAAGCGTATGATGAGCAGCTTGGGAACTTCACCGCTGCAGTGCCCTGCCGTAACGCCCTGTATCGTCTTAGTTGTTATTTACACGTTAGAGCGCAGCATTGTCGCCCGCTGTCATTCCCCGCACCCCCCATCCATCATTCACTGCAGCTCAAGGTCGTTCAACGGGAGGGGGAAGGGGTGTTTGAATAGTTCGACACTTGTCCGCTAGGGACCACCACAAGTCGATGCCCTAGAGATGGTGGCGATTGCGGCGGTGAATTAATCAACTACCTCAAACCGTATTAGAAATTTTAACCTGGGCTGGCGACTTCTATAAAGTATATATATTCAAAGTGGATACTGAGTGAACATGCACATTGTCTAGATGATGGTCTGCGCCGTGTTTGCGAGATACAAGGAACGCTGGACAAAGTACGGTGCTTGCATTGTGGAAAACAGTTTCAAAGAACAATCCACGCAGTGTTTTCGGGTGTTTCGACATGGCGATGGCGAATCATGCCTAGAGACCTGCAAAATTCGCGGATTCATTCGGTGATAGGCTAGAATTCAAACACATACACCTCTTAGATAATTTTTCTATTGGCTTACTGTTCATCTGGACGAATCTCAACCAGTTATAAACCCTCAACCAAAGAAGGATCGAATCACAGACAAACAACCAGCTGAGACGACTTACAAGTCGGCAGCCAATGAACTTGCGTTATTTGCCCGAATGTACAGGGGTATGTGCAGTCTATCCTGAAGGCCATCGAACCCGCGAATTTTGCAGGTCTCTAGACTCATGCCATCTCCTGACAACTACTAACTCCACGAAAACACAGCTAACTTAGGACCAGTCACCATAGCCTCGACACACGATACTTGAGCAACTCTGCGCTGGCAACCCCCGTGCAATCATTCCCGGTGTTTGTCAGGATCTTATGCAGCTATGAGTAGCAAGCTCTGGAATGAACGGACCAGGCGACAAGGTAATAAAAAAAACCTGGCTATTTTCTAACACAGATTGCAAAAAAAAAAATGAACACCTGCTTACCATGATCAATTCGGGGCTCACCGACTTCTTTAATCTGTGTGTGAATGTGCGAGTGTCTGGTTGTAATTTAATACCGCTTATCTTGTTTTGGTACCGCCAATTTTTTTTAATGATTAATTACTTTGCAGCACGCGTAAGTCCATCCTTAATTTTTAATAACCTGTAAATTAGCTTTTTTGGTTAAATTTTGTAATTGTTATTTCTTATCTTTGAACATTTAGTAATAGCTTGATTCTTCTTGCTGTTTTATTGCCTATTTTATCATATATTGTCTTTATGTTACGCCTGTATTTGTAAAACTTTCAATGCACGATGTAATTGCAGAAAATGCGGTCAAGTGTAATCGCCTTAACTTCGCCACCAAAAAAGATAATAAATAATTAAATAAATTTTAACTTCTCCATTCCGATTCGGTTAACTCAACTGCACCTACGAGGCAGCTGAACCTCCCCCATACACCACAATGAAAGGCGGCGCGGGGAGTTAGTAATAATCTGTCATTCAGTAAAATAAAACCCGATTGGCATACCCAATTATTTTCGTGGTCAATGCACATGCTATTCGCGTGGTTGACCGTAAAAAAAAGGGGGGGGGAAGGAAAATTACGTAAACCGCTGGGTGCCGCGCAAGAATAAAAAGAAGAGCGAATTGTATAATACTAATAAAAAGAAAGAAAGGGGGCGATAAATTGAAGCGCCGGAGGGCAATTTAAGCAGTTTGCGAGGAGGCTCACAATGACGCGTACGCTAGGCTGGCACGACGACGTCGGGGGTGGGGGGAAAAAGGATCAGGGGGACGGGAAAAGAAGGAAGAGGGGGGGAAGCAGTTATTTGTAAAATGCGAGCTCAAGCGACGCGCGGAGCAACAAATTACAAGCCCCGGTTCGCAAATTACTACCAGCACCGGCAGCGCGTCCATCCGGCCGTTTTCAAGACGATGCTGTGACAGGGAGAGAATTGCTCGTGCTGGCTACCACGGCCAGGGGGTGGAGGGAGGGGGGAGAAGGCCTCTCCTTCCACGCCGTACACCCCTTTCTTCCACCCTCTTTGTCACTCCATCTCACCCCTTTATATATATCTCTCTCAGTTCACCGCGGCGCGCCGCGCGCTCTCGCGTTTATGGGCATGAGTAGTCGGGATGATGAAGGGGGGGAGGGTGCGGTGCGAATCGAATTCCGACCCCTGCCCCCCCTTCTTCTACAACCCTCCATCAACCCCCCCGTTTACAAAGGGAAACCCCTTTTCAACAATTCATCTTCGCCGCACACGCCCTTCCTTCTCCCCCCCCCCCTCCCAGCACGGACCCAACGACGGGCGTCGGGCTACAACCCAAAGAGCATTCAGGACGTAGAGAGCTGGCTGTTCCCCCCTTCCCCTCCTTCCCATGTGCTGTGCTGTGTGAAGATTCATGGAATTCGGAACGTGGTCGAGCGGATTTCAGCATATTCTCTGCGCAAACCGAGTTTTCGCTACAGTTTCAACGATATCATGTGTTAAAATATATTTAATTAAGGGGGCCGTCTAGTGGTGTGCGTGTGTGTGTGTGTGTTAGTGAGGCGGGACGATAAGCGCGACGCTTGCTGGTGCTTCTAGCGCGGCATATCGCCTCTAAGCGCAAGGCTCTGAACTGGCGCGCTGTCTTCTCCAGCTGTTTTACTTCTTACTGGACCGTGAGCCATCTTCACACAGCCAATCATGGGAACATAGCAGTTCCTGGTGTCGCCGTAGCGGCAGAGCATGTGACATATATATACATAGATACGGCGGCCAACTCCCAGAGAATTCTCAACCCGGAAGATGCCTACTACAATCCAGGGCGAAACGTCGGTACAATCTCCCAATTCAACGCGACTCAAACTAGAAAGCCAAATACAGAAACAGCTAAACATGAATCTTCTGGTGTCGCAATCAGTATAATTTAACTTTACAATTACGTACCTATCAAAACAATACAAACCTTAAGTGCATTAGTTAAATTGTTAGATTAAACTTATCGTTCAAAAAACTAAAAAAAAAAAATTCCGCTTTTATCGTTGAAATTAAGATTAAAATATTTAATAGAATTTAAAATTACGTTTTTTTGTCCAACAGCCAAATAATGCACCACAACTCTGTGTAACTAAAAGCGTGGGGTGCTCTCTTCATTCATTTTAGTAACGACTATATCCTAAAATTTGCGTAATGACTATATCATAAAATTATTAATATAAAAATTAAGACAAATGATATCCAAAACCTCATTACTAATTTTAAGTTCATTATTGTTTAATAAATTTATGTAGTAATTTTTCTAATGACTATATCCTAAAATGAGAGAAAGAAATTCTATTATAAATAATTTTTTTTATTACTGATAAAAAATTTAAGACAAATGATACCAATTACCCCACGCTTTTAGTTATACAGAGTTGTGGTGCATTATTCGTCTGTTGACACATAAACTTAATTTTAAGTTTTATTTTATATTTTAATTTTTAGTTCAACGATGAAAGCGTGTTTTTTTTTTTTAGATTTGAAAACTATAAGTTTATTATATTATTTTTAGTCTCAAAAAAAGTCACTATGTTTGATACCCATTTTGTTCTTCATTGTTTACCACAGTACATTAGCACTACCACAGAACTGCAACATTAATTAATAAAAAATTAAACAATGGTTTTAGCTTGCCAGTTAAAATTATTATGAAATTATATAACAAGCGTTTATAGTTTTCAAAAATTAATTTAAAGGAAGACCTATCTAAATTTGTTGAGAGTTCTAGGTAAAATGAAAGCTCTTGACCGTTTTTCAGACTTGAAGCTCAACAGGCATGTTCTTTATATTACATACACATTCAATGAACACGGGTTTTTCCTAAAATCAGCCTCCAAGGCGGGTTACGGGAGCGTTAATGATTTTAGGGCTTTAACACCTCCCCCGGCACATTTTTCACAATAACCCGACCTTTCGGATCGGAAAATAAATAACCTTTGGCACCAATTTCCCAACCGTCACTCACAAAACATCATATGAATTTTTTTTTACGACCACTGACAACCACAAGAAATCGTTACTAAGTAGTGCCGACAGAAAAACAGTTGCAGAAGGATAACGTACACCATTCGTATTATTCACGTGTTTACAATGTCCCGATAGTTTTCTTACCACCGATATTAGAAACTATATTTAAAATTATTCCAATGAATAAAAAATTTTGTGTGGTAAATTTATGTACCCGAAAATTCGCACACGTTCTCGAATAATAATAATAATAATAATAATAATAACAATAATAAAAGCGTGGCTTAGTGAAAGAATTAACAAAATATGATTTTTTGACGTGACAACGTCTAATAAACCGATGAACGCGGGCTGCAAGCACGAAAAAGTGTCCCGTTACGCATATTGTCCCGTTGCGCTCATTGTACTCTTGCGCCGCATCTATCTCTCTTCCACTCGATTGGAACAACCATCGATTTGACTTTTTCGAGGCACATTAAACTTGAAACACTCCCATTCGTTTCCTACTTTCCCTATCATCGTCCTATCCTTAACAGAATAACACAGATTGGAATAAATTAAATAGCAAACATGAATAAAATAATCTCTTCGTTAAAGTAATAAACATATTTGAATTAATGAGTGGAAATAAAAGTAAATTCATCAATTAAATTGTAGATTTCATTTCACTCCTTCTTTGTATCCATACAAAATAGTGATAATTCAATAAAAATGATTCAATTTTATTTATAAAAGTATGCAATCATTTCATCAATGTTTTGTTATGACGTTGTCACGTTAAACTATCGTCCGTTTACAGACAACCAATTTTTTAGTGTGGTCGACATCGACGTCATAAGTGCGGGACGTGGGTTGGAATGGTGAAAGATCACAGCTTCGCCCGCCACGTTTCTTATGGGCTCCGTCGGAAATCGAACCCGCCTTCATTGCATGGAAGTGATGTGATTACTCCCATCATCTACCCTAGCAATAAAAGTGTTAAAATTACTTTTTAAATAATGAATACATATGCAATATTAATTTAAGGGGCCCGCCTAGTCGGGAGTACATTTTGTGTGAGGCGGAATGATAAGGAGGACGCTCGCTGGTGCTTCTAGCGCGGTATCGCCTCTAAGCGCAAGGCTGTGGACTGGGCGCGCAAGTCTTCTCGTCTTGCATGGGGCAGCTATGAAATTTATAGCTGTAACCGAAACATTACATGGCGGAGAAATGAAGATAGAGGCGTAATGCAAAACTCCTCGAGTGCTTTCAAGAATCTGCACCGTGTGTTTGTTCCATGGCTAAAAAATATTCTGAAAACACGCGTTTCAGCAATTTTCATTTTTCTAAAAATACAATTAAAAAATGAAATACGGAAACAGAAAACTAGTCATCCCTCAGCAAACTCTTAATTTTTTTACGCAAACATACCCCAATACCCCACTAGAGCAGTTTTTAAAACGCGTAAATTTTTTTCTGAAGCTTTATAAACCGTATGTTTGGACAAGTAGGTGGAGAAGTTAAGTTCATTACATTGAGTAAATGCGATGCACAAAATTAGCATGTTTATGATTATTTTCTTTTAATTGATTTGTAATTAAAGAAATATAAATATATCTATATTAAAACATATAAAATACCTCATTGACACAATATTAAGATAACGTTAATTTTTTTTCTATTTCCTATACTCTCAAGTGCATTATTTTAGGTGTGAAATATTAACTTTTTCTGCCTTGTTAGGGTGGAGTTTACGTCGAGCCGACGCCGGAAGGACCTTGCTTGCTATTGGCTGTTTGTTTTTCGTCATATGAAGAGTGTCATCGTGATTACAGCCATCCCCTGAAGATTCGACCACAATCAACAAGCTTTTCACCAGCACAATACAGTAATACACACACAGCATTTGAACTACCTTGATTTCAATCTGACTAGCTACAATCATATAATAGCGATAAGCATTTTAACAAGCCCAGTATGTAGAGTTCGCTCTAGGTTTAACGAGTTTCTGAACGTGCTGAACGTACGTTGTAATTCCAGCAGGGGCGTAGGAACCGGAAGGGGGGGGGGGGACAGGGGGTACGTGTCCCCCTGAACTTTTTGGGTGGCGGGGACTGTCCCCCCCAACTTTCTAGACCGTGATATTTTTATTTTATAATATTATTCTGCCCAACTTTATTTGTAATTTCTTCCCTCTCAAATTTTATCTTAAGGAAACAATAATAATTTTAACATCGATGTATCCAATGGTTAGAAACAAAAACTGCTTGAAAAGCGCTATTTTGCACTTTTAAAATCAAAATTTTCCTGTGGAGGACCCCCGGACCCCGTCTTAGTAAGAGGGGAATGGGTTTACATGACATCAAAATCATTATTTGTCCCCCCCAACTTTATGAACACAGCTACGCCAATGAATTCCAGAACTTAATTTAATAAATAAGAAAATGTGAATGTTTACTAGATTGTGCCAAGTATTACTTTCTTTTGTTTATTATATTTGCACGATAGAGTTGAGCTATAAACATCACAGTCAAATTTCAGAAGAATAATTTTTTTTCTGCATTTAATTTAGCAATACCTTTGATGGCAATGTATTTACATAATGTGTTTAAAATTTCACGAATTGTGCATTTCCTGCTTATAATTTACGTTTTCTGCTCATAAAATTCAATTAAAAAAACCTAAAAATTGTTACTATTCCAACACTTATCACATCTGTGAAGTTTAACAGAATAAACAATTCACTTTACACTTTAAATTCAGTTTTGTTTACAACCACTGCTATCCCATAAATATAATTTTATGTGGGGAAAAAAATGGCAGTGCTCCAAAATCCAGTGTATTTAATAGATCAAAGGTACATACATTTGCAGTAGCAAGTCTGTTAGCACCTTCTTGGAAAACAAAATAACAAATCCTTGTGTTACTTGCCATTGTGGTGTGTTATCAGATGTAAGTACTTAGTTTCCTGAAACTATCACGTGCCAACCGAATAGATACCACTTCAAGCTTGATGACAGCTGATGCGTGCTGGTTTCACTATAAATCGGTGGAAAACGTGATAGTTTCCAAGACAAGTGACAAACTGTCACTAGCAATAACTCAGCCAAGTCCAACAGAAATTTCCATATTTTGTTACTCAAACTGAACAATTTTTTTTGACGAGGCTGACAGAAGAGAGGTTGTTTTTAAACTCAAACCAGACCAAATACGTATTCAACATTTTTTTTGTAGCTGAAATAGGATAACCATCACGAAACCAGCTTCCTGCGTGGTCTATCACCAAAAACAATCTATCAATGACATTTAAAAAATTAAATTTAGTTTATGCACCTAGTAATCACGATAATTATCCAACTTATCTATGACAACAGTCAAATAACATTCCAGTTTCCATATTTTAAACACTTTATTTAATATATTTAATATATGATATAAAATAGAAAGCATAAATAGATTCGACAGTTAATAGTACATGGGTTCAATTGTCTGTATGATTATTTGTTTGACGCAGAGATACTTCATTAAGTCCTGAAGAAATACCGGTACATTTATTAGTTTTGTTTGAATATCAGTTTAAATCTCCTTAGATAAAATAGATTACTATCAAACACGAAACAACTTCGCATTCAAAGAAAGCACCTAAGCAATATATATTCTGTTTTAAACAAGATAAATGTTCTTCAATCTCTCACCTGACAGTGGATTCTTGGGTACTTGGCCGATGCCCTTGTCTCCGTACGTATACCTCACACTCGCGCAATTAATGTCAACGGCAGCGGAAGCACGAGTCCAACACACGGCTAATATTAAAACCATTAACGTCCACGAGAAAACAAGATGCCTGTTATTGCTAAACCTCAGATTGTCCGCGAGAGCGGACTGGCCACTCGTGAAAGCCATGCTCTTGTTGCTGGCTTCCACTTAGTAAACAAACAAAAACAATAAAGTAACACCACACGAATTCAGGCGAAGCTAATACTTTAGTGTCGCTTCCAGAGTTTGTAAGATTTCGAGAACATTGGGGGCACTGTGAACCGGCAATGAGGACAGTGATCCCGGTGTGGTAACAATCACTACACCGCACGCCGACGCTTGCTCGCTCTCCGCCAGCACGAGATCAACTGAACACAGCGCCGGCCGCTGGCTGATCTCCGCCGCACACGTAGTCCAGCACTCCGCCCGGTACATCCACGCGCATGGCACTCCGACCGTCTGCGCACACGGCACTGCGCATCGTCAGAAACCAAAAGAAAACAAGAGAGAGGAAACCAAATTGGAAGGAGAGGTAGCTTGGTGGAGACAAAGAATGAAAATTCTTCGGTCTGACGTCTGGCGCACGGAAGCGGACTGGAGTAGCTTATTATAAAATGACACGAAATTGGCCGTTAATTGTTTTAGTTAGTAAGCAACGTGAGATAAACGTCTGCATGTTTGTGTTTATGCAAACCGTATATCAACGTTCAGCGGCTACTTTTTTGTACCAGTCAGCGAAATTTACAGATATAGCTTCTATCTAGCGGTGTACGCTTGAACTAACTCCTGATAAACGATGGCGCGGTATTTTTTTTTTAAATGGAAATTAATTGAACAAACTGACAATTTTAAAAAGAACACCCGGTTTGAGAACACATTGAAGGCTATTGAACGGTTAAGTTGTAATTCACGCTACCTATATTAGTTTTGAACAAAGGTACAATCATTTTTTATCGCATTAATACTATAACGAATGTTTTATTTTATTTAAACAAATACCGTACCTCGTTTAGGGTAAAATTTCAATCCGGATTGAACCTGGAGTGGAGTGAGGAATCTGGATTGAAATTTTACTTAAAACACTTTGTTGTGGACTGAAATTGGAGTGAAGTGAGAAAATCCACTCCACTTGTTGAGGTTGACTGGACTGAAGAATCCGGATTGAGATTTTACTTTAAACACGGATTGGAGTGAAAAGAAAACACGCACGAGCAAGCCGCCGTCATATTGCATTGTTTGTTATTGGTCTCGTTGCATTTCAGGCATAATTTGTGAAAATGGCAAAAAAAAAAAAAAAAAAAAAAAAAGAGCAAAGGAATGTGTGGACAGAGATGGAAGTAGAGTTATTGTTGGACGTAATGATTGAAAAACATATTTTAAGATTGCTGGACGGAAAAAAAGTATAGGAAAGGTGAGATATTTGAGTTGGTGAAGGCAGAAATGGACAGTGCGGGGTTCAAAAGAACAACAGAACAGATAATAATTAAATGGAAAGGATTGTAGGCAAGTTTTTTTCAGTCCATGTTTACTCCAACTTCGATCTTGTTTACATTTCAATCTGGATTGTGATATTTACCATAAACGCATTTCGTCAGTCTATGTTAGTTACACATTCACTCCGAGTTCACTCCATTTCAGGTTCAATCCGGATTGAAATTTTACCCTAAACGAGGTACAGAGCTTTCATTGTGCCCAACATACTTAGCATTTTTTTTTAAAATTTATAAGTTATTTGTAAATTATTATGCCATTGTAGATGTTCTAGATGAGGAACGAAATGCAGATTTGTGAGTATAGTTAGTAAGGATAAGCACTGCTATTTTAAGGTAGCAGTCTGTTCAGGTACAGGAGCTTTAAAAGTGATACTTATTCGCACATCACACGCCTCGTCGCCTCTACTCGCTAGGCACAGAATTGGCGTGCAGTCTTCATGTTGATATCATATTAAAGATAAAGTCTCCCTACACGTCCTTATATGACTTATAATAATGTGTTTTGAAATTTTCATTTCGTTTTAGCCTTTTTCACTACATGACCAAAAAATACTACGAAAATAGACGAAACCATTGAACGAAACTTGTACCTATGTATAGAAACATACAATAGCTTTTAAATGTTGTTATTAATCAGACACTTTTAATAAATCTCGAGCGGTCACCTTAGTATGGATAATGCTGGTGCAGATGTGACATAATTCTAATTATTAAAGAGTTTGGGCGGTGCTAAGAGGGGAAATATAAATCACTATTGGAATGGCTATAGACCCAAGCTGTTTTGTTGAATATTTATGATTCCAAAATTGATTGACTTTTCAAAAATTCATGTTATGAGGGATGCAGCTGAAATTCTTAAATATTGTGGAGGTTATATATTATTTAATATTTATTTCTTAATATCAATATAGTGTGTTTTTGATATTTCGGGATAAGTACATTCAAGTACGTATTGTTATAAGTTACAACTCTAAATGTAATAATTTAAATAATAATGTTTTTTCCTAAAACTTAACTAAATCTAAGAGTATTTGGGAGGAATCCAGGTTAGAGAGGAGATTAAGTGCAACTCAGGCTTTAGTCTATATGCTTTACTCATTCTGGGTTTAAGCCATGCAGGAGAGGTAGCATACATTATGTGTTAGTAGGGAATTGGCCAGCCATGGCTACGATTGGCATCATGACTAACTCCCCTCACTTCTTAACTCTAAACCAAAAACTAGATAAGTTGGGTCCAGGTAAAACCTGCATAGACACAGGGAAAACCCTGGGCACTTACATGCAGGATCAAATATTTCATGCATTAACTTCAAGCAGGTTGGTTATGAGAAACAGTGGGATGATTCAGGAAGACGAGTTGGACAAAGTAGAAAGGGTCCACCATGCGGGGGTTGGGCACTTGGACTTTATGTTCGCATTTGGGTTTGTGGGTGAGGGGGGGGGGAATAAGTTTGTTCGGGGCGACTAAGTGTCGTTTCCTACCAGGCTGCCAGCCAGCCTATACTAAACTAGAAGGTTAAGGTATTTGTGTACGCCGAATTAAATAATAACATAGATCTGTTGGAGGACCACAAAAAAAACTTATATCATTGTTTACGTCAGCTGAACTTAGACAGTTATATTGCCAAGACAATTCGCCAATAATAAAGCTAGGCGCAAATGTCAAAACTAGATCTATATGTGGGGATGACATAAAGGCTGATTGACAAAGTGTTAGGCTGAAACCTAGATGGAACGAATACAGTTGTTGAGTAATATTAAAAACACCTTTGTTTTCATGAGAAAGAGTTTAATGCACTTAATGGCCACCATATTGGGTCTGGTTTGTTTTACTTCACTTTCGCTAGCATTTGTGCCATTTTCTGGTCTATATCAGTCTTTAGTCTATGATTACATAGAGTTAAGTTGGTAACGGTATGACTATTGATTGTTTTTGTTTACTTTGTCCTGTCGAATTGGTTAGGTTATGTCGCAATGGCAGGTGTAAGTAATAGTATGAAAAATCATAATGCTAACGAATATGTCAATGTAAAACTTCCAACTATTTCTGAGCTAACTTAGGAATAATATGGCAGGATCCACTAATTAATATTATTTCAAACACAATCATATTAAAAGTTCCAGAAAAGGATATTAATTATTTTCGTGCATTTGAAATGTTTTTTTCTCTAATAATGTTATTTGTAGCCATCAGCCAGAGGTTACAAAGGGCCCTCGTAGAGAATTATTGTAAAATATGTCAAGAATTATAAAAAGCTATAATTTTGGAATTAATTCCCCCCTCCCTCCTTCTACCCTCTTGCTCATCCACCCGTGGTTACTTCATAAAAATATTTATTTTTTAGTTCTTAAGTAGTTTTTAAAGAAAGTGATGCATAAGGGGGAAAAATCCGAAAATGCATTTTTTTTTTTAGTACACGATATATATTCTAATGATACTGTAAAAGGGCATTGCAATATTTATAGTGGATTACTTTTATGTTAACGTCCCCACATGGGCAATGTATTTACATAATGTGTTTAAAATTTCACGAATTGTGCATTTCCTGCTTATAATTTACGTTTTCTGCTCATAAAATTCAATTAAAAAAACCTAAAAATTGTTACTATTCCAACACTTATCACATCTGTGAAGTTTAACAGAATAAACAATTCACTTTACACTTTAAATTCAGTTTTGTTTACAACCACTGCTATCCCATAAATATAATTTTATGTGGGGGAAAAAATGGTAGTGCTCCAAAATCCAGTGTATTTAATAGATCAAAGGTACATACATTTGCAGTAGCAAGTCTGTTAGCACCTTCTTGGAAAACAAAATAACAAATCCTTGTGTTACTTGCCATTGTGGTGTGTTATCAGATGTAAGTACTTAGTTCTGCAATATTTATGTTGCTAACTGCTCCATCATGGCTCAAAAAAAAAATTAGCTTTTTATATTGCTTATAAAGCTGAATTTTTTTCATTCATAGGCCTAGGTTTTCACAAAAAACACATGTTTAAGTGGCAAAGGAATTGGACATAGGCATATCCATTCTAAATGCCATCTTCGCAAATCATGAGACAGGGCATGCAAGTAATGTATGCAAAAAAAATAATTTTTTTACTACACTTGATTCGCTGACAAACAAATTTTCTCCTGTTTCGTGCGAAGGTGACTTTAGCGGAGTCTCTTGCACTGCCTATAATTAACGATTGTGATGTGATGCATGATAATTTAACATAAAATCTGGCATCAATGTTGCAAAGGATCCAGAATACAAGTTTAAGGTTGATTTTTAACTTGAAGTCTCGTGATCATGTGTCACTTATTATGACCAGCATGGTTGGTTACGACTTCATGGACTGATTTTAAATCGCTTAACATTTGTTTATAGAATTTTTAAAAATTCTAGCCCAGAGTGCAACTGACTGGTCTCGTTAAGTGATACCCACTGTTTTAATACTCTCTCGAAACTGCACCTCAAACTTTGTATTCCCACCCACAAGATGTGATATTATTCCAAATCCTTCATTGTTTCTGCAGCACGCGACTGGAACAGTCTCCCTGCTGAGTTGTAAGGCTCAGAAACACTCTACAAGTTCAAACTTGAGATGGCAATATTCTTTGTTCAATGTTGTCAAAGTTTCACAACCACAGCCGCTTATGTGCATGTGTAATATTTGTAACCTCATATCTATTTGCTGCATTCCTGTTTTAAGATCTTTTAATTTTTAATGCTATTGTTTATTTATGTTCTTCAGTAGTGCAAAAGTATGGATTTTAGTTCTTAAGCTATTAGTTTATGTTAGTTTAGTATCTATTATAAGTTTATGAAGTATGATTTTTTATGTATGTAGTTGTGTAGTAGGTACTGTGGTTAAGTGTAAGAGAAAGCTAAACACCTTAACTTTGCTAAAGTGTTACCCAAGTACAAAATTACATGCAAAATGTTTTAAAATACTTATGGTGTAGTCATTTAGCAAAAGGAATTAAAAATACTTATACCAGTATCCAAATTTTGGTGCAAAAAACTTAGAGCAGAAAGTGTTGCAGAATGATGGTTGACAGATGGATAGTTTGGTAGGTACATCTCTTATTTAAAGAAAGAATATAACAATTCTATTCTTCTAGAAACCACTTGGCAGTAACCATTGCATTGCAGTTTATGCAAGAAATGGGCTTGAAGTTATACATGTCATGTATAGGGACAAAGGAAAATCTTTTTTTGCAGTCTCAATCTGTAATGGTATCTCTTTAAAAATAACTTTATCATAACAGACAAAATATAGTCTTCATATGTTTTTATTATTGTTGGGCTGATTCCAATTCTCTAATTGGCCAAATCCATTGATTTTAATGGGATGCTAGGATTCAGAAACCAATGTTTTTTGTAAACACAGCTGGTCGATTATTTCCCTGAAATAAAAACCTCTAAATTATACATTTATAGTAATAAGGCCATCATAGTCAATTTTTCGATACTTTCAAATAACATTTCATGCAGACTAAACTAGTTTCGCTATTAAAAAGGATTTTCAGTACGTAGTAGTTTGATAAGTTATCTTGAAGAGTATGTAATGTGATAAAGAGTCCGAAATTAAAAATAAATTAAAATTGGATTTCCATTTATTTCTTCAATAAACCCACCTCTATTTTTTTATGTGTAGAGAATTGTCTACCTATTTATATGCATTAGGTTACCAAATTATAGATTTTTTTTGTGTGTGGGAGGGGATAGTTATTCCCCTTCATCGTGAGTTAAGTAAACTGTGTAACAGTGCACCAAACATTATTGTTTTTTATTAGTCACAAAGATTGTTGAATCTGATCTTAAGTATTTGTTGGGCAGTGTTAGAGGCTGGGGAAAAAAGTGATTTTTTTTCTCCAAATTTGTCATTTTCATGCCAGAAAATATTTTAAAGTACCTATGTAAAATGTGACGTACCTTGAATTGGCGTATCGGGTGAGTGAACCTGTGCTGTCCACGTGAAGGGAAAATGTTTCCCTTGTCAGCTGGAATGAGAGACGCGGAGCTGTGCTTGTTTCCCATCGTTGCAGGTGAGCCTCGCCGATGTTCTGCGTCTCGGCAGGGACCTGGGCGTGAAGCTAGAGCCGGAGGAGGTGGAGGAGGAGGAGGGCAACGTTGGAACTGAGGATGACGCGAGAACTGGTCAGGATCAGTGTGATAGCAGCGAATGTCTGGGCGAAGTTGATAGCGATGTCAGGAGAGGTGATGTTAACATGTAAGAATATATTCAATTCTTAATTGCTAGGTACTCTGTTTGCTTGCAGGTGTGGGCGTATTTTGTTTGCGCTAAAATATACCTACCTCTTTCGGCGTGGTCAATTTCGTAGTTCATGTTTATTTTGGACTATTCTGGAAAATTCTATAAAATTTGGGAAAATGTTTGAAATATTTAGGAAATTGTATGTGTACAAAACATACTAGGTATATGTTCTATCAAAAACTTTTGTATATTCCATGCTGCCAAATTGTAACAAATGTTTTCTATTTAATGCATTCAGCGTGAAAAGAATGAAATTCCCATAGCTACACATTGTCCTGGCGCAGGTAGGCATGTTCTGTACTGTATGGCTTGTGAAAACTCCCACGGAAATAACATACGCATTTACTCCTGTAATTTAAGCATTAAATTTATTTTCCCCTTATTCTAAGGCTTGCATGTATCAAAAAAAAATTGAGACAAAAGTCTTTTGTAAAGTTTAGAAGATTTTACAACAGTTTTGATCCGTCTCAATATTGTGTTTACTAAAGCAGTACTGAATTTTTTTTGTTCTGCTACCTCATTTGAGCTGCCTCTATGTGTAAAGTTCAGTTGTATCGAAAACGAATTCAGACAATATTTTTTTATAATATTATAAGGTTTACAATAACTTTAAATGGAATTTTTATATTGTGCCTGCTAAGGGAGTTGTGAATAATAACGGTGCTCGGACAATGACTGAGTTTACAGCCTTCCTTCCCTTTGTGCGGGCAGTGTTCTGGGCTCGCTGACGTAATTCTCAGCCAATCACAGCGCATCGCAACAGAAACTTCCACAAAATTCTTACTTTTGTTCCCACGATGCAGCAATTTTCTCTCTCTCACACTCCCGTAACAGTGACTCAAACGCCTAGCGTGTGAAACAAAGCCTCGGTCGTGGAAATAACGAAGGAGAATTATGTCAAGAACAGGATGCCTTCCCACACAAAGAAGCCAGGAAAAAAAATTACTCCAAAAATATCCTTATGCATTTTAAAAATAGGAGAATTACGTTCACAATAACTTCTAAAAGGAAAAACTTTACATCTAACCTGAAATATAACAAAAAATTTATAACAAATTATTATTACTGGATTACATTACAATGTGCCTGTTCCAGCCCTGCCTACATTTCTATCACTGCTCCATAGTGTAGGTTTCTATTCCACATTATTTTCAGGGATGACAGAAGCTCGAACCCTGTTACTGTTCGTGGCTGTGTTATTGTTTAGGACAATATTTTATGGTTTTGTTTCTAAAAATGAGATTTCGGTGTTATTGTTTTTATTTTTTTCTGAACTATATTTATTCATAATAAATATGGCATTTTATTAAACAGATATGACACTTACAGTTTCTTGATAGTTAATTCATTAAAAGAGTTTATTAGGACTGACACATGAGGCTTTTTTATGATATAATAATTAGTAATAAGAATTTGTCTTTACTCTTAAAATAAAAAAAAATGTGCAAGTATTGTGTGTCTGAAAAATGTACTAATGCCGTAATGTAAAAATGAGTTAATAACAACAGTTAAAAGATCAAAAAAGTAAAAAAATATATATATTTAGTACACTAATTTGGTACAACCTTCATGATAAATATGTTATATTCCTAGAGTTACTTAGATGTATTAAAAAATTTATTTTTTGTGATTTCAGTTAAATTATTCATTTAAAAAAATTGGTTGTCTGTAAAGTTGGTTTACGGACGATAGTTTAACGTGAGAACGTCATAATAAAACATCGATGAAATGATTGCATACTATTATGAATAAAATTGAATCATTTTTATTTTATTAATAAAAGAACAAATACTTGAAATTATACTAGTAAACAGATTTTTAAAATGCAATAATAATTAACCTTTATTGCCGAAATTGTTTTTGTAATAAGCATTAAAACCACATTAACTTCTCACTTCACTTTGTAAACAGTCGACGAAACAGTTCACGTGTAGATGACTTGTAATTAATTTTAAAAACTGGCGTTTAGCTATAAAGTTGAAATATAATTATGAACAAGTTTTCATATAAATAAATTGTAATCAAATATCTATCATCAATTATATGAATCACCATAATTTTTTAGTCAATTGTAACATAAGCTATTATTACTGCACTCGCCGAAAGATGCTACTTTTTTTAATAATAAAAGAATAAATACTTGAAATTATACTAGTAATCATATTCATTTTCTTACGTACATTTGACGTAGAAATTATTTCATATTACACATTTATAAACTAAGTTTTAAGTTTTCACTTCTGTCAGTGCGGCGCAAGCGTACAATGAGCGTAACAGGACACAGCGTAACGGAACAATGAGCGTAACGGAACAATGTGCATAACGGGACACTTTTTCGTGCGTGCAGCCGGCGTTCATCGATTTATTAGACGTTTTCACGTCAAAAGGCTGATTGTCTAGTTCTTTCAGTGGCATTTTGGGTTCTCAGTGGTTTATTAACACGCATTTCTGTGTTATGTGGTGTACTGACATTCTATTCGGTGTTATTTTGGTTTTATCGCAATTCACCACATACTCTTGTCCTTGGTTAATGATCAGTCGTGATTTACCGATCAGTCGCTGCGTGGCCGGGATTTGTGCGCAGGGAGTCGGCAGAGTGCAGCGCCGGGCCGGGGCGTGACGGCAGCTGCAGCGACCGCGACACCTCGGCGGACTCCACTAACTACTTTGCAGATGCAGGTGTGGAGAAGCAGTTGTTAACTTATTTTGATTCATGATTTTGTCATGCAGGCTGGGGTGAAGGGTTCAGTGAAAAATCTTTAATGGGGCATGTTCGGAACCACTCTCATGCTGGATTAGAAAATCTCAATGTGATGTTTGTTTAAAAGGAACACCAAATACGAGAAAGTGAAATGTAACCTGATGGAAAAAGAGAAACACCGTGCTGAAATGAAAAGCGACTGTAACGATAAACACTGAGCAAACTAAAAATGCTGGAAGCACAGTAATGCGACTGGGCGTATACAAAAAAAAACTGAATGCAAGCTGTTTGAGTGATCCCGTAGTACAGAATATGTTGAACTATAGAGTGTTGGATTAAGCACCTTTCACTGTAGTATGATATTTTCATTTAAAAAAAAAAATTTGAACGAATGCTGCCATAGTTGTGGTTAAAATATGTGGTTTTATTTCTGAACAGCAAATAACTTAAGTTTTTAGAAAACAGGGTTGGATAATTTATCAAGCAACTTCTAATGCATTGGTATTTTTTTACTGATAATTATCTAATTTTTAGTTTACAATACAATACATTATCTGTTGTTTTGTGTTAGATAAAATCACTCATATATACATACCTAGCTAATAGTTGTCTGTGTTTTTTTTTTAATTCCTGCCGTTATTCAAATATGAACAAGTTTCAGTACTTAGTGATTGTCTGAGTTGGGGTGTTTTGGGTCTGTGTTTTTGTTCGGTGTAGTTTCGGAAAAAATTACCGAAGTGAACCATGTCTTTTTATTAGTTCCCAGAGTTGAGATTAACTTTTTCCCTAGAGTTGTGTAAAGTGTTTGCACTCCCGGACTAAGGTTTTTTTTATGTGTTTTTTTTTTGTACCTGGAAGGTGTTTTTATTTGTGTTGTGAACTTTGGCGGAGTAAGATGTGGTGCAAGAGAATTTTGATTGAGAAGGTTGGTGTGGCCAGATATGTTTTTGGTTTTTTTTTTTTAAAAAGATATAACAATGGCTGGTGGAGAGTGATGAAGAAGCTTGGGTTTGTGTTCCGTTGTGAATAAAAATAAAAAAGGTCTTTGGAATTTAAAACCTGAGCATTTTGTTATTTGTGAGTGGTATCGTAAGGTGTTACTAAGAGCAACGAAATGACAAAAAGGAGGAAAAGGAAAACGGCGTCAAGGAGCTGGTACTATAGCGATGCTAGGAATTGCAAATGTTTCTTTGTTTGCGTTTGCGGTCGGGCCTAAACAAAGAACACCACCAACCCAAGGCTCGACTTGAACGATCCCGAAGCATTACAGTCGGGAGACCAACCGGTCGGTGTTCTCTCCCGTGTCCCGACAGAGACGGCCGAGTGGTTCCAGTCGCTGGCGGCGCAAGCGACCGTCCTGGCCGTCGAGCACGAGAAGATGGCGGAGATGCTGGGGCTCCAGAGGCAGTTCGACCTGCAGGAGTCGAGGCTCAGGAGCGAGCTGGAGTCGTGCCGCAGGGACCGGCTGACGACCCGGCGGTGGAGGGACCAGCTGCTGCGAGACAAGCTGGCGGAGGTCGAGGCCGCCACGTCCGAGATGAAGCAGCTCGTCTCCCAGCTGGACGAGGCGAGCCCGTGCTGGAGGAACAAAGTGCGCTTCGCAGAGATGTTCTGAGAGTACTCGGTAGTCTCCTAGAGTAGCCACACGATAACAACAGGTATTGGAAATGGTGTTCGTATTTTTATTGCAGCTAACCTATCAACAAGCCGTTCAAACGGTACACTACCGTTAAAGTACACGTACTTTAAATATCACGATGCCTTTTTTGCAGGATCACGAAATTATAATATGTTGAACTCAAAATAACATTTTTCAGAATTTTTATCTACATTTTTCTTTCAGAAGAGCACCTACTCTAGAAAATTACTCTGTACACTTTACGAAACTGTTTTTCGCGCATGCGTTGTAGGGTTGAACATAATTTACAAGAATAAGACTGAATGCTATTTTATGATGTTTACGAATAAAATAAAATGTCTAAAAGTAATTTAAATTGAAAAAAGTGTGGAAAAATTGACACCACCATTTCGCACACCTGTCTCCTGTCCTTTATTTTACCAAAATGATTCTCAAATATGCAGAAGTGTTACAAACACACTATGAAATACATACTGAAAATAAACTTTCAAAAATTACTTTTAAACGCAATAAAATATTGCCAATTACTCTTACACAAATTGTAACCTAGTCAACCGTGTGAAATAAAATATCAAACTGTTGTATACATATTTAAGACAATAAAATACAGATACAGAACCTAGGTTACCATGGCCTTGACCTACATAATGAACTGATGTACTGCATTACTGGGAAAAAAAAATTACTGTTTAAATTTACCCTGAAAATTTGGGAAAGGCAGTGGCCTCCAATGCTGCAAAGTAATACCTGCTTTAAAAATAAATAAATAAATAAATGCAATTACTTAGAAAAAATCTCTAGCAATAAATGAAAATACATAAAAATAAATAAAGTTTTTGTGGTTACGATTGTGAAATAAATATTTTTCATATCCCAAAATTATTCAAATGTTGATTAACAATGTTCACAAATTATTGGTCAGTTGTCATGGTATAATCATTTGGTAGTTAATATTGTTAGCAGCTATCACTACCAACAGTTGTCGGATACATCACAAAATTTCATTGGCTAAATTTAACAGTAAGATTTCAATTGCGAACCGATTTCGCACAAGTAGTGTGCACAGTCGTGCACATGGACTGCTATGGTATGGACTCGCTATTTTTTAAATTGTCAATCCAATCCAGCTTCAAGCCGTGTTCACAATTGCAAAACATAAGCAAGTACATAGCAGGCCAAGCACATGACTGATTCCGAACTGATACAGGAGAAAACACATATTGGTTAAAATATGTTTATTAATTTACTAAATTACTCAAAATAACTCATTCTCAGAAAAGCATGCAATGCAAATGCACATGTATTTTAGTTTATAAACGGAACATAACCTCTTTT
Organism: Bacillus rossius redtenbacheri; assembly: GCF_032445375.1. Taxonomy (NCBI): domain Eukaryota; kingdom Metazoa; phylum Arthropoda; class Insecta; order Phasmatodea; family Bacillidae; genus Bacillus; species Bacillus rossius. The sequence goes on along the minus strand of NC_086333.1, from coordinate 67,251,403 downwards.
TTTAACTTGTATTTTTAGCTTGTTTTCATTTGTTTGTTGATGACCCATTATTTGCTTATTGAACACAAATTATCTAATGGAGGCTGGAAAATTTAATTATTTAATACGTAATTATATAAAATAATATTTAATAATAGGAAATGAAATATATTGATTCACAAAATATAAAGTAAAAAAAAAGAATTTATAATGTGCATAGTTGCAAGACATTGTACATGTTTACAATTCAAGAATGGGAATTCCAAAACCATCTTAACGTGCGCGACGGCGGAAAATTATGTTACCAAACATTTATACGGAAATGCATTTCATTTGGTCATTTTGCATGGGAAACAGTAAAAGTAATTTACGTTATGTGAAGTCCTATATTATTGGGTTATTATTTTTTTCATTCAATTTTTAAATATTTACGTTAGTTAATTAAAAAAAAAATGTCTTGGTCACAATATTTTGAACATTTCTTTGCAGTTCAAGCAGTTGGTATTTTCTGTTGTGTTGTAGTGATAGCCATGACCTAAATAAAGCAAGTTTTTGTTCTTATCTAAATTTACAGTGTTGGTGATATATTTATTTATGATGTACTAGATTAAAAAATGTTATTAAAACATAGGACGTTAAGTTTGATATGTACGGCTGGCACGTGTAGTTAAGAAATTATGTTCAAAGTACTAGTATGACAAGTGGTAAGGGTATTTGTGGATTTTTAGGTTATGTCAGGCACTTTCATTTTTCAATAATATCGGCTGAAAATTAACAAGCATATCGTGAATCGGCAGAAACGCTGATTCAACTAAATATCGGCAAAATCAGCTTTTGCAGATTCATATCGGCACAGCTCTACTCTCGGCCGGTGATGATTATAATGGACTACAGCAAAAGGCGCACTCTCCGCAACAACACGTCGTCTTCTGCACCGAACCAGAGTACCATTACATGACTGTGATAACTTGCCAAGGGTTAATGACGAAAGACACATAAAACACTGTTACAATTATTTCACGCTTTCTCGATGCTTGGTTACCTAATAAAATATAGTAATTAGTATTTTAGTTTTCAAATCGTCTGACTTCTGCTGGGCTCGGGGCTGCCTCGAGAGTGCTCGATGCCATCTTTGTGTTAGGATTGTAATTATGTAAAAATTACTAAATAAAACCCCTTCTCTGCCGGTTTTAATAAAGGTTTAATAAAGGTTTACAATATAATATTACTGTGTTTTATCGCATAATCGTCGCACACGTGTAATCTTCGCAACCATATTTTAGGCTGTCAAAATTGGGATAAAAAAAACTTCTCGCATAAACGTTGCATGATGTTTTTGGTCCCGCTAGTAGATGCCGAGCGCTTTGTGTAGGTATCTTTTCGGTATAAAACGATGTATTTTAAAGTAGAAATCTAATATTTATTCGGTTATTTGTTATTACCATTTACTTAATAAATTGACAGAAAAATACCAAGTTTGACGTGTAAATTTTCTTATGAAGACGTTTTTAAACGTTATTTCCTTTATCTGATCGTCTGAGTTGCCGCGGTGTAGGTATAATCTAAAATTTAATTTCGGTCATTACCACTTATTTATTTAATTAATTAACGGAAATACAAAGTTGTCTGACGTGTAAATTTTCTTTTAAAGACGTTTTTAAACGGTATTTCCTTTATCTGATTGTCTGCGTTACTGTGGCGTACCGCTTATAAAAATGTAGCCAGCGCATCATTCGTGTTTGGTTATGTTGTTTCCCGTATATAGCGCGCGCGCGTAGTCGAATATCGATATCTCGCCGATTGGATGCAATGCGCGCTCTCTGTCAGGTGCCGAGTTAACTACATTTGATAGCCCGCATTCTTTCGTGGCAAGTGTGTACTACGACACATTAGTTCACGTCAGATTCAAGTGGCTTGCGTTCGCATTAGAGTTTTGGTTTTTCTATTTAAAGTTGAAGAAAGGTTTTTGTTTAAGGAATTATTAATATAGATTGTTTGGCGTGCTCTTGTATACTCCACCTTTTTTTAAATAAATGTACTTTCCATTAACGGGTTTTGTTTTTATGAATAACTTTACCTAACAAAAATTATTTTTCCGTATAATCGTTGCACCCCTACTTTTCAAACTTGATTTTAGAATAAAATGTGCAATGATTATACGAGAAAACATGGTAATTACGGGAGCGAAGCACTGATCGATGCTAGGGAACCCTCTTGATGTAGTACGTGACGTGCTGTTTGAACTCGCACGACTACATACATTGGCAGTACTAATGCCGGGAAGGAGAGGTTAGGTACAAGATGGGAAGAAAAAGGGAGCGTAAAATGACTAGGCTTAAAGGGGCAAAGCCTCGGTCTATGTCAGTGTAAACATATATTCACATATTTGTAATCACTTTCGTTCTGTTTATATAATTTATTTATACTACAAACTCTATTAATGACTGTGACTGGTCATACTTTTATAGTTCTACTGATGTTAATGGTCTCGTGGATCAACTAACAACTTGTATTTCTGAAAAAATTGATACTTATATACCTCTTTCTATTAAAAAAAAATCTAAATATCCCCTTTGGTTTTCCAACGAATTAATAAGTGCTCTTAAATCTAAAAAACATTTCCACAAGTTGTACAAAAGAAATAATAATCTATTCTACTATGCAAAGTTCTCTCATTTTAGAAAATCTGTGAAATCTCTAATTAAACGCGACAAAATCCACTGGACTCAATCGACAAACAACAATATCAAGAAGAACCCTAAAAGTTTCTGGAGATATGTTAAAATAATGAAAGATGGTTATTATGAACAACTTTCTCTTAAAGTAAATGGGGATATTTCAAATGATCCGAATGTGGTAACGAATGTGTTTGCTCAGTATTTCTCTAGTGTATATGTAACCCCTAATACTTCTCCCCCAATAACTACATCGGTCATGTCTGTTGAGACTATAGCTGTGCCTAAAATTTCTGAAAGTCTAATACTTTGGGCAATTAAGGACTTAAAATCAACTAAATCCACTGGTCCTGATGGCATTCCCAATTTTATTCTTAAAGGCTGTGCCCATCTTTTAGTACCCCTACTTTATCACATTTTTAACACCAGTCTGAAAACGAATATATTTCCCAATAATTGGAAAATAGCAAAAATGATTCCTATTCATAAAAATGGTTCAAAATTAGACGTCTCAAACTACAGGCCAATATCATTACTTAATGGGTTCTCCAAAATTTTTGAAAAAATTATAGCTAAATTTTTAAATTTTCAACTTAGTAATACTCTCACCAATAATCAACATGATTTCAGGTCTGGTATGTCTACTACCACTAATCTTCTTACCTTTCTTAATCCTGTATATAATATAGTTACAAATAGGGGTCAGGCCGATGCCTGTTACTTCGACTTGGCCAAAGCCTTTGATACTGTAAACCATTCCTTACTTCTTATTAAATTATCCCATTATGGTCTTTGTGGAAACTATATCAATTGGTTCTCAAGCTACCTATCCAACAGAAGTTTTTTTGTATCGATCAACAATCATAGATCTTCTCAGTATAATGCGTGTTCTGGTGTTCCCCAGGGAGGTACTCTTTCACCTCTTCTCTTTAATATATTTATTAATGACATTACACAAGTACTTTGCTACTCTACTGGAATTCTTTTTGCTGATGACCTAAAAATTTATAAAATTATTTATTCCTTAGAGGATTGTGAATTATTACAAGAAGATATTATTAAAGTTAATAATTGGTGTCTAAGAAACTTGGTCAAACTCAACAAAGATAAAACCAAGGTTATATCGTTCACTAGGAAATACCATCCGATTAAATATTCATACAAATTAGCGAATTCTATCATCTCTCAAGCCCACTACACAAAGGATCTCGGTATCATCCTTGATTCAAAACTATATTTCCATAAACATGTAGATTACTTATATTCCTATGCACGAAGAACTCTAGCGCTTATAAAATTTATTACTTCTTATGCAACCAACTCAGACTCACTTATCTCTCTTTACATGGCACTTATAAGATCAAAATTAGAATATGGCTCTGTTATCTGGAATGGTATCAACTTAACAGATACTGAAAAAATCGAAAGTATTCAAAATAAAGTTATAGATTTAATTATTACAAGGAATCTCCCACGCCCCATTTGGACACCTCTGGTAGACCGTAGGGCCTATCTTGATGCTCTTTTTGTTCATAACTGTTACATTCATAAATTCAGATGCCCTTATCTTCTTGAAAATACTGCCTTAAGAATTCCTCAATTCAATTCCCGCTTACGCTCTACTCTGTGTACTCTTATTACTAATAATGATATTATTTATAGACTTATAACAAATTACAATAATATATATTTGAATTCCAACAGTGTTTAATTATATATATTCTGATTTATGTCTGTCATAGCTATATTATTTTTCCTTCAATATCTCTTTACATTTAATAATTTGATTTTACCTGTATTAATTATGTTTGTATTTGTTTTTTATTTTTGTTAATGACCTAGTTGTTATTGTTCTTATTTCTATATATCTTTGTTTGTCTTGTTTATGTATTTGTGTTTCTGTGTTGTTATAAGCTTTTTTTTTTGTGTTTTCTGTATTTTGTATTTTTTTTTTTTTTTTCGTGCCCACCATAAAAGTGTTTCAGCTGTCGGTGGGCATGTCACAAATACAAATAAATAAAATAAAAATAAAAATAAAAGAATAAATGATGTACTGCTTCGATCTACCTAGTGTAAAATAACAAAACAAACAGACAGAGCTAACATTAAAATAATTTATAATTATAATAATTAGTTAAACAAATAAAAGGTATAATTTTCATAAACACTATAGTTTTTTTTTTCAATCGGGGATCTCCTGCTTAGGAATAGATATATAAAAGGAAAACCAACAAGAAAAAATATATGGTCACGAAGGCCATAGTAGTGACAATATTTATTTACATATATACAATTTACTCTCTTGCAACTGATGTCCATCCCTGAGGTGGGCTTTTGGGACTCGAGCATCGGGGCTGGGTGGTGCGATGCAGGCTGAAGCGAACACAGCATTGACGAGTGGAAACACATAATATGTGCCTTTGTTTTATGGCTCAAAGTTGTGTTATTTTTAGCTAAAATTGTTATGTTATGGATGGAAATGTATGCATACATTATTAATTGTTTTCTTGCAATTCTCTGACACAAATTTTAATTTTATTTGGTGATATTTAGCGGGTGGGGGTTTGCGGGCAAAAGGTGTCTTGCGCCACTTGTGCAAGTTACTGCTCACTGTCTGTTCCTCTCCCTCTTTACTTGAAATGTTCGAATTATACAAAACTAAACACACGCTGGCCACACGTCGCGGTCCTTATTGTAGTAGGTCAATGTTCGCTAGCAATGAATCAGAATAACAGGTGGTGGGGTAAAGGAAACACACATTGTCATCCTGGGAAGTCGTCTCGTGGCAAGCCCTGGTGTCAACGCCCGCCCTTTCACAATGTGCGATATTTAGCAAAAAGGTTTTCTAACTCTGTGCCCGGTGTAAGATGCCTGTACAGTCTCAGCTTGGCATGGATGCGGGGTTTGGCGCTTGCCTCGTCCGCCTGCGCTTAGCAATACAATTTTCTCAGGACTGCCTGTCATTGAACTGCGACTCTAGCCATCGCATGAAGTCCACCCATTCCGTGAGGTAGTTGCCTGTCCCTGTCAGGTGCGTACCTCTCCGTGCAGCTGTGTGCTGACAGATTCAGCTCACTCCTTAGTTGCCACTCCATGGTGACTAGGTTTATCATGGCACGCACACACAAACAGCCATGGATCTTCATGGTCATGTCTGGCCAATTCCTGAGGTGTGATAAGCTTGTTCGAATTGTGTAGCACTGATAAAAGCTGCACTCTGTAATTTGTGGAGAATATGTTTGCAGACCTCGCGCAGGAATAGTCTATCATGGAATGCTAAGAGCTTGTGCGCCTTCATGCACACCCTATGCTTGATGATACAGCAGCACTGTCTGCATTGTGTTACTTCTCCTCAGCGCATCTTTGACACTGATTACTGCGAATTATGCGCTGGCTGTATCCTGACTAGTCTGGGGCGCTGCCCGTAATCACGGGCTTGGTGAGATACGAGCTTCAGCCCTTCCTGCGCTGCTGCTACACCGGTTGCGTAGCAGATTATGTTCAGGAAGCACGCGAAACAGAGCGTAACTTTCAGCGGGCCTGCAAGCGCGGCCCAGCCGCAGAGGGAGTGACAGCCCACTGGAAGCCCGGCGGAACACGGCACCACAGGACACGCACCCATACCAACCCAGAGGACCACAAGCCATTGAGGTGCCGCCATCTTGGCGAGCGGAATGACCGCCGTGGGACACCGGGGCACGGGAACAAGTCCCTCTGTGTCGCTTGGGGTGCCCGCTGGGATTACGGGCAGCGCAACCAACCACACTGCTGTGCCAGGAGGCCCACGCGAGACCACCTCTGCCGCAATGCGCCAGCCTGCCGGTGCCGGGAAACAGCTTCCGGGGGGGGGGGGGATTAGGGCGATCTCCCCCCGCACAGGCCCACAGCCCTGCGCTCGGAGAGGGACACGCACTCCCGACCTTAGGACAGCTGGGCCGCCCACTAGACAACTTTTTCTGCATTGCCGAGAGATCGTGATGAGTACCCAAGAGTTGAACAGTCGTGTATCCACAGTGGTACTACAGGATTTGCGCGAGGAGGTGGTGCTGAGACTCCCCTGGCTAGCCCAGCAAAACACTGTCTGGGTGCTGGGTCCTCCCCGCCTCAACCTGGGACGAGCGGAGAGATGTGTAGTGTACGCCCTAGGACAGACGCCCCTCCACCAGGACATGGTACTGACCTTAGCGGACATGCATCACGATGTCCCCCCTCGCATACCATGCTGAGGTAAACAAGATCCTGCCCCCACCCATGCCAGCTTAACTGCCGACAGGCTCCCTACCTGTACCTGCCTCACGATCGACGTGAAGGGGGCTGAAACACCGTCCAGCACCAAAGCCGACAGGGTCGACACTCCCGACGCACGCCCGCGGAGGACTCGAGCAACCATGAGAAACAGCTGAGGACGCCACCCCGGAAGAGCAGGAACACCTCGCCGAAGGAGGACTGGAAGCGGACACCTCACATGACCCCTGTGAGGCCCCCTGTCCCGCAGCAGCCCCTACATGAGGGGAGGCCCCCGAGAGCGAGCCCCCCTGAGGCAAGAGGAGGACGCGGGGTCATACACCACGCCACACCTGCGGAGAAGGGGCCGACCCTGCCATGCCCAGTACCGGGTAATGGAGGTCGTGGGGGAGGACTCCGAGGACCCTGCCGGAGCGCCCCCTAACCCGGAGCCCATCATCTCCGACCCGGATGAGGCCAAGGCAGAAACACCACCAAGCCCGACGGCAGTCTCCCTCACCGAGGCCACTTTCCACGTCACCGTCATGTACTGGCACGAGGAAGGGACCAGCCGTCCGCGACGGACGCTGCGCAGACCAGTGAGGTTGCGGAAGTTCGCCCTAGACACCATCCATGGGGCGGAGCTCACCCAGCCCGACGCTGATACCCGAGCGGGAATGCCAGCCCTTCGGGCGGCAATGTTCGACGAGCCCCGAGGGGAGTAGCCAGCGTGAGCGCCCCCGACGGGAGCATCGGCCCCCAGCCCGCCTTGCCGAGTATGTCCTGGGCAGTCTCGTCGCGCTGCCTCCCCCTTCATGCGATGCAGCGTCCGAGGTGGCGTCCACCAGCACCAACGCTTCATGCACCACGGCACCGCCTCCCCGCCCAGCTGCCCCCGCAGTGTCCGAGTCGGCGTCCGCCAGTGCCAACGCTGCATGCGCCGTGGCGCCGCCTCCCAGCTCAGCTGCCCCCGCAGCGAACAAGGCGGCGTCCGCCTGCGCCAACTCATCACGCGTCGCGGCGCCGCCTCCTGGCCCAGCTGCCCCTGCAGCGACCGAGGCGGCATTTGCCAGCGCCAACACTTCATGCACCGCAGCACCACCTCCCGGCCCAGCTGCCCCCACAGTGTCCGAGGCAACATCCGCCAGCGCCAACACTTCACGCACTTTTGCGCCGCCTCCTGGCCCAGCTGCCCCAGCAGTGTCCGAGGCGGTATCCACCAGCGCCAATACTTCACGCGCCGTGGCACCACCTCCGGGCTCAGCCGTCCCCGCAGCGTCCGAGGTGGCGCCCGCCCGCTTCAAGATGCCGCGAGCCACTGGATCGCGCCATGAAGTGTGCCGACTGTGCTAGGGGGTCGTCAAGTCTCGGGATCGGGAACAGGTGGCAGAGACGGGCTTCCGCTTGGGGGGGGGGGGGGGGCGTTTGTCGTCGTCCCGACCACGACCTTTGAGCCAGTACTCTGCACCACTAGTACCAGATCCCGCTTTCGGAACACACCCCTAGCCCAGCGGGAATGAGTCAGGCGAGCGCCTCGGGCGTGACCCCCTTAGACTCAAGTAAACTTAAGGGCACAAAACCCTGGGGGCTCGCCCCCATAAAACAATTAAGGGACAAGACACTAGGACTCAATTATTAATGCACAGGCATTATACAAGTGCGTCGTAGCTTCTCCGTGCGAGCACGCACGGAGCAGACAACGAACCTCATTTACAGTCACCGTGGCCACTGGCCTTATTTAAAGTGCCCGTTACAATGATGAAGTCTGATTAGGAGAAACCCCACTAAGATCTTTCACAGGGAGACAATATGTTAATAAATATACAGTCGCCAACTTGATGCCACAGTTTAAATAATTAAACACTATATAACAGTTGTTAAGCCTTAAGCACCCAATTACCAGGTGCTACCTTTTATTTGAGCACCTTGAATGTGTTTTTAGCTTATAATAGAGCAAATTCTGTTAATATAAGTTTTTGGCGCCGACTCACAAAGGAGGTGAAATTTTCCCTCCCTTGCGAGGCGGCCATGTTCGGCAGTCTCCAACCACTCCACGCTGGGTCAAGACGTGTGTCCGTGAGCAGCCTTCAATTTTGTTCCACCGACAATTCACTTTGTACTCGCTTTAATATCCAAACCTTTTTATTTCATTGCTGCTTACGTCGATTCGGCATGTACTTCGCTGACCCGGGCTTATCTCGACCATCTTCCTTAGTGGTTCCGCACTGCGTAGCTGACTCCAGCCAACGCTCTTTCGCTAAGATCGCCGCGCATATGCCTGCCGCCTGCAACCTGAAGTAACTGTAAAGTGTAATTTAGGATCATGCACACCGAGCCCCCCTAAGACAGTTAACTTTCGGCACTGGCCATCTCCAACGAACTAGTAATCACGTTCCCGCGAGACTGCCGCGGCAAATTCACCAGTGTTATGTTAGTGTCGTGTTTTGTTCTGTAATCAACGTGTGTTAATGTAACATTACAACGGCTCAGACGCCGAACAGCGCAATCACATAGTTTTTGTAGCGGTTCTGCCACAGCGTAGTGTATGTATAGGGAGTACCGCGTTGACGCCGACCGCCAATGCTCCTCTATGTCGCATAGACCGCTATGCCTCATCAACGTCTCCTAGAAGCGTGTGCACCGAACGCGCCCGTGCGCGCCGCTAAGTGTAGTGCGTGCGTCGAGGCGATCGCCGTGCAACGAGTGCTGCGCCGGCGGAAGGATCCGGCCGGGTGTGGCATATTCTTCCGCCGCACTACAACAAATTATTTTAATTATGTTTTCCACAGGTTTTTATTAAACATTATTTTTCAGTAATTAATAATTCAGTCTTTGCTAAATCATGTTTCACTGTGCGATTTGTCCCGAACCTGGCCGGTTCAGTTTCCCGCGAAATTCACACGTTTCCGCGGGAGGGCTGGCGGGGGAGGGGGGTCGCGCGCGGCGACACCGTCAGTGTCCTTCGAGAGCTCAACCAGGCCGGCAGCCTGCGCGCAACGCGGAACCTTCAACCTTTGCATTCACCGACATGTAGTTTTCCATAGTGTAATTTCTTTTCAACCTTTTGTACAGTTCCGCGGTCGGCCTAAATTTACCATGAGGTACTTAACTTAATTAAATCAGTGCTCCGAGATGAGTGTTTTACGTCATACGTAAGTACTGTGGGGAGAGTATGTGGTTTTACGTCGGCGCTTCACGCCCAACCTAGCCTACAGGCTACTTAGTTTTGGCCCGCACGGGGCAGCCAGTAGGCGACACGTGCCATCCAACTTAATAACGATTCAGTCCCTGGGACACACCTAGACACCACGTAGAGTCGCCGGAGACACGGGCTTACGTGTTCCTAGCCCAGTTTATCAAGTGTTATATGTTAGTGGAATAGTTGTTCGCCTAAGTGTAATTCGTCATGTCAGGGCTTATGTATCACCGTCGTACGGCAGTGCGCCACCAAACTTAATAACGATTCAGTCCCTGGGACACACCTAGACACCACGTAGAGTCGCCGGAGACACGGGCCTACGTGTTGCTAGCCCAGTTTATCCAGAGCTAGGTATTAGTGTAGTGTATTGTGCTTCAAAATATCGTGTGCCATGTCAGAGTGTCTTTTGTAACTTTCGCGTCACGTATACGAGTCTGCCCCTCACGCGCATAAGAATCGTGAGCCGCCACTGAGGAAGTGAGCTGCGCGTGTGACTAGTCGCGTCGGGCAAACCGTTACGGCCAGAACGGGCAGCACCATGTATTGGGCTGTGCTGTATTAAATTCACCAACTATCTGAAGAGGTTTTGTGTTATTATTCAGGCGTCCCGAGTGGCCTCAACAGCTCGGGGGGCCCTACTGCGTTGACCCCTACCTCTAGCCACAAGGCCGAACCTTCCCTGAGAACACGAACCTAACAAAATCACGTCTAAATAATCAGAGGTAGCGGGGACGGCGTCAGCGTACCCATGCGTACCACCGGAGAAGTCCGTGAATTAAACGCAAATTAACATAAACTGTGTCGCTTACGATTATTTCGCACCACTCCGTCCTCCACACGGCCGAGCGGCCTCACATCCAAGTAGGGAAGTTCAGGATAGATTTCAAGCTACGTACCTGGCAGGGCACGCGGGGGCAGAGTACCCACGACCCATCACCAACGGCCTAGTGTCCTACTAGCCTGGCGCCCCTCTGGACAACAGCAGCATCGCGATGCCCGTAGCACCCATAAGGTACTTACCGGTCCTTAAACAGAGGCCGGGTGATGGCAAAAAGTGTAATAATAATTTATTGAAATTAGTTTCATACATAATATTTAAATATATATAATCTTGTAGTGAGAGTAAAGTAAAAAAAAACTTTCAACTACCTCGAGTAACACGAGTATTGTGAGTTACTGTGTAACACATTTACCTTCTCTCGTTTCCAAATCAAGACTCCATGCAAACTGCCATCCGCACTTAAGCACACTGTGATGAGTCTGGCTACCCCTTTGGCTAAGGTTTAGTGTGGCTTCGCCAGATCTTATGTAAAATGTCATGTGCTTGTGTTCTCTATGAAAAATAAAATTATAAGTAAATGGATAAACCTAATGTTTATTTCGAACAATTATGAAACCATACAAATTAAATGAGCTACTGAATTTGAGGAAAATAAAGCCCAATAACTTTACTGTAATATAATCATATAATATAATTTGCATGAGTTAAAAGTTTGTGCACAAAATGTTCGCCTTTTCCACTACGTTATACTTCATTACTTTCTTGGTCAGCAGAAACGTTTTCTAATGATCTTAAAGAAATGAGGGGCTATAAAGTTGCACATTATTCGTTGTCAAATGTGTTGACATGTCCCGGCATCAGCATCCAGTGCTGGAGTGGCTTGAGTTGTAATGTTCTCAGTCATCACTGTCGAACAGTTCCTGAAGGCAGGCAGTCTGTCAGGCAGAGCAGGGCTGCAGCTTTCTCTCTTGCTGGCAACAAGGAGGGGTTGGGGAAAGGTCCTAGAGCGTAATCTTCGAAAGGCCGCTCCAGGGGGAGGGTCCTAGAATGTAACCCTCGAGAGGTAGTTTCAGAGGAGGGGGGGATGCTAGAGCATAATCCCTGAGGCCACTCCGGTAAGGGATTACAGTGGCTCAGGGGCGTAGGAACCGGTGGGGACAGGGGGGACGTGTCCCCCTGAACTTTTTGCGTGGAGGGGACTGTCCCCCCCAACTTTATAGACCGTGATATTTTTATTTTATAATATTATTTTGCCCAACTTTATTTGTAATTTCTTCACTCTCAAATTTTATCTTAAGGGAACAATTTTAACATCGATGTATCCAATGGTTAGATACAATAAATGCTTAAAAAGCGCTATTTTGCACTATTAAAATCAAAATTTTCTGGTGGCAGACCCCCGGACCCCCGTCTTAGTAAGAGGGGAAAGGGTATACATAGCATCAACATCATTATTTGTCCCCCCCAACTTAATGAGCACAGCTACGCCAATGCAGTGGCTGCTCTTTGGTTGTTCAGGGGGGTGGGGATGGAGAGGGGGAGGACAGAACAGAGGGTAATAAACCCAATTCTATATTCCCAATTTATTTCCTCAGATTTTTTGGGGTACAGATCCCTAATTTTGTTTTTTCTTTTATTTCTTTTCTTTTTTCCTAACCTAACTAAAAACTAAGTGTGTTTGGGAGGGGTCCGGGTTAGGGAGGGACCTAAGTGCAGCAGGCGCTATCTATTGGCGCCGGTTGCATCACTATCTTACAGGATAACTAGCTTAGGCATAGAGATTAGATAAAAAATATCCTGCGGTGTCGGCGCAGCCATGTTTGTTTCAGGGATGAGCATGTAGCACTCGCACAAGGGGGCAGAGGCCAAATGCTGTACACGACAGTGTTTTCTTCTATAAGCTTCGTGGTACGCTTGACGCCATTAAATATTGCTTAAGTCTATTACAATCTTTATATTTTAAGTTTTCTTTAATTAACTTAAATATAATACTTCCTAGTTCCTTTTTCCTTTGATGTAAACTTTGCTACACTAGCGCTTATTCATACGATTTATATTTCTTGATGATAAGTGTATGATTCTTGCTTCTTTACTTTTATATAACTGTGGTAAGTCATGATGATTTTAGGTTAAATTTTTCAGTTCGATTAGCGTGTTGATAAATATATTAATACATTAAGAATAAAGTGGAAAGCAATAACGACAACATTGTTTGAAGGTGCATACACTGAAATAAATACTGTTTTAGTACCAATTTCATTTGACCTCAAATAATGGATGTCGACGAAGAAGCTCCCGGCCCGTCGAGCGTTAGTGGGAGCACTGCTTCAAAGAAGAAAATGGAAGTTGATGATATCGGGGGTGTTGTTACGGCTAAAAAGAAAATGGATGTAGACGATGCACCTATTTCAACAGGACAGGCAGTCAAGAGTGTAATGGCTTCATCCGGTACTGTTGGAAGCATTTCTGTTTCCTTACACCCGTTGGTGATCATGAATATCTCCGAACACTGGACAAGGCTAAGGGCTCAGGAAGGAACTGCTCAGCAAGGTAATTTGAATTTAAATTTATGGCCTAACTTTTGTAAATTTTAATTCTGGTTAAAGTTGAGTATTACTACTTTCCCAAAAGCATTTTGTATAAAAATTTCAAAATTCATTTAGTGGGTGATTAGAGCTTTGTATTACGCATTCAAGTTGATCAGGTCAAGTCCATTACATGATAGGGCCTCCACATGATCAGTCAAGCTCCCAGTTCGAACTGCTCAGCTCGAACTGACAGTCGGGATTGAATTGAGGCCCTCTGCCCACTCGATCAATCCATGCACTCAGTTCGGATTGAATTGTCAGAACTGACAAGTTTGGCCTGAACTGGCTTGTGGTTGCTGTTTCTGGTGGATGTATCGTTTCATTATGTAATACAGAAGAAACCTTAGTTGTTACAACTACAGTTTCACTTTTAGTTAGAAAAAAAGGAAGGAAAAAAATAGCAAAGTTTCCACCTAATATAAACAAAGATGTTAAACATGAGAGACAACCATTGGATTGATGAACTGATTTTTTGGACTGACAGTATGGTCTGGCGAGATGCTCATCCCACACTGCATTTTGGATTGAGTGCTCTCGAGCCCACAGGCCGATTTGATGGGACACCATCAGTTCGTCGATCCATCAGTTCTGACTGATCAGACCACAAGATAATTCCGACTGTTAAGTTCATACTGATTGTGTGAAAATTGGGGGTAAATAACTTTTCCACTGGTCTTGATATGGTGGGGTGGGTTGGCGGGGGGGAGGGGTGGGTTTAACTCGGAAACACTCCAAATCGAAAGAGAATACATTTTTGATATTTGGTGATTTTGTCTTGCCTCCCTCCCTTGAGGGGGGCAGTTGACTTCAGGCAAATTTCCCATCATGCTCCGTACTCATGCATATACAAAAATCATTGTTACTGCCCGTCGAATGAAAGAAGTGGTTTTTTGCCCTTATGCCTCCCTCCCTTCTCTCTTCGGGTCAGTCATACATGTACTTGAAAAGTTTCATTGATACCATAATTAGAAGTAGGTTAAAATCAACTTACAAGATTTGATTACATATTTGGTTACAAGTAAAATTAATAAAATTGTGTTAAAAAAATTTAATGTAAATAAGTAGGCTATTTAACTGATGCACTTACAAATTCGTTAATTCATTTCAGCACTTGCACATTTCAAGTTATATACCTACCTCTAGTTTAAGCAAACCACTTGATGCATTATTGTTTAATTTTTGGCATTAGATTTTAATTGAAATTTTTTTTACTTCTTTTAGTTGTTGGGGCTCTGATTGGGAAGCAAAAAGGACGTAACTTGGAAATAATGAACTCCTTTGAGTTGCTTTTCAATATCATAGCTGGTGATATAATCATTGACAGAGATTACTACAATACTAAAGAAGAACAGTGTAAGTAATATTGTTTTTATTATGAAAGTGTAGGTAGTTCTAATTAGTAGTATGTGAACAAAATTGTGTGCCCATTATGGTCCATATTTTATAAGTAATAACTGTATTAAAATTGGCTAACACTTTAAGTTTTCAATTTTTTTTTTAAACTTTTTTGTGTATGCAGTTGTATAGTTACACAGTGCATTATTTTTCAGTATCAAAATCCGCAAGAAAAATTACTGATATCTCTAGTTATTAATTTATTGTTAACAGCAACTCAGTAATAACTTCATAAATACAAATATCAATGGTTCTCAACAGTAAGATGAATTATTTTAAGCAATATAGAAATATTTAAAATTTGCATAAATCTTGATAGTTAAGCTGTAATGCATGGTGTGAATAGAATAATTTCGTAGCCAATCACGTGGAACACATTTGTGTCAGATTTGAGGTCGGGACAGGATTTACGATTAGAAAGATTTTCTAGTTCCATATAATTGTTGGATTCAATATTTAAATAATAAAAAATTCAGGGTTAAAGTTCTGTATCATGTATCCATGATCCTGTCTGTGCACATTGATTCTGTGGTACATGATGATTACTGTTTTAATATATTAGGTGAAAGATACTGGACATAGAACAAAATCTTGCATTTTAACAATGAATTATGATCGTAAGTTGAATACCAAAGAAAAAATTTCCACAAGACCTGACATAATTTGTATTGTATTTTTGTTAGACTAGGATCGTTGAAGTACCAAGTTTAAACAGCAAGCATCATGTACCACAGGATCAGTATATATACAATCATGCCATCAGGATCAAGGGATAAACTTGGATGTGTGATACGGAATA
This sequence comes from Bacillus rossius redtenbacheri, assembly GCF_032445375.1. Classification (NCBI taxonomy): domain Eukaryota; kingdom Metazoa; phylum Arthropoda; class Insecta; order Phasmatodea; family Bacillidae; genus Bacillus; species Bacillus rossius. The sequence continues at coordinate 67,235,763 of NC_086333.1, read as the reverse complement.
ATTACTGAATTAAGTTGGACTGGATATTAGTATATAAAAATTGACATTTTTGTAAAGGTTTTAGTTTAGGTATTAAATTTATGTATGAAATATTGAAATGTTTTCATGCAGTGTTTTTTTCTGAATGAATGTTAAATTTCAATCCAAAATATTTCTCTCAAACATGTTGGTTCGAAACATGAAACACTAAACAATATTCAAATCGAGCTTTCCTCGATACAAAACTTAAACAAATTGCGCACAAACTGTTAGTACATGAATCCAGAAAATTATTAACTTAAAGGTGCACCTTTTTTTCAACCCACAAGTTTATGTTTAAAATTAATCCTATGGTCAGGAACAACATTTAATTTTGGTGTGGAGCACAAAACAAATTGCGTAAATATTATGTTTTTAACAGCTTGTTAAAAATGACAAAAATGTTGTGGCAATTGGTGCTGTGCACAAATTCAGTTCTATTCCAAAATAAAAAATTATTCACTGGAGCGCACTGCATGCAAGCCACAGAAAAGAAATAATTTTGTACTGTCTTACTTGGTTTATCGGAGCACTCCCTGCCTAGCTTTAAGGTCAGAAAATTGTCTAAAACCGCTGCATCACCGCACACCCACACGTCCATTGTATCACAGAGTCTCGCAGAATTCTCCAAGAGCCGATAGTCAGCTGTTCACGGTGATGTCATCTTGCTCAATCGCGGGCTCGTCGGCCAGGGACGGAAATCAGCATCCATCAATATAATCAACTAATCTTAAAATTACTCTAAAATGAAATCTAAAAAAGAACAGATTAAAATAAATATTAAAATGTAAAATGTTTCAAAATATTTAGAACCATTATCATTTTCCTAGTTATTAAAATATTTCTTGCTGTTCATATTATTAGTAGCCAAATAAACTCTGTTGCAAACAAAACAAATATTTGAATTAATAAATAATAGTTTAAAAAACTAAAAAACATGCTTTATATAGAAAACCAAACTAAAAAGTAGAAAATAAATTTTAATAAATTTTAATTAAGAATAGTGTAAATTTTTTTTATAAATATAAATTAATAATAGTATAAATAAGAAAATAATGTATTTTATTTAAAAAAAAAAAGCGTGGGGTGCTTTTTAAGATGATATCGAAATGATAAACCTTCTACTCATATGTCAATGAAATATTTATAACTGTTGACACCATGCATCCCACGCTTTTTTTTAAAATAAAATACATTATTTTCTTATTTACACTATTATTAATTTATATTTATAAAAAAAATTTACACTATTCTTAATTCAAATTTATTAAAATTTATTTTCTATTTTTTAGTTTGGTTTTCTATATAAAGCGTGTTTTTTTAGTTTTTTAAACTATTATTTATTTTCTACTTTTTAGTTTGGTTAATTTATAAAAGTGTTTTTTTTCCTCAATTTATTCCAGGTAAAAATCCTTAAACTGTAAGTTTTGCTCTCTATCCAAATATGTTTTTTGATATATCATCTGTCAAACTTATCCATATTTTCCGTGTTTGATGTCCTTTATTTAATGATTTACTGACCTTGGCATAGTTTGGAGTATTTGTAATTGCTTGGTGTAGATTTGCAGGTTGGTGTTCGAGTGGAATTTCAAAAATCTGCTTATCAGGTGTAGTTATTGAGGTTATGCATATTATGGTGTTTGATTTCCCATCTGCTGTTGGTTTCACAGCAAAATCAAACCTAAATTTTTCCATGTTTCGTGAAATATTTGCATAAAATGTTGTTTTATGATAATGTTTCACTCTTGGTTAATTGGTAAAATGAAACAAAGACGTAATTGTGTTTCTCTATTTAACGAAAGAAACAACATTTAAAGCCCTTATTTCAGGTTTTTTTTCTTCATATTTTTACAAATATAGATAATATTCTCTTCAAGAAAGTATATTGTTCACAATAATCATAACCCACTCTCACTTTTCATTTAATTAAATGTCACAATATTTAGTAGGCTTTGTTTATATCGCGCCAAAGACAAACTGAATGAAAAGAGTTCGCACATGAGCGAAATGGTTTTCTTTATACATATGTCTTTGTTTCATTTTACCAATAAATTGACAAAAATCTTATTTTGCAAATTGATTAATGGAATAATCTTATCAAATTAGTGTAATGTCATCGGTCCTCGATAAATCTACAAAGTTTGAATGAAATCTGGCCGTTTAAAGTGGGTCAAAATCGCACCCAAAGGAGTCGGTTACAAACATACAGGTGAAGCTAATATAAAGCGTGTAAAAAGGGGGTTGTCTGTAAAGTCCGTTTACGGACAATAATTTTACGTGATAACGTCTTAAGATAACATTGATGAAAAATTGCATACTTTTTAATTTTCAAATATTATTTACAGTTTTTGCAAATTTTAATTTAAATAATTTGTTTTAATATAATCACGAACAATTAGTTATAGAAATAATCTGAAATCGAATGAATGTCAATAAATTGTTAATTTGAAATGACGAAATCGGACAAATAAAACAAATTTTAAATTGCTGCTTTTAAAAAGACCACCTTAACCTGTTTGATATTATGTAAGATTTTCTCGCACGGTGGTTGGCCGGTTCTTGCACGCTTGGCTCAGGCGGAACGTGACAATGAGTCATTCTTTTTCGTGCATGCAGCCGGCGTTCATCGATTTATAAGACGTTATCACGTCAAAATTTTTGCAATTTTATGCTGTGGTTTCAAGAAGAAAATAATGACATTTCTAATTTTGGATTGTATGGTTATGGTGTGACATGGAGGGAATTCAGTCAAACAGGTGTTCAGCGACATGGACTTCCTGGGCTGGTACACCACGGGAGACCAGCCAGACGACCGGGACATCAAGATCCACAAGCAGATCTGCGAGATCAACGAGAGCCCCGTGCTGCTGAAGCTGAACCCTCAGGCGAAGCACAGCGACGTACGTACTGCGTGGCTCCTCGTCAGAGCGTCGCTGCTATGTGTGCTAGGCTCACCACCACCACGGGGGTCAGGTCTCCGAGGCAGTAGCGGGATCACACCGCGGTCTTTACACGAGTGGGAGCAACACGCGCTAGGAGCGGTATTCCAAGACTTTTCGGGCGAGGCAGTGAATAAGCACTGTCTTGTCGGGATACAAAACGTACCCTGACTCACGGGCCGTATTCCAGAACGCGTCCAAACCTAATCCCAGCAGGGAAACAAATCTGCAATTGTTGTGATAAACGGTGCCCTGCACGAGGCTAGAAACTCTTTTCAACACATTTTAGTGGATGTTTCACAACAGTTTTTACTGAAAAAATACTAATAGCAGCACCATTGCACCATTACCTTTCTAATATTCTTAAGTACTTTTGAAGTTGCTATTACATCTTGTTATGACCATTAAAGTGTACAAAATATATTCCATGATAGTTTCGCTATCATATTTGCATACAACACGCTTGGTATGTCCCCCAATGATCACAAAAAGGACTGTATATGAGTTATTGGCACAAAACGTGGGTCAACTATCTGGACGAAATCACAGAAAAAGTGAGCTCTGCGCATGCGTAGAATTTGGACAACAGATAGGACACCAAAATCCGATAAGAAGGGACTGGCCATGTCCTATCGTGCACTAGGAATATGTTTAGGGTACAGTTGTAGTATATTTAACACCTAAACCGTTATTTTTGACTCGCAATACTGGCATAAGATTCTAATTGTAGACCAGTGATGGCTAACTTTACTCATTTCCAGTACCGGATATTATTTTTAAAACTAATCAATCCGATGGCCAAACAGACCCTTGTGCTAATCACATTACTGTACTGCCAGCATTTTTAGTCCACTCAGATTTTATAATTACAGTCACTTTTTATTTCAGTCAAGTGTTTTCCTTTTTTTAGGGAGTTACATTTATCACATTTGGTATTATTATAAATGCTATATTGACATTTGCTAATTTTTTAGCATTGCTGAACATGCCAGTTTATCTTTCATATTGGGTTTTTTCAGAATGCTTCCTTTTTTCCGCACATTCATTCCGTCAATACACCATCATCTCATGGTGTCACAGAAGCATCCATACGATCTATACGTCCTAGTGTCTGAATCTGCTAAAGAAAATGATTCCTAGAGAATTTTTATTTTTTTTTTTTCAGCAAATGTCATTTGTATAATACAGTCATTAAAAATTTTTTTTCCGTGCAGTTTTTAGTTTTTTTTATAATATGTGAGTTTGTGACATCATAGGACTTCACATTTAAATGAAAAGGATTGTGCCCTGAGTATTACAAATCACCAGAAGTATTTTAATCGAATAAAGAGAGAAAAAGTAATAGGAATCCCTTTTCTGTTTCCACCAATCCTAGGATTAGACAAGAGATTAAAATTTTATCAGCATCACACTCCACCTTCAGTCAACCGTTGACTTGTGAATTAAGGCTTATGCTCAGAAACTAACGTTTTTTGTCTCAGAAAACCTGATTTTACCAAGTGTGAGTTGTGATCAGATGCCAGCCCCCCCCTCTCTCTCTCTCTCTCTCTCTCCCTCTCTCTCTCTCTCTCTCTCTCTCCCCCCCCCCCCCAACTCTTATCTACACCCCTCAAAGAACTACCTCTATAGCCTTTCATTCATCAATCAGTTAATTCCTCCCGAACTCTCATCACTCATCTGTAATTCGTCTGCCAGTAATGGTGTCCCAACCCCAGTTTTATTGGGTGGTTTGTGAGTATGCACCAGTTCTATAGTACAGTTGCTCGACTTCAGTTGAGATTGTAAATTAGCATGTTTATTATTCAGATGATTGACAATCTGGAATGTTTTGTCTCTACATAATACATTTGTTTCCTGCAACCCATAATAAGAAAATATATATTATTTTCAGTAGGAAGGTAGGTATGTTTTGACTAATTAATTAAAAATAAATATATAATATTTACTATTATTTATTTATTCTGGGTTTTGAGTACCAGCCAAACAGTTGGTGAAACCTAAATTGGTTGATTCTATGTATAGACAGACATACATTACAATTGCATTACAAAACAAAGAACAAACACATACATAAGTGTTATGTACTGCACATGTCCGCCATCTTCCCAGACCCAGAGTCGCCAACATCGGAAAACCCACTTGCTAATTCATCTATACTACACTCCTCCCTACTAAATTAGTTTCCCCCCCCCCCCCCCAACTGCACTGTTTATCACTTCTGTTCACTTCAGCACCTCCCCTACCATTGTTGCCACTGCTTAGGGGGACGCCTCACCCTCCCACTGCACCTTTGTGCCAACAATTTCGGGGTGGGTAAAACAGTTATTTCTTCACCGAAGCCCCTAAACTCTTCCCCTTCACTATCTTCTACTGTGCTCGGAGCTTCGCTTGGTCCTTCTTCTATCCGGTTCTCCACTGCTCCTTCTGCTGCTCTCGTTGTCGCTGGTCCCCCTGGCGGAGATGCTGCCCCCACTTCTGATTTCTCCTCCCCTTGGATTTTCCTCGGTCCGGTACCACTCACTGCCCCTGCTGCCCCCTTTCGGCTTCGGAATTGTATCTCCTCTTGCAAGTGACTCCTCCTTAAGTGATCCTGATGGCAAAATCTTATTATTTCCCCTACTTTGACTCTATATGTAACCATGCTCACCACCTCTACAATCCTTCCCAGTATCCACCGAGTCTGTTCTCCTCTGACGCACTTTACCCACACCAGATCGTGTACACTAAACCTGAGTCCTGGCCCTCCTCTCAGCCTACTTGGCTTTTTATGATATTCCGGCAAGTTTGGTTTCACCAACAACAATTGTGTACGAGGCTTCCTTTTTAAGAACATTTCCGCTGGGGTCTTCCCCGTTGTGGTGTGAGGTGTGTTGCGATATGCAAATAACCACTTATCCAATGTATGCTGCAGGGAGAGTGTCCCTCCCGTTAGACCATTCTCCACTGCTTGCTTCAGAAGGGCTGTTTTTACTGACTGCACTGTTCTCTCCGCTGCTCCATTGGATTGGGGGTGGAACGGTGGTGTCAACTGCAGGTTGATGGCATTTGCCTTGCAAAACTGCTGAAATTCCTCTGAGCGAAACTGAGGCCCATTATCCGCCACCAGGTTTTCCGGCAAGCCATATGCTGCAAAAGCCGTTCGCAACTTTTCAATTGTTTTCTCTGCCACCGTGCTCTGCATTGGCCATACTTCCACCCACTTAGAATAGGCATCAACCAAGATCAACAACCTTTTTCCCTCCCTTTCAGCAAAGTCCACATGCACTCGTTCCCCCACTCGACAAGCTTCCGGCCACGGCACCCAAGACTTCTGTGGTATGCTATGCCTAGTTAGTTGGCAGGCTGTGCATTTCTTTACTGTATCATCAATCTCGTTATCCATACCTGGCCACCAAACATAACTCCTAGCCAGCATCTTCATCCGCACTACTCCCGGATGACCCTCGTGCAACATCTGCAACACTGTTTCTCTCAATACTTGTGGAACCACAACCCTGTCCGCCCACATAATACAATTATCTTCTATCGCTAATTCATCCCTTCTGGTGACATAAGGTTTCATACTTGCCACCTCATTATGCTGCGGCCATCCATACATAGTATAGTTTTTTACCCTTTTCAAGACTTCATCCTTTTCCGTTTCCTTCGCAATCTCCTCCGCTTTGATTGGGATGTCCCGTTGTACCAGGAAAACTGTTTGTTCCACTGACTGCTCGTAGGCCAGTGGTAACCTTGACAAAGCATCCGCATTACCCATGTCTTCTCCTTTTTTGTATTCTATGGAATAGTTATAGGTCGTCAGGAGAAGAGCCCACCTCTGTAACCGGGCTGCGGCCAAAGATGGAACTGCCTTCTTTGGTCCAAAAATCGTTGTCAACGGGCGATGATCCGTATACAGCGTGAAATGGTGACCGTATAAGTATTTGTGGAACTTCTGTACTGCAAAGATGATGCTCAACGCCTCCTTCTGCAATTGGCAATAACCCTGCTCCGCCTTGGACAGGGTTTTAGACGCAAAGCAAATGGGCCGTTCTGTGCCATCTGGCATCCTGTGCGACAATACTGCACCCACTCCATATTGTGAGGCATCACTAGCTACAATTAGTGGTTTCTGCGGGTCAAAGGGCACTAACACTGGAGCCTGAAGTATCCATTCCTTACTTTCCTCAAAAATTTGTTGACAGTTGGCATCCCATGTCCATGCTGCTCCTTCTGCCAATAAATTGTACAGCGGTTTCAGCTTGCCTGACATTCCCTGAACAAATCTGGCATAGAAATTGATTAAGCCTAAATACGCCTTCAACTGTGTCACCGTGGTAGGTACCGGTGCCTTTTTAATTGCCTCTTGTAGATCGCCCGCTGGCCGAATACCTTCCCTACTTATAACATACCCCAAAAATTGAACTTCTTCCTTCAAGAAATGGCATTTTTGTTTCTTAACCTGTACACCCTGTTCTTGCAACCTCGCCAACACTGCTTCTAGTCGCTCCAACCCCTCCTCCACTGAACCCCCCGTAATCAGAATGTCATCGAGATACGCCACCACTCCTGGAATACCCTGTAACATCTGCTCTATCACCGCTTGAAATATACCAGGAGCACTCGACAAGCCGAACGGCATCCTACGGTATCTATACAGGCCCCTATGGGTGTTCACTGTCACCAATTCCTGTGATTCCTTCCCCACGACCAACTGCTGGTATGCATTAGACAGATCCAGTACACTAAACACCCTACCATTAGCTACGGATGCAAACACATCATCAATGCCTGGGAGTGGCTGGCGTGTTAGTTCAATTCTAGGGTTCACAGTCCCCTTAAAATCTGCACAAATTCTTACCTCGCCGTTCGCCTTTGGGACAATGACCAGTGGGCTCGCCCAGCTGCTGTATTCCACTTTGTCCAGTATGTGCTGTTTCTCCAAATTCTGCAGCTCCTTGTCCACCTTGTCTCGAAGTGCAAATGGTACCGTCCTTGCCTTGAGGAAAACTGGTGAGGCCCCCTCCTTGAGTGTAAAATTAGCCACAAAATTTTTAATTTCTCCAAACGCCCCACTAAATATTCCCGCATACTTATCCAGAAGCCCCCTTAGCACTTCCTCCTGTACCCGCCCCAGATGTATCTGGCTAACACTCACTGCACAAATACTGTTCCAGTCCAACTGAATATGACCGAGCCAATCCCTTCCCAATAGTGATGGAAGCCGCTGTTGACCCGAGTCCACCACTAATAGCTGAAGTCTGCTCCTCTGTTCCTTATATTCCACTTCCACTTGAGCACCCCCTTTCACTGGTAGGTCATCCCCAAAATATGTCCGCAGCTTGACCTTCGATTTACTTAACTGCAAGTTTGGCCAGTTTGCTAAGTATGTTTCATTTGACACCAACGTTACTGCCGATCCGGTATCCACTTGCATCACCAGTGGTTTACCTTCCACCCTAACCAGTACCTGGTACCCCACTGAAGCCACCCCCTCCGGGTGCTGTACGTTAAACAACTCCATCACTTCCTTGCTATGGCCCTCACCCCCTCTGTTCCCCTCAATGGGCACCCTTGAGTCTTGTTTTGCCACCCCCCACACTGCGGCCACCTTCTGCTTGCGACATTTCTTAGCCAAATGTCCTACCTTTGAACAGGTGTGGCACTTGTATTGTGAGTATGGGCACGCTACCGCTATATGCTCCCTACTACCACACCGATAGCATTCCCGTTGACCAACACTAGTTCTAAATGCTCCCGTCCCCGGCTGATGTTTTTGTTGCACCCGCACTTTATACACTTCTTCCGACGATGCCTGAGGCCCGGAATTGTTGTTGTGACTTTGAGGAACATGGAACAGTTGCTGTTGTTTTTCCGCTTGCTCCAGTGTCGTTGCCAATGCATAGGCCTGGTCCAACGTGTATTCTGCTTCAATTAACTTTTGTTGGATATTTGAACTGCGCAGGCCGCTAACAAATTGGTCCCGCAAAGCCTCCGGCAAAAACGCGCCAAAATTGCATGTTTGTGCTAAGTGCTTAATGGCTACTGAGAACTCGGATATCGATTCATTTCCTTTTTGGATACGCCCATGGAATTTGAACCGTTCTGCAATCACGAGTGTCTTTGGGCTATAATGAGTTTTCAATATTTCTTCTAGCTCTACGAACGACTTATCTCCCGGTTCACTTGGAGACACCAAATCACACAAAACCCCGAACGTCGTCTTCCCGATCACAGACAACAACACCGCCACCTGTTTCCTCTCTGGCACCGAATTCGCGTCAAAGTAGTGCCGTAACCTCTTCAAATACGTCCCTATTGTATCTGAACGTTCATCGAACTCGTCCATACGTCCAAACGAAGCCATTCTTCCGAGAAACCACGAACTTATTATAAAAAAACCACCTCGTCGCCAATGTTATGTACTGCACATGTCCGCCATCTTCCCAGACCCAGAGTCGCCAACATCGGAAAACCCACTTGCTAATTCATCTATACTACAATAAGTATGAATAAAAACACACATGTACAAAAAAGACACATAATTATTGCATTATAGAATCTGTATAGAAAAATGATCTAGAATAAAATAAATATGTATAAATAATGTATCATTTTTATTAACTGTTACAAATTTAAAAAGAAAGTACAATACATTTTCTTGCATGGGTGTATGCAAGGGAGCCACTGACCCCCCTTTTTTTCTGAAGTAAAAAAAAAATAAGAAAAGGTTTAATGCCCAAGTTCCTGAGTTGAGAGAAAAATTGTATTTAATTTTCACAAACTATTATCCAAATTTTTTTTTTCAATAAAATAAGTTTTGTTATTACTACTTATTATTCTATGGCCCCAGGGGCCCTCTTTCCCCATGAAAAAGGTTAGAATCCAGAAAATGGCCCCCTTCTGCTTTGAGCTGGATTCACCCTTTTTTTTCTTATACGTATATTTAAGTTTCATGCCAAATCCCTTATCAAAATACATTTACTGACAAAATTGGAAAAAAAAAAAAAAAAAAAAAAAAAGAGTTTCTGGTTCAACGTGAGTGATAGAACATGCTGAGAACCAAAATAACTAATATAACAAAAAAAACCTGTTTTTTTTTCTTCCAACCCTGGAAAGAAAGTAATAAAAAAAGCGAGGAAAAAAATCAGCTTAGTATGCAAAGACGTTCCTGATGAGTTGAAAAAAAGTCGGTAGTTGGAGCGTGCGGGACGTTTGAAGCGGTGAACTGGACGGAAGAGGCTCGCCACTCGGCGGTGGCAGTGTGGTCGATGGTTGCAGCTGCCGGTGACGATGTACGAGTCGGTGATCGACCTGGTGGCGGGCGAGGCGACGATGCTGTTCGTGGAGCTGACCTACACGCTCGCCACGGAGGAGGCGGAGAGGATCGGGGTCGACCACGTGGCCAGGGTTTCCGCCAGCGAGGCGGGCGAGAGCTCCCTGGGTGAGAAACATCGCACCGTGTTTTTTTTTGCGTGATTGGTTCGCAGCGTGCATTTTCAATAGGCCTTCACACTCTCTTTCCAATGCATGATATTCTGCCTTAAAGTCTGTAGCTGGAAGACTCGCTACCGTTTCCGAACCACAATACCTGCAGCTCGATGGGAGTAGCACCTATCGTTAGGGACACCTGTATTTCGCGATTTCATTTCGTGTCGAGGTATTCCACGAAACTCTGTAGCTTTTTCTAAGAGTCGTGGCAAATTGTGAGCGTGCAGCAGTACGGTGACCACATTCTCATTGGCCCCGCCAAGAGCGGGACGACACCTCTCACCGACCTCAGCCAATAACCACAGGAGAAAAGCTACAGTATTCTGTGAAATACCTTGACGCGAAATGTATTCGCGAAATACAGGTGTCCCTACCTATGGTGCAATGCTTAAACATAAGAAATTAAAAAAATTGCCACGATAAATACATGTCATTTAGGGAGGGAGCTTATTCTCAGTTAAAATAATTAAACAGCTGTTGGAAAAACCAAATATTATTACCCGTAAACCAGCATAACAACTGTAAGCATTATCAAAAATTCAGGGAGGGTGCTAAGAAACATAGTAAACTTAAAGAAATACCAGACAATAAGTTTAACTTGCGTTTTACTTGAAAAAAATCATCGAAGAAAGTTATACAGTCTTTACAAATTAAATTTATATGATTAAGCTAAACGTGGCCTGTCTGTAAAGCCGTGCAGATAAACATTTCTTTAGTAACAATCGCACAACCAGAATGTCAACAATAGTAATAAGATGTGATAAATCACAGTTTCAATAATAAACCCGTACGGAAAATGTAGTCGTTCATAAAATAATGATATTTCTGCTATACATTGACATGACCAATGGTCTTTGGAGGGATAAGAGCATTGCTTCTGCATTGGAACAAGTAGGTTCCTAGTCAGAGGAGTTGTAGATACAACTCAAGTTTTTATACACAATGTTGTTTAGTATAGAAAATTTGATAAATGCTGAGTATATTAAAAACATCTGCAGATACATGTCCCGCTGGCATCGTTAAATTATAGCACTCGTTCGACTTATAAGTTCCACACCTCGCTGTGAAACATTTCCGCATGCCATCATCATCGTGTCTGGCCGGTCACATACACTTCCCCTTACGCACTGAAACAGCTGTTCCCAGCATCTCGCTCCTTCCCTTGTCCTTCCTGAGGGATGGCGCGTGACTTGTACGCAAATACGTAAAAAAAAAATCCTTTTATAATAATCCCACACTTGAACATTTACAGACATGTTAGGCATATACACTAAAACTTTATTAATAACACTATCTATAATACACACTAATAACTATGTATAAAAATTACAATAAAAAATAAACTAAGCTTCTCTGAGAATCTAGAACCACTAGGCTCTACCAACCTTTGCACCAAGTCACTAGCATTACAAACTTAATTTTATAATGTCCAAAAACAACTAAAAAATATATAAAACATGACCAAACTCAAAATAAATACTGGAGCTATTAACTTCCTGAAATTAATGTTCTCATTGAAATTTTTTATAGAGTTCAGAGTCGTTGGGGTCAAGCCAAGCGCTATCCTTGTTATGGTGTGCTCTGTTGCCAGTTAAAACCCATAGAGCACAACAGTTTTAGTTACAAATAAAATTATAATGTAATGAAAAATTTTTTTAACAACGTATCAGAAACATATTTTGTAAATGAAAGTTGGGTATTTGAATTTTGGGAATACCATCCATAATTCCATCTGATAATTTTTAATTTCTACTCAAAGGAAATGTAACTTAAGACACCATGTTGGTTCCAACCATTTATGTCAACAAATTTTGTTATATCATTCAGTCAAATGTTTAGCTTATTTGAGCATAGCACATAATTTTATGAAATGCCTTGAAATTGCTAGTGACCTGTCTGCTAAAAATAGTTTCTCCTGTGAAATTATAATGGGTGTTTATGTTTATCAATGAATTATCATTTGTTTGTCAGATTGACTACAACTGTAATAACTACTGTTAATAGACATTTATGGTATTAGAAAAATCAGTAAATATGTAGTTAAATTAAAAAAAATATATATATAAAATTTGTTATGATTAAATATGGAATACAAAATAGTATTTTTAACGTTTAACAAGCCACATGCTATCAGTCGGTTAACTGTAGTCGCCAGTTACTCTGTAAGCATGGGACTGACTAAACGTCCCCCAGTGTTAAGGTAGCTACATCCTTGCAATTTGCAAGTTTTATTTATGTATTTTTGAAGTTACACTTCTTTAGGCACGTTATGAAAAAAAAAAAATGATGAGAGTTAATTTTTACAATGCGCATGCAGCATGCAACAAAAATTGACAGGATGATAAAAGGCTACATGCAAATATAAAATTGTATTTGTGCTTTGGAATCATATACTTTAGTGATTGATATTGAATACTGGTCCATATAATTAACAAAACTTATTTATTATGAATATTAGTGATAGAAATTGGATTTTAAACTTTTTCAAGTGTATTTATATAAGTGAGGTTATGTTCCCATATATGCATAATTTATTTGCATTATGATTTATAAACTATTGCATTATTATTTAATAAATAATCAAAATTAATATATTAGAATAAAAAAACCAAGCATGTTTATTGATTTTTATTATTAATAAAAACATTTATTTAGATTATTTTACTAAGTGAAACAATTAATTTTATACACATGTTTATATACATATTGAATAATGATATTTATTTAATTAAATTTTGTTTCAATAATTTTCAAAATAGTTTAATGTCTTAAATCAATAAGAAATGTAACTTCTAACACGTTTACCTAATTACATACATTTTTTTTTAAATTCTGTTTAGGCTTTGATTTGGGTGGGTATCATAAGGCTATGAAACAAGTCATTTGTAGATGAATCATTGAATATTGACAATACATGTCCCCTGTATTTAAAAGAGTGACTTTGCATGCCCGCTGTTGCTGTTGCTGTTAGCACCTGGGCTCTGGCAAGGCTGTAACCCTTGGGCGGGGGATAGTCTATGGGTCGGTAATTAAGGCAGTCTTTGGTCTGGTGTTACCTTACCTACCCGGGCTCTGGCACAGCTGTAACCTTCGGGCGGGAGACTTGCTGATATTGAAGTACCCAAGGACAGCCATGTCCTGATTCGGGGGGACTCGGCCGCCGTGATGCTGCCCGGGAAAGCACTATACCTGAAGATGAAGGGTGCCATGGGACTGATCCTTTACTGTGATAGTTCTCTGCTGAGATTTTCTCTAATGGCTCAGGATCAGGATTGGAGTAGGAAACGTGGTGGTAGTGGTCCTCCTATGCTTGGAGAACACTCCTAGGGGTCCCCGCCCTGTTGACGAGTGGGAGTGTTGAGCTACTTAAGCTCGGGCACTAGCCTGCTGAGCTAGTAGAGGTTGGATAGGCCTCAGCTGGATCACGAGTAACTGGGTGACTGAGGGGTCCCAGGGATGTGAGAGGTACGGTTCCGTGTCGGTGCTGCTCAGATCCCGCAGAGGGGGCTAATGCTCTGCAGGTGGTCTGGGGGTTCACGGCGGAGCTGGGGGGGGGGGGGGCGGGTCGGCGGGGCCGAAGTTGAGATGGGTCTCCTCAACCTCTCGACCTAGCCGTGCACTCGCCAGTAACATGCCGCGATTGGAAATGGTGAATCTATTTCCCGGTTCTCGGAACCCATGTTTGGCACTGGTAACAGTGTCAGGCATGTAAAAGACCCATCTTTCTCCTAACCAGGATAAAACCCTGGGGGGAGTATTGATGAATTTATGAGCGTGTGAACCTAATGTACACGTTGCCTGTTGCAGTGGCGGAGCACCTGACGGCTCAGCACTCGGCCATCAAGATGCTGCACAACCGGGTGAAGCTGGTGCTGCAGTACGTGAGCGCCGTGCAGGCGGGCGAGGTGCCGAGCAGCCACGAGGTGATGCGCGAGGCCTACAGCCTCAGCCACCGCCTGCCCGTGCTGCAGTCCCAGCGCTTCCGGGCCGACTTCTACAACGTGAGTGCGCTCCACCCGGGATCTGCCAATCAACGCGAATTAACGTGAAACTTCTTTCCTGATGAGGGAACTACAGTTTTTGAGCGTTACAAAAATTCTGATCGCGTGAGGGGAATAGTTAGGTACGTGGTGGGGGGAACCAGGAGAGAGGTAGAAATGAAGCAGCATACTTGCATACTTTCACACTTCTAGACTTGCATACTTTCACACTTCTATACTTACATACTTACACACTTGTACACTTACATACTTGTAAACTTTTATGTTTGCATACTTTATACTTGAATACTTGCATACTTTACACTTGCACACTTGCATTCTTTCACACTTGCATACTTGTGCAATAGCATAATTTAGTGCTCACATACTGACACACTCACACACACACATATACACTTACACATATACACTTACACACACTCACACACACTCACACACACTCACACTCACTCACTCACTTTGATCTGCGACCAAATATAATTATGTTTCCTATACCTAATTATATAATAAGCAATAAGTTTCACTTCTGTTATGCGTGGACTTCACGCACACATTTATTTATTTTTATTTGTACCGTCATTTTCCCTGTAGTATTACTGATTAATTACTGCGTTACATAAAAAATGTCCCGCATATTACATCTGAAGAGCATTGCAACTCATTGCATACCATGAGATAAAGTTTAGACGGAACATAAAATTAAGTTTATAATAAGTATTTAAATGTTTTTTAAATATTCTTTTAATACGTTTACGACTGTGGTAATGACAGCTTTGTTTGCCTTTGATAACAAATTTCATTTCAAATTTTTTCCTTTGCCACCTGCCATGGAAAACCATACGGCCATGAACAAAACTTTGGAGACACACGAGCACGAAAACTCTGTTAAAACCATGATGCCTTCTTTTCGGTGGTTGCTAGGTGTATCTCTCCCCTGTAAATTTTAGTGCACCATATATTAAAATAGATAGAAATGATGTTGATTAATATCATAAGTATCACGTGAAAATTACGCTTACTGGGCCAATACAAAAATAATAGTAACATAAATTAGCGTACATGTATTGTCTTCATGCTTGTTTGGTCATGTTTACATATTTCACAATCAAATATTTTTGGAGGCAGTTTGCAGCACAATTGCATGAACATGTTTGTTACCTTTTCTGTTTCTGTGAAAATGGTTGTATTCGTTTAATAAAATTTATTTTGATTAAAAACTAAAACTTAATGTTAATACATGATTGTATAGTGTCCAAGAAAACAAAGAAAATCTCACCATAAAATTAACTGGACATGTTGAGATGCTACAAAGCAATGTGATTTTGCCTAAGAACTTACTATTTCATGTTAAAATTTGAACAAACATTTGAATAGCTGCAAAACGATCTATTGGTTTCATTTTGTGAGATAATGTAGTTCTAATTATTGTGTAAAAAGATAGGTTCTTTGACATTTAATTTGGTTTAGTGTAGGACTGAGCAGTTCTGGTTTTTATTGGTTTGTTCATTTCCGATTCGGTTTTACATTAAGAACCTCACTTCTTGTTTCTAGTTTCAGCTCTTATAAAGAAAAAAAACTAAATCTATGTGCTACACTGTATATACTATGAGGTTTTGCTGGGTCATTATTTAGTCATTAAAAAAATTGAAAAACAGAAAAAAAGGAGTGCACTTTCCTAAATCTTCAATTCGTTGAAGTTGGCCCAATTGACGCTGGCATCGAAATCCTGGTTCAGCACTTTTAGAACGCGTTTGTATATTTTTTTTAGAATCAAATTTAATTTGTTCTTTATAGTCTACAGTTTTAATGTACTTTGTTTTATAACACAATATTTTTCTCTTACATGCTTTGTTTATATAGTAGTTGGCCTTTATCATACGAACAGCCAGAAATCGTAAAATTCCAACGTGGAAAAAAAAAAACACTACCAATATATGAGAGGAATTTCATGTTGGTTATAATGTTTGTGCACTAAAACTTTTTTCGTTATTAATAGAAATTTCATCTTTTTCATATGAAAATTTTTTTTACAGCAGCCAGTAGCTATAAACTCCAGCAATACTATTAAAAAATTTTATGCTTTAACAAAGACAAAATTTAACCCAACAAAATTATGGCCTAAAAATTGATGGCCCTAAGATGGCATCTTTTGGTTCTATTTCCCAAATTCATGGTGACGGATAAACTATGCTCTATAATATACATTTTCTTATGTATTACATCGTGTGACGTTGGTGACATTGAAAGAATATGTTAATTTTCCCGCAGTATAAATTTTTCAATAGCACAGAAATACCCAGAACAGAAACCAAATTTTTCAAAAGTCAGTTTCAGTTTGGGGTTTTTAAAGGAACCGAAACTTTAACCGAAAAATCAGGAAATCGCACAGGCGTAGTTTAGTTTATATCTTATTGTTTTCATCTCATTGAGAGGTAATAACAAATTTCTTAATTTTCAGACTTTTTTACAAGTTTTTATTGTAGTCCCTTGAAAAATGTAAAAATTAATTTATATTTACTTAATTTTTATTTACAAAGTTCTTTTTTAAGTGTTTGAAGTTTCATAGTAGTTAAACTGAAAATACTAACGCGAACTAGAATTTGCTTTCCTTGACCTAAAATATATTTAACTCTCATGACGTTTTCATTTATCCTGTACCTACTGTACATTTGGATATTTAATTATGCTTTAATCCAAAAACCATTAAGCTTTTTTTTTTTTTTTTTTTTTTAACATTATGAACTGTTCTTGTAAATTTATATTTTTTGATTCACCCGCTGTGTTAAATTTTTTTGCTAATTCAGAATTTTTATGAAGAAATATTTCAACATTGAGACGTTGTTATATAGTATTTTTATGCATGAACACAGCTGTGGAAAGCAGAAAATAAACAATTTGCAAGTGACCATGCAATTGAACAAAAATTTTAATTATGAATATTTGCCTTCTACAAATAACAAATATATGTTGCATTTATTGGTGGAAAAATTTGCCACAAAAAATAAAATGAATACGCTGTGTTGATTCATTGATACAACAGTATAAATAGTTCTAGATAAAAAAGAATGCCATGAAAATGCAGTAAATAAATACGGTGGGTGAAACCAAGGTGTAGGGAACTTGTGCAATTGATATGATGGATATCTTATTGATGTGCAATTTTAAACTCAATCACAAAAAAATCTATCTTAATATCTTAAATAAGTGCTACTTATGTTTCAGACGGAACTATTTGTATATTGTTTGCACTTTGCATTCTGTATGATTATTAACTCGGAGATAAAAGCACTGTTCAACTATATAAGACACCTGTTAAAAAACTGTAGCAATAAATTTACTTTTATCTTTATGTGCAGTGTGTTTAGTCATGATTCCACTTGCGAGTGACACTGCTGGTTGTGTTTGTCACAGCAATGCAATGACGTCGGACTGATGACATACCTCGGCACCATTACGAAGGGCTGCAACGACATCAACCAGTTTGTGAACAAGTTCAACATCATGTACGACCGCCAGGGCATGGGTCGTCGCATGAGGGGAATGTTCTTCTGAACAGTTTCCCTGACTTCGTCAGGTTCCCCTCACGGAGTCTACGCCCGACGTCAAGCGATCTGTGGACTGCATTTTCCTGTTTTGTACTTTTTTGCAGTTGTGCTGCATTCATGCTTTTGTTGTTGTTCCCCCCCAGTATTCCTGGCGAGTATTAGTTTCGTTTTTTAAACGAGTGATTAAATACACGTCATTCGTTTTGCTGGTGGTAAAATTAGTCACCATTTAAAATTTTTCAAGATCGTACATTTGTAAATACTGTATTCGTTTATCTGGTACTCATTGGCATGCAAATTTTGAAAATAAATCTACCGAATTTGTTTTGTATAGAGTTGTATTTTGTTTCCTATTTTACTCATTGTTTTCGTATAACACTGTTAATATACCAAACAGGAAGAATGGGATGGGGAAGGGGGTGCTTTGGCTATAAAAATACTCTGTACCTGTTAACAATTACTAGTTTATTGTTTGTTTTTACTGTTCCTCGAACATGGAACTTTGTGTTGTATGGAGTGCTGTAGTGGCATTATCAAGGGTGAGTAAGGGGGGGGGGGGGGTCAATCTGAAGCTGATGTATTTTTTTGTAGCTCAACATTAAAAATTGTAGGCAAATTCGAAGATAGCTGCGCCTCTGCTCGAAACACCTACAAGATATGTTGCAAAGTCTGTTCCATCAGCATACTGTAGTCTGCTTAGTTATCTTCACTATTTCATTGCATAACTTTGTATGCATGGTTATTATGGCATGGCATTAAACATACTAGTCTTCAAGTACTTTTGGCTTCTTGGTGAAAGCCATCCATGTCTGTGAAGAATATGATGTGCCCAAAGTTTCAGCATGTCTTGTTGCAGCCATCGGCGTTAAGTAAGCCTATGAGAATGTCAGTTTTTTTTTGTTGGAATTGAATTCAAATATAAAATATTTTGTGAATTCAAACACTGAGTTTGAATGGTAGGAATGAGAATTAGAATCCCACAAAAAAAAAATTATCACCACATCATGTAACAACTTCTGGAAAATTAGACAAATAATGTTAAAGTACAAGGTTGGTTAAGTCAGCTACAATAATTATATGGAAAGTGTTTGTTAAATTATTTAAATCATTAAATAATTGTTTTTTATTTTTTTATTTGTGCACCTAACTCAACTTAACCTAACCAACCAACCTACCAAACTTTCATTTCAGTTTCTATTCACCTTATTTTCCACAACCTGCTACACTACATGTTGATCCAGAAACTTTTCGCGAACCACAAAATACAGTGAAATCCATTGCAATCTATTTTACAAAAAAATGGGAATCTTTTTTTAAAATGCTATATTCCCATATTAGTGATTGAGTGAGCTCAGATCTACATATTTAAACCCTAGTTATTCATGAGTTTACGTTGTTAACAGCCGCCAGTTAATTTGTATTCTAGTTCAGCAATATTATAATAACAATTTTTGCTAATTTCATCTGGAATCTTAAACCATTTTTTACATTATTTTTAATAGATTTTTGGGTCGCAACGTCTGTTTTGTCATAGATATATACAGCAAGTAAGCTGCTACTGTATTAGTACGATGGTGACAGATTTATTTGCAGTTAAAACTATGACAATTACTTCTTTTAATACCTATCTCAATGGAGTGTCTGAGTTTTTTGTGTGTAGTCCATGGTGGTGGTTTTTTATTATTTTCCCACTTCTGGTGCATGTGATGAAAATAATAAAAATAATGTTTTCAAGTTTGAAATGACAAAAATGCCATTTTGAATTGTGTACACATTTTTTCCCGTTACTGTTTAGCGAGACGGTAGCGAAATAAAACTATGAATACTTCTAGCATGTTGAAAATATTGCTTATTATTATTATTCATTTTTTTGATTATGAAGTCCCATTGAACATCAAAAAAGGGTATTTATATAGCACAAATCACAATTTCAAAAATGAATGTTGTTATGTGACAAACTAATGAGGTATGCTATGTCAAGTATTCATAAACAAACAAATATTCGTTATTTCAAAGTGTTCGTATTTGAGGTCAAAATGAATACGAATTGTTTATTATTCGTATTCGAAAATTCAAATATTTGCACAGGTCTAGCGTTACGGCATGTTGAAACACGGGGCACATGATAGCCGGTAGCCAAGTTGTAATTGAAGAGCCACCCTCTTGTAAGGGCTGGAAAATTTAGCATCTATTTTTTCCAAAATCAGCATGTATTTTTGACATTAACTTTTTTTAATACAACTTATTTAAAACTTGATACATTCCGCTATGTTTATGAACTAAATATTCATGTATACAAATGCCTACAAATAATCCTCTTTATATGTATTTCAGTTTTGTACAAGAAATATTTTTTTTTTCATACCTTTCTAGATCAGATCCACAAAAAGAATTTTATGCTGATATTACTTCAAAAATTGAGAACTATTACCAGAAAAACACTACATGGTTCAGTTGTAACATTTAGAGGAATGAAAGTACACATAGCCTATAGTACTGCTGTGGTCTTCTACTTATCCCCGCTTAAGCAAAATGCAAGAATGTGTAGCCTGTTTGTTGTTTTCATTTTATTAGCCAGCCATACACCTTTTTTCTCCGAGATGAGAAAATCTGCAGCAAAGATGGAGGACAAGTTTTGTTTGTTATTTACTGAGGGCTGATGAATCTTACGTGCCAGATATAAATTAAAATAATTTAATTATATGTACACGTGTGTCCAAGATGAACTGCAAAGTACGAATATAAGGTGAGTCAGTTCGCTGAAAGGTCTACAAGACTGGGATGTTTCTTTTTAAGTATGAACAGATTCATTTTGTGCAATAGTTTTGAAAACTGTCAAAAAATATGTAGCAGTTACGTCACATTTTATAAAGGATATTTTTACAAATGATTGGCATTTTAAACTAATTTAGCTGGGAAAAGAAAGCATTTATTTAGAAAGTTAGCTAAAGTAGCATTTATGTTGGAATTTAGCAATATATAGCATCCAAAGTGTATATTAGCAAAAAAATAATAATTACTAATTTTTATGGCTCCTACCAATTTATTCAGGATTAAAGATTTTTTGTATGATGTGTCATGTATTTTTTACGAAAATATTTTGATACTAGCTTAGAATTAAATCCCTAGCATTAAACATGTTTCGTATGTTTGTAAGATTAAATTACAGAGATTCATTTAATACAATTTTTTTGGATGTACGCCATTCCAGTTTTGCTGGTTTCTCGTGGAAGAACTTCAAGGATGCAGAATGAATGAAAAATAAAAATGAAAACATAAACCCACAGAGTTCAAGCTTAAATCAGCTGTTGTCAAACTTTAAACATTGGACAGCACAGAAAATTCTGTGGAAGGAATGTAGTCATGAAAAAATAACAGCACAAACAAACACAGCTGGCTTTTTATGACGTAACAATTGCAATGATTCGGGAACTGGCAATTGTTCCCACCATCAGGCACAATCAGATAGATCTGTTTGACGTCAGCTGATTTAGGCCTGTTCTCTGTGGTTTTTATGGTTTTATTTTGCAGTCTTGGAAGGTTTTCCGTGACAAACAGTGCAAAACTGCATAGGTAGGGGCAGGCATTTTTCGCGAAATGATTTCTGAACACTATTTAGACCGCAACAAGGTATACCCGCACCTGTGGTTTCTTCCTTGTGATTGGCGGCCGTCTGCTAGAGAAGTCGTTGCCTTATTTGGCCGAGCTACTTAGGACACGTTTACTTCCGCACTGAATCACTGCAATTGGTGTTGTTACAATCGATATGTACCTGGGAGAAACTCTCTGGTGTGGACATACCATATTGCAATCTAATGGGCGTTCAAAATTTATTTTGCAAAAAATGCTGACAGCTTTGTCTAAATCAACTACAATGGGAATTTTGTGTATAATTTGTTTGTTGCAATTTTAAGACATTTCTGAAGGTACTCTGATAGCTAGACCGATCAGAATGGTCATATTACATGCTTTGGTAGATAAAATGTAAAATACAGTTACAGTATTATTAAAAACTGGTTTTTACTTAAAATTAAGAGGGTTTTAGTTAGTTTATAAAGATTTATTTTTCAATGTTATAAAGGTTATGGTCAGGGTAGAAGTGTGCTAAACATTACAGTTTCTATCTCAAAACAGATTTTTATAATGATTCATCTTCATCTTTGACTTGAAAAAAACATTTGAACAAAAACTCAAAGTTTTTCTCTACAATCTTATACTTCATTTTACAAGAACTCATACAGAGATATACTGTCAGATTTATATTAGGTCCCATTTGAGTTTACATTTTTATTCCAGTGTCTGCAATTGTACAAAACAGCTTGCACTCAAATGTGTAATACTATTTCGTTTTTACAGCAAACCTCTCTTCACTTCACTGTGATTGGTTGTTTACGTCTTGAGGCTCACAAAATTATAGCTGGATGGATGGTCAAAATATCCTCTAGAGCAGCGGTTCCCAATTTTTTCTGGCCAGGGAACCCAATGATCGACTTTCCTTTTGGCGGAACCCCAACTCCTTCAAAGAAATTTATTTGACAATAATTGTGCCTGCTTTACATGGCATTCGTCCTGACTCACGGAACCCTAGTGACCCAGGGTTCCTTTGGGATCCGCTGCTCTAGTAGAAAAAAAAAATTGAATAATATTATTTCCTGAACTTTCCTTAACTTCATCAGGATTCTATGAAGTATCAGACAAGCAATACATTTTTTTCACCAGGTAAAAGAGTTTGGACATTAATTTATGACATTTTCAATTAAACACCACATACTCAGGTTCTGTTGGGTATTTATCACTTAATCACTATTATAGTTGTACAAGTTAATCCCAGAAAGTGGTAATATGTGCATATGTAGTGATGTACGTGTCGGTTTCTTCCAACTTGAAGGATGGAGAATTTTTTTTGCAATTTTGAAGCACTTAAAGATGCTAATTAACTCTTCTCATAGGACAGGTGACTACTTATGTCACTGTTGCATTGAGTCAGCACACCTGGTGGTATTTATACTGCTGTTGCTTGAGGTAAGATGGGGAAGAGATAAATTTAGAATGAACTGATTAGTTTGAACTTTTTTTTCTCAATATTTTATCCATGCTTACAGCCCTTTTATCCATGCTTACAACCTCCTCCTGTTGTTTTGTACCCATCATGTTTTTACTTTATGTTTTTAAATCTGCACAGTATTTGTGTCAAAAATGCATATATGTATTTATATAACATTTCATACATTAATTTTAAATTGAAATATCTTTTAAAATAATACAAAAAATCAAGACAACTATTGTTGATCTGATTAGACAAGAGTTGGTCCAAAATAAAGTTTTAAATTTTAGGACTTCAATTTTCTTTTAAATGGTTTAAATAGTTCTACTTGTTTGAAATATATTTTTTTAGTACGTTTAGTCATCTTTTGCAGGTAAGGAATAAACCAAAATAATTGAACTAAAATGTGATTTTGCTTGCTGACTGAATTTCATGTGAAGTTGATGCCTGCTAGTGTGACAAAGGTACATTTTTTCGTTGCATTGTTTGGAAGACGTGATTAAATTTTAAAAATACACGTTCAGTTAAAAATATTCACAGATTACAGTAACATCCTATTCACTACGAGGTAATTGTGAGCATTACTCATCCGCGTAAACATGTGTTATATAAAAGTACTGTATATGTATAGTAAAGTACAGTACAGATTATATTAAGCACTACTGGCAAAAATGTTAGTACTTTGTTTTAGTGAGGTTGTATTAAATTATTTGAATAAAATCAGTGCTACGTCTATACGTTTATAGTGCTTTGCAAAAAAGTGGTGTAATTGCAAGAAAATATAGTATCTGAGTAATACATACAAACGGTTGTATAAAATGCTGACACTAATAATAGACTAGCAGACACTTTTCACTACATACCTTCCCTGACTTGACAAAAAGCAATCTAAATGACTATAGAGTTTTTTTTTCACATTAAAAATAATACATGGTTCGTACAATTCATGTGATATTTTGTGTGTGTTACATTCACAAAGATATGCTATTGAGCTAATTGATAGCAGTTGCTTAGGTGTGAGTCTGTCATCAAACAGTAACATATTGGTAAATAAATAATGTGCATAGTTATAATAATTATGGCCATTGTTTTTAACTTGCAATGATTCATACATGATATATTTCCACCATATTAAAAAAAAAATCCTTAATTGACTTATCTGAGGTTAATCAGAAGTTATGATCAAAGTTTCCTTCAAAGTCACAAATTAGATTTTAATAACAATATTGGCTAGCAGACACTTGTTTTAATACATTGATTTCTCTCAACCTTCTCACTTGCATTTTTCATCTAGTCTCTTTACCTTGAAAGTAAAAAAAAATTACCGAAGTCACATTTTGATTGCAGCTTTGAAAAGCAGTGGAAGCATTGATCTTGGGCAGGGTATTTGATTGCTAATACATTTTTTTTTGTGATATGTTATATAGTACTCAACTTAGAAGATAGCTTTATGATTTTAAAAAAAGTGACAGTAACGAATGGCTATTCAATTTTATGCTTATGTCAAATGACAAAACACTGGTAAAAGGAAATTATTATAATGATTGTTTAAGGCATACCTTTCAAATTCTAAAGTATATTTATTATTTGACTGTCAAAGCCTTAACTAAATCAACTAGTTCTTTCATTTAAAGTTATACTTGAAGATAATTATGGTAGGCGTAAATAACTAAACAATAAAAAAATTTCATTTGGTATTTGTGTTGTCTTTTCTTTTAAGACGTTATTTTCACAAGTTAATTTATCTCTGCCCTATTCTCCGTGAAGTGGGCCGCAATTTACTGTAAACTGAATTCAGGTGTTTCTGATAAAATGCTCCCTTATTACTTGCGCAATAAAAATGATGCTGGCAGGGGCGCAATAACAGGGGGGGGGGGGGGGCAAGGGTATTTTTCCCCCCCTCTGAAACCTTGAAGTGGGGGCAAACGGGGGCAAAGAAAGTGCTGTGCAATAAATTTTTAGATAATAAAACTGCTTAAATAGCACCATTTTCCACCTTGAAATACAAATTTTCCAGGGGAAGGACCCCCGGGCCCCCCGCTTCAATAGGGGGGATCCATGATTCTTTATAAAAAGGTATATTGCCCCCCTTTTGGAAATTTAGTTGTTGCGCCCCTGATGCTGATGATGGCTTTCCTGAAGCCAATTAGTCTGGATGAGACAACAGTTAATTGCGTAATAATAACAATCGGACTGTATTATTGTATGTCTTAAGTAGGTACCTTTGCTTCAGAAAAATTTATGTCAAGTATCGTGAAATGGAATATCTGTATTTTGTTGTTGCGTAAGTGTTAATGAAACAAGAAGATAAGCATTTGCGCTGCAATTCTTCGTTATTATTTTTTTGAAAAAAAAAAAAAAAATTGCAATACACAGGAAGAGAGAAGTGTGGTGTTCATGAGAAAGCCCCAGTGATGACTCTCTCGCAGGACACGCTTGGCTCTCGAACCAGGATGTGCGTCGTTGTGCAGGGTTAAGCGCGGCGCTCCGGCTGCTGTCCATCACACGCCGGGGACCGGGAGGGAGACGGCTGCCGCCTTGTCGCCGCCTCCTCCTCCTCCTGCGATCAGCTCGTCGAAGAGCGTGACGGCGGAGGCGTCTCGCAGCGTCGTCCGTGCGTGGCGCAGCACGGCCCGTGCCAGGTCGCCCACGGTCCAGCGCCGGTCCAGCAGCACGCGGCACACCGTGTCGAGCTGCCAACAGGAAACGGCCGGCGCACGCGCGTTTCTAAATCTTCCCGTTAGAGTGAGTTCATATAACTCTGCTTAGGGCCTTCACCCACATAATTTTCATTTCCTTCTTGGCAGCAAACAATGCTTCGCGCATGCGCAGTACAGTTGGCAAATTTCTGGCCACGTGATTAGATTTTATAAATAAAAAACAGTTTAAAATTAGTTTTTCATATTTTGTATCTCACCTGAAAGTCCCATTAAACCAAATTTTAAGTCCGGGTGTGTCGACTATTGGCGCGTTAGTACACAGGCACACACTAAGAAAATGAAGAATGAAGGGAAGTTGCCAAACCTGCCTACGTGGCCGTGGGTAAGACCAAACATTGTATTAGGGACACAGTGCAAAACTGGCAAGAAAAAAACGTAAGACAAGTAATGTCAGTGAACCTGGCGGTGTGGAGTGTACCTACTTTTATTAAGCGAGTAAAACTAGTCACAGTACATAGTGGCATCTAGCGGCTTGGAGTTTAAAGTAGCTCGAAAGCACTTCCCCAATGCTGATTGGCCAGAGATTCTCATATTGTCCTATTACGATATTTGGTTGTACGTAGTCGACGTACAAATTTTGGTAGGAATAGTTTAAATATTAAACCACAAATTATTATTTTACAGTTTTGTGATATTAGAGCAGTAAATTCTGTAAAACGGCTTAGTTTAGCTTTAAGATAAAAATTTGCGTACCTCAGTAGGTACTGGAACGAGGATTATAAATGTAGACCGGACAACGAATGTATGCGATACGGCGACAAGGGGGTCGGTTCGGGACGGACCTTGAGCAGCTTGCGGTGGGCGCAGGTGTAGTACTGCAGCGAGGGGACGCCGGCCACGCTCGCGGCCAGCCACTGCAGCGCCACCTTGAGCTGGGGCTCACCCGCGTGGGTGGAGCCGCACCCCCAGTTGCCCGTGGCGACGGGACGCAGGCCGGGGGGACCCCCGGGCGCCGCCAGCATCGACACCTGCGGCACACGTCGGCAGGGAACTACTCTCAGGAGGCTCGGGAGGACACACACGAGCATTTGTTGTGTGTTGTAGAAAACTAGGGAGTTAATACAAAGTTACACAGAAACAGCTGCCTTAAATAATATTGGTACCTACGCTACATTACAAACAGATTTTTTAACAAAAGAAATAATTCAGTGCCACAAGAAAAGGGTGAAAACAACAGGATGAGAAAAATTTACTTTTGGAAACAAACAATGACAGATCATACACACGTGTGTGTTTATGGGGGGGAGGGGGGGATAATATAGTAAATTACAATTTACACAGAATACATGCAAAATTCTGGATAAGAAAACAGAAATAACAATATGTTTTCCATGATGAAAAATTGAAATTGTGTAGCACATTTCTGAAATGGCATAATGTAAGATATTTTTTTTATGTTTGGGTTTACCCTGATATTAGGACAAAATTACAAATCTATTGCTAGTAAAATTCATTGGAAGCCTTTCAAGTTTTGCAATTTTTTCCAGATCCCATTTACAGTTTTGACCACTGTAATTTTTAGTCTTTAGATATGTATTTTTTTAACTGTGGGGTTTGAAAAATTGTACATTTAAGTAATGGGGAGGGGGCCCGACTAATTTATCTTGACAGCCCTGAATACGTATGTGATTTCTGATTTGTGTGTAATTGGGTCAATGTTTATTTTATACAACCTAGAATACCAGAATTTAGCTTTCGGCTGCGGAAATCCTCTGTGTTTCATGTCCTGCAAGATAGTGTCCAGACAATGACCATTTTATCTTTTCTCTAGTTTATTTTGGGTTGTTGTGTGTAGCCTTTTAGTCAAATGTACCTTGAAATGGTTAGTCTCTACAAAGAAATTGTTTTAAGAAGTTATAATTTGTTAGTCTTGTCAAAGGAGAAATTTCAACTTTTAACTAAACATGCACGCACTGTTCAAAGGAAATTTTTTTACAGGGTGAAATACACTGCACATTCCCGTTGTGTCCATTTTCGTTCAAACGCAAGACACACATCTAACGAAAACTAGTTCCATGTAACAAACAAATTGAAAAAAGAACATATGCTCATAACATGTTAAAACTACGTACCTATTTTTTTAAATGTTAAACCACTGAATGCAGTTTCCTGCAATTTGGTTTTCTTAAGGTTTTTCTTATAAATTTTTTAGTAGATTAAAATGTGTTAGAACAAGCATTTCTCTGACTCTTCCTTTCGATGTTACCGTATTCTTTATTTAATCATGCCAAAGAAGTATATTTCCATGCAATATTATACAATATAATATATATTATATAATATATATTATATATACATATATATGTATGTATATATATTATACAATAATATTATACAATAGAATGTTTTCGCCAAAATGACCACACTGAGAATGTGTTGTTCCTGGAGGGTGTATAATAACGAGACGAGAGCGGGAGGCGAGGCTCACCAGCTGCGCGGCCAGCCGGTGCTTGTGGCGCGCCAGCTCCAGGCTGAGGGAGCGCGCCACCGTCGCCAGCCTGGTCCCGGCGTCCCGCCCGGCATCCCAGGCCGGGCTGGGGGGCTCCGCCACGGGCACGCCGGCGAACGACTCGCTCAGCGTGCGCTTGAGCAGGCTGCCGGCGAAGCGAACAACGGCCGCCTCGCGGGCGCTGAGCTCGCGCCGCTGGCCCCCTGGGCGCTCGGCATCCTCCAGCCAGCGGCTGTACTGGTCGTAGAGCTCCTCCAGCTCTGCGGGGGACACACGCGCGCGGGCGCTGCATCTCGCCTCCCGTCACCCTCGCGCTGACGAGCATCTCATTAGGGCCGAGACCACTCGTCCAGGGCCGGTGCAAGGTAAATTGGCACCCTAGGTGAAAAACCTTAATGCCCAACCCCCTCCCCCACCCCCCCCTCCCCCTCCCGAAGGACACCAGAAAAAATTTTTTCCTTGCCTCAAAATACATCACGTAAGCCTAAGATTTTGTCAACAATCAAATGTAAGCCGGCTTGTGTTTTTTTTTTTTACTTTTTATTACTTATTACAAATCATAAACAGGTCACCGTAGACTTTAAATAATTACTTACATCAATACAAAAATTCCGAACTGTTAACAAAAATCCATTTCCATCTAGTTTCAGTAATCGTTAAACATATTATATCAGCTGCTATGTGTCGTGCTGCGCCGCCCCCAGCTACTTGGCACCCTAGGCGGTTGCCTAGTTCGCCTGTATGGACGCGCTGGCCCTGCACTCGTCCCCGATCCTACCACTGTCCCACCTGTCTCCTCCAGCCGTGACCACCACGTAGCCTACAGTATGTCCTGTCATTCACACCCTAGGTTCTCAACTCTTGCCTGTAGCCAGGGGCTTAGCCGGGGATGGGGGGGGGGGGGTTAGGGTTTCAAACACCCCCCCCCCCCCCCTTTCAGCACCAAATCTTTAATTAATTTCTTATTCATCACTCAAACTAATTTCATATTAAAATTAATAAAATTTTTACCATTACATTATTTAAATTTAAGTACCGAAAACTGCTAAAATAGCACTATTTTACACCTTAAAAATCCAAATTTTCCCGGGGGAGGAACCCGGGACCACCCCGCTTTTATACGAGGGGGGAAGGGGGGGGGGGGCCGCATGCTTCTTAACACTCCCCATACACAAATCCTGGCTACGCCACTGCCTGTGGCGCCTAGTCTGTTGTAATGACCTACCAATCGGTATTGTATACGCAAGACCTCGTGTGTAAATTTTTTGGTTATTTTAAAATCCCAGCAACCACATTCAGTGAAAATTTACGGCAACATACGCAGCAAACACACAATGTTTTAAGACACCTGACTAAAGAATAAGAAAACATTTATTTACAAGGAATTATTTTTAGATATAGATTTTTTTCAACCACTAGAAAAACCTTCCAATTTTGATTTAAGAAATTTTGCATCATCGAAGATGATGCAATTCAAATTTCCCTTCTTTGAACTCTTTCTGGAACATTGCTTCATTTTTTTACTTTTGGCCTCGAGAAACTCAGTACTGTACTTGATATTAATGATTTCTGAAACTCATGTTGAATTTATATAGAAACAAAAAAAAAATATCACAGAAAGCATACCTGCATAAGCAATGCAATTTGTGTCTTGTAGCAAATTCTGTCACCAGATTTATTCTAATGCAATCTGATGTTTGATAAAAGACAGTCAAAAATGTCAAATTAAAATTTTTGCCTTTATTATTGTGCTGGGGTCACTTGCTATAGGCTAATATTTTGGGTTTCCCCTACTAGGTAACAGATGTAGAATTAATTTTCAAAAATTTGTTCATAAAAATCTGCCATTAGCCACAAACAAAAGAATTCTATGTGGTGGGTAAAGTTGAGCCTTAATTTTTTGATGTGTAAACATCTTAGCTCTTGCTATATGTCATTTGGTAGGAGTAATTTTGTGAAAATGGAATGGAAATGTGTAAATAAAATGGGGGACCCATGTGTAACATAAACCTGTATATAGTCACCTGCATAAATGTTAGAGGACACACCAAACATGTACATTTTCCTGAAACATTTTTCCAGACTGGCAGTGTGTCAAAACTTTGTAGCATTGTCTGTGTTTCGTGGTTGGTTTGGTTTATTTCAGGCAAATGTCTACTGTCAGCACACCAAATCACGGCCATGGCTTTGCCTGCATATGGCAGCCAATTAGAAGGAAACAATTGCTCGCATGGGCATACCCTATTGCAGTATAATGAGCTATCAGATTATCTAGCAAACAAATAAATGCCTGCCCCTAACTGTTAGTTAATATTTAGTATTAAGAAAGTGTGAGCACAAAAAAAAAATTGCAGTAGCACCTTTATGATGAAATTTGCAGGGATAGCCCTGAGTGCGCACCTGAGCCGTAGTCGGCGCTGAAGCTGTACTGCGAGGACTGGGAGGTGTCGCGGCGCGCCAGCCGGCCGCCATGGCACTGGCCGAGCCACTCCTGCTGCTGGCAGTCCTGCAGCATCTGCCCGTCCAGGGAGTCGTCCCGCAGCATGAACCCCCGCGAGCCGCCCCTCCGCACCCTGCACACCACCCCTCACCCTCGCCATCACCCTCACACCGAGGGTAGCTCACCTTTGTCTACCCTGACTGTGGAATTGTAATGCTAATAACTAGAGACTGGAATAATTCGCGTGTTCATTTCGCGATAGGCTAAAATACAAATAGTTATACCTCAATGCAGCCTCTGTTATTGGCTCACAACTCACCTAGATGACTCTGGGCCAATGGGAAACACTCAACCAAAGCTGTATCGAATCACAGGCTGCTACGTTGGGACGTCTCACAAGACAGCAGCCAATAAGTAGGTCACATTTGACAGAGTGTACGTAGAACTATGGAGTTCATCCTACAGGTCATTGAACCCGCAAATTTTTCCGGTCTCTACTAATAACATTCATTGGAATCCTTACCAGCTATTTAATTTTTCCAGATCACACTTACAGTTTTAGTATTTATTTTTAATATTGAGGTTTGAAAAGTAATGGGGAGGGGTCCCAAAAAAAAAACACACACACATATATATATATTATATATATATATATATAATATATATATATATATATATATATATATATATATATATATATATATATATATATATATATATATATATATATATATATATTTGCCCACAGGCCCTTAGTTTCAACAATCAGCAGCGAAATGTCTTTAATCCTGCACGTTTGGAATTTATCACGGATATGCCGTATTATCGAACGTCAATTAGTTTTAAAAATGGGGAAAACCAAAGAAAAATTGATATAGGTACAGCACAGTGGTATTTGAATGAACGAACTAAAAAAACACCAGCAGTGCAGCAGCAGCAGCAGCCAAGGTACCCAAACGGCTCGGTTGTTGTCGAACCGTACAATGCCGGATTAAAGACCTTCAGCCGTGAACCAGGAAGTAGGGCGAAGGAGGAGGAGGAGGGTCGTACTTGATGTCCCCGTCGGTGAGCCCCGAGCCCGCCACGCTGATGCCGACGGCGTAGCTGGAGTCCGTGCTGGAGGAGCTCTGAGCCTCGTGGCACAGCGCATCGCGCAGCCGGGCCGCGAACGTGGACCGCCGCTCGGGCGTGTCGAGCTGCGCGCTGTAGCGGCGAGGCAGCACGTCGCTGTCTGCCGGCACAGCCCCGGACCCGCGCTCTGTGAGGCAGCCTCGGTTAGCGCGAGTTCACGCGGCGACCTCGGGCACCAGTCCTGGTTTCAATTGGCCCGGAGGTCAAGGGGGGGGGGGGAGGTGGAGTGGGTGATAGCCCCTCACGACCCCAATTTTTTGACGTGACGTCTATTAAATTGATGAACGCCAGCTGCACGCACGAAAAAGTGTCCCGTTAGGCACATTGTCCCACTACGCTGTGTCCCGTTACGCTCATTGTACGCTTGTGCCGCATCTATCTCTCTTCCACTCGATTGGAACAACCATCGATTTGACCTTTTCGAGGCACATTCAACTTGAAACACTCCCATTCGTTTCCTACTTTTCCTATCATCGTCCTATCCTCAACAGAATAACACAGATTGGAAGAAGTTAAAGAGCAAAAAAATGTATAAAAGTTATAGTTAAAATAATCTCTTCGTTAAAGTAATAAACATATTTGAATTAATGAGTGCAAATAAAAGTAAATTTATAAATTAAATTGTAGATTTCATTTTACTCCTTCTTTGTATCCATACGAAATAGTGATAATTCAATAAAAATTATTCAATTTTATTCATAAAAGTATGCAATCATATTCACTTTACCTCAATGACGTTAACAATTAGAAACATAAAAAAAAAATGGCCCTTGTAAAGGAACAGGCAGAGTGCCAGACGTGTTGTGCAATCCCTAAAGAAATAAGCGTAAATATCAGAAATACAAAAATACAAAACTTTATTAATCTTTAAATCAAGCCCCATATGAATGTAGAGGGGCAACACATAACAAGTATTACGAAAGAAATATTTACGTAAACAGGTACTGGTGAGCAATACAAATAGCCAATATACAAATGTTATGTGCTAACGTTATTTAAATCAAGCAATTGCAGATAGAATGCGGTCTGTCCGGACGTGAGAGGTGCGGCGGAGAAAAACGGCAAACGCCCTAACGGAAAATGGGTCGAATGCAAAAAAACGAAATCAAAGAAATGCACAAGGTGAAACACACTGGCAATGCAAACCAGAAAATTACGAAACAAATTCGGTGTCCAATAAACATTACTTTATGAAGCCACAAGGAGGCAAGCCAAACATGACGCAGAAGGCAAACTACAGAATTATCAAGAAAAAAAATGTAAGACACCGACCAGAAAGAGTCTACCATGCGGGGGTTGGGTACTTGGACTCGAGGTCCGCCCTGATTTTTTAATTTGGTCAGGACTGGAATTCGCTGGCCAGGGACGGAGGCGCCCCTGGCGGTGAGCAAAATAATTACAGCCCTATATATATAAAAAATCCAGATGGCGCTAGTGTCGCATTCAGTAGGCCTGGAAGGAGGCGCCTACGTCACGCGGACGTCACAAGGGAGTGCGGGAGGGGGCTTTAAGGGGAACGAGGGAAGGGGAGGAGCCGGCGGGCGTCTGAATGCCGAAGCGCACGTTGCAATATCATAAATGTTTTGTTATGACGTTGTCACGTTAAACTATCGTCCGTAAACCAACTTTACAGACAACCAATTTTTTTTGTAGTGTATACATTTATGTTAATCTAAATACTTTCATTAACACGTTAAACCACTTTCATCAAACAGTATATGAGACAATAAATTGGTAAATCTTCCAAGCCCATCAGGCTCCTTCACACAGGGTCACTCGAAACATGCCCCAGCGCGGGTGCGCGGCTCGTTGGGAAAAAAGGCGCAAGAATTGTCGCAAGCAACTCCGCCTCACTCCCGATTGCCAGTATAACAATAGGTTTGGAGGAAGCGCAACTGCATTCCTTACGAAAGCCCTTCCTGAAAAAATCTTCCTGGAGCCGCCCATTTTGGAACTATCGTTATTCGGGGTAATGTTATTACAGATTATTTTCTGTGTAGATTATTTCGCTTCACTCAGTGATTTGCACAACCAGTGAATGGAATCTTTGAGGTTAAGTTTCTTTAGGCGTTCGACAACAGTTAGATTATTATCTAGGTCCTCAAGATAATGATTAAATAGTATCGTACTGGTAGGTCTGCTCGGATAATTGCAAAAAAATTCAAAACCTAACTTGTAGATCTTTTATGGTCTAAGCACAATAATATAAATCCAAAAACTCACGAGTGCATGACCACCACACAAATTTGAAATGAAACGTCATTAATAAAGATATAAGGATGTATATAAATGTGAGCAAGTATGCGAGTGCACAACAATGCACGTGAGTCATAAAGCATACATGCCATCGAGCGCCCCACTCCTGATCGTTACACTTTTTAGTCTTATGCGAGTATTACACCGTGATCACGTGTTCGCACCGCCTTACCTTGCCAGCTGTCAAGAATTTACAATTAAATATATAGGATTTTCGATAAGAGCATACGCAGTATTTCATTTCTTGGTGGAAAAGAAAAAAAGGGGAGGAAGTAGGACCACTTTGCCTGCCTTTGCTTTAAAATTCTATCCTTTTGTTGTATGGGCAGAATAAGTACAGGCGGAGATGCCATGAGACTTTTGAAGAGTATTGAAAGTTTTTTTCCTTGCTCACTTCTCCAACTGAACGGAACATTAATTTTTACGTAAATTATTCAGAGGTGCGCATTCTGAGGCAAAATTGGGATTGAACAGGGAAAAATAACCTAACATACCTAAAAAATCTTTGGACGACTCCCTGAGACGAGCGGGACACTCGAACTGCAGGAGTTTTTGGAAACTCAGAAAAGGCGTGATTTTGAAAGGCCTTTTTCAAGTCGACCTCTGAAACGAGTCTTAATCCCGCTATTCTCTGGGAGCCAACAAGAAAATCAAGAAGTCGAGTGGGTCTGTTGCCCTCTAAGCGGGACGAGCTTTCGAGAGAAGAGAAACCTGAAGAGCCGGGGACCGGCAGGTGGCGGGCTACCTTCGTCGGCGTCCAGGCTGCTCTTGGCGCTGTGGAACTCCTCGTCGCCCGAGTCGGACTGGCGCGGCGCCAGGAGGTGACGGCCCGCCACGGGCGACCTGGTGACGGGCAGGCTGTCCCCAGACGACCCCAGCACGATGAAGCGACCCCGCCGGCCGTCCGCGGGGCTGGGCGGCCGCAGCAGGCCCTTCTGCCGGGGCGTCGGCGACGACTCCTGCGCAGACCACCAGTCCGGCTACTGCTCAGTCCGGTCGGTCCTGGAGCTCAGTTTGGAACCAACAGTCTGGACTGGACTGAATCCTCCACGGTCAGTCTTGGTGTTGCTGTTGCCGTTGGATGTAGCGTTTCATCGCAAAATACGGACGAAACTTTGCATGTATCAGTTGCAGTTGTAATTTTAATTGGACGAAGAAAAAAAAAAACAAAGAGCGTAAACAGCTATATATGCTGATGCTTATGGACTGACAGTTTGGACTGGTGAAACGCACGAAAAATTGTCACGTTCCGCCTGAGCCGAGCGTGCAAGAACCGGCCAACCACCGTGCGAGGAAAATCTTCTATAATATCAAACAGGTTAAGGCGGGCTTTTTTTAAACTATTGTCGGTGATTATATTCAAACAAATTATTTAAATTAAATATGCAAAAAAAATCTGTAAATAATATTTGTAAATTAAAAAGTTAAGCAATTTTTCATCAATGTTTTCTTATGACGTTATCACGTAAAATTATTGTCCGTAAACCGAATTTACAGACAAGACCCTTTTTTTTTGACGTGACAATGTCTAATAAATCGATGAAGGCCGACTGCACGCACAAAAAAGGATGACATTGTCCCGTTACGCACATTCTCCCGTTACGCTCAGTGTACGCTTGCGCCGCATCTATCTCTCTTACACTCGATTGGAACAACAATCAATTTGACTTTTTCGAGGCACATTAAACTTGAAACACTCCCATTCGTTTCCAAACTTTTCCTATCATCGTCCTATCCTTAACAGAATAACACACAGATCGGAAGAAGTTAAATAGCAAACATGTATGAAAGTTATAGTTAAACTAATCTCTTCGTTAAAGTAATAAAGTAATGTGTGAAAATTAATGTAAATTTATCAATTAAATTGTAGATTTCATTTCACTCCTTCTTTGTATCCATACAAAATAGTGATAATTCAATAAAAAAATTGGTTGTCTGTAAAGTCGGTTTACGGACGATAGTTTAACGTGACAACGTCATAACAAAACATTGATGAAATGATTGATCCAGAAGAAAAGGAAATATCATATTCGGCCTGAGACTGAGCCGTAATAGGTTTTTGCAACCAAACCATTTAGGCATTAAAAATATTATATTCTTTGAGGAAATATTTTTTTTAGAATTTTTTTATCTTTTGTATGATAAAATCTACCTCTGCATACTTTTATGAATAAAATTGAATCATTTTTATTGAATTATCACTATTTTGTATGGATACAAAGGAGTGAAATGAAATGTACAATTTAATTAATAAATTTACTTTTATTTGCATTCATTATTCAAATACATTTATTACTTTTGAAATGTTACGTGCATTGTATTTATTTTTACAAGTACAAAAAAAAAACTTCGCACCACCGCTTATCGCTCACCCACGAGGCCATATTCGATAATTATTAGTTTCAGGTGTTATATATTTATTTATAAAAATTTTGTTCACGGTAGGGGGATGATATTATTTCGTTTTTATAACAAATACGCATCCCAAATACACCAAACTTATTTATAATGTGTTACAATATTTTTTAAAACATTGTGCAAAAGATCCCGGTTGTAATTTGCATTATTATGTGTAAATGTAAAACACCATTGTTGGTTCAAAACGTATTTGAATATTCAACATTACTTTTAAATAACTGTACCGATTGTGCTGAAAATCGGTGGACAATCGTTAAATTACATAATATTAATAATTCAAACGACGAAAATATGATTGAAAAGTCAAATCGATGGTCGTTCCAATCGAGTGGAAGAGAGATGCCACGCATGCGTAGGCCCTAAAATGAGCATGAAGAGAGATGCCACGCATGCGTACAATGAGCAAATAGGACACATCCGTAGTAGGACATCCGTAGTGGGACATTTTTTCGTGCGTGCAGCAGGCGTTCATCGATTTATTAGACGTCACGTCAAAATGATTCAATTTTTATTCATAAAAGTATGCAATCATTTCACCAATGTTTTGTTATGACGTTTTCACGTTAAACTATCGTCCGTAAACCGATTTTACGGACAACCAATTTTTTTTGGATGTGTTCGGGTCAGTGGCGTAGCCAGGATTTGTGTATGGGGGGTTTTAAGAAGCATGGCCCCCCCCCCCCCGTCTTAAAGCGGGGGGTCCGGGGGTCCTCCCCCGGGAAAATCTGGATTTTAAAGTGTAAAATAGTGCTATTTTAGCAGTTTTAGGTACTTAAATTTAAATATTGTAATGGTACAAATGTTATTAATTTTTAATATGATTTTTGTTGAGTGATGAATAAGAAATTAATTAAAGATTTGGTGCTGGGGGGGGGGGGGTTAGGGCTTCAACCCCCCCCCCCCCCCCCAACACTAAATCTTTAATTAAATTTCTTATTCATCACTAAAAAAAATCATGTTAGGGCTTCAACCCCCCTCCCCTGGTTGAACCCCTAAACACCCCCCTCCCCTGGTTGAACCCCTAAACACCCCCCCCCCCCCTAGTTACGCCCCTGGTTCGGGTGTAGATGACTCTGGCGGGGCGGGGCACGCACCTTGCGCGCGGCGAGCAGCGAGGTGTCAGCGTCTGACGGCGTCGAGCTGAACGACTCGCCGATGGGCGACAGGCGCCGGGCCGCGCTCTGCTGCTGCTGCTGCTGCTGGGGCGGTGACGGCGAGGAGGCGGGCGGCTCGCTCTGCTGCCTGAAGGCCAGCAGCGCCTTGTTCAGCTCGCGCAGCACGTTGTCCTCCTCGAACTGGCTCAGCGGCAGCCGCATGTAGTTCTCCGCGTCCATGCAGCACACCGCCACCTGCGCCACCTTCGCCTTCACCTTCACCTTCACCTTCACCTCGACCCGCCCCCGTATCCTGCCTTCCAGCCTGCTTCACTCAACTCTCACTGAACGAAACAAAACAAAAATTGGCATACTTTTTGTCTCATTAAGTAGCTTGTAAAGTTACTTTTTTTTTAAAAGGGAAATTAAATGGAATTCAAAACTGAAAAGTTTCAAGTTAAAAGTCAATTTACTGGCTGCTATTTGATATGGTTTAATTTCTTCTAGAAAAAAAAAAAATTTACGTTCACCTGGCCTTTAAAAATGATCAGAATTTTTGTGATTTAAAAAGTTAAAAATATCAAAATAATTTTCAACCATATCACCCAGTAGGTAGTCTTTACACTGAAATACTTCGGTTATTTATTTAATTTTGTTCTCTTTATCCATACTGCACGCTAATGTTAAAAATTCAACTTTTGACAGCTGGTTACGTTGGTGATTGGACTCTCAAAAACGTCTACCAGTTCAACAGTGTTAAACGTAAAAATAAAATCATCTACAAGTTCAACAGTGTTAAACGTAAAAATAAAATCATGATATGGCACTGGCTGTATCCGAATACATAGGGATGCGTCCTTAGCACACACATCCCTACATCCCTTAGCAAATGCAGCCACAATGTAGAGGACGCATTTCTAATGGATGGATAGTATCCGAATACTTTTACTACTAGCACCACCTGTTGACTGTCAGTCGTACTAATGTTCACGCAGCCATTTTGTGTAGGGATATCTACGAATATTCAGCAAAACGTAAATAATAAATACCTACCAATTAAAAAATAATGTAACGTGTATGTTATATATGTTAGCGATCCAAATAAAATACATTTTATAAATTGTAAACTTTAAAAATACTTATGAGTTTTGAATTATCCTTTAAGTTTAAATTCGTATTTTTATTATATTTATTAACGTCTTAATTTGTCTCTGTTTAAGTTATCACTTTCGCTTATAATGTTTTAAACAAATATTTTGCAGAAAATCTGAAGTAATATTATACACAAACAAAATAAAACCCAATTCCGAAGCTAATGGATGTAGGGACGCGTTAGTGGATGCGAGTGTCGCATCCCTAGAAATCTCGAATTAGTGGATGCGTGAAGGGATGCATCGGCATCCCTTGTGAGAATTCGGATTCAACACAAAGATGGCCGCGTCCACTACGATGCACTTTTAGTGGATCCCTTAGCTAAGGGATCCATTAGGCCAGTATTCGGATACAGCCAGGCTGTCTCGCGCTTCACACACCTCTTCGTCTCTACGCACCAGGCGTCGAACGGGCGTGCAGTCTTCTACGTAGTCGGTAACGCGTCTCATATGCGACTTTAAAGCGGTTATCGTATAATTGTATGCTGGACTATTGAAGACAAAGGCTCTACGCACTTCCATATACCTTTTACAAGGATAGGTTTAGAAATTTTTCATACTTAAAAACGCACGTGAAAACACACGTTGTAGCCTTTAATCGTATTGCAACAACATTCTATCATCGAGCGGCCTGATATTTTAATCCAGTAACTGCAAACAACGACCTTTGCTACGACCACGCACCACGTGCTTGCAAGAGACTGCGTGATTGCGACCCAACTGACCCGCCTTAAGGGGCCCGCCTACATGCAGTGCAAAGTGAGCTGCAGAGGTTTAACAATTAATTGTTTTTATCGAAACTATTTGACATGCGATTACCGATTTCGGATATAAAAGAGATTAAGGTACCGGGCATGATCCAGGCTGGGACTGCGGCGGGGAGTATCCAAAAACGCAAATTAACGAGTATTGATGCAGTCGCTTCACCGCCAGTCATCGGTGATCGAGTCATAATAACGTTCGAAAGAAAACAGTAACTCGCAGAGCCAGTCAAGTTGCGATAACAGGCGATCAGTGTGACTATAACGAATATAAATGTTGTAGTTTGCTGTGAGGGTATAGTACGTGTAACGCGCCAGTGGGCTTCAGTTACAGTAGCGAGTTGTGATGATGATTGTTTATGATTTTTGTGTGTTCACCGAGGATTGTTAGCACGCCGAGGGTTATGTGCCTGCGGGCACGAGGAGTTCGCTCGGTTCCTTGTGAATCATGTTCGAAATTATCTGCTTGAGAATTACGTTGTAATGATTTGTTTGTTTGAGACACAGGCTCTCATTTGGCTGCAGGCACGCGCGAAGCAACGTGGAGGCAGGCGAGCGGCAGCAGGAAGGAGTTGCCAGCTTAGTCCCCGAGTCCAACTCCCTCTGCTCGCCTCACGCCACACGCTCACCCACGCTGCTGGCGCACTCTCTCAACGTCCGGCGTCGATACTGTTCTCGCTCTTTCTCACCAATACTGGATATTAAAACTAACCTTTTATTTAAAATAACGAACAAAGGGAAACTATAAACGTAAATAAATATTACCTAACCCTTAAATTTAAAATTATTGAAATAAAACACATATGAAATAATTTTCACAACACTTGAACTTGTTATCAACTTAATGTTCCTTAAAAAAAAAAAATTACCAAACGAAAACACCGAAAACTCTAAAAAGGCAAAACGATAAACAAATAAAAAAAAAAAAAAAAAAACTGAAACCAACACAGCGGTTAACGGTTCTTATGGCGGAGACGCCACAGAGTCGGGCGGCGCGTGTAAACTCACCGGCGATGGCTTGTGTATCGGCTCGAAGACAGCCCTGAGGTGCGGGTCGGATATCCTGGCCACTTGCAGCACCCCTTGCACCATCAGCACCTCGTTGTCCTCCAGCGCCTCCACGAACTGCATGGCGGCCAGCAGCTCCGGGTGCGTGCAGAACTGGATGCTCTCCTGCGGGGTAAGTACAGCACGTGCAACACACTCGCGGTTCTTACAAGAGAGGCCTGAACTGCAATAGCCTTGTCGCGTCCGTCCGTCAGCCGCCGGGCGACTTACAACACTCCGCTCCTCCATCATATAATTATTTCAACGCTTCCCCTACGGTGAGAAAATTAAAATTTGGGAGGAAATTTCTCATTATTAAATTAGATTAAATTTGAAAATCATGTCATTTTTCCACTTACATTTCATTTAAATGTTTATTTTTTTCACACTCATATTTGTTTAAAAATTCTTCAGTGTGAACATATTTATTAATTAACACTTCTGGGACGTTTTTGTTTCAAAAATAACCTTTGGAATGTGTTCAAACTTAAGTTCTTCGTCCGTTCTTCGGTTTTTCCGTGTGAAATGAAGTGCAAACTAGCAATGAAGTATGAACAAAGTAATGATTTCAGAGCCATCTTCCCCCCACTGCAAGAACCAATGATGTGGAGGACCAGGACCGGTGCAAGGTAAATTGGCGCCCTAGGCGAAAAACCTTAAGGGGCCCGCCTCGTCGGGGGTGTATGTGTGTTAGTGAGGCGGGATGATAAGCGCGACGCTCGCTGGTGCTTCCAGCGCGGTATAGCCTCTAAGCGCAAGTCTCTGAACTGGCGCGCAGTCTTCTCGTCGTCACAGGATAACTGTGAAATTTGAGCGGTGACCGTAACATTATATGGCGGAGAAATGAAGATAAAGGTGTTATGCAAGCCCCTTAAGTGCTTTCAAGAATCTGTACTGATTTTTTATGCCTAAAAATTACTCTGAAAACACGCGTTTTAGGCATTTTAACGCTTCTAAAAATACAGTTTAAAAACTTAATCCGAAATTAAAAGTACTTTTCGGTCCTCAGCGAACTCTTAAATGCTATTCGTAAATAGGCCCCACTCGGATATCTTGAGTAGTTTTTAAATCGCGTTGTTTTTCCTGAAGCTCTGCACACCGTATGTGTGCCCAGGTAGGCGGGCTCCTTAATGACCCCGCCTCCCCCCCCCCCCCCCCCCGTCTGAAACTACAAAAAAAAAAATTTCCTTGCCTCAAAATACATCACGTAAGCCTAATATTTTGTCAACAATGAAATGTAAGAGGGCTTGTGTTTATTTTTTTTTTTTACTTTTTTACTTATTACAAATCATAAACAGGTCACCGTGGACTTTAAATAATTACTAATATCAATATAAACATTCCAAACTGTTACAAAAATCCATTTCCATCTAGTTTCAGTAATCGTTAAACATATGATATCAGCTGTTGTGTGTCGTGCTGCGCCGCCCCCAGCTACTTGGCGCCCTAGGCGGTTGCCTGGTTCGCCCGTGTGGACGCGCCGGCCCTGCGGAGGACCGAGGTCGAGAGCCACTGGAAGGTAGAAGGCGGGAGGTGGGAAGAAGGGTGGGATGGTCTGACCTGGGAGCTGCCCTCGTCCAGCACCCGGCCGCCCAGCCGGCTGGTGGAGAAGCACACCGTCATGGCGGCGGGGTCGGCGCGGTCCACGCGGCCCTCGTGCCGCACGGCGAGCGGACACAGCGGCAGCGAGCACTCCAGCCAGTCCTCGATGGTCAGCCACTCCTTGCTGCCCATCACCTGCGCCACCCGTCACACCGCCGCCTCACCACGCCGGGCCTGAACACTTCCCCATGGCACACACGACCAGTCTCGTGGTCGCTGTTGCTGTCGGACGTATCGTTTCATCGTAGACAGGGACGTGGAAACCATTAAGAGATTTACCCAGGTTATCATGTAAAATTTAAGATATTTGTAAATTTGTACATTAATTGAGAAAGCAACTGTAAGTATAGCTACCAAAAATCTTCGCAATATTATTGGGTTCGAAAATTTGCCCGGGAATTTAAGCTTTGGTGTTGTCCAAGTTCCTTCATTCGTTTATATATATATATATATATATATATATATATATATATGTGTGTGTGTGTGTGTGTGTGTGTGTGTGTGTGTGTGTGTGTAGTAATGTTTCCAAAAAAATGGATATCGTACATGCAAAATTCTTGGAAACTAGTTTCGAAAAGAATCTTTTGTAAAAGTACAGGAACATGTTTTCTGTGTATAATACAGAGTCTATTAGCAGTATTTTATATTCAAAAATTTCATTTACTATTAACTTTCAATAACTAAACACAGAAATATATTTTTAGCAGGCAGTCACTACTAGCGTCAGGCTTTAAACTATATTATATGCTCTAACGAAATTATATATATATTTTTTAAACTAAACAAAAGAAAAAATGTAATGGGTTGTTTAAACCAAGATTACGGCATTCTGTCCTTATCTCCGCCAATTTTCACAATGGTAGAGGAAAGCACTGGAAATTAATGAAACCCCTCTTTTCAATCAGCGAGATTCAGTTACTAAAAATGAGCTACAGGAATTCCACTAATTCAAGTGACCAGTTTAAACAAATATGCAGTGATAGGTCAATGATTTTGGAAGAATCTGACTTTTTTTCCGGACTTGGAACGTACGGCCTGACTCGGGCAGTGAATGTGTTAGTGTAAACATGAGTAGGGAGGGGGGGGGGAAGGGTGGTAAAGGGGGAAAAGGGGGGCTGGGGGGCTTCACCTGTCGACTGAACAGTATCTTGTCGTCGGGAAGGTCACTTTCTTCGAGCAGATCGAAGTAGTGCAGAACACTGCGGAGTTTCGCCTTCTGTGAGTTGCTGTCCAACAGAAATTACACATTCCGTTTTTTTATGTATCATCTGGAAAAAAAAATTGCTAAACGTCTTTCTTACAAATTATCACTACACTTGCACGAGAGAGAGAAAAACAATTGAGCGAGTCTTTCAGTTCTCGCCAGGGATGTGCAACATCTAACCTCGGTGATGAGCAAATACATGTGTTCTCACGTTACAAATACACATATAATACGAAACTCGGACCCGAAATTTAACGTAATGTACGCAAATTGTGTTTTCAGCTAAATTTCTGAACGCCAACTACACGTAGTTACCGCACCCGCCGCCAGAATTCGCTTAAGAAGCAGCGACTATCCAATCATTCCATTTGC
Source organism: Bacillus rossius redtenbacheri (assembly GCF_032445375.1). NCBI lineage: Eukaryota > Metazoa > Arthropoda > Insecta > Phasmatodea > Bacillidae > Bacillus > Bacillus rossius. The sequence continues at coordinate 67,192,101 of NC_086333.1, read as the reverse complement.
AAACAGAAATTTTTTAAACTATATAATAAATAAGCTTCGATAAAAGCCAAAAAAGACTTGAAAAAAATACTAAATCTTGGCTCTGGTACCGGATTTTCAACTGGGATTTTTATTATTTTTATTACGAAACTGCCCATCTTTTTAAAATTTATTAAAAAGTTAATACTATGAAGTTGCTCTTTGGTTTTGCGAACTTTGGTTCGCGCCATTAGACACAAACGGAAGCACCGTTGTTTACACATTTCCGTTTTATGCGACTTCCGTTCCATTCACGAAATTACTCCTACCAAATGCAGTATACCTAGCGATAAGATGTTACACATCAATAAATAATTACAATACAATAAATTTCTTATACGTGTGATTATTTTGTTTTATTTCAATTGTTTATTTTAACGTCTGATTCTTACTATGCTGTACCAATAAAACATTAAATTTTAAACAGTTTGAGTTTCAATAAATTCTGTATTTTAAAAGTTATTATAATAATAGAAAGAAAAATTAATCGAGACACAGTTTAATCTAAACATATTTTTTTTGTCTTTAAAATGAATGACCTTTAACTTCAAAGTCTGCAAATTTTGATGTACATATTACTATCTATTTTTTTTTCAAAGTAAAAAAAATACATACGTACCTGTCTAAATGCTGGAAGAACCTGGAGAAATTGAAATCTTGTAGAGTTGGGTGTGTCTTTAGTGTCCGCTTTGGAAATGTAGAGAAAAATGCGTGTGCAAGGAGAGACGCTAAGAAATTTCTATCCATCTCAACTCGGTCAGCTGAAAAAAAAATTAAACATTCACATAAACACACTTAAAAAAATGTGAAAGTTTAGCTTCAAGCTTTAATGAATATTATTAGTAGTCCTGCTTTAAAATATTATTTCATCAACCTCTTATGCACGGAGTCATATTTTAAGGAGTGTACTTATTCTTAGACCGAGTTTATAAACTAGGCAAGAAACGCAAGAACACAAGAAGAAAAAAGTTTAAAATCGATGTTTCCAAACACCTAGTTATAAAGTACGCAAAACGCCAAACCGCCACGCACTTCCATACTTGAAGTGGAGTGTTCCGAAACTTTTGAATATGTAGACGTCATGTAGACAGAAGGCTACGATTTTTCTGTTTATCACTCGGAGCATTCACTTAAATCAGATGATGTTTTAAAATCAAACTATTCAGATTGTATCACGTTTTCATGAAAAATATTTATCATAAGAAAAAAAATCCTGGGAAATAAATTAATAAATCTTATACTATTTTATAATTTTAATTTGAACTGTTGGTGATGGCTTGCGACTTTCACGTGATTTATAAAAAAAACGTGATTTTCTTACGTTAGGTCCTTGTTGCTCCATGCACTCTAGCGTTTGCTACATAGTTTATAAACCTGGCCTTACTGTTAATTCTAAAGTGATCAATATTGTAAACTAGCCCTAACATATGCAGAGTAAAATAAAACAAATTTTAGTATCCACACAGTTTCAAACATTAAACTTGTTGCAAGAAGTTAATCTGAGGAACAACCTTTATAGACAGTCTACTAACTAAACACAGTCACTTTTTTTAAATTCCCATTATACGGGTCGTGATTTATTTTTGGAAAATTTATTTTTCAAAACTGTGATGATTTATTTTTGCAGGTGAAACTTTTTGTTCCCGCTTTAAATCTCGTCGTTAGCGAAATCACGCGAGACAGAGATACGAGGTAATGGAAGAAATGAAACGAAAATCGCCTTTCGCAAGAAACTAGGCCGGTTCGTCTGGAATTATTATAACAGTGAAACTTCTTTGAGCACGATGGGGGTAAAATTTCAAGGCCGAGTATTAATGCACCGTTTTCGTGAAACATTGTTGTGAAACTTTTTTTTTTGACGTGACAACGTCTAATAAATCGATGAACGCCGGCTGCACGCACGAAAAAATGCCCCGTTACGCACATTGTCCCGTTACGCTGTGTCCCGTTACGCTCATTGTACGCTTGCGCCTCATCTATCTCTCTTCCACTCGATTGGAACAACCATCGATTTGACTTTTTTGAGGCACATTAAACTTGAAACACTCCCATTCGTTTCCTACTTTTCCTATCATCGTCCTATCCTTAACAGAATAACACAGATTGGAAGAAGTTAAATATCAAACATGTATAAAAGTTATAGTTAAGATAATCTCTTCATTAAAGTAATTGTAGATTTCATTTCACTCCTTCTTTGTATCCATACAAAATAATGATAATTCAATAAAAATGATTCAATTTTATTCATGAAAGTTCATGAATGTTTTGTTATGACGTTGCCACGTTAAACTATCGTCCGTAAACCGACTTTACAGACAACCATTTTTTTTTCCTTAACCTTACTAAAAACTAAGTGTAAACGCTTCTGACGCTAAAAGGATGGAGAATAGGTTGCGTACGGTGCAGAGGAGCTCGCGGTGATTTGCGAACTAACGCGCCTGTAGTCAACACGTCGTGTTAAATGGTACTTTCGTATATAATTGAATACTATTCGCAATCCTGCAAAGGTTTTAAAACGTCGACTACATATTATTATCTTCCTTTTATTTAGGAGCTTTGTATGTGTATAATACATAACAATGACTTGTAATTTTGGCACATTTGTTAGTTAAAATTGAAGTGGCGAGCATGTGTAACTCAAACAAACGCATTTCTTTCATAATAAAGTATGTATTAAATGTCAAGTGCGTATTTAAAACAAGAAAATTTGCTTGTTATACATTTTGATGTTCAAGGAAGGTTAGCTCTTTAAAATGTTATTTTTTGTGTGATCCAGTAATATTATTTAATGCAAGTAAGGAAAAGTTGGTTTGATTGCAGTCATAAACTAAAGACAAATTTTAATGTTTTCATTCAATTGCTTGATATACATATAATAAAACAGAATTACTGGAACACAAAAGTTATATAAAAAATATTTTCTATATAAATGAGTTGGAGATGCAGTATTTCTGGTATGCCAACACAAAAAAAAATGTGACTTTTAAAAATTAAAGTCAACTACAATTTCACTGGTCTTTTTGCCTGATAATTACTTATGCATTACTTCTCACAATCATATTAGCTATGTTAGTAACATAATATGAAAGCAACAGCTATCTAGCCAGTAGGCTCAAAACTACTTAAAAAAACTATGTCTGAATCTCGACTATAAGAGTTATTCCCCCGTTGTTAAGCTGTCGCGTCGCGTCTTATCTGGTTCTGCGTGCGCGCAGCCTTAAGCCCGTTCTACAGTGACACGGAAGCGGAGACGGATTACGTAACCGGAGACGGATCTCACGGAACAGTTTCTACAACAGCACGCAGACGGAGACGGACCCGTACGGTTTAGTTCTTCCGTTTACGTTGCTCCGTGCGAACAATAGCAGCAGAGTACTTGGTTGCGGTGGTTTATGTTCTCAATATGTTAAAAATTGTTTCAAGTACAAGAATATCTAGTGTTCTGTTAAAACTTCGTCGTTTATTGAAGTGAAACTTTTTTGCTGAGGGGGCTACAATTTTCGAGCGTTACGAAAATTCCGACCGCATGAGGGTAATAGTCAGGTACGTGGTGGGGGGAACCGGTAGAGGAGGAGAGTGCGTCAGCGGCGACGCCACTCCAACGCATGCACTAGCGGTCGAATGGGAAGAAGGCAAAGAGGGGGAGGGGATAGGTACGTAGCGGAGCATGCTGGGTGCTGGTTGTAACGGCCTGAAGGGCAGAAGGCAGGGGAGAGGTAGAAATGACGCAGCAGTAATGATACGCAATTCTCGTAAAGCTACTTGTGTTTGTCTACTCCTCACTTTTCGTAACGCCAAACGATTGACGTAACCATATTTCTTTTATTATATTTAAAATATCCAACATTTATTTATTCGTTTAGAAAAAAGTTATTGCAATAAACTGTATAAGTAGGTATCATTCATTTCTACGTGAATAGTGTGATTGAAAATGTAAATAATTTATCTCTATGTATAACTAATAAGCAAGAAGAATCACACATTATATATGTAAATTCTGCTCGAGCTTTGATCTGATTGGTTGCCAGTTGTCAAGTTTCTGTACCACCGCGGAACGGGCCTCGGCAGGCGATGGATTGAGGAGGAAGGGGGGGGGGGGGGAAGACTGTCATACTGGAAAACTACCATAATGCAATAATTCCGCCTGGTCTATAGTACCATAATGTACAACTGTCATAATTTCAAAGGACGAGATGGAATTCTGCCATATTTTCTTATACACTCCATGGAAAGAGTACAGCGGCATTGCTCTCGAAGTAGTGTATAGAATACTCGGTAGATAGCGCTGTCAACCCAATAGCTGTTTCTCATGTTAACTTTAAAGCTTCCAGATAGTGCTTCTGACGGTGATAGTTGCAATAAAAAATCACTTCCAGATTGCGGACGAGAAGAAAGAAATGTTTCCAAAATTGTGTTATAGGAAGGAGCACTGTGTTCTTATTACGATGATTTAAAAAAAATACATATGGTAGTTTCATATTATGGAACTTTTCCTCCTGTTTTGATGGAGGTGAAGGAAAATTACCACAATGGAAAACTGCCATAACAAAATTGTACGAAGGGTAACTCTGCCAACATTTCTTATACATTACACGGAATGAGGAAAACGGCCTTACTTGTACAACCGTAATTTAACTAGCTTCATAGAATTTACATTTTTGCAACTGGAATAATTGAAGTAATTGTAAATCATTATTTAAAGAGTGCAAAACCAACACAAATATTCAAGGGTTTTCTTATGTAATGTTTCATTATTAGGGTGATATAACACAAAAAAAACCCTCAGATATTAAGGTTTTTACTATCAATATTAAATTATTTAATGTCTACAAAGTGTATTTTTAAGATGCTGAAATTCGAGGGAACTATATTTGTGTAGTGTAGTTTGTTTTCAAGTAGAAACAGGAAGAAAAGTGCCATAATGGAAAACTACCATATTTTTATTTTTACAGATAATGGTTATAATTATACAGTGCTGCTTCTATAACCCATTATTGGAAACATTGTTTTTATTAGTGCGCGATCTGTTGAGTTGATTTATGACTGTAACTACAGAAAGTCACCGTCAGAAGCACTATCTATAGCCTTTTAAGTTAACCTAAGAAACAGCTAGGGGGTCAACAGCGCTGCCTAGCGACGTATTCTATACACTACTTCGAGAGCAAAGCAGCTGTACTCATTCCATGGAGTGTATAAGAAAATATGGCAGAATTCCATCTCGTCCTTTGAAATTATGACAGTTGTACATTATGGTACTATAGGCCAGGCGGAATTATTGCATTATGGTAGTTTTCCAGTATGACAGTCTTCCCACCCCCTTCCTCCTCAATCCATCGCCTTCCGAGGCCCGTTCCGCGGTGGTACAGAAACTTGACAACTGGCAACCAATCAGATCATAGCACGAGCAGAATTTACATATATAATTTGTGAAACTTCTTGTTTATTAGTTATACATAGAGATAAATTATTTAAATTGTCAATCACACAAGGAAGGCCGGGGAAGGCCAGGGAAGGACAGGGAAGAACAGGGAAGGCCAGGGAAGAATAGGGAAGGACAGGGAAGGCCAGGGAAGACCAGGGAAGGCTAGGGAAGGACAGGGAAGGACACGGAAGGCCAGGGAAGGACAGGTAAGGACAGGAAAGGCCAGCGAAGGACAGGGAAGGACAGGGAAGGACAGGGAAGGCTAGGGAAGGACAGGGAAGGCCAGGGAAGGACAGGGAAGGCCAGGGAAGGCCAGCGAAGGACAGGGAAGGACAGGGAAGGCTAGGGAAGGACAGGGAAGGACAGGGAAGGACAGGGAAGGCTAGGGAAGGACAGGGAAGGCCAGGGAAGGCCAGGGAAGGCCAGGGAAGGACAGGGAAGGCCAGCGAAGGACAGGGAAGGACAGGGAAGGACAGGGAAGGCTAGGTAAGGACAGGGAAGTCCAGGGAAGGACAGGGAAGGCCAGGGAAGGACACGGAAGGCCAGGGAAGGCTAGGGAAGGACAGGGAAGGACAGGGAAGGCTAGGGAAGGACAGGGAAGGCCAGGGAAGGACACGGAAGAATAGGGAAGGACAGGGAAGGACAGGGAAGGCCAGGGAAGGACAGGGAAGAATAGGGAAGGACAGGGAAGGCCAGGGAAGGCCAGCGAAGGACAGGGAAGAATAGGGAAGACCAGGGAAGGCTAGGGAAGGACAGGGAAGGCCAGGGAAGGCTAGGGAAGGACAGGGAAGGACAGGGAAGGCTAGGGAAGGACAGGGAAGGCCAGGGAAGGCCAGGGAAGGCCAGCGAAGGACAGGGAAGGACAGGGAAGGACAGGGAAGGCTAGGGAAGGACAGGGAAGGACAGGGAAGGCCAGGGAAGGACACGGAAGGCCAGGGAAGGCTAGGGAAGGACAGGGAAGGACAGGGAAGGACAGGGAAGGCTAGGGAAGGACAGGGAAGGCCAGGGAAGGACACGGAAGAATAGGGAAGGACAGGGAAGGACAGGGAAGGACAGGGAAGAATAGGGAAGGTCAGGGAAGGACAGGGAAGGCCAGGGAAGGCCAGCGAAGGACAGGGAAGGACAGGGAAGGCCAGGGAAGGCTAGGGAAGGACAGGGAAGGACAGGGAAGGACAGGGAAGGCTAGGGAAGGACAGGGAAGGCCAGGGAAGGACACGGAAGAATAGGGAAAGTCAGGGAAGGACAGGGAAGGCCAGGGAAGGACAGGGAAGAATAGGGAAGGACAGGGAAGGACAGGGAAGGCCAGGGAAGGCCAGCGAAGGACAGGGAAGGACAGGGAAGGCCAGGGAAGGCCAGGGAAGACCAGGGAAGGCCAGGGAAGCCCAGTGAAGGCCAAGGAAGGCCAGGGAAGGGCAGGAAAGGACAGGGAAGGCAAGGGAAGGACAGGGAAGGCCAGGGAAGGACATGGAAGGACAAGGAAGGCCAGGGAAGGGCAGGAAAGGACAGGGAAGGCCAGGGAAGGACAGGGAAGGCCAGGGAAGGACAGGGAGCGGCCGGAGCGCACCTTGCTGCTGCAGGCTGAAGCGCAGGCCCCTGGGAGGCCTGAGCTGCCTCAGCTGCAGAGCGCGCCGCGCCATGGCGGGCAGCGTCTTCTCCAGGGCGCGCCGCGTCTCTTCGGCCGTCAAGCCGCACTCCAGGTGCCTTGCCAGCCCCTGGAATACAGACGGGTCAGGTTTCTCGTCTTCGTCGGGGTCCAGACCGATGCTGCAACACCCAGCGCCACACCCCGTCACCACACAGCTCGCCCCACCGCACACAATCCTTCATTCACTTTTTATTTTATTTTATTTCTTAAAGGACCGCCTGGCTGGGCCCAAGCGGTGTTCCAAGACGTCCAGGCAAGGCAGCGACCCGTATTCCAGGACGTGTTCAAACTGAATCCCAGTACTGGTTTCCACGCATTCCACCGGACGTTTCGCAACCATCGATACAATTGTTACGGCAAAACTACTAGAGATATCAGCACCATCGCAACAGAAATTGAACGGTCTTTCTAATATTCCTAAGTACTTTTAAAGTTGCGATTTTTTTTTCTATCTTCGATGATCACAAAAAAACAAACTATATACGAGTTAGTGGCGCCAGACGAACAAGTGAGCTCTGCGCATGCGCGGATCGACAACGGAAAGGACACGAAAATCTGTTCCCTAAAAATAAGGGTAGTAGTCCGTGTCCCGTCGTGCACTTGGAATACGGTTAGGAAACAGTTGTGGCATATTCGACACCTGAACCCTTATTTTTGTGTCCTGGAATACCGGCCTAAGAAGCGCGGGGTCGTTAAGGGCGACTCCGGTTCGTTCATCGCAAGCTTCTTCGCCTCTACGCGCCAGGCACCGAACTTCCAGTCAGTAACGCCTCTCTTTGTGAATTTAAGCAGTAACCGTATAATTTTATGCTGCAATATGAAAGCTAATATCTTCCTGAACTTCCCTATATATTTTAAACAATTAGGTTTAGAATTTTTCTAACCCAAAAACGCACTGTCCAAAATATACATAATAAAGAAGGAACAATTGAATAAAATTTGTATAGAAACGTTTAATGGCCCTTTAAATGGTATTCGTAATCACATTCAGTCAATAAATCTTTAACGGTTTGTGAACGGCGCGTAACAACTCTAGCTCTATAGCAGTTTGTGGTAGTCTAGCCAGGCGTCCATTTCAAGTACCGTACTTAGCACAAAAATACACAAGTAAGGAGGGGCGACTGAAATGCTGCCCCTTGGAAGGGCAGCCCTTCAGAGTTTTTCAGACAATAGTGTTTTTGAAAGGTTGTCTTAATTGTTGCCCCTTGGATGGGCAGCCCTTCAGGATTTTTCTGACAGTGGTTAGTTTGTAAAGTGACCTAACCTAACCTAACCTAAACTAACCGCTGTCAGAAAAATCCTGAAGGGCTGCCCATCCAAGGGGCAACAATTCAGACAACCTTTCAAAAACACTACTGTCAGAAAAATCCTGATGGGCTGCCCTTCCAAGGGGCAACAATTCAGCTCCCCCAATAAGGATACGTTCTTTAAATGATACATGCAATGGGGAATTTTGATTTAATACAATTTCTTGGACATACGCCATTGCAGTTCTGCACTGTTTGACATGTTCGTACCTGATGACGAGAACAGATGCCAGTTCCCAAAACGTCGCGACTATTTTATCATGGGAAACCTACTGTGTTCGTCGTCGTGTTTACAATATCTGTTCGTCTTCATCGATGTGTTCGTATATTTGCTGCGTTTTTCAGGTTTTGCTGACTGTCTGATGCATTTACTGTTATTGTTCAAACTGTCTTGTTCAAGTTGTTAGCCCACTGTGTTCGTTTGTGCTGTAGTTGTTTTTTTTCATTACTAAATTCCTTCCACTCTATTCTTGTGCTGGCTGATATTTAAGTTTGAATGTATTTGTCTGTGTTGTTGTCGTTGTGTTGTACATAATACCTGTTTAGGTTGATCGTTGGGTTAATCTGTTTGACATAAGATGATTTAGGTTTTTTTCTGTGGGTTGTTTTTCATTTTTTTTATTTGTTAATATTGCATTTATAAATTTTTCCCATGAAAAACAGTGAAAAACTGCAATAGTGTATGTCCAAGAAATGGAATAAAAACAAATAATGATATTTCTGATTAAAGGCTAGTATCCGATTGAGTATTTAAGGTTGGGTTTCACACGCCAAGTTTATATTTTTATTTTACCGTCGTAATATTAGTTAAGGATTCTTTCTGAAAATTTTAAAACTATACCTCTCTTTAAATTGTGGTTCCGTCACAAATATTTTCAACGGATAGACTAATTAATTGTAATATAATGGATGCAAAAAGACGCGCAAATGTTTGTAATTATTATTACTAGTACGAATTCTCACACCCCTTATATACACTAATGATTATCCGTCCAAAAAAATATTCGTGACAGAACAACGCATGCAAGAGACGTATAGTGTTAAATTGGCATAAATAGAACTTCACCAATTGTAATAACGAGAAAATAAAATAAAAATCAATATGGGGTATAAATTCAGCCTTAAAAGTTAACAGCAAAGAACTCAAACAAAAAATAACTCGAACACATCGACCATGTAATTTAATAGTACAGTAGTATACAGTAGATGTTCCGAGCACAGGCTACAGGCTTCAGGCTTTGGAGCTGCGGAGCGGGTAATTTTACCTAATACGGCCTTCGTGGTAGGCATTATGACTGTTTCATAATTATTCAGCAGGGGAAGTTCCTTGTTTGCAGTGAGGATTAATTTTAACAATGATTTTTAACTATGCTAAATATTTTGCACCCAACAAGGATCGAACCAAAGACGGTAAATTATCGAATTTATCAATATTTTAATAGATAATTTTTTTTAGTTTTACCAAATATCTTGTTTAATAATTACAGATCTTCCATTTGGCGGCCAAGATGTCCGATAAGATGGCGTGCTCTACGACCTGGTGATTGACACTATAGCACTCTAGCGGGTAGTTAATAAACCAATATGACGAATGCACACTCTATGCAAACGACAAAAAAAAAGCCAAGTATGTGGATCCAAGATGGCTGTCATTGCGTCACTCTGACGGAAGTAATATATGCCTTGATAGTAGCTAGCAGTGGGTGTCAGTCTGATTGAGGACATCAGTGGCGAAGGACCTCTCTCTTTTTTTTTTATTTTGTCCCTGGAGCAATGGAACCCAGTACCTCCGACATTAATGTTGTACATTCTTTTTTATTAAATTATTTTACATTATTATTGAAATACTTTGGAGGGTTTTATTTTAAAATTGAAAGTTTTTAAATCTGGCTGTTGGCGGCATAGGTCGAGGTAATGATTTTAGACGGAGAATTTTTAGAATACAGTCCCTATTTTGATAAATATGGCTTTTTTTTAAAAGAAAATTGGCCCCTCTAGTTTTTTGAGAAAAAAATTGATAATTTTCTTTGAAAAAGGAATTTTTCCCTCAAAAAAAAATGTAAGTTTTTTCCTTCACTTTGAGGCTCTGTGAAACTCTTTGAGGAATTTGAGAAAATCCAAGATGGCGGTCGGTCATTGACCCGCTCTAGAGCTCCACAGACTGGAGCTGCCTGTGCTAAGACCTATTATTCTATACTAAGTACTTAATACTAATAACCCAAAAAAAAAAAATTGCGTGAAGCGATTACATAAAAAAACCCATAGACAGCTGAAACCAATATGACTGACTGAGATGCATCCACTAACACGCAATCCAGTGTCTTATAAATGTGCCAACTGGTTTTGTAGCGGAGAATTTAATGAACGAAATGAAATTTATATATTCTAATTAGTTTTCATTAATGATGTAATACTACTGGAAATTGAGGGTAATATCTAAGGTTATTTTTATTATTATTTTCAAGAATGCACACGCTTACAAGCTATTATTTAGGTTCAGTTTACTTTAGCTTACATTGGAAAAATATGTTTTTAAAACAGAAAGAAATACTTTAAACTTAAAATAACAGACAGTCCTAAATTATTATTATTATTTTCATGCGTTAGAGATGACATTTACACTGCAGATACTGTAGTGTTATAGTTCATTTCAGTGGGGAAAAAAGTTGTGTTAATTTTATTTTATTTAGACATAACATTGTCTTGACATCGATGTCATCAGAAACGGAAAAGGGCTCTTGACGAACAAATCAACCCAGCTTTGTCTAGAGTTAATCTGAACATTTTGAAATCGACTTCTGACAGTCGTTCCTGGCAACAAATGCGTAAAATTTAAAGAAAACCGAACTTGCAATTCGTTCCAATCAACCTTAAATGCAGTTACATACGTTTTTGATTCGAACGCATTCGTTGGCTGTGAGAAAACACGCAAAAAAAAAGTACGTGATAGAAGTGAAACTTCTTTGGCAATTCAAACCTCGATTTATAAGTATATCGTAAGGGATAAAACGGCAGAGAGAGAGAGAGAGAGAGAGAGAGAGAGAGAGAGAAAGAAAGACAATTTTCTAAAAATATCACAGCGTGAGTATTTTTTGGCTTTCATTTATTTTCCATGTATTTAAGAATCCATTTTTGTTGTATTTATTAGTAATTTAAGGTATTAAAATAAAAATAAATTAATAAAATTATTACTTCAAAATAACTTCTCAGTATATGAACAGTTATTGATCAATCAATAAAGAATAATTAACGATAAATATAACTCACTGTTGAAATACTCACACCACAAAGAAAAACTGCGCGTTACTGTTTCTTAAAACAGTTCTGCCATTTGGAACACACCTAATCTCTGAACGGAACATGAAAATTATAACAGGCAGCACTATATATGCGGGAAATGCAGGAACTGTCACAATAGCGCGAGGAGGAACGCAAGCGAGCTGGTAGCAAAATTAAAATTCAAGACATTCACAGCTGACTGTATATATGATACCTATATCTATTTTCTGAAACAAAGGAATACGCATACTCTCTGTCTTATTCTTTCGTTCATCTATCTGTCTCGGTTCAATTATTTTTTTGGGTTGGGGGACGAATCATCGCACAAAGAGGAGCACGGAAACGAGCCCAGAAACGTATATAGCATATTGCTCTATTTATATATCTTTGGCCGAGTACCTATTCTCTTTTCTTTCCGCGTCAGAAAAGTTTCATTGAAGCTCAGCCTTGAAATTTTACTCTCGTCGCTCCCAAAGACGTTTCACTTCAATATGAATGTGTATATATGTATATATAAGTGTTCATAAGTAGAGACCCGGAAATTTCGCGGATTCATTTAGTCGCAAGCTAGAATGCAAACCTTCACACTCTCGCACTGTGTTCATGATTGGACCGCAGTTGTTTGGACACGCCCCTCAGAGACCGTGAGCCAATGATGCCCAGCTAGGAGAGAAGTAAGCGAATCAGGTAGTGCCAAATAACAAGGATAAAAAATGTTCTCGCTGAGAAATAAACCAATGGGAAAGTAAACATGATGGGTCGAGCAACCCTATAACTTTTGAATTCTATCCTGAGGCCAGAAGAATGCGCGAAATTTCCGGGTCTCCATTCATAAGACAGCTCGAATACACATAGATGCATTTCTGCGATGCTGCACATTCACCCACTTGTTTCAGGAATAATTAGTTTTATTTCCGAAACATGAAAAAAGTAATTCATCATCTGATATGTAGAGACCTGCAAAATTCGCGGATTCATTCGGTGATAGGCTAGAATTCAAACACATATACCTCTTAGATGATTTTGCTATTGGCTTACTGTTCATCTGGACGAATCTCAACCAGTTATATAAACCCTCAACCAAAGAAGGATCGAATCACAGACAAACCAGCTGAGACGACTTACAAGTCGGCAGCCAATGAAATTGCGTTATTTGCCCGATGTGTACAGGGGTATGTGCAGTCTATCCTGAAGGCCATCGAAACCGCGAATTTCGCAGGTCTCTACTGATATGTTTGTGCAATGTTATGTTCCAGATGCACACTCCCGCGCTGTCGCCGGAACGCGCGGAGCGAGGAGCGAAGGGCGCGAGCGGCTCACTTGCACATGGCGTGTATCCTGTGCATGGCCTCGGCCAGCTCCTGCGGGCTGCGGCACAGCGCCAGCTGCGACAGGTGCCTCTGCAGCTGCGGCCACCAGGGCATGTCGCACGGGAGCATCACCAGCGCCATCTGCGTGTGGCCGCGCGGGCGTCGCTACCGGGCCATGCTGGCGCGCCTTCCGCCCTGCAACACGACCAGTGGTCCGTCAGCACTGACTGCTCTGCCACTGTACCACCACTGTACCACCACCCAGCAACGAGACACGACATCTAATAACTTCCTGATTACCTTTCGTCATGTTTTTATTACCTACTACTACGCGGGACATACTTTTCCATCCACTATAGTAATTATAATTACGTATCAATACAGTGGCAGATCCAGGATTTTGTTTTTTGGAGGGGCTTGACCCAGCTGAGGCTAGGCTTTATCAAGGCAAATACTAAAACAATAGTGGACCCAGATGCTTTTGGAGGGAGCTTGAGCGCCTTAGCCCCCCTTCTGGATCCGCTACTGTTGTATTAATGTGTCCAGTGCCGTAGCCAGGATTTGTGTATGGGGGGTGTTAAGAAGCATGCCCCCCCCCCCGTATTAAAGCGGGATGGTCCGGGGGTCCTCCTCCGGGAAAATTTGGATTTTAAGGTGTAAAATAGTGCTATTTTAGCAGTTTTCGGTACTTACATTTCAATATTGTAATGGTAAAATTTTTATTAATTTTAATATGAAATTTGTTTGAGTGATGAATAAGAAATTAATTAAAGATTTGTTGCTAAGGGGGGGGGGGGGGTTGGAACCGCTAAACACCCCCTCCCCCCCCCCCCCTTGGCTACGCCCCTGACCACCACTGTACCAGAGACACAACATCTAATAACTTCCTGATCTCTGTTTGTAACTACTACTATGCGGGACTTACTTTTCCATCCACTCTAATTACTAGGGACCGGAAAAATTCGCGGGTTCAACGACCTGCCGGACGAACTCCATAGTTCTGCGTACACTCGGTCAAATGCCACCCACTCATTGGCTGCTGTCTTGTGAGAGACGTCCCAACGTAGCAGCCTGTGATTCGATACAGCTTTGGTTGGGTGTTTCTCATTGGCCCAGAGTCATCCAGGTTGAGTTGTGAGCCAATAACAGAGGCTGCATTGAGGTATAACTATTTGTATTTTAGCATATCGCGAAATGAACTCGCGAATTATTCCGGTCTCTACTAATTACGTAACAATGTGTCTAAGAGACCTTGAGATCGGCATGTGCGATCATGGTTCGAAACCTATACTCCGCCATATCGTGGATTTTATAACATACATATAACACAGCTACACTAGCGCCCCCCCCCTCCGTAGCAGAAATTATAATTATCTCTGACAAGGGCCCTATGGGCAGGGTGGATCCGTGGCTCCCCCTAGCTTTCAGACAAAGAAAAAAATTAGGTGTTCTTGAGCATTTTGGGCAAATTTTGAGTCCTTTAAGGCCATTTTTGGCCATTTTTTTGGTCATTTGTGATGGTTTGCCCCCCTCCCCCTACAAATTCTGCTCCCCCCCCCCTTACAAACTTTCATATGGGCGCCCTTGATCTCTGACGTCATTCACCATGGTCGACGTCTGAATGAGACACTAGCGCTGCCTAGCAGCAAATCGGAATCAATATGGCGGCCGTGACGTCGTGCGCCATGGCCGCCAACAGCAGATGATCGCTGCGGACGAAAGTGGACGCGGGGAAGCGTGGATGGCCATGAGGGCGTACGATTATTTTTTCCTCTTCGGCGTACCACGATTTATCACAGTTCCAACCACAGAGTACCAAAAAATTCCGGTACGGCGTATTAGTAACAAATATGGAAATAAACCATTATAACGTTTTCCAAGAGGAAGAGAAGGCTCGGAAAATGAGGGGGTGGGGAGGGAAGAAATGTTATATGTGGGGAAAATGTTACAAGCAGGAACAAAGTTTTTCAGGACCTCAGTCCTATTTTATGAATGTGCTTAAAAAAAATAGTTATCATACAGACGAGCCAATAAGGAGTTTAAAATGTTACCTATTATCAGTGTTATATATTTATTTATTACGATAATATATTTTGTAACAATTTAGACGAATTCACTACATGACCAATAGCCATCAGCAAGAAAACTCAAAATAAATTATGTGCTGCTTATAGATATTTGCTTGTATTGAAGCATAATTTCTAGAGTTTGTTTAAATCTAAGTAGTATTTCACAATTCTTCTTGAATTAACTTTTATGCACTAAAGCATTTCGAAAAAAAAAAATATTTATTTAATTTATCCATCCCGTTATGCAGGGTCCTCCAGTATTACACTGGGCTTCGAACCACCTGAACACCGACTCAGTACTCATGCCAAGGTGTTGGGGTCGAACCCACGACCCTCGTCACGTGAGCGTGAAGTCATGGCGAGCGCGGCCGCTTAGGCCCCTCGTCGACATGGACGGATGACGGGATGAAGCGGCGACGGAATGGCCAGGCGGGGGGAAGCGGGATAGCGCCGATAAAACCCACCTTATTAAAACTGCCTATTTGGCTACTGGTCGGGTGGATGTTACCTCCCAATGTTTCTTACAATAATTAAAATAATTAAATTAAAAATAATTAAATGAGTAATGAAAATAATTGGGGATGGGCCAACCAAATCCTCAAATACCATCACATCCTTAGTATTCGAAGGATTCTGTTAGAGGGAAAAGATCCAAAGAAAAATATTAAAGGAAATAAAGTAGACTCTGAAGTTAACTAGGTCAATTTTTTTTCTTCACACCTATCCTGTTACCACGCCTCAAGATATCTTACTTTTAACATGTAATTGTATAAATAAAATTACAATATGTATTGATTCTGGAAACTTGTTTTGTGGAACAACCATTTAAAGGGTGGACTGTTCCAACACGGTGGTTGATATTTTTCATTGATTGTACATTATTTAATTTTTTTGACTCTTTACATCTAGATTCAGATTGAAACTACTCAGATGGCAGCGCTAATATTAATTTGCTATTTCGGTAAAAATCAGTATCTGGCTAATTATTTTGATGACAAACGTTCATGACAAAAAAAAAGAGTGACAACTTAGAGCTGTTATCAAATTATTTATTTTATTTTAAATTTTCTTATGTAGACCTAGACTTTCTTATTACGTAGACTTTGGTGTGAAACACGGAGAAGAAAAAAAGACCGTGCATTGAAGGTCATTTCGTCAGCGGAACCACGCGGGTTTTTTTTTTACAGCGCGCGGCGCGACCCAGGGTTGCCATGGCGACGGCTTTACGAGCTCTCAGGGCGGCCGAGAAAGGCGGCAGATTCGCGGTGACTTATGGGGGGCGCAGGGGAGGGACTCGGGACGAGAGGGCTTAACAGAACGGCCGTCTCTCCCGACCACTAGAGTTCCCAGCTAGCCACCATATAGCCACGCCTCTTTCCCGCGACGGATACGCACTTGTCACCTTCACTTCGCTCTCTCACCGCCATGTCGGCCACCCCATTCTCTCGCCATCATTTTAGTTTCAGGTCATTTACCGTAAATTCATCACCGCGACAGTGCTCTTGCATCCCTCAAAACGATTTTCTCAAACAGATACTTACTGTGATCCACATTTTAAAACTATTTATTTACGATGTTTCTCATACACGCCAAGCTTAATTACTTTTTTCGCATCTAATTATGAGGTATTGCTCAGAGATTCTTAAAAAAATTAGCGTGTACTTACATAAACACGATAACGCATGTTATAACGAATTAAATCGGAACATTATCGATGTTTAGGTTAATGCTCTGCTTCACCTATGTTAAATTATTAAATTCTCAAGACATAGTATTTTTTATTCATCAAAAATTCTCACCCCACTGGTACGTATTCCCTTTCCCTACTACTGTGTTAACGATTACAGTAAATTTAAGGACTTTATAACAAAGAATTAACCTCAAATAAACGATGAAATCTTCGTTATTTCAAATAACTGATTCTTCTCAGAAACTACACCGTATTTTGTTTTCCGAGTTGAACGTTTCCTTCTAAACAAAGATAAACTAACACGCGAACAAAAGAAGAGTGTTCTTAAAAAGTTTTTAAAAAAGGTTTGTTAACATACCAACAATATTCTTTTTGGAGTTATGTTCAAATGAAATGATCTCAGTGTCAGTAAATTTACGAAGATAGCCGTAATTTTGCGAAGATACTGAGTAATTAGTAACCAGCGTTCTTCATAAAAAGAAGGTAAAAAGTTTTAACATTGTACTTCCCCTTCCACATCTCTTTCACCTCCCGCCCCGCACCACGAGCTGACAGCTCGTAAGACGTTTGGTCCGCACTATACAATATTCTGATTGCCGCTAATCCAAACAATTGTTAAATAAAACTTTAAAAAAGTTAATACTGCTTGGTATTACGAATGAATGAACGTGTGAACATTGCATGGCCGGCTTAAATTAAGTATTTTCACCCCATTCTTGTTTTTTTGTGAATCGGCCTAGAAGTTTTATTACTCTTATGTCATATTTCCTTTAAAAGATCATAAGAAAACCTTATATATTTTGAAAATTTTCAACAGAGAACCTTTTTAAATATATTTTAATCCAATGTAATATATATTACTTAATTATCTGGCATCGTCACAAACATTTTTCTAATTGATTTACACAAAGCAAACGAACATGAAACAAGTCCAAATTGTAATTACAAGATATTGTTTAATGAGCTGTCAACACGATCGTCTTAGATATAATTAATCAAAAACAAATTACTATTGGTTATTGCTAGGAATAGCAATTCGAATGACATCCACAAAAAAGAACATAACTTATTTATGAAATATGTCAAATTTTATGTAAACAAAATGGGGTCGAATTACCATTATGTCCCCAAATTACATCGATTCAAACATGTAGACGGCATGATTCTGATTGTTGTTGGTAGAAAACGCGTACGGCCTATACACGGTGAGATTAAATAAGCTGGTTACATCTGAATGTCACTTTAGTCTCTTGGAACGACACCTCCGTAGCGCAGTTGTATGCGAAAGGTTCTCAGTTTGAGCCCCGGGAAAGGCATGAGCCTAAATTTCTGTGATCTGAATTCGTCACGAAACTATGTCGAAAGCAATTAAGAAACTCGAACTAAACAAATGAATTTCGATATAAAGTCATAAAAGTGAGTAGTTGATAGCGAAAATTACCAACGCGACGGATTCACAAATTAAAAAAAAAAAGACAGTTGCTAGAATACCAACAAAACGAAATCCACGGAATTTTCTGTGCAATTTTTTTTTTTTTAAGTAAAACATATTTGGGCTCGATGGGAGTACAATTTCTAGGCAGAATTTTTATGAAACTCATATAACTGTATTTAACAATACTGACTAACACAAGTAAATAAATTAATATGTACTTGAAATATGGCCCGTGGCGCGGTGCACAACTATATGTTAAAACCCCTTTGTGTTTCCCTCTGCTCAAACTCTCCCTTACTAGATGCCAGCAAGTCTGATGGCGTCAGGTACATGCGGGTCCCTACCGCTGATCAAACGTTAACTTAGAATAGTCAGTGAGGGGAGTTAGTCATGGCTAAAACGTTGCCATGGCTGGCCAATCCCCTCCTAGCACATGATGCATGCTTCCTCTCCTGCATGGTCCATAACCTGCATGCTTAGAGCGTATGGGCTTCGGCCTGAGACGCACTTAGAGTCTTCCCTACCCAGACCCCTCCGAAATACACTTAGTTATTAGTTAGGTTAGGAGAAAAAAACGTTGCATTAAAATTCGGCCTTGAAATGTTACTCCCATCGCGCCCAAAGGAGTTTCGCTTCAAAAACCATCCTGAATCAGTCTTCCGCATCGCAAGAGCCATTCAGCGAGGGTAGGAGTTGTTTGTTTCTCTGGCAGGCCGCGGATACGCCCTTGGGAAGCGCCCACTACGTCTGGCGGGCGGGGTCAGACACGTGCGCCGGGTGGCTGGGTGGATGCAGGTCAGTGCTGACTGGCCGCGTATCGATTGGTCCAGAGCCTCCCCCCTCCTCCCCCGGAGCGCCTCTTTCAGCTCGCGTGGGCGGCCCCCCCCCTTCCCTTTTCTCCGCCGCGTGGGCGTGACGTCACTCGGCGCCGCGCGGAAACCGACGCGGACAGCGACGCACTTCAATTTTCCCGACTTTCAAAAAAATGGGGGAGGGAGGGGGGGGGGGCAAATGACCTTCCCATGTGGTCGGGAGAAGGTTGGTGTCCCTGAATGGCTCGGAAACACTACAAATCGAAAAAAAAAAAAGAATCGATTTTCGAAATTTTCGAAATTTTGTGGCTTTAACCTTTCCTCCTCCCCCACCCTCCTGACTTGAAAGGTCATTTCCCCCCAATTTTATATGGTTTAGTAATGTTTCTTGATTGTTCCCCCAAAAATGTTTTTGAATTCTCTTTAACTTCTAAGAAATACTCTATATGATAAGGGTTATAAAAATAAAATAAATTGTGGGGTGAAAAGCTAAACAAAGGCTGATGGGGATTGACTGACTTGGACATTTCTCCATAAGCAACTCTTCTTCCTGGACCATCCTTCCTTATCCTGTAACCAACCTGCTTGCTTTGGTGTAGGTTCCGTTCCAGGTCATTGTTTTATATTTAAACATGCTGACTGTTTGAGTGGCTGAACTTTCACAAGATGAAAAAAAATTATATATATATATATATATAGAAAGATAGCATACTTCTTACATAATCAGCTGTTAAAGTTGCAATTTTTAAAGGTTTTTGTACAGTATGGATAAGGAGAATAAAATTGAATATAAAATTGTTTAGGTTTAAAATCAATTTAAATGGCTAGTATTTAATATAGTTAAATTGCTTTTAGAAAAAAAAATATTTAATCTTAGCTAGCCTTTTAAAATCCTCAGAATCGTATGATATTTGAAAGCTAAATAAAAAACTATATAAATTTTTCTGAAAGATTTTTAAAACATACCACGCAGAAGCCACCAGCATTGTCTTTAAACTCCCCCCCCCCCCCCAAACATTTTTTTTATTCCATTTAGTTCTCCTTAACCATACTGCACAAAAATGTTAAATAATGAAAAGGTATGCACCTGGAATGACTTGGAATGGGACAGGAAACACGCCAGTGTTTTCCCTGTGTCGATATAAGTTTTACCTGGGCCCAACTTATCTAATTACAGTCTAGAGTTAAGGAAAGGGGTGGAAGTCTTGGCAGCAATCGCTGCCACGGCTGGCCAATCCCCTCCAAGCACACGATGCATGGGACCCTGCGCGGCTGATCCCAGCATTAGGCGTATAGGCTTCAGCGTGAATTACCAACACAGACCCCCTTCAGATAAACTTAAGTTTGAAGTCTGCGAAAGCACGGTTGCAAAAAAAAACATTCATTGCAGCCGGTAGGGTGTGAAAGAGGCGGCGACTTTATCCGAGCGTAACGAAAAGCGCAACGCTGCGGAGCGTAGAACTCAGTGGCGGAGATGGGTGACATCGAGCGCCCCACTCCTCACTCTCGGACGGACGTATTTTTTACTCGCGCCGGAAACGACAAACTTGCTTTTTAAAAAAAATTGATTTTATTTATTATTGTGGAAAATTAATAAACATTTCCAGTAGCATATGCTTTTTTTTAGTATGTTTTTGTGTAATTCACTATTTATTTTTACCGTTCCTGTGAATGATAATTTTTTTTATCTTATCTTTCAAGCGAATTATTGGTGTTGCATTTCAGATTTCTATTTCCCATAGATTCCTGCTGGAATGTTTACTTACCGTAGGGAAAGCCAATTATATTGTTGCGATTTACCGCGGGTTCGTAAAGGATAGCCCAATTAATAGATTTTACTACACACTACACAGTTTTATTGATGGCCACTACTTATGTCACTTACAATTAATCTTATAAAATTGCCAAATAATCAATTGCACTTAAAAATGTTGCTTCACCAGTCACTCGTTTCTTACAATCCACACACTTCGCTGGGCCGCACCTCTGGCGCAACTCTCGCCGCAGCACCCCTCGTGGTCCTCCGCCGCGGGACTCCGTCGCCGCACTCCGCCGCCGCCGACGCACTTGTCTTCGCCTAGGACCCACTCGACGCCTCGCTCGGAACTTCGCTTGGGACTCCGCCGCGCCCGCGACACTATAACCCGGAACTGAACTCTTCGCCCTGGAACCTTCGTCCAGGAACTTCGCCGCTCTATCGCCCGGAAACTCCGCCGCAGGAAAACTCCTTACTCCACTGAACTCACTCACTACCTGCCCTGGAACCTTCATACAAGGACTTCGCCACTCTGCCGCACCCGCGGCACTATCGCCCCGGAAGCTCCGCCGCGGGAAGGCTCCCGCCTGAACTCTCTCTCTCTCTCTTTCTGAACTCTCCTTCTGAGGCCGACGTCCTCATTTTATATATCATCCACCATTTCTGGAACTCACGAGCGCGGCTGGGGCCAGTCGCGTCATTCCGCGCCGACCCAACGGCAGAAATCTCTCGAAACACGTGTCGCGGCTCGCGTAACTCCGCAGCTGGCAGGTTTCGTATGTCAAACTAACAGCGCCGCGCGTGGAGCGGAGGGCTGGAGGGAGGGGAAGCGGCGACCCAGGTGCGCACGGCACATCTCATGTTACGGCGGCATGTGATATCAGCCCAGATAGCTCTGCACCTGCGCGTGACGTGGCCTTACTTACGTTCGTAACAATACATTTACTACGAGAAAAAATATCGGTCGTTTAGCAAACCAGGAAGTTTCAAACCCGACAACGTCCATTTCGGACGGGGAATATATTTTTATCAGCCGGACATACTCGCATGTAGTGTTTTGTTGGAATCACGGTCCATGTAGTGACGGGATGAAGAGGCGAAACAGCAGAGCTGACTGTCCGCCCAAACATGGCTCTGTTTATTCTCTGCCTGTGTTTCTCCCAACCACACGGTCCTCGCCCGCTGCGTCGACAAACACTCGTGTGGGAATGAACTGCAGAGATGTGCTGCCGAGAGACAATTATGTGCATTTATTCACTCCATGTGTGCTGCGCAGTGTAGCAAACATTAAAATACAAACGTTTTTACTAGGCAGCTCTTGTGAGGACGAAATATAATTCATGGATTATGGAGAGTATTTTGTGCACAAATGCTCGCAATAACATCGACTTAAGGGAGTGGTTTCCTGAATAATTTTGCCTTTGCTGTTGCGTACGTTTTCCCATTATTTAAAAATTAATTAATAATTATAAGTGTGGTTGATACTTTATACATGATTTTTTTTTTAACAATCCAGTAAGTGTTTACTAAATGGTTTTAACAAGTTTTATTTCAATGCTAGCTTAAATTGACAGCTCTAAATTAAACGGTTTACAGTTTTAAATTCATCGTTAATGCAATAAATAGTTTTTTTGTAAAACTAACATTTAGGATATCATTGGTTTCCCTCAAAGTAATTTTTTCTTAAAATTCTAGTAAAAATTTCGAGAATTTTATCAGCCAAGTAAAATAAATACAACCTTTTTGACGTGACAACGTCTAATAAATCGATGAACGCCGGCTGCATGCACGAAAAAGTGTCCCGTAACGCACATTGTCCAACTACGATGTGTCCCGTTACGCGCATTGTACGCTTGCGCTGCATCTATCTCTCTTCCACTCGATTGGAACAACCATCGATTTGACTTTTCAATCATGTTTTCGTCGTTTGAATTATTAATATTATGTAATTTAACGATCGTCCACTGATTTTCAGCACAATCAGTACGGTTATTTAAAAGTAATGTTGAATTTTCAAATACGTTTTTGTACGAACAATGGTGTTTTACAGTTACACATAATAATTCAAATTACACCCAGGATCTTTTGCACAATGTTTTAAAAAAATGTTGTAACACATTATAAATAAGTTTGGAGTATTTGGGATGCGTATTTGTTATAAAATCGTATTATAAAAACGAAATAATATTATTCCCCTACGGTTCTGTCATCTACGGTGACGGACGCGAACCAAACGAATAGCGCAATCTATCCGCTTCCGCGACAACCAGGCACTCGTTAATATATATTCCTTTGTTTATCGCGAGGGGCGTTATTAATAATGAATTATAAATAAAATTTCGTGCCCGGGACCACAACTGCATATCATTTTGAGCACTGGAAGACATAAAAACGTAAAATATTCTCGACGAATTTTAATCTCGGCCCCAGCCCACCACGAGCGTCTGGGTTGGAGATTAGAGCCGAAATTCTTTCTTAAACTTAGTAATATTTATTTTATTAACTGCAAGGGCATTTTTATTAAATTCCACGTTTAATTTCACGACGAACAAACTTCGTCGTTAAATGTGTAATTTTTAAAAAGCGTAATACATTCTCAACGACTTGATGTTAAATAGCAAAAAAGTATAAAAGTTATAGTTAAAATAATTTATTCGTTAAAGTAACAAACATATTTGAATTAATGAGTGCAAATAAAAGTAAATTTATCAATTAAATTGTAGATTTCATTTCACTCCTTCTTTGTATCCATACAAAATAGTGATAATTCAATAAAAATGATTCAATTTTATTCATAAAAGAATGCAATCATTTCATCAATGTTTTGTTATGACGTTGTCACGTTAAAACTATCGTCCGTAAACCGACTTTACAGACAACCAATTTTTTTTATGAATCACACACATACTTTCAACGCCCGCCGCTAGAATTCACTGCCTTAATAGAAACATCACCAAGAGATAGCAGCACGAGACTATTGGAAACGGTTCCGATAAAAGCGTTTAAGATTTGAAGAAACAGACAAAAATAATGTTTTAAAAACATTTTGGGAAAAAAATGTCTTAGGGCTTTATATATAAGAATGGCACTTCGGGCATAGTTGAATGAGTAATCTGTGCCAGTACATAAAAAAATTGTACTTAATGAACATGGTTCCAACTACATTTCATTAAAAAAAGTACCTGGTGTTCCATACCCCTTAGATATAGATACATGCATCTATATATAATAACTAGCTGCCCAACCCGGCTTCGCACGGCTATACTAATGGAAAAAAATTAAGCCACATCTCCCATTTACAGTAATGGTAAAAAAAAATCAGTGAAAATTTATTACAATGCTGTATAATGTACCGGAGAGAAAATGAATAGCACCGATGGTTTCCCGACTCGTGCACGCAACGTACAACTGATGTACCCGTACTTCGCTACGGCAGTCTACATGCAGATCACTCTTGCACCGCTCATTATACATGCCCCTCCTTGTGGGTACGCCACTGCCGCGCGATGCCCGTTGCCATGGAGACGCAGAAGGCACGAACAATGCAAAATCCTGCTCTCATGCAGACAAAGTACCCACTGTTGCCTGGTTTTAACCACCAATGGGATATAATTTTCGGAAAATTTCATCCTGCGTAACAAAGGAACATTACTGTGAAGTTTCAAGTCTGTAAAATATATATACTTGAAAAAAAAGGGCAATAAAAAAAATTAAACACAGAGAGAGGAAAAAAAGAATAGTTTAGGTTTGCGATTTAAAGTGATAAAAAGTATTTAAATACTAATTGAACTCTTATGAGGGTACAGATTGCTTCGTTGTTAATATCACACGAGTGTTTTTTACTTGTATGGGAAAATTAAGAATGATAAGGCATCTATTGCGTGGCAACAATGTTATTAGGCAATAGGAAATAAACTTCTAGCGCCTGCGGCATTGTAAACACACACAATTTTTACGTGTACTGCATGTTGTATCTAACCCCCTCCAACGCATTTGATTCTAAATTGGACTTTTAGTAAGGATCCCTAATGTTATTGATAATATAATATAGCCTATAGCCTTCCTCGATAAATGTACTATCCAACACTGAAAGAATTTTTTAAATCGGTCCAGTGGTTCCTGAGATTAGCGCGTTCAAACAAACAAACTCTTCAGCTTTATAATATTAGCATAGATTTTAATTATGTTAACCTTCAGCTACTCAAAAGATCTACTGAAACGCATTCAGTACACAATTACGTCAACTGTATCATTTTAACTTCATTTTGCGCCCTACAAAATACACATAAATAACACAGGAGCACTCTGATGTCTATCGAACCATACCTTACAGCTGTGTTTGAAAAAGTTTAAACAAAACAAAACCCTGTGACGGCTTCAAACTTAAATTGAAGCGTGGACAGTGACCAGGGTTGAAAAAAAAAAAGTAAAAAAAAATCATCTAGATTGTTTAAATAACTTTTTTTGTTTAAACGAACTTTTTTTAAAAACGCTATTTTGGTTCTCAGCAAATACAAGCGAAAGTCATACAACATCCCGCTTTTTGCCACTCATGTTGAACCAGAAAAGTTATAACATTAAATAACTGAAGTCCAGCAAATATGCACATCTGACTGGGACTTAACCACAGAAACGGTTTTCCCCACAGTAAGAGGATTCTCCATAGAATGGGTGTTTTCCACAGAATGGGGATTTACAGTACAATCGGACATTTTACACAGAATAGAAACTTTTTAAAATAATACATTTATTTATTTCCTCTGTTTTTACACTTTGAATACAATTCACTAATTTATTTAATTTTAGAGGAGTATTTAGCTGGGTATATTTTACAACTTATTCAGATAATTTACAAGATAAGATCTTTATTAGTGTATAAATATTTGTACCTGTAAATCACAAGACACATTAATGAGAAAACTATTGTTGTTATTAAAGTGGCATTAGACCTTTATTTGGAATATTAATATTTTCTGTTTAAAAATACATAAATTAAAAATCTTTGTTTTTTTTTTTATAAAAAAACCCTCTTGGTTTAAACCATGGTTCAAACCAGTGTGGTTTATATCAGCCAACCCTGACAGAGACCACGCTTCGTAGCGATCACCACGTCCTGCCCAACAGGGGTGAAAATAATACCGTGTGAAATAATCTTCAAACCCCTTGGTTGCGCTGAACGCATAAAGCAAAGCGGTGCTGGTTTACCGTCGACTGCAAGAGTTCTGGTTTCGTTGTAACACAAAACTACACACCAGGGCCGTCGAAACGAATAGCCAAAAAGGAGGGGGGAGATAGAGAGAGAGAGAGAGAGAGAGAGAGAGATAGAGAGAGAGAGAGAGAGAGAGTGAGTGAGAAGGGTGGAGGAAGGTAGAAAATAATTCATGGGCCCCAGGCAATAGAAGGGACCCGGATGGAGTTTCGAGATTCCTGATTGAGGGACGAAAATTACAAGTCCATCGCTAACAACACGTGAGGATAACATTTACAGTTACGGTCCACTGTAACGTGTACGTTCTTTACGTTTACGATGCGTAACATCTTAGCTCTCGGTACACGGCATCCGGTGGGAGTAATTTCGTGAATGTAACGGAAGTCGCATTGAACGGAAATGTGTAACAACCACGGTGCTGCCATCTGTGGCGGATGGCGCGAACCAAAGTTCACAAAGCCAAAGGGAAACCTTATAGTATTAACTGTTTAATGAATTTTAACAAGATAAGCAGTATTTTAATAAAATTCCTTGTCAAAAATCAAGTCCAAAACCTAAGTTTAGTTTTTTTTATAAGTATTTTTCGCTTTTATAGGAGCCGTTTCATTATATAGTTTAACATTTCGGTGTTCAAATGGACTGATTCTATAGTCGACGTAGCTGCTTCGAAAACGAATTCTAGCGGTGGGTGTGGTAACTACGTGTGATTAATGTCCAGAATTTAGTTGAAAACACAATTTTCGTAAATTTATCACCGCTCGACATTATTTGAAAGAATTCTACGTTAAGTTTTGTATCAGAGTATGGTATTATAAGTGTGTTTGCAACATGAGAACACATGAATTTGCTCGTTACCGAGAGTAGTATATGAATGGGCATCCGACGGCAGGATTCAGGTTGCGGTGCTGTGTGTCCTTTCCGCCATCTTGTATTTTGACGTCACGGCGGCCATCTTGGACGATCGTAACGGGACACCGCGTAACGTGACACTTTTTCGTGCGTGCAGCCGGCGTAACGGGACACAGTGTAACGGGACATAACGTAACGGGACAAGTATATCACGGCGGCCATTTTGGATCCGCCATTTTTATGACGTCATTGTGTTCTCGAAAATTCCGGCGATGTGTTTTCCGCCATTTTGAATCATGACGTCACCGTTGCAATTTTCGTTACGGCCGCCATCTTTAACTTTTTTATTTATTATCCGATTTAAAAAAAAAATTTAAAATTTATAAAAAAATTAAATTAATAAAATTTTAATAAATTATTAATAAAAAAATTACATAAACGATACGGAGCTCGGAGTCCTCGGTTCGAACCCGACAGAGGCAAAAAAAATTAAAAAATGACGACCGATCCTTCCCCCGCGGTGGACGCAGGCAGAATGACCCCCACGACATATGTCAATGCACATATACCATCAGGTAGTATGACATCATGTCCGCCATCTTGAAATTTGGACGCCATCTTGAAAATCTTTATTTATTATCCGATTTTAATGAAAAAAATTCCAAAATTCATCAAAAAATTAACGTATTTGAATTCTGTTTGATTATATCGATGTACGTCCTTGGTTCGATTCCCGGCGAGAGAAAAACGGTCGATCCTTCCTCCATGAAAGCTACCTAGACTGATCTACCACCACCAGTACCAAGGTATATATCATCAACTGGTATGACATCATGTCCGCCATCTTGTCTTCATCCGCTGGAGACCACCATCTTGTTTTCGTCTGCTAGAGTGTGCCGATACCATGTAGTATAATTATCTGGTCACCATACTTTTGTCCTCAACTGTTGACATTGAACATTGACCTTAACCTTGAAATTTGACCTTGACCTTGAAATTTGACCTTGACCTTGAAATTTGACCTTTGACCTTGAAATTTGACTTTGTCCTTGAAATTTGACTTTGTCCTAGTCGACCATCATGGATCCGACATTTTATGTTCAGTACATGCTACCAGGAGCGACCACCTGCTGGAGTACACCATCTTGTGCGTGTACTCGTATTATAGAGTACATTTCCATCTGGTTAATTTTATTCTAACCTGCTACAGTGCAGTAATCATTTATTACCGAGGTGCCCCCGCCATCTTGAAATTCGACCGCCATCTTGAAATCATATAATAATGTAGCTAGAAAAGCGGGAAAAAAATCCAAAATTCATTAAATAAATCACTCATTAACTTACATATTGATTCGATCCGCTCCAGACCTTGGTTCGATCCCTGAATGATGCAAAACATTTAATTTTATATAAAAAATAATAATTTCAATAAACCATGTTCAAAATTCTTAAAGAGACTTTAAATCCTCTACTACCATTATCCTATCAGACATCAAGACCACCATATTGGAAATTCGTAATTGTAATGCTAGAGATTCGGGAAAAAGTTCAAAATTCATTAAATAAATTTGTAATCTATATACTGATTGATTAGATCGACTAAGGTCCTTGGTTCGATCCCTGGCCGATACAAATCAACTTTAATTTTAAAAAAGTACCAGAAAAGTGTAAGGTTCGAGAAATAAAACACCTCAAAGTCTTTTACAAACATAATATTTATTACACAATTTCTATCCTACTACAGAATCAATTGCGAAAGCCAGCAATCTTATAAACATTTAGCCCTGCATAGACATGCAACGACTACTTCTTAGCTCCAACAGCTCCAAATGCTCCAAATGGCTCCAAATGCTCCAAACGGTCTTCAAATGGTTCCAACAGCTCCAACAACCTCCAAATGCTTGACAGCTCCAAATGGCTCCAAATACTTCAAAAGGCTCCAAATGCTCCAAACGGCTCCAAATGCTCCAAATGTCTCCAAATGGCTCCAAATGCGCCAAACGCTCCAAATGTCTCCAAAAGGCTCCAAATGTCTCCAAATGGCTCCAACAGCCTCCAAATGCTTAACACAGCTCCAAATGGCTCCAAATGCTCCAAATGGCTCCAACAGCTCCAAAAGGCTCCAAATGCTTCAAAAGGCTCCAATTGTTCCAAGAGCTCCATCTTCAATCGGTTCCAACTGATTCCAATTACTTTTCTTATCGAACTTGGCATGATTACTAACATGTCTTTATAAGTATACATTTTGACTGGCAGTGGTAACATATTTTGCACCTTTAATTTATAAGTTTTATTTAGAAATCAGATTTCGATAAATGGTAGATACCATTTGGAAAGAATATATATTAATTTATCTTCAAGTTTATACACATACATTTAATTTAAGCCATTATTGTATGTAGCCAGCTTCCCTCAGTTCTTTGAGTATGAAGGATATTTCTTTAATGTTCGAATAGTTTCCTGCACAAAGCGATCCATGTAGTAGTCGTAGCCTGTCAACCAATATGTTAGGATCTTCCCATGAGGTATAATCAATCTCTTCTGCTGCGTTCATCATCCTTGCATGTTTATAATAAATATTATTATCTCTGGTGTCTTTCGTTTTAACACCATCCTCAAGGTCACTTTCGTCATCGTGCCAGTGATTATCACAAGCTTGATCAGGATAATTTATTTTATTACGACGTTTCCATCGTTTTGGTCTCAAACCTCCATCACAGTCTTCGCTCTTGCATGCTTTTGGTGCTTCAGCACAGTACTCAATCATGTCAACCTTAGATGTGTCAGCACAGTCTTCGTTCATGCCAGCTTCTGATGTGTCACCACAGTCTTCAATCATGTCAGCACCACAAACTTGATCAGGATAATTTATTTTATTACGTCGTTTCCATCGTTTTGGTATCAGACCGCCATCACAATCTTCGATCTTGCCTGCTTTAGGTGCTTCAGTACAGTACTCAATCATGTCAGCCTCAGATGTGTCACCATAATCTTCAATCATGCCCGCTTCAGATGATTCATCAAAGTCTTCGACCTTGTAAGCTTCAGATGGTTCTCCATCTTTCTCATTTTCATGGAGACGACTAGATATTGGAGTAAATATATTTTCATTTCTAATGTGGTTACAACTTCCTTCGTTTGTTTTAAATTTTAAATTATTATCTTGATCTAGATCAGTAATTTTAGCATTAGCTTTTTCGCCTTCGTTCCTCTTCCGCGATGTTGTAGCCCAGTCTTCGTTATCTTTATTCATCTTAATTGTACAGGTCTTGTAATGTCTATCCAAGTAATATCTTCTACCAAAGGATTTCTGACACTGGCTTCAATGAAATGGTTTTTGACAAGGACCCAAATTACACTCGCTTCTCTCATGTCGTTTAGCATTCTTTCTCAAGGTAAACACCTTGCTACAGTATCTACAGTGATGACGTTTCGATACAGCAACAAATCCCGAATCAGGATTCATATTAGTTACTGAGACTAATGCCAGATGCAAACTAAGAGTTTTAAATTAGATATATTACTTAAATAGATTTTTTTAATTATTTCATCAGCGAGAATTAATTTATCTCATTCAAAGGTACTTGTTGCAAGTAGTTCTGCTTTTCAACAACAGATGTCACTACATGTTACTTGCAGGTAAATAATATTTAGTTCTTTTATGCGGGATGCGGGATGCTCACTAACGATCGCAATAGAACGATGGCTTCGCTAGACTCCAAGGAGAAGGAAGTTCGCCCATCCTGTTAGTGCTTCTTAGATTTCTCAGAGATAATTTGACTGAGTAATGATATATATATATTTTTAAATATCCACCTGATAAAAATATTACAAGTGATGATTAAGTAGCAGAAGTTCACTAATTATATGCAACCTTGAATAAAAAATGACATGCTTCATTAAGTAAAAAAATCCTTCATGCAGAGATAAATTCCTCATCAGTAACCAGAAGCACTCGGAGAAAACCATCAGATGTCTAGTCAGGAATAATCAGAAGCACCCAGAGAAAACCATCAAAATATTGTCAAGAATAATCAGGAGCACACGGAGAAATCCACCATAATACTGTCAAGAATAAACTGGAGCACACGGAGAAAACCGCCATAATATTGACAAGAATAATCGGAAGCACACGGAGAAAACCGCCACAAGTTTTCTTTGATATCATAAAATTTTCAGGAAAAAATAATAATTAATAAAAATAAATTAATAAAAAATTTTAAAAAATAAAATAAAAAAATACATAAAATTCTGGCTTGTACTAGAACTATATCTTTGTTCAACAATGAGAAGTTCACAAGCTAGCAGAATCTGTTTATGTATTTTTTTATTTTATTTTTTAAAATTTTTTATTAATTTATTTTTATTAATTATTATTTTTTCCTGAAAATTTTATGATATCAAAGAAAACTTGTGGCGGTTTTCTCCGTGTGCTTCCGATTATTCTTGTCAATATTATGGCGGTTTTCTCCGTGTGCTCCAGTTTATTCTTGACAGTATTATGGTGGATTTCTCCGTGTGCTCCTGATTATTCTTGACAATATTTTGATGGTTTTCTCTGGGTGCTTCTGATTATTCCTGACTAGACATCATATGGTTTTCTCCGAGTGCTTCTGGTTACTGATGAGGAATTTATCTCTGCATGAAGGATTTTTTTACTTAATGAAGCATGTCATTTTTTATTCAAGGTTGCATATAATTAGTGAACTTCTGCTACTTAATCATCACTTGTAATATTTTTATCAGGTGGATATTTAAAAATATATATATATATCATTACTCAGTCAAATTATCTCTGAGAAATCTAAGAAGCACTAACAGGATGGGCGAACTTCCTTCTCCTTGGAGTCTAGCGAAGCCATCGTTCTATTGCGATCGTTAGTGAGCATCCCGCATCCCGCATAAAAGAACTAAATATTATTTACCTGCAAGTAACATGTAGCGACATCTGTTGTTGAAAAGCAGAACTACTTGCAACAAGTACCTTTGAATGAGATAAATTAATTCTCGCTGATGAAATAATTAAAAAAATCTATTTAAGTAATATATCTAATTTAAAACTCTTAGTTTGCATCTGGCATTAGTCTCAGTAACTAATATGAATCCTGATTCGGGATTTGTTGCTGTATCGAAACGTCATCACTGTAGATACTGTAGCAAGGTGTTTACCTTGAGAAAGAATGCTAAACGACATGAGAGAAGCGAGTGTAATTTGGGTCCTTGTCAAAAACCATTTCATTGCAGTCAGTGTCAGAAATCCTTTGGTAGAAGATATTACTTGGATAGACATTACAAGACCTGTACAATTAAGATGAATAAAGATAACGAAGACTGGGCTACAACATCGCGGAAGAGGAACGAAGGCGAAAAAGCTAATGCTAAAATTACTGATCTAGATCAAGATAATAATTTAAAATTTAAAACAAACGAAGGAAGTTGTAACCACATTAGAAATGAAAATATATTTACTCCAATATCTAGTCGTCTCCATGAAAATGAGAAAGATGGAGAACCATCTGAAGCTTACAAGGTCGAAGACTTTGATGAATCATCTGAAGCGGGCATGATTGAAGATTATGGTGACACATCTGAGGCTGACATGATTGAGTACTGTACTGAAGCACCTAAAGCAGGCAAGATCGAAGATTGTGATGGCGGTCTGATACCAAAACGATGGAAACGACGTAATAAAATAAATTATCCTGATCAAGTTTGTGGTGCTGACATGATTGAAGACTGTGGTGACACATCAGAAGCTGGCATGAACGAAGACTGTGCTGACACATCTAAGGTTGACATGATTGAGTACTGTGCTGAAGCACCAAAAGCATGCAAGAGCGAAGACTGTGATGGAGGTTTGAGACCAAAACGATGGAAACGTCGTAATAAAATAAATTATCCTGATCAAGCTTGTGATAATCACTGGCACGATGACGAAAGTGACCTTGAGGATGGTGTTAAAACGAAAGACACCAGAGATAATAATATTTATTATAAACATGCAAGGATGATGAACGCAGCAGAAGAGATTGATTATACCTCATGGGAAGATCCTAACATATTGGTTGACAGGCTACGACTACTACATGGATCGCTTTGTGCAGGAAACTATTCGAACATTAAAGAAATATCCTTCATACTCAAAGAACTGAGGGAAGCTGGCTACATACAATAATGGCTTAAATTAAATGTATGTGTATAAACTTGAAGATAAATTAATATATATTCTTTCCAAATGGTATCTACCATTTATCGAAATCTGATTTCTAAATAAAACTTATAAATTAAAGGTGCAAAATATGTTACCACTGCCAGTCAAAATGTATACTTATAAAGACATGTTAGTAATCATGCCAAGTTCGATAAGAAAAGTAATTGGAATCAGTTGGAACCGATTGAAGATGGAGCTCTTGGAACAATTGGAGCCTTTTGAAGCATTTGGAGCCTTTTGGAGCTGTTGGAGCCATTTGGAGCATTTGGAGCCATTTGGAGCTGTGTTAAGCATTTGGAGGCTGTTGGAGCCATTTGGAGACATTTGGAGCCTTTTGGAGACATTTGGAGCGTTTGGCGCATTTGGAGCCATTTGGAGACATTTGGAGCATTTGGAGCCGTTTGGAGCATTTGGAGCCTTTTGAAGCATTTGGAGCCATTTGGAGCTGTCAAGCATTTGGAGGTTGTTGGAGCTGTTGGAACCATTTGAAGACCGTTTGGAGCATTTGGAGCCATTTGGAGCATTTGGAGCTGTTGGAGCTAAGAAGTAGTCGTTGCATGTCTATGCAGGGCTAAATGTTTATAAGATTGCTGGCTTTCGCAATTGATTCTGTAGTAGGTTAGAAATTGTGTAATAAATATTATGTTTGTAAAAGACTTTGAGGTGTTTTATTTCTCGAACCTTACACTTTTCTGGTACTTTTTTAAAATTAAAGTTGATTTGTATCGGCCAGGGATCGAACCAAGGACCTTAGTCGATCTAATCAATCAGTATATAGATTACAAATTTATTTAATGAATTTTGAACTTTTTCCCGAATCTCTAGCATTACAATTACGAATTTCCAATATGGTGGTCTTGATGTCTGATAGGATAATGGTAGTAGAGGATTTAAAGTCTCTTTAAGAATTTTGAACATGGTTTATTGAAATTATTATTTTTTATATAAAATTAAATGTTTTGCATCATTCAGGGATCGAACCAAGGACTGGAGCGGATCGAATCAATATGTAAGTTAATGAGTGATTTATTTAATGAATTTTGGATTTTTTCCCGCTTTTCTAGCTACATTATTATATGATTTCAAGATGGCGGTCGAATTTCAAGATGGCGGGGGCACCTCGGTAATAAATGATTACTGCACTGTAGCAGGTTAGAATAAAATTAACCAGATGGAAATGTACTCTATAATACGAGTACATGCACAAGATGGTGTACTCCAGCAGGTGGTCGCTCCTGGTAGCATGTACTGAACATAAAATGTCGGATCCATGATGGTCGACTAGGACAAAGTCAAATTTCAAGGACAAAGTCAAATTTCAAGGTCAAAGTCAAATTTCAAGGTCAAGGGTCAAATTTCAAGGTCAAGGTCAAATTTCAAGGTCAAGGTCAAATTTCAAGGTTAAGGTCAATGTTCAATGTCAACAGTTGAGGACAAAAGTATGGTGACCAGATAATTATACTACATGGTATCGGCACACTCTAGCAGACGAAAACAAGATGGTGGTCTCCAGCGGATGAAGACAAGATGGCGGACATGATGTCATACCAGTTGATGATATATACCTTGGTACTGGTGGTGGTAGATCAGTCTAGGTAGCTTTCATGGAGGAAGGATCGACCGTTTTTCTCTCGCCGGGAATCGAACCAAGGACGTACATCGATATAATCAAACAGAATTCAAATACGTTAATTTTTTGATGAATTTTGGAATTTTTTTCATTAAAATCGGATAATAAATAAAGATTTTCAAGATGGCGTCCAAATTTCAAGATGGCGGACATGATGTCATACTACCTGATGGTATATGTGCATTGACATATGTCGTGGCTCGTGGGGGTCATTCTGCCTGCGTCCACCGCGGGGGAAGGATCGGTCGTCATTTTTTAATTTTTTTTGCCTCTGTCGGGTTCGAACCGAGGACTCCGAGCTCCGTATCGTTTATGTAATTTTTTTATTAATAATTTATTAAAATTTTATTAATTTAATTTTTTTATAAATTTTAAATTTTTTTTTAAATCGGATAATAAATAAAAAAGTTAAAGATGGCGGCCGTAACGAAAATTGCAACGGTGACGTCATGATTCAAAATGGCGGAAAACACATCGCCGGAATTTTCGAGAACACAATGACGTCATAAAAATGGCGGATCCAAAATGGCCGCCGTGATATACTTGTCCCGTTACGTTATGTCCCGTTACATTGTGTCCCGTTACGCCGGCTGCACGCACGAAAAAGTGTCACGTTACGCGGTGTCCCGTTATGATCGTCTAAGATGGCCGCCGTGACGTCAAAATCCAAGATGGCGGAAAGGACACACAGCACCGCAACCTGAATCCTGCCGTCGGATGCCCATTCATATACTACTACCGAGGTTAGGTGTTACGTATCAGAGGCGAGTACTGGAAGACTAGCTCACATTTTTTTTTTCGGGAGTCCGGGGACTCCACAGTTCACACCTCGAGGATTTTGATGTGCGCGTCTGGCTAATTTTAGTCAGACAAGTTATCATCCGACTTCTGTAGCGAAGTCGGAAGCGCGCATGCTTACGTTACGAGGTGTTCAGAGTTCAAATCCCGGGCAAGGCAAGGCTGTAAATTTGTATACATTAAAGTCAATTAAACTGTCTAACTGCTGCCAGTAATGTCATTAAAACATTGTCTCACATGCCATGTTAATTTCTTGCATTTGTTCATCATTACTATTATTTGAGTGCTATTTCTGTAAATTCACTATAGGTACCTCATCTGCATTTGACAGTTCTGTTACAAATATTTTTAAACACAAATCTAAGAGGATTGTTAAGGTCGCATCGTGTATGAACTACAAAAATATTTTTAAAAATAATAGAATCTGAATGACTTGACTGAATCCGATGGGGTTTGTTTTGTCGGCTGGATATTTTCATTACCTGAACCTGACTATATAAAAATAGTCAATAGTGTGTATAGCTAAATAATAGTATTTCAGTACTCACCAGTGATGCGTAAAGATCTAAACTCGGTAAAGAGCAAATTCATGTGTTCTCATGTTGTTCATGTTGCAAAAAATATATATATATATATATATAATACGAAACTCGTACACGAAATTTAAAGGAGACTTCTTAAAAATAACGCCGAGCGTGATAAATATACTGATAAACAAAGTATTCGCTTTTCAAATATATATATAAAAAAGAAATCCGGATGCGAATCACACACATACTTTCTGCGCCCGCCGCTAGAATTCGCTGCCTGAATCGTAAACGTTGCTTGCCACCGTCACGCGCAGATATCAGCACGAAACAGAAAGAAATTTGAACTATTATAAACAGCTCCGATAAAAGCAAAAAACACTTGGAAAAATTCTAACCCCGGCTTTGGACTTGATGTTCAACAAGGAATACAACTAAAATACTGTCCATTTGGTTAAAATTCACTAAACAGGTAATACTATAAAGTTTCCGCACACGTTGTAAGTTATACTTTTATGGCATTACTAAAATATTAACCTCAAACATTTTAAAAACATGTATTATTACACTAAGTATGTATTTGTATATTTATTTTTGTTTATTTAAACGACTGAAATCAGTCTGATAATACTTCCTCCAAACTAGCATTAACTTTGTTGACCTGATTTAAAATTATTCTTACATAATATTACATTATTAAAAAAATTTTTTTTCAGTGACGAGTTTTGAATCATGTAGTAGCGTTTGGTGTTTTTATTACTTGCGCGACGTTTTATTTAAATTATATCACACTTATTAAAAAATCTCTTGAAAATATTTGCGACGGAGCTACAAAAGCAAGTAATGCAGTATGTGTGAGACCCCGCCCTAAAGTAGAGGATTGCTTGTCTTGGAGCGAGGGTAGCTGTTTCCGAGTAAGTATTGTGTATTCAGCAGGGGAGTTATTTCTGCCATGGGCACACGGCAGCGCCTTTGTCGTCCCCCAAAAACAAATCCATAAACAAGGCCAGTCCTTCCAGGTCGTGTTCTCGGAAGATGGTCTGTAAATAAGGCAACACGTTATTTTGAAACTAGCTGTGCCCGCGACTTGCCTCGCGTGAACTGTGTAACTCACACGGCTTACTTTAGACAGACATGTTTATTGATACCGACACTAAAGTTAAAGTTACATTTTTTTTTGTTTTACGTTCAGGAGAATGAACACAATTTAGTGGACAAACTATCTCGGTAACATGCTACGCATAGCCTATCATTCGCCTACTTACCCACAAGTTGGAGACAAAAAACAAAATTAAAAAAATAAACAAATTTTAAAAATTGATATTAGAAAGTTAATAAGTTATTAAATATTATTTATTAGGAAAATTAAAAGCCAATCGAAATTTATTTTCAAGTAAAAATTGAATAGAATTAATCATACTTGCTATTAAATTTTGGTAAATAATATTATGGTCATTTCTTAGAAACCGTTCCGAGGTTTATTAATAAAATCAAAATAATAAACGAATCCTAAGGTAAGTACCTAAAAATCTGTTTGCATTTCAAGCCAATACCATTAGCCGTTTGTGAGTTAAAATAATTCATGCGGAAATAAAATCCCCCCCCCCCCTCCCGTGAGTTTTGTTTAGGTATCTAATTTGCTAACAAGAAAATATTTGATAAATTAAAATAATTCAAAAGGCTCTTGCAATAATCTTCAAACCTTTGTTCATGGGTATTGATAAGCGTTCTGTGAACGACTGTGGAAATGGGACTAGGCAACCGAAATACCGAATTTTTGCCGGAGCCGGGTCATTTGTCATTCGGCTGTGCGTCGAAGAGGCTTTCCTTGAGCGCGGCGAAAGCTCTGGCCTTCGGAGATGAACCATATTTCAAACCCCGCACCAAAAGGCCGGATACCCGTTCTGCTGTCAGGTCGCGGGGATTGCTGCAACCTTCCGCACGGAACACATGATGATCTCTCCCCGGTGCGCACCGTGCGGCACAGAGGCCGTTCCGTTCCCTGCACAGGAGCATTGGTTTGCTGCGCATTATACTGGAGCATTTGCTGACTGAACGAGATTTGGCCACAGCAGAGAAGTGTAAACTTATTTTGCGGGCAACAAAAAATTTTACTAAAAAATTTTTCAGTCTTGTTAAAATTCATTAAACAGTCAATAAAAGTTTCCGCACACGTTAGAGATTATTTTTCTATGTATTGCTAAAACATTAACATGAAACATTTTAAAAACATATTATAACACTAAGTATATGTTTGTAAATTTCGTTTTTTTTCTTTAACGACCGAAATCAGTCTTTAAATAATTACTTCAAACAAACCTTAACCTTATTGAGCTGATTCAGCATTATTGTTATGTATTATTATATTACATTATTAAAAAGTAAAAAAAAACTCAAGGACGAGATTTGAATTACGTCCCTTTAAGTCAAAAAGCGCACGCTCTAGCGCTGTACTACCTTTTTTAATTTTTTTTTACAAAGATGAGTGGCCCACTGGCAAGTTTGACAGTCACCAGTTTGCCAATCATCCCCCCTCCCCCATAAGTTTGTAAATATTTATATAGCCCCGAATCGTTGAGTATTTGTAGTTTTTTTTACGGGTAAGCGTCAAAGAGACGATTAGGACAACAAAAATAACATCCACAACTTACCTGGGATTTGAACCCAGAGCCCCCGCACCGAAACCCGGTACGTTGCCGAACTACGCTACGGAGGCCGACTGCAATCCAGCCCGTTGACGTATTCCAAGGAGATTATGCCGTTATAATATTTGTGATGCCAGTTTTCGTAGGTATTTTAAAACTCGAGGTTACCTTTCACTATGACTACATATTTCAGTTTATCAAAAACATTCCAGGGTAGATTCACTATCATCATGTTTCACTGGGCTCACCAATACGTCCGTTATGTACCCTAATGTTCACGAAATTGATTATATACGGGTGTATTTTACTACGCGTGAGTCCGCCATCTTGTTTACACATTTCCGTTCATCGACTTCCAATCCATTTTCATGAAATTACTCTTATAAAATGCCGTGTACCGAGAGCTAAGATGTTTATACATAAAAAAAATTGAAAATTTAATACTATCGAACAATATATATTACATGAATATAAATAATATTTTTGAGTATTTATGTGAAAATGCTGTGGCTTCTAAACAATGTCAGCTAACAAAAATATTCTACATGTATGTGCTGACAAAGTCTTTTGATACACGGCAGTAGGGCATGCATGATAATATTATTTTTTTTAAAAGATTGTTTCAGTTGGACATAGCCTACTAAACAATGCCTCGGACCAGATGTGGTTCACAGGCCACCAGTTGGCTACCACTGATCTATTTCCTTCCCCAATTTACCTGAGTTGTACCTGAGAAGTAAGCCAAAAATATAGTCTGTGCCATGTAACTTGTCTCGCAACTGTTCTCGAAAGTAGTAACAATGGTCTACGAATTCCGCCACTGTCGTTCCGTCAAAATTTTTTGTGAATAGTTTTCGTGTAGTTATCAGTGGGATCCTTCACAAAACTTAGAAACTCAAAATTAAGAAAGTCATAACTTATAACTAGCAAAAAATTAGGAACATGCAACTTAAAAAAACGTAACTCCAAAACACGTAACTTAGAAACGACATAACTTAGAAAGCCATAGCTTAACTGTCATAACATAGAAAATTCTATGTTGAGTGTTTCGAAGTTATGACAGCACCTCATTGTCAGTGTTCGCAAAAAAAAAAAAGTCACGTGCTGCTTTGCAAGGGTCTGCTGGTGAATGGGGTAACTCCGGTACTACTTTCAAGAAGTACCGGACTCGACACCTGCCAAACAACACCGGCTACAGCTACCCAACTGGCCGGCCAGGCCAGTGAGGGCCGTGCAACGAGCCACGAGCAGCGGCGCCGAGGGCCTGCGCCACTAACGATTGGTCCGACGGCAATCAGACCGACCGACCGGGCGCGCCGGTGATTGCCCCTGCTCGTTATGCAACCCCCGCGGCGCCGCCGTGTTGCGGGGCGCGGCTGCGGGCGACGGGTCCGGAAATAAAACCCAAGTCACGGTTGTTTTTTTTTGTTCGGCGTGGGTTCGCCGCCGCCGCGCGATTACGCCCTCAGGTTTAAAGGGGCGGCTCCTAGATTATTTCTGATGTGCAACATCTTAGAACTCGGTACACGACATTTGGTGGGAGTAATTTCGTGAATAAAACGGAAGTCGCATTGAACGGAAATGTGCTACCATGGTACTGCTATCTGTGGCTTATGGCGCGAACTAAAGTTAACACAGGCAAAGGTAAACTTTATGCTATTAACTATTTAATGGATTTTTAACCAGATGGACAGTATTTTAATAAAATGCCTTGTAAAAAATCAGGTCAAATCCGAGGTTTAGTATTTCGTCAAGTAATTTTGTTTTCAGCGGAGCCGTTTCATTATATAGTTTAAACTTCCACTCTACAAACCGAATGGTTCGATAGTTGACGTAGATGCTCCGGCAGCGATTTCTAGCGGCGTGTACGGAAACTAAGTGTGATTCACGTTCAGAAATGTAGTTGAAAAAACGATTTTCGTATATTTATCACGCTCGGCATTATTTTAAAGAATTCTAAGATAATTTCGTTTCCAAGATCCGTATTATATGTGTATTTGCACCTGAGAACATTTGTATTTGCGCGTTACTCACTAACATTTTTTTAATATTTTTTTTTGACATGATTTTACGTTAACTCGCAATGTAACCATACTTATTCTTTATATTAAATGCTTTATGAAGTGAAACATTTTTATAGCTGTTAGAGAAAATTCAGAATCACAGGGTAAACAATGTGAATAGGCCGGAGTTAACGTGTGTATCTTATGTAATGTGCGTAACTAATATTTCTCAATGATGCGGCGCTAAAAAAAATAATGGTTTTGAATTGAATCGTCTTTACAGCCGGTTACAGATGGCAGATGATCTCGTATACTTCCCAAAACTTTTGTAATTTGTAAACGTTTATTTACATTCTCATACTTTTGTATTCTTTACACACACACACACCTGCATAATTCCGCAACCTGTGATTCGCAACTTTAAACACTCGACTATAAGGATGGATCCGGTGTTACCATGATAATTATGACAATATACAGACATTTCCGATAGGTTTGTGAATCATATTTCAGCTATCATAAACTCATTAATTCATTCTTAGATTCCATTGAAGACATGGAAAAACACAAGCAAATAAAGGTCAATTTTCAACGCATGATTGACCGTGTTACAAATATTAGTGTTCCTTAAAAAATTCCTACCCCCCCCCCCCCCCCACCTTCTTTGTCATCGAAGTTTTTCTTCTAGCGTGATTGGTGGCACGTACCCATTATTTTCTACCAAACAAGTTCATAAATGGTTTTATGGACTTGGAGGCAATTTTTTATGTAATGAAGAATTTTAGCTTTGATCTTGAAACAGTTTATTTTTAGTGATATCATTCGTCAAACGAATAAATATGAAGTTTTCCCAAAACCATAGAAACCTGAGTTTTCAGGTAATTTTTATTTATTTAAATAAGATTACAAAAATAAATATTCAACACGAATGCTATATCAGAACTGTTTATCCATATGATTTCATGCTTTCAGTTCATGACAGTACTGACAAATATTTTCCTTAAAGTTCATATAAAACTTCAAATAAGGAATTATTTTGTAGGAAAAAATTATAAACAATTAAATATGGTTATAATATGATTTTTTTAATTGTAAGCAAAACACTAAATAATTAAAGCAAAATAATCTGAAATACTACCCCCTAAAGGGAGAGGGATAAGGTTTAAGCCATGACAGTTTTTTATCGATTAGTTTTCAAACTTTGGCTTCGTTAAAGCACAGTATATAATTTAATGGAATGCATGGAGTTAATAACTACCAGCTGCTATAAACAGCTTCCTCTTTGAAGTCATTGTTGTTAAGTACTGAATACATTTTTGGGGAAGACTTCAACTTAGACACTATGTTATGTACGAAAGAACCGTAATGAAGACAAAATTTCAATATTTAACGTTAAAAAATTATTTCATAGTCCCCCTGGGCGCCCTTATCTTATTGAAAATAAGTTTTAGATCATAAGAATCTTTTTTTTTTTTTTGTCGTTCAATATTGAAAATATGCCCTCGTAACGGCAGTGAATGAGATTGTAAAATTTAGACTATTTTTCCGATTATAACTGTTTTAGTCATCTTTAAAAATGAATAAAAAAGTATCTATAGAGTGTATAATAACTATTTCAGTAATAATTGTTTCCGAAATTGAGGCATTATAATTATATATTTTTTATTTAAAAATCTAATTTTCAATAATAGCCAAAAAAATATTGTTATGAAAAAATAAAGCCTGAACCAAGACGTCATTTGGTTTATTTATCTTCCTCTTAATACTTGGCTTTACACGCCATGTAGATTTTTTTTTGGTCATTTACGTAAGGACTGTTTCTAAAATTTTAACTCGATACCTCCTTTGTATTTTTTGTTCTTCCACAAAAAGGTTTCAACATATATCCACTTAATGTGATACCATAGGTGCAAATATCGTGCAAGTGATGATAATAAATTACGTGCTTTTTAACACCCGTGATATTACAGTAAGTGAATAGGTATCTGATGAAAATATTGGTGGCAAAACAACCACAAATGCAAGGGAAGTATCGTGTTAATTTTTTTTAGAAATAGCCCTTTAATAAAAGAGATGACGAGAAAACGAGAAGAAGAAAAAACCAACATGGCGTGTGAGACGGGGCTTAACTATAGGCACCTACCTTAAAACTGCACGAAGGCCACACCTTTGCCTTGTCAAGGTCTCCGCGTGTTAATTTTCGAACCAAATGACCACGTGTAAGGTTAGAAGCTAAGATAATGGATGGATTGGAACGAAAATGATTCAAGAAAGGCTCAGATATATAAAAAAAAAGATTTAATCTTTATTCACCATCATGTAGAGGAATATTAAGTGGGAAGGGCAAGGTTTTGAATCTCTTTCTCGGGCCGAACCCCCCCCCCCCCCCCCCCCCACCGAGCCACTTTCCGGCACACGCTACCTGATAAGAAAAAACAAATTGCTCCCATAAATGAACATGCTTCTCTGAAACAGCTGCTTATTTCAACGAGAATTCATATCGCGAGATGTAAAGATATGAGAGCAAAATGAATTGGCCTTGGAGTTTAAACCTAGAACTAATTTATTTATGTGTAAACTCTTAGCTATGGGTATGCGGCATTATGATAGTGAAACTACCCTGGAATATATTTGGTAAACTAAAATAGTCATAGTAGAAAGTAAACCCAAGTTATAAAATATGTAACAAAAATGGCATTTCTAATGGTAATACAGTCTCCTCACTGGAAATAATAATAATAAAAAACTTTTTTTACTTTCTTAAATAACAGATTACTAGTTTATACAAATTGTGCTCCAAGCAACTATA
Organism: Bacillus rossius redtenbacheri; assembly: GCF_032445375.1. NCBI lineage: Eukaryota > Metazoa > Arthropoda > Insecta > Phasmatodea > Bacillidae > Bacillus > Bacillus rossius. Next base: position 67,148,677 of record NC_086333.1, on the reverse strand, counting down.
TATGAATACATTCTTTTGGTTTATCTTATTGAAATTATATTATTAATACATAGCTCAGTACATTTGATTTATTATTTCATACTAGGTAGACCTATATACTTATTTTTAATTTAAAATTAAATTGATTACGTTTATTAGGAAATTAATGTCAATAAAATTGCACACGTATTAAAAAACTTTATTATTGCATAACCATCCTTAAGTACTTTTTTATAGTTTATAGTCATCTAGTATAAGCAGAAAGTTTATAGTATTAACTGTTTAGTGAATTTTAATATGATAGGCAGTAGGGCATATTTTAATAAAATTACTTGTTGAAATCAGATCCAAAGCTGGAGTTTAGTATTTTTTTTTCAAATCCTTTTCGCTTTTATCGGAGCTGTGTCTAAGATTTTGGAATTTTCTGTTTGAATTTTGAGTTTGAAATTTGTTCTGTTTCGTGCTGCTATCTGCGCGTGATGGTGACTATCAGAGTTTAAAATTCAGGCTGCAAATTCTAGCGGCACATCGCGACGCATTGCAATGTGTTTTTTTCTAAGGCCGGGTTTGTAAACTACGCAAAAAACTCAATAACGCAAGATATAAGTTTATTTGAAACATGAGAATACATTAATTTGCTCGTTACCGAGGTTAGATGTTTACATATCATTGGTGAATACTAAAAGACTTACTCACTTTTTTAAAAATTTTAATATATTCATTATGAGTTTAATATGAATGTTTTGATTAGTGCTTTGTTAGATTACAAGCAACTAATGATGGACCGAATAAACAATTTTTCACAAAACCAAAACTCGAATTGAGTTCTTAAAATATTGTCTCTAATTGGAGGTAAAGAGTCAGGAATAAAATAACACGAGCAAAAAAAAAAGTTAGGGAAATATTTTTAAACTATTATTTTTTTATAGTCAAACAAAAATGTTAATCACATGTTTAGGATGTATATTTCTATGTCAAAAAGTTTTCCTGAAGTGATAAAAAAAATATTCCCAAAGATTTTAGCTTGTGGCAGATAAACTTTTTTTGATAGCTTCTGTAGACATAAAGTACCTACATCTTGTCAACTACATAAGTATAAGTGTTTAAATTTCCGAATTCACCTTTCTCGAATATTTTTCTTGGAAACATTTTCTTTAAATATAAAATCTTTCGAATGATAAATATTTGAAAATTTGATTGACCTGGCGTTATTTATTTTTATTTTAGGCTTATAGAATTTAAGTTTTAAGGGTGCTTCTGGTAGAGGATGTGTTAAATGGTCAGAGCTCTGACTATAAACCATAATACGTTTATTTATTGTTAATTTAATGTAGGTGATCAATAGTGAATGACGCCAAGTCAAGTCGACAGCTTGACAATATTGTTGTCGAGCGCCTTGCAGGTTAGGCAATGTCACTGTCACGTACCAAATAAGTGACATCATCACCTAGGTCAGCGATGGCTGACTGACGGCTCGCTCTAAACAATCTTTCAACAAAGAAATGTTATTAGGTATACAATCGTTTATAGGCTTAAAGCTGACAGCAGACAGTATTTAGAAATCACAGTATTCTCACAGAAATACTCAAAAATATTGTATTTATATGTTCATGTAATCAATATATTGAGCCATAAAATAATTTTAAAAAATACAGTATTTAAAAGCCTTGTTTTTTCGTTATTACAACAATTCCCACATATTTTATTTGTTAGTCTCTGTACAGAACAAATAAGACATTAAACCTGTTGTAAAAATTCAATATTAATTCAAGTAGTGGATATGATACTTATTTTTGTGAATTTTGTACAAGTGTGTGTGTATGTGTGTGGTTATTTAAATTGTTCGTTAAAGGTTAAAAATTTTCATCTTAAGTTGAACGATGAATAGTTTTTAGTTTCGGATGTATTTGTCATGAGTTTTATTTTCAATTTTTGTTGTTTAATATATAACTGTCCTGTGTTTACTATAAAAAGAATGTATCGATTGTAATATCAGTAACACGTAGTTTAAAAGACGTGAATCATGATTCATTACTTGCTATAGTAGTTAATTTCTTTATTTAGTTTGTATTGTATTTTGTAAGTTGATTATCATGATCTTGTTTATTGTCTTACGTAGTTTAGCTTAGTTATGTATGTTTGTTTTGTTGTAACTTTACATTTAATCTTACATGTATTTAGTTAATTGATAGACAAGGCCTTAACTTCGCCACGTAAAATAGGTCGCTAAAAATATATAAATAAATACATAACTGGTTCACGAATTAGTTTCAAAAGTAATATCTGGCCTCACAATGAATGAAATTGGCCATCACTGTACTAAAATTCACAAAGAGCTCGCGTATATCGTTATGATGAAATGCTAGAGAGATAAAATAATTAATTATTGTCTATTGTGAAGTTGAAACATCTATACCCCGGAAGTTTAGTACACCATGCCAAAAAAATTGTACTTTTTAGGTGAGCACATTTTAGATTTTTTCTACTATATTTATTTCAGGTTTATTTGCTTGTAATAGGAAATGCTTTATAAAAATGTAACACAGTATTCTTCACCTTCTTTACTAGATAAAAATAATACTTCTCAAGATAATAGATTAATTTTTAATTTAAAAATGTTTAGGTTGGGGGTGGGAATAGTGTTGTAGACATTTATATACAAAAGTTGCTAAAAGTTGCTCTTCGGACATCATAATCGTATGAGAGACAGAAAAATGTACATTATGAGCATGGTCCTATATACATAAATATGCACTAGGATCAACTCTTTAATTGTGGCAGGCGACATGACATTGAATAAAGTAGTTGGGTCTTTTTTCATAAGGATTTAACCACGCGTAAAAATCATTATTTGGCATTATTTTATGCAAACTATTTAGAACATTATGTCGGGTTAAGTTACTTGGAAATTCTACCACTCCTGTCTTGATTATTTATAGAATAACATTTCTCCAAAATATAAATTTGGCAAATTGGCATGTCTTCAATAATTAATACTGCCAGTTTCCAGCCAAACTCGAAAGTGAGAAACCACAAATTTTCTTAGTGTTATTACACATACATTAAACTGGTGTATCTACAATATTTGAAAGTTCATTAACTGTCAGCAAGGTGAAAAATCAGTATCACTAATAAAAGTAACGTGAAGAGAAAAAAAAGTGGTTGAAGGGTGAGTTATCTTTTGCTTGTGAAAGCTTACATAAATGCCTGTGGTTATATGGAGTGCCAATTGTCCAAAACAAATTTGCGCCATTTATCAAGGAGTTTGTATCGACATTTGATGAAATATTTCCCGCAGTGTTTGACCGTGCTGTGCCCATAACGTTTGTGATTTGTGGGCTGTGAAGTGGGTTAAATGTATTTTCCGGAAAATGTAATTGGTGTTCGCTGAAAGGGCAAACCAAGGGAAATGGAAATAAATGCGAGAGTTATATGGTGTTTGCGGAATTCCCTTTAATATTAATGGGAAGTCGTACGTATGATAGTCGAACAGTGACACAATTGTTACATTTTCAGTAGTTTATTTATTAATTTTTTTTGGCGAAATTCGCTCACATGAACTGTTTTAACGCTGGAAAAAAAATGTGAGTTATGATCAGTTAAGCCACTGTAATTGCTTTTGCTGAAGTTCAAACTAACAACAGAATAGTGATATCACAAGAAACCAAATTTCAAAATACTTATTTAGTAGCGGGAGATTTTTCTGTTATATTTTTCATCACGATTTTTCGATGAGTTAACGACCGTTCTCTAATGACTCGCTTATACGAGACCTTATAACTTTATTCAATTTGGAAGGGTTATTGTAATCCTTAGTGGGCTCTAATAATGTATTTGCTCTCCACCATAGCCTGAAATGTCTCGTGGCGACATAAATTGTGTTTTTAAAGTAGTCTCTTATTTAATGCTGGATTGCACACGTGTTACTATAAGCATGTATTTTATATTTAAAAACATTAATATATGTGTACGATGGCTGTTTTTTTTTTCAATCTCCGATGGGCTATAAACAAAGACAGATTTACATAACAATAATTTTTCTACTAAACGTTCAGCAGGCTCTGACTTATTTTTCTACAAAATCATCAAAACGATCGAGGCATTTGTCATATCGTAACACAAGCTTCTCGATGCCTTCTTCGAAGAAGTTAGCCGCCAGTGAATAGATATAACAGGACCAGCGCCTGGATCTCCCTCTCCCTCACGACACCGCTGTAAGGCGGGTGGACTAATAGTGCGGAACATTCTGCCACCACTATTCGCAAATCTTGCGATAATTCTTGACTCAGGAGCCATTGCGCCGCGCTATTAGTCCACCCGCCTCACAGAGGCGTCGTGAGGGAGACGGATATGCAGGCGCTGGCCCTGTACCTCTCTTCACGGGCGGCTAACTTCTTCGAAGAAAGCATCGAGAAGCTTGTGTTACGATATGACAAATGCCTAGATCGTTCTGGCGATTATGAAGAAACATGAGTAAGACCCTGCTGAACTTTTAGATGTAAAATTATTATGTTATGTAAATTTGTCTTCTTTTATAACCCATCGGAGTTTGAAAAAAAAAACAGCCTTCGTATTTAAGAATTGTTTTGTTGAAATAATCACATAACTGACTTTAGAACAAATGATAAAATATAATTAAATAAAAACCAAAATATATTATGTTCGGTTTTATTTTCTCAAGCAACTTAAATTTCTGTGCGCTAACCTTGGAGTTCTAAAATGCTAATCTTTCGTGAGTTTTTTTAGTGTGACAGTCAACTTTATTTCGAGACAAAATCATAAAGATTTATTCACTCGTAAAATATATGAGGCATTGTTTATACTAACAAGAAAAATGCCGGCGACGGCCCTGCTTGACGGTTCCTTGCAAAGCGGGTCGTTGCTGACTCGTTCTTGTAACGACAGCTGTTCGTGACTCCAGCGCGAGTCGCTGGAATCCAGTTTCAACCGGACCAGCACTGCGTGACCAGGCGGGCGACCCAACGGGAGAGCGCTGTTATCATCTGCTCGTGGCTACCGATAGCCGTGTTCCGCAGGGGGCGCAGGAACACGCAAAATTAAAAAAAAAATATGGTTGTCTGTAAAGTCGGTTTACGGACGATAGTTTAACGTGACAACGTCATAACAAAACATTGGTGAAATGATTGCATACTTTTATGAATAAAATTGAATAATTTTAAATTTAATAATAAAAGAATAAATACTTGAAATTATACTAGTAATCAGATTTTTAAAATGCAAGAATCATTAACCTTTATTGCCGAAATTGTTGTTGTAATAAGCAATGAAAACAACATTAACTTTTCACTTCACTTTATAAACAGTCGACGAAACAGTTCACGTGTAGATGACTTGTAATTAATCTTAAAAACGGGCGTTTAGCTATAAAGTTTAAATATAATTATGAACAAGTTTTCATATAAATAAACTGTAATCAAATATCTATCATCAATTATATGAATCACCATAATTTTTTAGTAAATTGTAACATAACCTATTATTACTGCACTCGCCGACAGCGTAACGGGACACAACGTAACGGAACAATGAGCGTAACGGGACACAGCGTAACGGAACAATGTGCGTAACGGGACACGTTTTCGTGCGTGCAGCCGGCGTTCATCGATTTGTTAGACGTTGTCTCGTCAAAAACATAATGGGTAGGTGTACTTGTGTACGCGCGTTAGAAGTTACACTTACTTGGCGTGATAAAAATAAAGTAACATTAATTTTTCATGCAAATAATTAATAGAAATAAAATACTAAAAGGACTGCAGTGATATTTTAAATACGGTTGGTAAGGTATACATTCAATCACATTACCATATATATTTTTAAATAAATACTTAGTATTCAATATTAAAATAAACACGTATATAAAACTGTTTAATTTAGTAAAATAATTTAGACAAAGTTTAATTAGCAATGAAAATCAGTACATAGTTAATTTCCATAGTTTATTAAATAATAATGTAATAATTTATAACGCAATGAATTATACATACGGAAACATAACCTCACTCGTATAAATAAAATTATATAAATTCAACTTATATTACCAATAAGTGATTAAAATGATATGGACAAGTATTCAATATTAATCACTAAAGTATAAGATTTAAAAGCATATATATAATTTTTATATGTATATAGTCTTGTATTGTATGTAGCCTTTTTTCATCCTATTAAAATTGGATCTATTATGCGCGCGCATTGTAAAAAATTACTCTCATAATTCTTTTCATAATACGCCTAAAGAAGTATAACATAAAAAAACCCCATTAAAAAATGTTGGTACTCTAAATTCGCAGACACCTAAACAATGTGTATGTTCTATAAGCGCAGGCCTACCCTTCAAACTCTGAAGAAATTATTGCATTTAATAAAATACATAGAAACCGGACTGTGGTTAAATTGGCATTTTAAAATTTTTAATCAATAATAAAAAAATCAAAAAAATTTAAAGTACATACTCAATTTTGACTTAAACATATTAAACCAATACTAAATTCATACCTTCATTAAGTACACACTGCAAACATGTACTGTGTATTGGATTTTAAGAATGTTTGACGACGTGTTAACTTTAATTTACATGCAAATAGAAATGCATGAGTGAAGAATATTGTGTGGTTATTGACGTGTTTTATATCCTGGAATGTTTGACTATGTGGGATGTACAAAAATTATATAAAATTTCAATATAATAAATAACTTGTATGTTATGTAATTATGCTTATAATTTTCTTATATTTTGTATAATTTGTTGGTCTTACACTTTAATTTTGTTTAGGAATGCAGTCTGTGATTTAATATTAACTGTGTTAATTTGTTAGTAGGTAAATTCATGTTAGATTGTTATTTTTAATTTATTGTTTACAGTCTATGTGAGGTTCCTACTTTCATATTGCAGAGGGCCATGGCAGCCCTTGAGCCGTTTCAGCCCATCATCGGCATCATCAACATCAATTCAACATCATCTTCATATTCATCTTCATCATATTCACCATATAATATTCACCCTTATGATCACCTCTAATATATCATAATCAGCAAATAACAATCATAATCTTCATATTTATCTTCATCACAACTATCACGTTCATGATGATCATCATTATCATCATACCATAATCTTAATATTCATCTTCATCACCATGTCATAATCTTCATCACATCTCCATCATTATCTTCATAGTTATCTTTATGATCATCATCGTGATCATGATCAACATAACAGAATTTTCAACAGCATCACCTTATGATTATCTTCATATTAATCATCATAATATTCACATGTCATCTTCATCATAATATTCACCACTTCATCTTCATCACTATCATCATAATCTTCACCCCATAACCATCACCCTCTTCATATTTATCTTCGTCATCATAATTACGATCATGATGATCATCAACATATATAACCTAAAAACATAAACTTCATATTCATATTCTTTATCATCATATTCGCCATACCATCAATTTCATCAAAATATTCATCACTATCATCATAATCATGACATCATCATCATCTTCAAATTAATTTTCATGGTCATTATCGTGATGAATATCATAATCGTCATACCATCACGTTCATATTCACCATATAATCAAATTTAGTTCATCACTATTATATCATGTTTTATTTATTTTCATCATCATAGTCATCACCACCAGCCGGGCGCACGGCCGAACTGAGCCATATGCACGGAAATGAACGTCTCTGCCGGTGCTTTGTGACGTCAGCGCTGCGGGCTGCAGGCAGGAAGACAAGGCCGCTCCGCTTCTGGACTGGTCGCTGCTCTGTGTCGGCGGAGCGCTCGCTAGCTGACGGCCAGAAACCCAGCCGCGATCAAAAATAACGCGGCGAGGCCACCGCTAGCTCGGTCAGGAGGGGAGTGGAGATATTGCTGAGAATGGATTGAACACGTACAGTATCCTCCAAAAAATAAAATGTTCCTAGGGAAACGTTGTTACGAATTTGTCTTGTTTTATTTTCCAAATCTACGAGGCAAAGTTTTTTAAAATCCTAATATAATTTAAACAAACCAATTATATATATATATATATATTTGACTCAGAGTTAAGATAAAGTGTCTCATTTTCAGTTAGATACAGAAAATAAGGCATTTATGATATGGGTCACTTTTATAGAGAAAATGGGCTACAGATGGAACACAGTGGTCTGATCAACTGCATATTTGCTGGCGGTTATTCACGAAAACCTCTTTTTTATTTAAAATTTATTAAAAAAATTGGCTGAACTATTTTCCCTGCAAGTAGGTCCTCGGAGACGGGAAGAAACAGCAAACAGCAGTAACAGGGGAGTCTGGGTGAGGAAACTTCATGACGATGATTGCACCATAAGTCATTCTGAAACAGTCGTCACCTTTTTGAAATTACGTAAAATTAACGGGACTTTCAACGATGGTTTTGGGATCTATGTACCATGAAACGAGAAACTATATAAAAATTTCCCGAAAGTCACACCATAGTAACGGCTACCATTTTTTGAAATCTACCTTAAATGAAGGAAATTACTGTGCAGTTTTTAAAAAGCATTCTTTTTAAAATTTAAGATGATTTTTAACGGTGTGTAAATCAAATCTGTCCAAATAAATAAAATATAATTTATTAATATTTATCACCTAGAAATTTAGAGTGAAAATATTCGAGGGAAAAAAAGGAAAAAGAAAAAATATTCAAGAATAACTGTGGGAAAATGAAAGAAACGATGAACAACTGTTAACTATATATTTTTAGAAATGTTTATTTGATTTACGAAGATTTAATAGTTTTGTTGACGAGCGTAGGACGAAAAACTACGCGGAATAAGTAGACGTAACTAAACATCTCGACGATTGCACTCTAACATATTTTTTTGGTACTTTAACAAGGATAGTTCTTGGAAACCCTGTTACGAACGATCTCACTTGTAAAATTGCAAGGCAAGGCTTTTTACTATATGCAATCTTCCAAATCTCTGCTTTGTAGTTTTACAAGTGATCGTTAGCAACAGTGTTTCAAAGGATTTTCCTTGTAAATAAGTTCAAACATTTTTTTACAGTGTCCGCAATGCTCTATTCTTGTGCAGATCAAAAGCGCGCTGGAAATGTAGAGGTTTTTATTTTTTATTTTTTCGTGGTGAAGTAATAATCCCGGCCGACAACAAATGACGAACCAAAATAGAAAGCATCTGTTATGTAAATGGTGGAGTCGTACCAGGTAAGGCCGAGAATAGACAGCGGGAGGGAGGGCTTTTAAATCGGAAGGGGGTAGGGGAGGGGGACATCTGGCCGTGATCGGGGTTTACGCTCCCGAAGAAAGCCAGGAGGACGGTCGCAATGTTTTCACGCTGAGAAGTCGTTCTGCGTCGACGACTAATCTGGAATTACTGATGATCTGGGTTTCTGCAGTCTTCAAGTCCGACCACAGAACTGGGCTACATTCGCGACGGCACGCGTTCAGCACAGACACACACGAAAACAGACAGCAGCTGCCGCACTGGGAAACGGCACGAGCACAGGAAAACACCCCGGGCGCGGCGCACAGAAATTTGACGAACCTCTTTATCTTGTTCTCTGCGCTGAGCGCCGATTTCCAATTGCGGGCCGATCCGCGCGCACTGGGTCAGCAGCACAGAATTATAACTGACGGTTGTTTTGATAATGTGCTGTTCAAAGAATAAAAAGAGCGAAACTAATTCGAATACATATTTTTTCAAGAAATGTTTTTGCAGTTTATTATTCCTTAACGTTAAAATAAAAACGACGAAATTAAAAGATTATTATATTTAAGTAAACTGATACTGTTAAAAAAAGAAAGAAATAGCTGGAAAAATTCAAACATTTTAAAATTAGGGGAAAATCTGTTGGAATGTCTAACTGCTGTGTTTTGTTTGCGAATGTGGCTTCGACTTCTGTGCTGTGCGTGAGCAACTTTGCTATATTTATATGCTGTTGGTGTGCTGAAGAAAATGAAGCCTAGGCTTAAGTAGGAGAGACAGAGACGTCACTCCCACGTTGGCGAAGTTCCTTATTGGATAGTCTCTTCTGGGGGTGTTGAGCGGGAAGTACGTCTGTATACGTACCAACCATATTAAAGATGGGAAACTAAATCATAAAATAGTACGTAAATATGCATTTTAAATTATTATTATTATTCCCTATAACCTGCATACTAATGCTAATAACTAAAATATTTATGTTAAATATTTAGTAGTGCCTTTATGTATGCTTGCTCAAAAAATAATTTTTACGGACATTATATTTTATTAGACAGGCTGGATATTTTCTCAATAGTCTTTTATTTCGGGGAGATTTATTTTTATATAACGTGTATCCTTTTCTTTACCGGCCCATTTTAGTTTTTATGAAATGAATTCAACTAGAATCTTCAAGTTATCTAGCAACAAAAAAAATTACGAAAGTATACACGCGCGTAAGAATATACCTAAACATTTGCCACAAAAAAAAAGTGCAAAAGAGTGACCACCCTTTCGAATAGTTTTATGTAATCTGTCTACAATAAAGGGAAAATTTCGATACACTTAAGTTAATTAACTTTATAACCATTACATATTTCAAGATACGACATAATGATTTTTTAGGATATCGGAAACAATTATTTTCGCTCGAATACAAAGCGTACGTTTAAATAATACGGGTTGGTGCATTATTTCAAGGTTGGTAATAGAACAGGGACTAGTTAGTAGCTGCGTGGTCCCTATACCTAGCATCAGCCACCTGGCTACGACCTCTCGCACTTAGTGTGTCTGCCTTCGTAGCGCAGTCAGATGCCCCGCCGACTCTCGATATGAGGGGCTCTGGGTTCAAATCCCGGCATGGACGTGAGTTTATATTTGTCTTTATTAGTTACAGAAAATATATCTACGTCAATAAAAAAAAATGGGTGCGTGTACTTAGGTACGTGCGTGAGAAGTTACACTTCTTTGGCATAATTAAAAAATAGTTTTTAATTGCATGCAAATAATTAACTACAGTAAAATAATAAAAGGGCTGGAAAAAGATAGTCAACACAGTCAATCAAGTTCAGTTTAAATTTGAAAAATTATATAAATAAATTTAGAAAATAATACATATATATGACATAATTTGTACTAAATATTATAAGATTTTAAATATTTATTGTTGATTATTTAATATTATAAAAGAAAAAAATAATGCGTGGAATCCCTCCGAGCGGAAGAAGTGAAACTTTGTACTGTGGAAAAGAAAATAGGAAGGGGTAGAAATTGATTTTTAGTAAAATCATATTGTATCAAATCAAACTAAAATAAATCATGAAATCATTCAACGATAAAAGCTGTTTATTTAATTAAGCGGACGGGTTCGCCCCAAGGAGAAAATTGACGCGGCGAGACCTCGTGGACATAGAGAAATGACACACACTCACTATTTACCTATGTGTCTATGAAACATGATTTTTTTTTTTCTGCAATTTAAATTGTAATATACAAAAAGGGTATTGAAAATTGAAACAAATATGGCAACACTAAAAACTGTCAGGATCTTTATTTTTTTTTTTTTCTTACTCTCTACTTAGTTCCTTATAATAGCGCGTTCGAGTGCCACGCATTCACTCTCGCTCTGTCTCTTTCTATTCCCCCTCCCCAGGAGCGTTAAACGTTAAACGCAACCTTGTTGGAAGTCGCATTAGAAGTATAACTTCAAAAAATGTGAGCGGGTTTTTCAGTTCTCGCCAGTGATGTGTAACATCTAAACCTCGGTAACGAGAAAAATTCATGTGTTCTCATGTTGCAAATAACCTTATAAAACGAAACTCAAGACAAGAAATTTAACGTTGAATTATTTAGAATAATGCCAAGCGTGATAAATACATGAAAATTGTGTTTTCAACTGGATTTATGGACGAGAATTACACGTAGTCTCCGCACCCGCCTCTAGAATTCGCTGTCGGAGCAGCTACGTCGACTATCTAATCATTCCATTTGCAAACATAAATTTTAAACTAGGTATATTATGAAACGGCTCCGATGAAAGCGAAAAATACATGAAAAAATACTAAACTGTTTTTGACATTATTTTCGACAATGGATTTTATTAAAGACTGTCCACCTTGTAAAAAAATCAATTTGACAGTTAAATACTTTAAAGATTACCTTTAAATTGGTGAGTTTTGGTTTAGACCATCCGCTACAGTTGGCAGCACCGTGGTTACACATTTCCGTTCCATGAGCCTATCGTTCCATTCACGAGATTACTCCTACAAAATGCCGTAGGATGTTACACATGAAAACTATAGTCTGTCTCACGCTGAGATGGCAGTTCAAAGCAGATGGTACCCACAGTGGTCAGACTGGCCCTACCAGGCTTGTAAACATTACAACTCTTAGTTTGTAGATGTTACCAGTTTTGATATTTTAAAATTTTACTATTTGTTGATTTTTCCAAGACCATAAAATAATGTTTTTGACAGAATTATTTATTACATTTGTAGACATCTGAAAGAAAAAAAAACAATGCTAAACACCAATTATTATTTCTAAGGAGATACTATTTTTTCTTTCAGAAGGCCATTAATTAATAACACACATTCCATTAAATTATGAGTGTCATTCTCGTAGCCACGAACTACCCAAGATAAAGGCAAAAAGATTTGGTGGGTCAGTGCGATGCAATTGTTCCTGCATCAGTGGTGGTCGCAGGAGGAGGAGGGAGGGGGGGGGGATAAAATGAGGAGATATTTCCCCTTCCCCCCCGGAGTTGTGAAAATTTTTCGATATTTCGTTTATAAATAGGTATGTTATTTTTGGTGGTGAGTGTCACAAACGCCCGGAACAATTAACAAAGGAAGTACTCATGTTGAGATTAATTATGTATCAGTGCAAACCCCTTGTTGGTGACGTAAGACATTGATTTTATTTATTTTTAAATTTTTCTCATTTTTCACCCCACAAAAAATTTTTACCCGCCACTCCTTGTACCACATTGAACTGTAATAAACAATGTTTCAAAGCATTGTATGGACCTACTGATCATTATGTTGCAGTGGCGTAGCGTGCCATCTCGGCGCCTGGGGCGGGAAACCCATTTTGCCGCCCCCATTCTATAGGTGCTTAATTAAAATTAAATTTCACATACAATGAGGTACCTTTTATTGAAGTTAAAATAGGATGAGCGGTTTTACAAGCGGATCTACGGGCCTTATGAGCAGCGAAGTCAGAAATAACTTTGTCAAAATCAATATTAGCAGCCAATTCTTGTTCAATCGACAATATAGTCAAGTTTGATAGTCTAGCGGAGTTATGTTCTTATATATTTTTAATGCCTTTTTGGTAATTATATTTAATTTTCGGAGCTCCGAAGTATATGATCAAATTATAATTTTTCGGGGGAATTGTTAAAGTATTTTTTTAGTATTATTATATAGCTATTTTTTATAAGTAGTAATAGGTTATGTATTTTATGATGGATGCACCGATTTGTGATGAAACGATTTTATGATATATATATATATATATATATATATATTAAATGTTGTCATATAAATTTTGTGTCTTTTTAACTTGCTGCCTCCTCTCACTGTTCGCAACCTTATTAGTATTTTTTTAAGCCTGCTATTAGTTTGGGTTTTAATATTTTTTTGGGTTTACCTGCGCTCGCGGTACGGGGAAATATATGAGTTTTACTGTGTCCCGGTTTGCGGAAGTTGTTTGGTTTGCCCTGGGTTAAGGTCAAACTTTACAGTACAATGCGTAGTACTAAATTCAATGAGTGCGAAAGAGAGGCATCGACACGGGCCGACGCGTGAAACAAAAGATTTTGTATGAGTAATTAACATAATGAGGAATGCCGCTCAACTCGGCTCGCGCGCGCCGGGCGGCGCGGCGTGATACGATGTTGCCGTTCGTATGTAAACAAACAAACGTTATAAAGAGCTCTGTCAGTGATTTCGCAGTTTTTCTTTTAAATAAATATTAAAAAATAGTTGGTGCGCAAAATTTTAGATAAAAATGGAACATTATAGTGTGTCTGACACATGTAATGAATGAATCATAGATCAGATCTCAACCCGCTTCACCGGCGACCCGCCCCCGCGGGCTGCCGCCCGGGGCGGGCCGCCCCCTCCGCCCCACCCACGCTACGCCACTGTTATGTTGCTAGGAGTTGAAGAATGGTTAGTGCTACTTTGTAACCTATTTCCTTTCTCTGCTTGTACTTTTTTTTTCTCTGCGGGTGTAGATAATGTGACCATTATTCGCTCGGAAACGTTTTTTTCGTCCAGAGGAGGATAATTATTATTTACGGGGAGCACTACTATCCCAGTAAATTTCATCCAACTGTAGAGACGAGGTTTCGCCACTTCTTGTAATACAATTTTTTTATAATACTTTATTATTTGATGCTGCTAGAGTTTTGGATTAGGAAGCCTGATTTTCAGGCAGAATATAACGGCTTAATATTATGAAAATGTTTGATTTTAAAAAGTTATTTAAGACAGGCTGTGATATTTGTGTTCATTATAATTTTGTGATGTCTTTAGGATTAAAAGCCCACATTGCACTATACCTTAATATAAATATGATTTTATAGTATATAAATGTGATTGTAACATCAGTTTTAAATAGTGATAACCAAAATTCTTGTGAATTGTCGCTACAATGAAGTTAAATTTTAGAAAATCAGTAGAATTTTTTTACATAAAATTGTTGTATTTTCCCAAGAAAGTTAAGTAGGTATCTAAAATTATATTTATTTAAAAAAAACTTTCAAAACAACACTCTATATGGGAGTTAATTCTTTTGAGGTTCATCACCATTTAAACCCAATATCTTAATTTTTTAGATTTTTTTAAACTATAGGATGTGTACCAATACGCGGTGAATCTATTTCAGGGCATTTTAAAAACATTTTCTTAGCTAAAATTCTATATCTCATTTTTTTGTATAGTAAGTAAATTTAAAAGTAATAGGAAATCGGTTTACTATTTGCAGGACCGTTCGAATTTTCTTAATAATTTTCAATCAATTTGTGTGGACGTTTTACCAACTATTTGTATTAAACGTGCCACTTCCAATATAGTGAGGCGTCAAAAAAAACCAAGACGCTAATGAGTGACTTCCAATACCATTACTGTTTAATTTGGGACTTTCTTACCAATCATACAGTTTCGATGCTAGTTCATTACCTGCAGACACAATGAATCAACGAAAACTATTGGACTGCATCCAAACAAATCTCTGGTAATTGTTCCTTATTGCGTATGCAGTTCATATCAAAGTTTTGAGATTCATGTTTTCAAGATTTAAAATATTTTGGCTATGTTACGTTGTTGCATCACAAACATATTCAATTGCACACTTTATTTTAAAAAAACATTTTACGTTAACATGCAATTGTAAGCGTTTAACGAAACAATCGCTTAAAGAGTCAATATAAACATTCAGTTTGATATATATACTTTATGATGCATATCTTCAAAATTAAAACAATCAAGCAAATATACGGTTAAAAATCATAAATATTTTTTAACTGCCTACAATTTTTTTTTACGTTCAATTAAATTGTATATGTTAAACAGAACAATTGGTCCCGGGAACGGTTTTAAAAAAATTGGTAATTGTACAGCTTTACATTACAAGAACAACTAATTCCTTTCTTTGTTTGAATGTTATAAGTTAAAATACAACTGTATACGTAATAAGGAACCGTATTCTGTTCGGGATAGTGGAGCTCAGAGTCTCGGCGGAGGACTCACCTCTCAACGCGCTAACTTCCGCCGTCCAACGTCGCGGCTCTACCCGACCTCATCGCAGGCAGCAGCCTCCACACGTCCTGCCGCGCTGAGCGCCGGCGCGTCACTGCCCTCGCGACTCGAAGCGAGGCCGCGCGCCGATAGCTCGATACTCCGCGCCGCGAGAATCGATACCTACCGGGAAGGGCGAGAGTCCGCCCGAACCTGCGCTTCCCTTCCGTCGCGTCGCTGGCGCTGGTGAGGGCTCGGGACGATATGCGCACCTTTCCTTGTTTAGCACCCCCTTCCCCCCTCCAGCATCACCACACCTACGTGATACCTCCCCTACTTCCCCTCCGACCCTCCCCTTCACCCTCACCAAACACAATTTCCTTGATCCGTACCGCCGTGTGAGCGGTCATTGGGGTTAGCTCAGACCAGTCGCTTGTTCAGGCAACACCCACGAACAGAGAAGGGCAAGTCGGACAACTGGCCAGGGTCCCGCGTCGACCTCTTTTACTTTCATCTTCCTCATTTGTCTAGTCTCCGGTGATAAATAATGGAAATTAATGGAAGAAGGCACAATTAAATCGTAACTTAGCATGTAATTTGAAGACCGATCAATATCTTTCTATTTCAATTGGGTTTTCACAATTGGGTATTAGAAGTAGAAAAAATTTTCAAAGATTTTATTGCCCCATTTAACGACGCGATTTCAAAAGTGTTTGATCGTTAGCATTTTCAAAAAAATATATATATAATTCGAGTATAATTTATCAGAAAAGAATACTTAAATTTCTTAAGCTGAATTAGCTAAACCATACTCGAAATTTAAGTTCTAGCTTGGCTTAAAAAGAAATTGTTTGAAAGAGTTTAATTTCCAGATGTTTCCAGGTTGGAGCCCCAGAACGTTCTTTTCTCTGGGGGATTCTCCCCCCCCCCCCTTCCCATCCTTGACAAAGGTCTCTGGTAAGGCCTCTCCTGGTAAGATATTAAGGCCCCTCAAAAGTAAGCGCACCAGGGTCGACTGCCCGCGGCAGAGTACACGGAGAGTTCCAGGGGACGGATGGTCGCTCATTACCTCCTGGTATAAATGGGCTGATTGCGGCAATAACAAAGAAGTTTGGATATTGCTGTGTGTTGGACCGGACGAATAGGCGAGGTTGCGGTCCGGTTTCGGAAAAAAAAAAAAAAAAAACGGGGACAGAGTGCACAGCAACCTGAATTCACGGAAAGGTAAATGGCTCGTGACTGCCTCAAATTAAACATTTACGTTTGACAACTGTTGAAAACGTGCAGAACTGGTGTAATGCTTAATGTAAAAAAAAAGTGTAATCTATTAGAAAATCGTAACATGCGTAAAAAGAATTTGTCTACATAATTCATCAGATCAGGAATAGTCTTTTAAACTCCCACTTTCTCACCCGGGGTAATGTTGCTGGCCGTATTTCGGGCTTAACATCAAACAGCAACGTCGCGTCGTTGAGATAGGAACGAGGGGCGAAGTGGTGACAACGAAGCAATTAGCAAACACCGTTTCTCCCGGCAACATGCGCCATTTTTCTCACTTGCGAAAAATCTGCGTTCGATCCAGCCGGAAACAGCTATCTGCACCACTAAACCACGGTCCCTTGACGTGTGTGGCGTTGCATGCATTAAAAGTAGTTGGCAACACTGTTCAGGGCATTGAGAAATTCGCGCCGCGCACAAAGTCCCTTAAATTCACTAACTCCCGATCCGTCCCGAACATATCCGAAATCAGACGTTCGCTCGTGCAACTTCGCAGTCAGAATAAGAAAAAACACAACTCTGCGAGGATTCATACAGTCATTCTTGCGTTTTTTTAAAGTATTTTGACGTGACAACGTCTAATAAATCGATGAACTCCGGCTGCACGCACGAAAGTGTCCCGTTACGCACATTGTTCCGTTACGCGGTGTCCCGTTACGCTCATTGTTCCGTTACGCTGTGTCCCGTTACGCTCATTGTTCCGTTACGCTGTGTTCCGTTACGCTGTCGGCGAGTGCAGTAATAATAGGTTATGTTACAATTGACTAAAAAATTATGGTGATTCATATAATTGATGATAGATATTTGACTACAATTTATTTATATGAAAACTTTTCATAATTATATTTAAACTTTATAACTAAACGCCAGTTTTTAAAATTACAGTTCCACACGTGAACTGTTTCGTCGACTGTTTATAATGTGAAGTGAAAAGTTAATGTGGTTTTCGTTGCTTATTACAACAACAATTTTGGCAATAAAGGTTAATTATTCTTGCATTTTAAAAAATCTGATTACTAGTATAATTTCAAGTATTTATTCTTTTATTATTAAAATAAAAATGATTAAATTTTATTCATAAATGTATGCAATCATTTCATTAATGGCTTGTTATGACGTGGTCACGTTAAACTATCGTCCGTAAACCGACTTTACAGACAACCATTTTTTTTTGTTTTGTTACTATATAGACCCACCGAAATTTCGGCACTCTTTGGTTACTTCAAATTTTAAAAAGCTTCAATGATGCGGTTTTTTTTTTGAGCTGCCAACGGTATACATTTCACAGGCATGAATTTTCAAACGGGAAATGAGTTGATTTAATTCATGTTGAATGCAAACCGATATTTCGTCCGCGTAAAAATTTCTTCATTCCCTATGTCCTCCCGGGACTTCAGTTTCTCTTGAAGCTGGCTCTGTGTTGCAATGGAACGAATGACCCGATGTCCCTGTTTCGGAGCCGGAAGCACGAAGACCTAACGTATTTGTGTTCCGTTGCCAGGACGCGCCTCTTGTTCTGTCCTTGTGGTGGGAGGGGGGGGGGGGGGGATGGATTTCGGGCGGGCCTCATTCGCCACGGGATTTATCGACAGCTCCTGGTTTCTGGAGAGTCCAATAAGGCGCGCGCTTTACACGACGGCAAATGGCTGACGAGCCGAGGAAACAGTTCCTTGCAGAGTCCACATGCAAAAAAAAAAAACACAGGGAGAAAAGACGCAGTTTGAGTCCACGCCGGAGATTTCTCGTGAAAACGTCAGCATAAAATCATAACAAATGTTTCGTATTAATATGCAATTTGATTATCAATTTTTTTTAATACTATCACGCATATGCGCCTATACTGGTACAATGACGTCACAGGCAAAACATATACTGCGCTACAAACACATACGGACATTATCTATCCGCCGTGGGGTCGAACATTGTGGACGCATTACTAGTCTCGTAGTTATTAGCAATTCGATCTGAAGGGTTGTTGTTATATTTCGACCATCACTATAACGAGCGAATAGACGTTTTCACGAAGAAAATAAAAATTAAATGAAGATTTTTTCTCTTGCGCTTTTAGATATGTATTGTTTAAATGGATAATATGATTAATAATCCATGATCCATGTTCAATCATTCATATATATGTATATGATCAATGATCCATGACCCATGATCGGTGATACAGAACTTATAACGAAACGCATACAAAATTTATACTATCGAACGAGAAAGTCTTGTAAGCGTTCTCGAAACGGATGGACCGATTTCGTTTAAAATTACAATTAGTGGTTTTTGGGCAGTAATAAATTATCTAGCTAGTTTATACCTGTCGGATGAAAACGCATTTCTTTTAATATTATTACCTACCTAACAAAACAGCAAAAAAAAAAAAAAAAACTTACACCAAAAATGTATGTATCTCATTTAGAAAAGTATATCAGTGAACAAATGTTATACCAAAGAGATAAAGAGTTAATATAGTCGGAGTTTTTAAAGTTTATCTTTACTTAAAAAGTTTACAATATTTTCGTTTAAGGTTAAACTTGTAACGTTTTATTGAAATTTAAATACAAGTACAAATAATTTATATTTAATGAGATTCTTTCGAGCTGAGCTTGGTCATCCAGATATTGTAACTTAACAGGTACCTTGAATATAGTTTTGGCTGATGGTACATTACTACTAAAATGCTGAAAAAATATATTTTTAAATATGCTATATTTATTCTTTGACAAATTTCACGAAACTTTCAAACTAGAAAAAAAATTCCAAATAAATCATAGACTACATTATATTTCATAGCAGATTGCTGCTGGTTGTATACTCATTATTGCTGTTAGTTGTGTATTTGAAAGCCAAATATTGATTTATTTTCGTACCTCGTGATTGACATTTAATTTATACTTAGCTATGTTATAGTTATTTAAGCCATAGTGGATAACTACCAAAACAATTATTTTAATATTATAAATATTCAACCCCATACTGTGATTTTTCAAGCATTCCGATGCAGACCGCATTCCTCAAAGAAGTTTAAAAAAACCGTTAATGCAGCTGTCAAAAAAATTAAGTTGGAAAATAAAAATCACTTTTGATAAATTAAAGTCTGTGTCATGTAACTGTTCTAGAATTTAATGGTTCTCAAACGTACTACCATTGGGTACCAATTTCCCAACTGTAACTTGTTAGACGACCATTGGACAAAGAGGGAGACATAGAATTGAAACTCATACATTGGAAAATGAAACAATGATTTACGCGACATGTAACGCTATCTGTTAAGTGGGCCCATAACTACTAGCAAAGAGGTTGAAATATAAAGTGTTGACTTTATATTGATAATTAAACTACTTGACAACTAATTGCTTAGTAGAAGAGATCTAACAATTAGCACTGTTTTGTATTTTTAAACAATTATGTTTTATATAAATGAGTAGGAGAAGTAGTTTTTCTGGTGTGTCACACGCACACCACAAAATGTGTGACTACCAAAATAAAGTAAATTTATTTTGACTGAATTGTTGGCCTGATAATAGCTCATGAATTACTTCTCACAATCAATGCAGCTATAAATTATGAGAGCTACTATCTAGCGGGTGGACTCAAAATTCCTTCAAAAATAACACATTATTTTCGTTTACAAACGCTGAACACCACACGAATTTGTTTACAAACACTATTTTACAGAACAACAGCGAGAGAAGGATAAGTAGACCACTGGTACTACTTTTGAAAAATGTCAAATTCGAGACAAGTTACGTGGCACAGTATGAACCTATCTCTTTCAAAGCTGAACACAGCTATTCCGGCCTGCGGGGAAGTTTAATCGATGCAATGGCTAATTATAACTCGCAAAGAGCGACGTTCCTCTTAGCATTTTGGCTGGACTGGTGGACGTGTTCTAAAGTACTGGGTTGTTGGTAGCACTGTTTATTGCCCTTTAACCATGGAGTTAGTAATCTTCATGAGACGGAATGCTGTGACGTGGTTGAAGTCACATTTTTTTCCTCGCCATTGATATATATATATATTATTCCACCCAAAACATTGCGGAAATGGCGCTTGATAACGTCAGATGATGGTTAGTAAGTATGAATTAGAATCTCCTTTGTTAAAAAAGTCATCTTTATAAAAAAAAATAATCTTATAATGTTTCCTTAATTCAAATACCTCACTTCGATCAATGTTTTGAGCGTCTAAACAATATGGCGCAACAATGAGCTGAAGGGGGGGAAAAACAGCTTCACACCGGATTAGGGAAATGTACAGATGGAGCATAAGGTCTGATTCTAGACGAGGGGGGATAAAGCCAAAAGCACATACTAATATGGTGGCCGTTTGTTTACAAATGTATCAGCTGTACCTGTATTGGAGGTTAAATAGGAGAAAAATGTCAACTCACATCATTACATTTGTATTATGAAGATTCGTTTCGGACTTTTAGTATATGTAAACATACTAACCAGTAATATTTTGATCTAATTGTCCTCCGAACAGCTTAACTACAATCATTAACAAAAGCAGGCTAGAACAGCTGATAAAAATATTGAAATAACGTCCGCTATATTGGTATGTGAAAATCAGAATAAAAATGGGGAAAAGAACGGCTTCACATCTGACGGGTAATGCTCCGTCTGTATCATTTCCTAATCTCTGCCTCACACACCGTGTAATCATGCAGATGTGGCCACCCTCTGCCTTTCACCAAAAGGAAGCCAAATATTCATTTGCTCCGATCATTCCCGAAAATATCCGAAGATCTTCGCTTGCTTGTGGAACTTTACGAATGGAATAAAAAAAGGTGTGTGTACTTATGTACGAGCGTTAGAAGTTATACTTCTTTTTGTTTTAAGAATATGAGCTCTTTTGAAATTGATTATTACAATAAATTAATTAAATAAATACTAAGTATTTAATATTAATATTGACATGTTTATAAAATTATTTATAATTTAGTATAATAATCGTAAAAGTTTAAATTAATAATTAAAATGGATATATATGCTGAACGTTTATTCTTATTTATTAATTTTAATTATTTATTAAATAATGTAATAATTTATAATTTAAAATGCAAATTAATTATACATAGGGAACATAAACTCACTTATATAAATACACCTGGAAAATGTAGCCTATATAAACACAATTTATATCACTAATATTCACAATAAATAAATGTTTTTAATTATATGGCCCACTATTCACTATCAATCCCTAAATTTCTAAAAGCGACTCGCGCGTAGTTCCGCACCCGCCGCTAGAATTCGCTACCGGAGCAGCCACGTTGACTATCAAAATATTTGATATGCAGAGCGAAAGGTTTAAACTGTATAATGATTAAACTGTGATTAAAACGAAAAATACTTTTAAAAATTCTAAACCCCGGCTTATACGAGTTTTTTTTACGACGAATTTCATTTAAATATTACCCATCTTGTTAAAATTCATTAAACAATTATAACTAAATCGTTTTCACACACGTTATATGACTATAAATTATTAAGTATTAAAGGATAGTTGTACTGTTATAAAGTTTTATTTTTTATTTCCAATGCGAATTCATGGAAATTAATTTCCTACAAACATAATTAATTTAAAATTACTTTAAGTAAAAATATAGAATAGGCTTACAGGCCTACCTAGTATGAAATAATCAATCCAATGGATTAAGCTATGTATTTAATAATATTATAACAATACTATAAACAATATATTTGCTTAAAGCACTATTTGTATGATGCAGTAATCTGTAATTTAAAAAAGTTAAGAAAATACCATTGTTGGGTTTCGAACCACGGTTCTTTAGCTTGTTAGCAGCGCCTGACTGAAGGTTGCAAGGTGAATGTATATTATAAACATTGTCCTTAGGATTCTTAAACCCGAAATTACTCTACTATTATTATTTTAGTCTAATAAATATATTACAGGGTAGTTTCACTATCATTAGGTTTAATATGGCATACCAATACGTTTGGCATGTCAACTAATTTGTATGAAAGTGAATATATATGGGTTTATGTTCATATATCTGGGTCCACCATCTTCCTGTGAATATTTCGTAGCATAGTTTGTGCGCATCGTAAGAATTCATTCACAATTTCTCCATAAAGGGCCTAAAGAAGTATAATTAAAAAAAAAGAGAATTCATTAATTTCCACGATTTTATATCAACCTATTTTAAATGTCACTGACCCAAACTAAACTACCTTTCATTTTAGTTACGGCCACCTAGAAGTGCAAAACCCTAAATTCCCGCAAATGAAACAATTTTTAACGGGATTTTTGATTAAGTGCTAGTCTTGACATAACCTACATTTTACTCTTACAACAGTAAAAAAGAAAGAAAAGGTGTGCGTATGCGGATTATTCGGGATTTTGATTCGGATTCGATGAATCTTAGGTTTCGTCTGTAACTAAGAGCTATAGCCTCATTTACACTCATTTACATTTAATACTCGCCTGCAAATTCACCCGTTGTGTCCAAATTCGTTCATTGTAATCACGGTGTCTTGTTAACTCGCAGCTCGCCTTGCTCCAGTGAGTAAAGTTGCGTTACGTAAAGTAAAGATGTGAGTTACGTTTATCGCCATTCACTTGCCATGTTATGTTTTTATTGATCGTCTGAGGTATCGAAAATCGGCACGTGTAACTCAGTACACTTGATAGAAGTGAAACTTCTTTGGCAATTCAAACCTCGACTCGTAAGTATATCGTGGGGGTGAAAAACAGCAGAGAGAGAGAGAGAGAGAGAGAGAGAGAGAGAGAGGACAGAAAAAAGACACTTTTATTAATAAATATGAATCAACCAAATTATTACTCACTTCTAAATAACTACTAAGGATAATATTTAATAATCAATAACTATGTTTAATTAAAATAAATATTACTCACTGTTAAAATAAACACACAATTAAGAAAATAAACTGTTTGTGTTATTGTTTCTTCAAACAATTCTGCCATTTGAAACTCGCAACATCTCTGAACGAAATATTAAATTCAAAAGTTGCACTATCTATGCGGGAAATGCAGGGACTGTCTCAGCAGCGCTCTCTACGCTGCTGGTTGAACAAGGAGGAACGCGAGCGCGCTGGTAGCCAATACTAAATTCAAGACACTCACAGCTGACTGTATAGGATACCTATATCTATTTTCTGAAACAAGCGCATACTCACACACTCTGTCTTATTCTTTCATTGATATATATGGGCAACGCATATAGCATAATGTTCTCTATATATCTCTTTGGCCAAGTCCTCTTGCATCAGAAACATTTCATTCGAATTCGGCCTTGAAATTTTACTCTCATCGCGCCTAAAGAAGTTACATTTCAATAACTTTTGAACTATGAAATTTAGAACGTAAGCTATCTGGGATTCTGAGGTGACGTTCGTGAAAATGATGTGCCAGACGTTTCGGTATGCTTTGCTGCAGCCATCCTCAGTTGTAACTTTTCCTTGAGGATGGCTGCAACAAGCCATGCAGAAACATCGGGGACATAATTTTCACATACGTGGCCTCAACTAGTTAACCATGTAACCTCAACTAGTTAACTATGTAACCTCAACTAGTTAACTATGTAACCTCAAGTAGTTAGCTATGAAATAGTTAAAAAAACTATTGTTTTTTAAATTGGAAAGGAAATAAAAAACAAAGTAAAATATGAAACACGGCTATTCAAGAACAAAAACAAACGATATACGAGAGAGTCTTTCGGTTCTCGCCAGAGATGTGAAGTATCTAACTTTAGTAACGAGCAAATTCAAATGTCCTCATGCTGCAAATACATTTTTAATACAAAGCTTGGACACGAAATTCAACGTAGACTTCTTAAAAAATAATGCCGAGCGTGTAAAAAAATATGTAAATTGTGTATTTAACTAAATCACACGAAGTTACCGCACCCGCCGCTGGAATTGTGTTTTAATACGACACACATATACACTTTTATACCTTTCCACCCGAGTGTTAGTAATTTATTCATTGGCTCTTGGAGAGCAAGAGATCAAATTTTACTTTCCAGCATTCTACCTGGGAGCTAAATTGGTTACTCTAGCATATATCGCCAGAGACTCTAAAATTAACGAGCTAGCCGCCATTTTGTCGAAGAAAATTTCAAACATTGCTGGTTGAATTATTTTTGGGGGAGAATACTATAACATACACACACATATATATAAATCTGTGTTTCTGGTCAAATTTCCAATACCCTCATTTCCTTGCCTCTGGGTCCATGCAATACTAAACATTAGAACCGATCCTGAATTACACTATAAAAACAATTCATTGCAAGCACCTATAAACATACTGGGTTATTGAGTGCAATGGACTGTTTTACAAAATAAAATCTCAGCACATGAAAATTAATTTATGAAATGCGCTTCCCATTATTCCTGTATAATGGGGACACACCGTCATGATCACAATACCAGAGTAACTGATTGTGCAAATAACTTAGTAGTTCTTAAGAATACTTAGTAAGTCTCAAGGGAAAACTAACAAATGCTAGTCTTAAATGTGCTTGTGTTTGCTTGTGTGGGACAGGCTATAATTACTTATCGCTAAGGTGGCCTAGAATGAATCGTAACACAGACCTTTCAGCGTTAAAGTGTTCGTAAAATATTGCACACAACACAACACGGATGCTCACTAAGTTATTCAAGACACGTTAAAGAGCGATCGTAAAAAAATATCTGGGACGTCTAGCATAATTTGCATTGCAGGAGTCGTGTCTCATATTTTCCACTGAAATTTCACATTTAACTGTGAGACATGCCGTTTCTCACATAAATTAACTCCAGAATAAAAAAAAAGGAAGTATTTGAAGGTGGAGTCACACCTTGCAAAATCGTTAGCAAAATAAACGAGGTAGAGTCAAAAGAGTCCACAGATAAATTAAAACAGTTAATCGCACACATAAATAACAGTGATTGATAGGATTTGTTTCACGAATACGAATGTATAGTTATTCAAATTTATAGGTTCAAAAAGTTTGTTATAATGTAGGTACAGTCGATTTCTATTTTTATTTATTTTCTTTATTTATTGAGCTTAGTATTACAATTTTAAAACTTTTTTAACACTGTAAAACTATTGGAGAGTTACTAATAAAAAGGAAATCCATAAATGACAAATAAAGAAAGCGAAGAGAATAAGTATATAAACTACGAAAAAGGGTGACTTCTGGCTGCTATATTGGAAAGGGATGGAGTTTTGGAGTTTGGTTGGAGGAAGAGGGGATAAAAAAAGTATTTAGTACCGCATAGGATACAACTGAAGAATTTTAAAACTTCTGTAGGCCTAAGGTAAAATGAGAATAATAACAACAAATTCCAATCTAATTCTGGTGGAAGCATGAATGCTATTTTATATAAAGTTACCTTAGTCAGACTTTTATTTTCTCGTAGTTAAACGCTACTTTAAATTTTATCAATATAATATCTCGTGTTAAAAAAATTAATGTGTTTAATAGCCAAAAAAATAATTTCATGTAAACAGGATGAAAGCAATTTTGTGAGTTCATGACTGGGATTTAATACAATGTTTTTACATACGCCATTGCAATTTTGTATTTTTTAAATATAAAAATTCAAAAATGCAAAATAAGAAATAAAAATGAAAACATAAATTTACAGAGAACAAATCGATGTCGAACTGATGGACACAACGATAAAACTGACGTACGTAAATTTTATACCATTATAGTTGTCCATTTGACGTAATTACAGAACAATGAAAATATTTCATTGCTGCAAAAAATAAAAGCAAACAAATTATCAGAGACTGAAAAATTACGCCGTTTCAGTGACCTTCTGGAAAGACTGAACAGTCTTCCTTTGGTGAATGTCAACGTCACTGAGATTGCTGCAGACTGGGAGGTGTCATAACTTAATAACCCGTGTTTCGATTATTTTCTAGTTGAAGTTTTCTTACGGCCTAAAGTTTTTCCCCGATAATCTGTGTGCCAAAAGTGGAAGCAGCTTAAAGGCACATGCAAACAGCTGATTTAGGCTTGTTCTCTATGAATTTATGTTTTTATTTTCGTTTTTTTTTATTTCGCATTCTTAAAAATTTACCACAACGAGCCAAACTGCAATGGCAAAACTGTATTTAACTAAAATTCCCATTGCATGAATTTAAAGAACACATGACTTAAATGTTAATTTTTTTTTTCAAATTCAATATGTAATGGTTTGTCTGGAAATTTTTGCTTCAAGTTGCCTGTGTACTAATTAATAATATAATTTTAAAAAGTATTTGAAAAAAAATTATTTATATTCCTTAATTCTTGTTCGCCAAATGGGTATATTTGGGAAACATCTAGTTAGCATTATTAATCAGATAAATTAGAGAGTGGAGCAAAACTTGATATGGGTTAATACTTGTTCCTCAGGCGCGGAGTAGGGGAGAAGCTAGTGGAATCGCGGAGTAGACCAGAACTCGCATGATCCCTCTACTAAGTAAACATTCGCGAAGCGAGAGCTTGTGTGTGTGTGCGCGCGCGCGCGGAATTTCGGGAAGGAAAACAACAAAAATGAAGCTTGCTTGCTGTTGGGGGTGACGAAGGGAGGGGAGGGATATCTCACGCTCGCGCTGAGGTGCTCTCGTACGCGAAGAAACGCGAGTGTGTGGGAGTTGGGCTGAAGGTGTGTGGTGAGGCGGGGGAGGGGGTGGGGGGTCGGGTCAAAGGTCGTGTTCGCGTCCCCCTCCGCCCCTCGGCGGCCAGGGATCAGGCGGGATGCCCGGGATGCCCGGGACACCGCGGGGGCGTACCCCCTGACATTTCGCCCCGCGGCGGGAGATGGCGCGCCCAGCGCCCACGCGACTGTCCGCCTCGCTCTCGCACCAGCTCCGTCGGCGGCGACAAGACATTTTACGCCAGTTTCGTTTTTAGATCAGTACATTCCAGCGTTATTTTACGTATACATCAAAGAAATACCACATATTGTAGCCGTTACCATCGTGTGACATTCAGAGAATTTTATATTTTTTTCTCGTTTCATGGTGCACAGAAAACCTAATACTATCGTCAACTCTAAGTTTATATATATATATATATATATATATCACATTTGTATGGAAGCTATAGCTGCCGTAATTATTCACAAATCACTTCCAAACTGATCAATAAAATCTAGTAGTGGAAAATCTGGGTCGAGTTCGTTAATGGGCAATATCCGACCAAAGGAGTAGAAATGGGGAAGGTTTTTTTTTTAATAACAGAACAATCGCTATAAAGCCCGTATAATGACGAATATTACATCAGTCTGAACGTTTTATAGCTCGTAGAAGTAATACCAAGATCCTTTGTCTAAAAAGTCTCAAAAATAATTCATTTAGACTAATAAATGAGGCACTTTTATAAGATAATACTTTACAATATGCATGTCTAACTATTCGTAGCAATAAAAATAAATGAGCAAGTATTTGTGTGTTTAAAAAATGTACCAACGACATAGTTTAAAAATGAGTTACTAATCATAGTTGCAAGAACAAAAAAAGACTCCAATCTATATTAAGTAAATACATTTTTGGTATAATCTACATGATATAAAAATACTGTTTTATTTAATTATATTAATTGCATTTTGGTGCTTTGTGGTGTATTAACTAGGATTTTCGTTTTATATGGCGCATTCGCGTGCTTTGCGATGTTATTTCAGATTTATCGCAATTCATCGTACAGCCTTTTCCCCATCCACATCATGCAGTGAACCAATTTTTAACAGTAGATTTACGATAAATATAACCTTGAAAAAAATAACAAAACATTGAATACCAATATACGCTATTTTATGATTACTTCGAGTATTTTATTCAATCTACTGGCTGAAGTACCCGTCGTTGCCCGGGCTGAACCCTCCAGTGGAGACGTCCCACCAGACGGCAGCCAATGAACAGTTGGCATTTGCCCGTGTGTACAGAGGACTGTAGAGTCTATCCTGGAGGTCATTGGAAACGCGAATTTTCCTGGTCCCTGTCCATAGAATGCTCGTTTGCACGCAGGCTAGCCGCGAGTGCTTCATTTCTCCTGATAAGTAGGCAGCGTCCCTCACTTCAGTGCTGTGAAAAGCGTATACCTCGTCTTGTTACCTTATGGCTTATACCACGATGTTATCGAACTGGTATGATTTATTACTAGAGACCGGAAAAATTCGCGGGTTCATTTCATGATATGCTAAAATTCAAATAATTATACCATTGTGCTGCTTCTGCTATTGGTTCACTGTTAATATGTAGGACTCTTGGCCAATTAGAGACAATAAATCAAAGAGGTATCCAACCACAAGTTGGACTTGAGACGCCTCATAATTCAGTACCCAATAAACGGGCGCCGTTTGCCCAAGTAGGCAGAGGATCGTGGAATCTATCCTGGAGGTCATTGAACTCGCGAATTTTTCCAGTCTCTATTTATTACACATTAATCACCCAATTTAAAACTTTGTACATATAAGCCATTGCTTACTTGCAAAGATTTTCCATAGAGATACCTCAGTAACGGAAAAGGAATGAATATACAAACACAAAGATAACAAGTCAAAATCCACCGATGTCAAAAAGTCAAATGCATAAACGGCACAGAAAATTCCGTAAAAGGAATTAGTCAAAAAAAAAAATACCACAGAAAAAAACGAACACAGTGGGCTGACAACTACAGAAAATTTTCAACAGACGACCTTGTGGACAACACGGCGACGAACAGAGGAACACAACTTTTGTTTTTGTGGGCACTGTCGTCGTTGTTGGCCCACTGGGCTCGCCTGCGCCAAGATAGTTATCTGATTGAGAATTCCTTCCTCGGGATTCTCTGTGCTGTCTATGCATTTAAAGTTTTCGAATCGGTTGATTTTTTCTTCTTTTAAGTTGGGTATTTTATTTGTGTTTGCGTGTTCATCGCTATGGAAAACAGCGTAAATCAGAAATGCCGTATGTTAAAAAAAAGTTTCTAATTCATATTCCCTATTGAAAAAATTATTCAAATTTCGTATCTCAAAACCGTTTTTGTTGGATTACTTCAGACGTATTTATTAGTTCGACAATTAAAATGCATTACTGATGTTAGTTGTATGTAGTAGCAAAGACCGGAGGAATTGGCGTATTTGTTTCGCGAAATCTAATTTTTTATTAAATTTATACGTAAATTAAGTTGCTTCCGCTTTTGGCACACAGACTTTCCCAATTCACACTCTTTGGTCCATTTTACCCATTAGCAAACTCTATTGAGATTTTAGATTTCTTTATTTTATGTATCTGCCTGTAAAGTGTATATAATATAGGCTGTCATAGTGTCTATTAAAAGTGATACATATAGTACCTGATGTATCGTGCTTCATTAGGGCAGTTTACAAGCAGAACTCTCACACTCCCCTTTACACATGCCGCTGCTCGAAATGCTCTAATGAAAACTCAACAAACGTACATAATCGATATAACTAAGATAAACCAAAGACGCCATCTTGGATTCAGCATTTTTAGGGTCATAAAATTCACTTTTATTTAATCAATACTGTGTCAATCAGAAGTCATATATAATTATTACAGGAATACTGGATTAAGATACTGAAATTAATAAAGCTTTTATAATGTAGTAGCCGTTGCCAGGAGATGAAGTAAGCACCAACATAATAAAATCCGCTGCTAGGAGATTATCAGCAAATCTGGACGAAATAAATATATACAAAAAAAACTAATTCCAATTTTGAAGGAAAAAATGCTTCAAGGTGGAAATGGATTACCACCCCCTTATTGTTTTAGGACATTCTACGTGCCAAATTTAACGACTGTAGGCCTCATCGTCTCCGTGCTACGAGAACTACAGACAGAGAAACAATTTCTCTCATTTACCATTGCATAAATACGTTTAAGTTGACGATGGACTTGTGAAATAGGGGGGGGGGGGCAATAAAACTAAAAAAAAAAAAAAAATAGGAAGGCCCATCACGGTAATGAGTACCTAGACTTCCATATATAACGACCTGAATTCTTGTAACACGCATGTGTCACTTTGTTAAACCACCTGATTCTTGAAAATAAAGGAACATCGCGATCTAACGACGCGACGGCCGCACGCGCAGAAGCCAGCCAAGGGCGTGTCTACATCGCCATTACTCTATGGTTCCTCCCCCCGCCTCCACGGCCGCTCGGACCAGCTGAAGGGGTAAAAAAAAAGGGGGGGGGCGGCCTTTCATCGCAGACAGACTGATAACGAGGTGCGGTCCCCCGGCGCCCGACCGACTGTGTAATTACAGGTTACGAGTTTGCAGAGCATGTCGAGGTCGAAGGGTTTTCAAGGGGTTGGGGGGGGGGGGGCAGACGGGCTGGCGCGAGGAGCGTGCTTCGAGTCGACCTTGGCTGGCGCGCGCTGTCTCCGCGCCTCGCCCCTGAGACTAGACTTCGTGCCACGCACCCGCCATATTGCATTAATATGACTAGAGACCGGAAAAATTCGCGGATTCATTTCGCGATAGGCTAGAATCTAAACTAGTTCAACTTCATGCTGCTTCAGTGATCGGACCACAGTTTACCTGAATGACCCTAAGGCCCAGGGGTTGGCAACCTTTTGAGTCGGAAGAGCCAAAAATTAAAATTTACAAAATTTTAATGTTTTTAAAGAGCCACAAAAAATTTTCTTGCCAACAATAAATAGTACCTACTTGCATAAAGAAATTTTTTGATAAAAAAAACTAATCTATTTATTCATAAGAAAAATTTATTCATATATAAGCCTATCTGTTGGGTGGGCCCGTAAGTACTCGGGCGGATGGATAGCTTTAAATGGATAATTTAACTGCTTGATGACATTTTGTTTAGTAAAATATAACAAGCGTGGAAAAAAACGAGACTTGCTACTGGTTTGTAATAAAAAAAGTATTTTCTGTATAAATGACCTGGTGATCCAGTATTTCTGGTACGAAACTAAAGAGCCGCAGTTTCACATCCAAAGAGCCGCATGTGGCTCGCGAGCCGCAGGTTGCCGACCCCTGAGCCAATGAAGCCTACTCAACCAAAAAAAAAAAAAAAAAAAAAAAAAAACAGCTAATCACGAGCATGCCAGTTGACAGGTGTCACGGATTAGTAGCCAATCAGCAAGTGTAATTTGCATAAGTACATGGAGGAACGTGGAGTCTATCCTAGAGGTCATTGAAACCGCGAATTTTTCCAGGCCCTACATATGACACGTATGAAAATGAATGTTTGTTTTTTTCGTTTGTCCCGTATGAGTGTCCCTAAACCATTCATCAGATTACGATGGATTTTGTACACTTGACTTTCGAAAGACGAGGAAGGTCACTGTCCAGGCGAGCTTTCGATGAAAACCAACCCTTATAGAAGAATTTAAGGTGGTGCGCGAGTAGTATAGGATAACTACCAGTAAGTATTTTATGACAGTTCCTCTTTTCTATGGTCCGAATAATAATAATAATAATAATAATTGTGGTGGTGCGGGAGTGTGTATATATAGACAGAACGATAGATAGAGATAGAAGGATATATATGGAGAGTTATTTAGTGATAGAGAGATAGAGATATTAATAGATATAGAGAGATAAGTTAAATGGAGAGTTATATGGCTATGTAAATAGCAGAGATAACTAGAGAGAGATGCATAGGAATATATATATATATTTTTTTTTGAAACATGTTTGTGCAGTTTTGATAAGGAGAATGAAATGGAATATAAAACTGGAAATTGTTTTCAAGTTTAAATTAAATTTTACTGACTACTATGTGGTAGGGTTTAATTATATTCAGAAAAAAAAAGTTTTTTTTTGTACCTTATTAATACCTCAGATTCTTGTTACTGCTGTCTCGTCGTTGTGTCCGTCCGTCTGTGCTGTTAAATGTTTTTGACTAGTTCGCATAGAAGAAGAACACATAAACATTATTTTTTATATACAAGACTAACTAATGCCCGGCATGCGTTGCAATGCTCCTTTCATTTTTTTTGTTATAAGTTTGAAGTAGGTACATACCAAGCATCTCTTTATATATATATATATATATATATATATATATATATATATATATATATATAAAGATTTTTTTTTTCCATTTGTGAAAGTTCAGCCACTCAAAAAGTAGGCAAGTTTAACCTTTGGAACGTACATGTAAAATAACGCCCTTAAACAGAAGGTTGCAGGTGGAGGGTAGGAAGTTAGCCGACGGAAGCCACCCGCTTCGGTCATCGATGGCGGGACCGGCGCGACGTTGCGCCGTCAGAGGGACGTAATTGAGTTACCAGCGAGGCGTGATTGCGTGCGGGCTGGCGCTCTGTTCGCAGGCTTCCTTCGCTGTCCGCCCGACTGCATGTTGCAGTCTGCCTTGCAACTCGAGCACCCACAGACACAAGTTTTGCTCGCTACTAACTGTCCTCTTGTTATCAGAGCTGGTGGGACAACACGATTGTTTAGTATACGTTTGTAAACGTTTGCGAAAAGGTTTTTATTTTCATTCTTTAACAGTGCAAAACTGCAATGGCGTGTGTCCAAAAAATTGTATTTAATCAAGTTTTTTTTATAAATTGGCTTTTATTGATTAAAGGAGCTCGTTCAACACTAATTTAATTTGCTTCTCATAGTTGGTGTTTTTTTTTTTCAAATTTAGAAATAAATTCATAATAAAATCATATTAAAATGTTTGGAATAGTTTTTTAATGTTATATGAACTTAAAGGCAAAATATTACGTCAGTACTAGAACTTACATAACACATTGTTTATTGTTTTGTATTATATGTTCGTATATAGCCTTCGTATTCAAACATTTTATTCTTTAATATATAATTATTTAAATCAGTAAAAAAAATTTTTTCCCAGAACCAAGAAACCTGAGTTTTTCAATGTTTTGTTTATTGATTTGTGAATGCTAATACATGTGGTACCTAATATTCCATTCTGCCAAATATTCTTATACATTCCACGGAATGAGGAAAACGGCCTTACTCGAAAAATTGTAATGTAACTAGCTTCATAGAATTTACATTTTTGCACACTGGAATAATTGAAGTAAATTGTAGATCATTATTTAATGAGTGTAAATCCAACGCAAATATTCAAGGATTTTCTTATGTAATGTTTTCTGTGACTCAACACAAAAAACTCAGTCTTCAAAATGTGTTTTTAAGATTCTGAAATGCGAGAGAAATATTTTTTTGTAGTGTAGTTTGTTGGCACAGGGCAAGCAGCACAGGCGCTCTAGGGGAGATATAGGCTCGTATATTTCGAATGTTGATGGGCTTTGCACATGCTTGCAGTATTTAAGTATTTTCTATATTAGAAAATAAAAAATATTACTATGCGTAGCATATTATCCTGCTTCAGTAAAACTGTCAGATCTAATTGAAATTCAGCTTTTGTGCCTTACAATACCTATAAACTAATTATGGGACATAAAATAACAACTAAAACACATTAACACAAGATATACACTGATACACATCAATGCGACAAAACACGAAACAACACAACACACAGATAGATAAAGATTGATAAAGTTCAGTTAAGCAATTGGTTACTTTGGTTTTCACAAAAATCTTAAACCGTAACTAAAATGGTGTATACAAAATAAATATGTAGATTACAAAAGTTTTACCAATGAACATTTGTAGATTATTCAAAAGGAGTTATAATTTTTTACACATTATATAGTTACTAATGGTTTTAAAAGTGTCACTAATTCTGTAGTTGCATGTTGGAATTATTAATCCAAACCGAGTCATTATGTCGAAACCAACAAAAATGGTAATAAAATGTGTATAATAAAAAGTGCATCACTGATCGAACGTCTAATAAATAGAAAATGCAAATAGGTTATATAGGAATATTAAAAATAATTTAAATGCCTGAAATTTTTAAATATCAAATAAAGTATTATTTCTGCATACTTTCAATTTTTTCTAATTAAAATATTTAGATGCAGAGAAAGTTTTAAATTTAATAAGACCTAAATATCTTCATGTGTTGCTAATAGTATTATCTACATGTTGGTGAAATAAAGCTTGACATCCAATATAACTCGAAGGTCTTAAAAGAGGACACCACGTTAAATGTCATTACTTACTATGTGATAATTCTGATTAATTAAATTAGTTTTTTTACTAAAGGTTAAACAATAAATGCTATCGTAATTCAGATACGTTTGTTATATTGAAAATCAGATCCGGACAACTGAAATATCTTGCTGAATAGTTTCACAAACATATTTCCCAATAATATTTTTTTTTTTCATCAGCATCTTTTCTTGATCAATTCTGATTGCAGTTTGAATATCATTTATTAAATATTAAAGAGTAGTTGAGATAAACTACTACTTTGCGGAACATCTAATACCATGAGATTGCATTTGCAAATTTGACTGCAAAGCTTCTATTTGTGAGATAATTAAAACATATATAGCACGCATTGCTTGACGAGGCCTAAAATTGAAAATTTTTTAATCATAAGATTATGTTGGAAAGTATCAAATGCTTAGCTCATGTTGAAATAAACAGAGTATTTTATTAACATCTGGATTTATACTGGTACAAACACACACACACACATATAAAGCTTGTGTTAAAGACGTTATTCCTGATTGAAAACTATGTTGTTTTACAGAAATAATATTTTTATGAATAAAATTCATGTGCCTATAATTTTTTTTGTCAAAAACTTATAAAATACAATACAATACAAAGGTTTCTGTATAAAATTTAACTTCAAGAAAATATATACCGATTAATGGTTGAACACACTGACTGATGCACACTTAATAAAAATATTTTTGTACAAAAGAATAATTTTTTTTAAATGTTTATTTGAGCTTTATTTATAACATGCTACAGTTACTAAAAACTAAAACGCTGCAAAACTACAAAAAATATTTTTGCAAAACTCCGTTCCCCCGGAGAAACCCCCGGAATGGCCACCGCATGGGGAGCCCAAGAAAAGAAACGGGCTCCCCATTTGGAAGCCACCTGGAAGGTTTTTTTCTGTTCCACCCACCGTTTCTTTGGTAGCCTGACTTGTTACAAGGGATTGTATTCCTACCAGAGAAAATGCCACCATTCTCTCTGGGCAATCCGCCTTGGAGGAGCCGGGGCGCGAACCCGGGTCCTACAAGTCACAAGGCAGGCGCTCTACCCCAGAACCAGAGTGGTAGAGCAAATACTTGCAGTATTCTTAACACTGACATGATGTTATTCCACGAGTTTACTGTAGTTTCGTGTGTCATTAACACGTGCAGTAACATCTAACCTTGGTAACGAACAAATTTATGTGTTCTTATGTTGTTCGTTCAGCATGAATTATGTAATTTCATAACAGTGAAATATAACTTGTATAACTAGTCTGGTAATTTTTTAGTTACTTTCCTGCAAACAAACTTACAATTCCGCTGTACAATAATTATATAGAAATATAGACTAGTAAAAACATAGGTATGCACTGTCGATGGTAAAGTTATTTTGAAATAAATGTTAGATATTAAAAGAGTGTGTTTAGTTAAAATATGCGTGTGCTTACAAGCATGAAGTTATTGTATGAACATTTTATTTACTTGGTTTTAAAGCCACAGAAAAGTTAACTTTTTTATATTACTTTTGGCTTTCTTTTGTTTTATCGTGTTTAACATGCACAGCTAATCCCTAGAAAGCTATTCAAACAACTGTTTGCAAATAATGAAGCCTTCTACGACACCATCATCCAATAGCCATGCCAGAAGCTGAATAGACCAGATCTGTAGCGTGTAGTCTACTTGTACGAGTATTTTCCGTTTAATGCCTAATAAAAACACTCTTGTTTATACTGAAGTGTGTCTATTACTTACCTTTGATACCAAAACAGGTAAAAATTAATCGTTTGACTTAATTTCAATATTAATTTTTAAAAAATCACTTTGGATTACACTAATTTATTGCATAAACCTCCTAGGTGAAAAATTTTCAAAAATTTATAACTCAAAAACTTGAAGGGAAAAAAATTAACAAAATAGATTATTCCAATAGCATGTTCTTGATTTGGTAAAAAAATATTTGAAGGAGACTAGACCTATACTTAAGCTGCAAAACAGTTTTTTTTGACGTGACAACGTCTAATAAATCGATGAACGCCGGCTGCACGCACGAAAAAGTGTCCCACTACGGATGTCCCACTACGGATGTCCCACTACGGATGTGTCCTGTTTGCTCATTGTACGCATGCGTGGCATCTCTCTTCATGCTCATTGTACGCATGCGTGGCATCTCTCTTCCACTCTATTGGAACAACCATCGATTTGACTTTTCAATCCTATTTTCGTCGTTTGAATTATTAATATTATGTAATTTAACGATCGTCCACCGATTTTCAGCACAATAGGTACGGTTATTTAAAAGTAATGTTGAATATTCAAATACGTTTTGAACCAACAATGGTGTTTTACAGTTACACATAATAATTCAAATTACACCCGGGATCTGCTGCACAATGTTTTAAAAAAATATTGTAACACATTATAAATAAGTTTGGTGTATTTGGGATGCGTATTTGTTATCAAATCGTGTTATTAAAACAAAATTATATTATTCCCCTACCCTGAAAAAAAGTTTATAAATATGTATATGTCATTTGAAACTACAAATTTTCATGTATGGCCTCGTGACAGTGCGGTGAGCGTCGCATACTTCCATTCCAACCCTCCCTGATTCTTTAAGTTATTTTGGGTCGTCTTTCGTTATATTCTGTTCCCTTTTTGTTTGCTGTACTCTGGGTTTTTTGTACTTTTTCCTAGAACTTTTAGTGGTGATATTTTGTACGATAGTGTTGTGTTTTTATTGTAATATGTATTTCTTTAAGCGCGAAAGAGCTGAGTTAGCTGGAGCGTGCTCTTTTATTTGCTGTAATGTTCGTTTATAATGTGTATTCATGTGTTGAATAAAAATCAATATAAATCTAAAATCTAAATCCATTCCAAAGGATGTCGGTTCGAATCCTGGTATGAGCAAAAAAATTTTTTTGTACTTGTAAAAATAAATACGGCGCACGCAACATTTCAATAGTAATAAATATATTTGAATTAATGAATGCAAATAAAATAAAATTTATTAATAAAATTGTACATTTCATTTCACTCCTTTGTATCCATACAATATAGTGATAATTAAATAAAAATGATTCAAATTAAAAAAAATTTCTTCCTCAATGAATATAATATTTTAAATGCCTAAATGGTTTGGTTTGCAAAAAGCCTATTACGGCTCAGTCTCAGGCCGAATATGATATTTCCTTTTCTTCTGGATCAATCATTTCATCAATGTTTTGTTATGACGTTGTCACGTTAAACTATCGTCCGTAAACCGACTTTACAGACAACAATTTTTTTTTTAGTTTTCCGAAAGTTGAAAAAAGCGCACTTAGGTGGTTTCTGAAATAAACGATTCAATTATAGATTAATAATTAATCTCACTTAATTAAGCTCACTTAAATCAGGTCTACTTGATTTAATTAAATCAATCTGATCATTTTTTGAAAATATTTATGCTGACAGCTGTCTGGTTATATTTTTATTTTGACACAATAAAAAAAAGTATCAAAATGAATGTCATTTGTTTTTAAGATAGCTTCTATTCTATGAACATAATCAAGTTATATAATACAAATAACAATAAAATATTATTTAAATTATTTGCAAATAAATAACCTATTTCAATTTAATAACTGAAAAACTTTAATATATTTACAAATTACAAAATTAACAATTTAAAAGAAAATAAAATTTCATGTTAAATCAAATAACCAAATATAAACCTACTAATTAAAATTTTTTGACCAATATTTTATAAATAATTTAATTTAGAGCAATTAATAACAAAGGAGACAATAGGTACATTATGACCTCTATAAATTAAATAAAATTTAATTTATTAAATTAATTCTAATTAATTGGTACAATTTATTCTTTTTCTTATGATTTTAATCTTCCGAACTTGAGATTTGCAAATTCAGAGGTTAAATAATAGTCAAAGAACGTAATAAATCGAAAATCGAGCATTGAAAAGGAGAGAAAATAAATGTCATCGTCATCTACGTGCGAAAACTGAACTTCAAGTTCAATTGTTCTATTCTCAGCAATGAAAAGCTACGAATAAGGAAAAAAATATTAGATAAGATATAACTTTGAATTTATAATGTAGTGATAATTATAAAAATTAATACTTGGTTAGCTAAAATCTTCTTAATTTTTTTCAAATACTTAAGACGCTGATTGAAATCAAATGCTAATGAAATTATTGACAAACAAAGAATTGTGGTTATGTTTTTTTACAACGCTTATTCAATTTCTATAACAAAATAATTTCTATAACAAAATAATATTTCGTTAGTTTAGTTTAGTTTAGGTTAGGTTAGGTTAGGTTAGGTCACTTTACAAACAAACCACTGTCAAAAAAATCCTGAAGGGCTGCCCATCCAAGGGGCAACAATTCAGACAACCTTTCAAAAACACTACTGTCAGAAAAATCCTGATGGGCTGCCCTTCCAAGGGGCAAGTTTTCAGGATTATTTAAACACTTAAAGAAACATGTTTTCAGAAATTGAATGGGCTGCCCTTCCAGTCGCTGTAAAAACAAACCATTGCCAGAAAAATCCTGAAGGGCTGCCCTTCCAAGGGGCAGCATTTCAGTCGCCCCAAATATTTAAGTTCTGACGAAAGTTAACCGAATTAGTGGTATTTTTATACACGTCCGCCAGCAACAAAGCATAATAAAGTATATTTCCCAAATATTCAATTTTATCAAATGTAAGGTCTGAAGAAAGAGGGGCGGGTTTGAGTCCTTCAATTTTTACTAGGGTTTTTTTACTACAGTTTACATTATTTTTTTACGATTCATGTACAATAATATATATTTTTCTTACAATTTTTATCCTAATGTACTCATGAGATTTGAATACACGTACAAAACTAGTGTTTATCGTTATACGAACAGAAGCATGCACTGATACAAAAATCAGTCTTAAAGATTTGTTCAAAAATATTTATGTCCCAGTTTTTTTAAAATTATTCTATATAAGTAATTTTAGGCATGTTCAAGATATCGGAGTTAAAAACAATAATACCAACTAAGTTCACGCAGATTTTCTATGTGTTTCAACGTCTCTCTCTCTCTCTCTCTCTCTCTCTCTCTCTCTCTCTCTCAATGTTAACACTCCTCTTGAGCGTGTTCCTGAAATGTTTCTGGATCCTTGTCAGGCGGTTGACATTCATAATCCAGTACCATAATCTTTGGCGGTTATGTATTTTTTTTCTAATTCCAATCTTCTGAGTTCCCACCGTCTGAATGTTAAAGTATTTGAAATATTTTTTGGACTTAATACCCTTGGCAAAGTTAATATTTTCATGACAAAGCATTTATAAGTATTAAAAAAAATTCAAACTTGTATGTCATTATTTGTATGCACCATTAGTCGAAATTGCTATGTGCAATTTCACGTCTGGTTGTACTAGTTTAATCTTACTTTATTGTGATATTTATATGAATCTGCACAGGCACCCTGGCTAAAACACATGTCTACTTGAATCAAGTTATGAAACCTAATTAATCATTACATAAAATTACATTATCATTGGCTTTATTGGTTAACCACTTATTCTTTTGGTTTGTATTAATTTTTATAATTTATATGTACTGCAGTCCCATAATCAAAGAGAAACTAATGTATTCGTGCTTAAAGTATGCTATCCAACGAACCCGCGAAATTTAACGTAAATTAATTTAAATTTGAAATTTAAAGTTTACTCAAGTGTCTGCTAAGAGTTCGATGCGAGAGCAGCTACATCGACAATCGAATCGTTTGATTTGCAGACCGAAATTTCAAACAATATAAAGTAACGGCTTCGATAAATTGAAAAAAAAAAAAAACACTAAACCCCGGATTTGGTCCTGATTTAGACAGTGAATTTGATTAAAAAACATTCCATCCTGTTCAAAATCATTATAAAGTTTGTAAACGATTTCGTTCCGTTTACGAAATTACTCCCACACTGTTAAAATTTTCATCTTCAATTAAAAAAAAAAAAAAAAAAAAGAACGTTTAAAAATCATCCAGAGATCTTCGTAATTTACGACGCCGAGTTAACTTAACTTTGAACTTGAATTCAAAATTATATTCTTGGTATATTAAAAAAAAAACATTTAAAAAAACTGGTTGTCCAAGTGTGTGTTCACCTTTGTTTTACAACTCGGAAGTGGAAATGCGGCGTGGTTATTTGCAGTCGCGGAGAACCCTTGGTTGGCTCGAGGTAAATGCTACGATGGAAACAGTGCACCGAGAGCTGAGAGGTCCCACGTGGAAGCACGTTACGCCGTGGGTGCGGTACTAGGACAGCTACGGTAGAACCTCCTGCGGCGCTGTTCCCCCGCCGGCCGCGGTGGAAATACACCGGGCGCGGTCCGAAATAGCGCCTCTCTCCTGCCCGGGGGTAGCGGGGCGGCGTGGTCGGAAGTCGCCCGCCCAAGGACGCACCCAGGCGCGAGGCCGTGGCGCCACGCATGAGGGTGAGGGAGGGGGGGGGAAGCCAGAGTTTTGCGCCCGTGTTTCAACCGCCACGAGTCATCTCTGGATAAGGTGCTTGTCTGCATGCAGTACTTTACAATATACATGAAGTTAACCATAAAAGAAACAGGAAATACACATTTGTATCTAAAACCGTAGCTACGCCTGAGACGCAGGCACAGTAAAGAGACGTTATGTACGCCGACTGCTCTATCTCACGGCGTGTGTGTGGTTAATTGATTTTAGTAATCCTTTGTCACGCAGCCTAATGGGTCGCGGTGATCACTATCAGGGTTGGTAATTAGATATAACAATCAAGATACATAATTTTGACATCCAACTAGTTTCACGGTCACAAATTTGAAAGAGCAAGCGGGCAACCACGGTGAGGGGTTTCCTTATTCCGGAGAAGCCCGGGTTCCCTTACCGGGATGTACGCCACGTATTCCCAGGGACAGCTCTTTCCTTTTCACGAATGAAACCCAAACGCTCATGCTGCATTGAGCGTACGCTTAC
This sequence comes from Bacillus rossius redtenbacheri, assembly GCF_032445375.1. NCBI lineage: Eukaryota > Metazoa > Arthropoda > Insecta > Phasmatodea > Bacillidae > Bacillus > Bacillus rossius. The sequence goes on along the minus strand of NC_086333.1, from coordinate 67,106,671 downwards.
ACATATTTGAGTCGAAACAACAGCCACCAGTATTATATGAGTGTTATGGTCGAGGTAAATGTAATGTTTAAGGACTGGAAACAATTTCATAGGTTCAGTGACGTCCAGGATGGACTCCACGATCCTCTGCATGCTCGGGCAAACTCCACCTGTTCATTGGCTGCTGACTTGTGAGTCATCTCACCTGAGTATCTTGTGATTCATTACTTCTTTGTCTGAAAGTCTCTATGTGGCTAAAATTCCTCCAGATATACAGCGAATCAATAGCAAATACAGAAAACAATATATATATTTTTAATTTTATCATATCACGATATATATTATATAAATATGACAAGTGTTAATATTTTTCACTGTATCACGATGAAAGTTAAACAGATTGTTAATAGATAGCGCCTCCTACATGTTAAGTAGTTAAATATATTTTCATTAGGAATGCCATTAACAGGTGACATACCTAATGAAAAAATGCTTTTTATTAAAAGTTGTTCAATAAATTTTTAACAAAAACCTTAATTTTAATCTACTTGTCTATTTTTTGTCAATAGCGGGGAACACAAGCCTTAAAATCATTTTTGAATCACTACTTTTGATGAAGAATTAAGGGAGTTGTGGCGTCGGCACAAAAAATAAAACACCTTTGAGAAATTATATTACACTAGATACACTATATGTATATATATACATATATATATATGTATAAATAAATATGCTAATATTTTTCTCTGTACATAATTTTTTAATAATGTGACTTCCAATCAAACTATAATGTTACTTTTGAATTATAATAACAGCATTTCAGTAAACAATTTTACAAATGTTTTAAAGGAAAGTATGTAATAAAAAGTATTCATCAATCATGAAATAGTTGTTGATTGTAATAGATTAAATAAATTAGACAATGTAAGTGATACAAGTCAAGTTGTAATCCTTGATAATTTTAAATACATTCGTCAAAGATAATTGGGCTTCGCACGTGTCTATCTGATGGATATTAAATTTTAAATTAGACGTATAGCGTTTATGTGAATATTTTAGGAGACCTTGGGAAATGTTACGGGTTCCCATGTTTATTTTAATTAAAATTATTTAAAATAAACTTGTAAAACAAAAAAATTGAGTATGGATGTTTGCGGTATTTATAACCACCACTTTAAGATACGTCAAAATGTATGTTACTTAATTTTGGAGCCAAAAATATTTATCTCGAAACAAATAGGTTAACCTGGCAACATTAACGAATGCATTCCTTAATATGTAATATATATATATCTTTATGAAAATAATTTTCTTTTTCCAATGACTATTAACACATTAAAGTTCAGAAACTAGTTTTAGATATCGCACGGGGCAAAACTAAATAACCTTTGCTATATGCCGCGTGGTAGGTAGTGTAAGAACCGCAAGTGGCCCAAAGCTCTCTTCAATTTGTGCTGTTTGGTCGAGCCAGGCGTAAACAATTGTAATGCCAGTGTAAACTTTGTCGATGACTCGGTGGCGCGGCGAACATCGTCTGCGAGACTAGCTGGCATGTTGGGTTGGGGAGGAATTAAAAAAAAAAAAACACACACACATACATATACATGCATACATACATATATATGAGCGAGTTTTTCAGTACTCGCCAGTGATGTGCAACATGTAACCTCGGTAACGAGCAAACTCATGTGTTCTCATGTTTCAAATACACGTGTAATACGAAACTCGGGCCTCGAAAGGCGTGATAATTGTACGCAAATTGTGTTTTCAAATACATTTCTGGACGCGAATCACATGTAGTTTCCGCGCTCGCCGCTAGAATTCGCTGGCGGAGCAGCTACGTCGATTATCGAATCATTCGGTTTGTAAAAGCCAAATTTTTAACTATATAATGAAACGGCCCCTATGTAAGCAAAAAGACTTGAAAAAAAAATATACTAAACCCAGGGTTTTGACCTGATTTTCGACAATAAATTTTATTAAAACATTGCCCATTTTTTTTTAATTAAATAAACAGCTTTCCTTTGGCTTTGAGGACTTTTGTTCGCACCATACACCACAGATTTTCGTTCCTTGACTTCCTTCGCATTCACGAAATTACTCCCATCAAATGTTGTTTACCGAAATAGAAAGGGAGGGGGGAGATAATTTTGGAGGGGGTAGAAAAGTGTGGAGGGAGGGAGAAGATAAGTGAGGAGGGTGGGAAGGAGTTAGCTTGACGAGACAAACGGATCCATAACTACGAAATCGATAAACAAATGACTGGACTAGTTCAAGGGTTCAGCGACCTTTAGGATAGCCTCTGCAGCCTTGTACACTTTCGGGCAAAATCCACCTGCTCATTGGCTTACCGACGTATGAGACCTGTTAACACTGTGCCTATAGGTATGGAAACTTCGCGGATTCATTAGGTCGCAAGCTAGAATGTAAACATTCAGGTTCTTGCACTGGTACGTGTTTGGACCGCATTTATTTGGACACGTCCCTCTACGATAGTGAGCCCAGATAGAAGAAAAGTAAGCGAATCAGGTAGTGCTAACTAACAAGAACAAAAAATGTTCTCGTTAAGAAATCAGCCAATGTAAAAGGAAATGTGAGTAGAGGAATCATAAGGATTTGAATTTTAGCCTAACACCAAATGAATGACCAAAATTTTCGGGGTCTCTAATTCTGCTTGTTATTCGATGTTGGGTTAGCTGGAGTTTTTTTATTTTTATTTTCATTGGTTCAGAGTAATTTTAGATTAACTGTGACGAGAATATCTCGGTCTCTAAATATTCATTTGATCTATTTTCAGGATGTAAATACTACCATAAAACATATTTTATTAGAATACCTAACTATAAAAGAAATACCGTCTTTCCATACTAACGTTTGCTTAAAATTTTATTTCAAATTAATTCCAAACGGTTTATTTATTCTCAAGTTTGTTTTCAGTAAGAATGACTTTGGAATCAACAGAAACATTCGTTGCCTAGGCCTTATATGTCTCGCCTGTGATTAGTATTTGACCACGGGTTACTTTTAACTACAATTAATCACAATGAAATGCAGTCATAGAAAGACCACAAATGGATTTGTTTGGAAAAAAAATAATAATTTTATATATTATAGAGACATTAAGTAATATTTTGAACATTATAAGTCAACAGCCTGTAGAGGTAGGCATGAACTATATTTTTTGTGCGAATTTTTCTTACAATTAAATTGTCTATTACTATTCGGCATAAAAATTGGTACCCTAGAACATTTTAAAGCTATAATTTTGACGCATTAATATTCTCCTGTTGATAATAAAACACGACCACTAGGCATTATCTATATCACAAATAATACTAGAGGAAGACGTAAACCTAGGTTTACCCGAGTTAACTTAGCATTATCAAAAGGTTATAGGGTAACGTCCGAATAATCATTAAAATAAATTTTGAACCTGGCGATTTCCCGTGTACGTACATCTAGGTCTAGCCAACGCTGAATGAGTAATGTTAGGTGTAGGGTAATTTTTGAGCACATTAGGTTAGGCTATTTAATTAAGGAATCATTTAAATAAAGTTATCAATCATTTGTAAGCGTTGGGTAGACCTAGGCGTAATCGGGTAGAAGGAGAATTCATATTTATTTCAGTATTATCCGAAATTTACCCAACAAATTTGGATAATGCTTAGTTAACCCGGGCAAACATAGGTTTACTTATTCTTGTAGCATTACCGGTAACATATGTATTTTAAAAAAATACTCTTTCATTTGCTCAACAGTAAGGCCGTGCGTATATTTCACGATTTTTTTTGTAAATATTCCAAGGGAACTCATTCTCTGAATTATTCAACATGTTTTGCGCATGCATAGTTCTCCTCCAGCAAGACAAACTGCTAAGCAAGTCGTGAACGTCGGATGTTTCCCTCATTTCCTCCCCGCCGTTCCCAGCCGCGCGCGGGAACTCCCCGTTTGTCTCTAGCACCAGGGGCTCGCTCGCTGGCCGATGAAATATTCCCTCGGAAGTCGACGGCGCAGAATGAGTTCCAAGCCCAGAATAAAGCTGCGGCTGCACAGGGCGCTATGCTCGCCATGTTTGCGATGTTCGCTGGGCTTATAGTCTGTTTGTACCTGATGACCATGGCCTTAGGAGACTATAGTCTGTGCCTGATGACCATGGCATTAGGAGACTATAGTCTGTGCCTGATGACCATGGCCTTAGGAGACTATAGTCTGTGCCTGATGACCATGGCCTTAGGAGACTTGTGGGGGGGGGGGGAATCCCCGTGGCCACATTTCAAGACTTTTTAATGCTTAAGTTTATCCTGATAGGTAGAGACCTGAAATATTCGCGGGTACATTTCGTGTTATGCTAAAATTCAAATAATTATACCCTAGTGCTGCTTCTGTCATTTTTTCACTGTTAATCTGGAGGACTGAGGACCAATTAGAGTCCCTCACTCATAGAAGTGTCGAATCACAGGCCACCCAGTCGAGACGACTCACAAGTCAGCAGCCAATGAACAGTTGGCACTTGCCCGAGTGTGTAGAGGATATTAAGGTCTATCCTGGAGGTCATTGAACCCGCGAATTTTTTCCGGTCTCTACTGACAGGATACAAATCACAAGTCTGAAAACCCTAGGTAACTATATAGGCGTAAATATGCCCGAAAAAAAATTATTATAACAGATAATGAGTATGTGTATATATGTATATAAGAAGAGGCTTGGTTATCGCTTGATGGCAGAATGTTAAAAACCTGATAGGACAATGGAAAATCTGCCGGCCACGACAGGTGGTGTGTGAAGGAGACGTTTCAGAATAATGAGCGGAACAACTTTTGTTACAGCCAGTAACTCTGATTTATTTACGCTCCTTGATTTGATTTGTATACCTTGTTAGTTCAGTTTTAACATGTTACAGTGAGTACAGTGCACGCACAGTTGGCGAAGCATAATATAATGTGTGTATTTTTTTCAATCCAGTTTTTTTTTTCTAGTGGGCTTGGAATATTAATTAAAAATTTAAAGAACAAAGTTACAAAACCTTACACAAGGAACAGTGATGTGTATAGCTGAATAATAGGGTAGCTTAAAAATATATATGTTATGTGATATATTAAATATACACAGACTTATTCACAGATCTAGGGGAGGGGGGGGGGATCAAGCACCGTTATGTGATTCACAAGACAAACTCTGCAGCCCCTAAATTGTTGAACAATATATTGCTAATTTACTTCAGAATGTGTGTGGTCCCTCAAGCAAAAAAGATCTTTCAGCGTGCTTAGCAGAATAAAGAATTGCCTTAGATAAACAATGGGTCAACAGAGACTTACTGATCTAGGGACATCATACGTTGAATCAAGAATTATATTATTGAAACGTATGATATGAAAGCATGAAAAACTTATTTTCATGTGTTTTTGGTATTAAGTATGTTGTTTTTTAAGCTATTAAGTATTACGTAAATTGTTTAAGTTAACACGCTTTTATTAGTTTTACTTGTAACTATGTAATAAAATCTTTGAATTAGATTTTTAACCCACTCCTAATTGTAGTATCGATTTGAAACTTTGCAAGTATTTGTAATCCAGATAAAAATACAATAATTTCATGACTATTATCTGAAAATAGAGGGGGGGAGAAGGGTTATAGAGGGGAAAAAACACTACTTTCGAGCAATGGGTAATAACCATGCTTTTTGTCTATCCATGAGGCCAGAGCATGGTAGGAAAATTTTAGTTTTACTTGTAACTATTATAACTAAGTAACCAAACCTTGGAATTTGATTTTAACCTAGCTATAACTTTGCAAGTTTATGTAATCCGGATGAAAATGGACTAATTTTTTTACTTTTACCGGATGAAACATTCTAAATTTGAAAAATCGATTCTCTTTCGATTTGGAATGTTTCCGATCCAAGAGGCTGGAGCATGGTGAAAAATGGGCCCAGGGTTCGACAACCATTCCCCCCCCCCCTAGGTTTAAGTGAGGTCATTCGAAGGTTGATTTTGACGTGCTTTCGAGGCCTTCGGGCACCAATGGACCTCTCTGGAGTTGGGGGGGGGGGGGGGGTCAATTGCCTTGAAATTTCGGGACTGAAAATTGGTTGTGTGGTGTGTTTCGAGGAATTTAAAACAAATGAATTTCAATATGAACTAAACAGTAAAAAAAAAAAAAAAGCATTATATTTTTAAAAATAAAAACTTACTATTATTTTTGTATGAACTAAAAAGTAAAAAAAAAATTAATCTTTAAATTTAAGTAATTTGTTCAACAGCGTCAGAATGAACTACATCTCTGTAAAACGTATTTTTTTAAACTAAGTTTAAAATAAGAATTAAGTAATCAACAAAACAATTAATTATAATTTAAAAAAAAGCGAGGGGTCCTCTCATAGTTCGTTTTCATAATCACTCTGTCTTAACGAATAGTCATTAATGATAAAAAAAATTTACAACTGATGTCAAGCACTCTATGCTTTTTTCATTAAAATGAATTGTTTTGTTTATTACTTGATTGTTCTTTAAAGCTTAGTAGAAAATTTACGTTATACAGAGTTGTAGTACATTCTATCGCCGTTGAACAAATTACTTTAATTTAAAGAATTTTTAAATTTTTATTTCATGAAACAATAAAAGCGTGATTCTTTAGTTTTAAAAAATTGTTTAAAGAAAATTTTTGTCATATATTTGAAAAGATACAAAAGGATAAAAATTATGTTTTATTGAGAGATACATTTTAAAACTTTTATTAAATTTCTGTTAAAAATCACTTAGTGTTGTCCTATTTATACAGCTTTATAATCCATTAAATGTCTACCGTCTTTTTAATTTTGAAATAGCGAGGTTTTTGAAGAGTTGTGTATTAAGAAATAAGGAGGGGTTTGAAGAGTTGTGTATTATGTAATAGGGAGGGGGCCCGATAAAAATTAATTGCCCCCTGTCCCTTAATTTCTCTCTGTGGCCCTGCTGATGACGGCAAAAGATCTCAGTTCCAGAGAAGTCACAGTTGTTTCGTCGCAGAAAGCATGCTGAATTCGTCCATGTTGTCGTCGTTGTGTTGTCTATAATACATGTTTGCTTTCATTGCTTTCACTGCTGGGTTCATCTGTGCGTCTGTGTTCTCGTTGTGTTCTCTAGATTACCATAGTTGGGTCTTTCTGTCTGTCGTTGTGTTCTGCAAGGTGGTTGTATTTACTTTCCTCCTTGTTACTGTCTCGTCGTCGTCAGCCCACTATTTTAGTCTGTACTGCAATTATTATTATTTTCTTTTTACTAACTTCCATGGCAGCCAGTACAAACCAGCAATTGTTTTTTTTTAAATTAATGTTTAGACCTACCGTAAGGGTAGAGTGGCTCAGTTTCTATGTCCCGATGTGTACCACGCCGTCCATGGCCGGTGGGTGATTTGTAATTCGTAATGGCTTGTGGCGTAGATGTAGAGCGCCGGTGGGCAATGTAGATAACACCCTCTCTGTCTGACCCTTCCTCCGACCCTTGCTATCATGACCAGACTTTTACCCTCCCTTCATCCATCCTTCAATAGGAGCTTTGTGGATAATGGTTAGAGCTATTTCGGGAAGAGGGGGAGGAGGAAGGTTATAAATACAGCTGTCTCGGCACAGTAAGGCGCACCTAGATCCTTGGGATAAAGATGTGGGGTAAAAAAAAAACTATTATTTCGTAGCAGTATAAAGTGATAAACAAATCATTTTTATATGGTAATTCACGGCGCATATATAGGGTCGTGCATTTTTCGTGAAAACATATGCACGCTCATTAGACAGTAATAAGATATTATTTTAAAAAAATAAAAAATAAAAATTGGTGTAGGCTTTTTTTCGGGACACGGTTGCAAGGTTTTAACGTGGATACGTCTAGTAAAAAAAAGGCAGTAGTTCGAATCATATGTTTATAATTTCAGTATCGATGTTATTTCTGTTACGGTCTCAAAATATATTGACAATAATGAATTAATAAACTCAAACAGGTCGTCCAGAATCGAACGTTCGAGGAATTTGCCTATAACTCGTGTGTGTTTGTGTGTGTGTGTATATATATATATATATATATATATATATATACACGCACATATGCTCCACACGGATATACTATGCCCGGTTAAAATTTTATAGTGTTTCAATATTTATCCTATTGTCATCATGCTCCACTTTTAAAACTGGCATCCCGATTTATTTACCACGTATTCACGTCTAAAAATTTGACGTTTTGCTTTTCAACATATAAATATATTCAGTCGATATTTTTGTGCCCTGAAAATTGTGACTTAAAAATTAAGCAAAATGGTTTCCAACTAAAAGTTATCAAATATCCTAAGTGGGGTTCGCCTACTCGAAGCACTTAGAGACCCGCAGAGCTTTAGAAATACATGTGATAGGAAAAACTTAGGAGTATTTTGATGTTGGCTCTAGACCCGAATAGCGTTTGAGAAACTTAATTTTGAACTTACGCTGAAAAACAGTTATGTAGCCACCAAAAGTAATTTTGTAAGTATAAACTCTACACTGTAGTTGTTTTTAAATAGAACATAAATATTCATGTAAAATTATAGATATGTGTAAATTTGTACCTTTACATGAAAACAAGTGTATCACTAAACAATCGTGTTCACGGTAATACTGGTTTCCTGATTTTTACACGGGAATTTATGCTTTGTGTTATCCCAGTACCTCCAATAGTTAAAGTTATTTGTAAACCGTTCCGTGTATAGCGTTCCAGTATTAACTGCGAATATTAATAAGCATAATAAAACAATAAAGACAAATTACAAAATGTTCGTTTACCTTTGCCATGGTTTAAATAAATTATGCTTAATTTAAACATATAATTAAAAATGCGCGCAAATTTTTGTAAGGAATACTCGGTATTATCTAGGAAAAAGGTATTTCATGTATGCAAAAACAACCATAGCCATGTGTTGTACAAAGTTATAATATCTTTGTTGTAGTATTACAAACTATTTCTTGGCAACTGGTTTCCAAAGGAACCTTTTGTAAAATTACGGAATATATTCTCGTGTGTGCCAACAGCTTTTGAATTATGAGATGTTCTCAGCAGGATTGCCGAGGATTCGTTTCTTCTTTGTTTCTGACTGGCGTGCAGTCCTCGGCTGCGGCGTGTGTTACTGAGGCAGCACAAAGGTAAAAAATGGTTTCAAGTCTATCCTATTGTTGGAATCACAACCGGTCGACGGACGCGATACTTTGGGCGCAAATATTTTTTCTAGCTAATCACCTTCGACACACCTGCGACGTCAGCGTGACATTTATGACAGACTTCCTGGTTAGAAATATCAGCTGTTGTAATAGGGACAATATGGGAAATGGTAAGAAATACGCGATACAAGTGATGCCAGCGAACCTGGTGGCGTGGAGTGTACCTACAATTTTAAGAGCGTGAAACTGGTATACAGTAGTGGCATCTAGCGGCGCGTAGTGTAAAATAGCTTGAAAGCAATGCAGTCTCGCACTTCGCCAATTCTAATTGGCCAGATTTTCCTATATTGTCTTATTATGTTATTTGGAAATATTTTCTCTTTCCATCGCGTCACGGGAGCGACGTTTCTGTAGAGAGCGTCAGAACTTTGTTTTTATAAATATGGTCGGACTGGTGGATTGGTAATACAATAATTATTCATGTACTGTCAAGGTTTTGTTTGCAAACATTTATCTGTGCAAGCTCTGAAATATGTCCAAGAACAGTGGTTCTTTCCAACTGAATATTACATTTGTAGCCTACTAAACACATTTACATGTCGCATGTTTGGTACGTACGACGTACGTAAAGACAAATTTTTTTTTTAAGTGAAAATTGTTTACGGCTGGTAGAGCAATATCAGAATCACGGGGTAACGGAAGTGAGTAGGTAAAGGATTATGTAAGAATGTATGTAACGAATAGATACATACTCGATGGGGCGGGGGTTAAAAAAAAAAAAGCTTCGCATTTAAACATCTTTACAGCCGGTTACATATATGGAAGTAGCAGCGCATTATTTCTTATACTTTCCATTACTTTTGTAAACATTTACATTCATACTTTTGCATACTTTCGCAACTCGTAGTTCGCAACTATAAACTCTCGACTCTGGGGGATCTGGCGTTCGCATTAGAATTGTGACAATTTGTATAGGCATTTCAAATAAGGTTATGTGTCATACTTAACTATGAAAAATCCAGTAACCAATTCTTAGATCCTATTGAAGACATTGACCGTCACTAGTAAATAAAGGTATATTTTCAACGCTTGATTACGCGAGCTTTTAAATATTCGAGTACACTAAAAGTTTCCTGTCCCTCTTATCTTTGAAGTTTCTCTTCTAACGCGAACCCACATGTTCACATTAACGCGATATTTTTTGACGTGATAACGTCTTATAAATCGATGAACGCCGGCTGCACGCACGAAAAAGCATGTCACGTTCCGCCTAAGCCGAGCGTGCAAGAACCGGCCAACCACCGTGCGAGAAAATCTTCTATAATATCAAACAGGTTAGCTAAGGCGGGCTTTTTAAAAGCAGCAATTTAAAATTTTTTATTTATTTGTCCAATTTCGTCATTTCAAATTAACAATTTATTGACATTGATTTGATTTCAGTTTATTTCTATAACTAATTGTTTGTGATAATATTTAAACAAATAATTTAAATTAAATTTGCAAAAACTGTAAATAATATTTGAAAATTAAAAAAGTATGCAAATTTTTATCAATGTTTTCTTATGACGTTATCACGTAAAATTATCGTCCGTAAACCGACTTTGCAGACAAACACACACCCCTTTTTTTCTCTTTCGCGTCGCAGCCTTCGCGTCGCGCCGTCGCGTTGTTGCGATCACAGCATTACGCGAAACGAATCCACGCATTTCCCCCCTCCCCGCCCCAATCTTCTCACGTCGGCGCTACTTGTTTACGCGCATCCATTTCGGGTCTGGCCTGCTCACGGTGCTTCCCCGTGTCTCGCTTGGCAGCGTTGCCAAATTGCGCCGCTGCGCCCACGCCGCCACACCCAAGCCCGTCTAGTCGCGCCTTTCATCTGGGTCGACCTGCACGCGAGAAATAGCTCAGGCCCCTTTCTACAATGACACGCTTTATTTATAATCTTAAACAGCGTGGTCACATACACTCCTACTCCAAAAAAATTAGGCTGCCTTAAAATTCGCCAAAAACGATCATTAAACGCTCTTCTTTTATGTAAGTATACATATAAATGGATGCAGCTATTGTTTACTATCCCAAAGGTAGGTATATAAAAAAATGTGATTTTGATTTCCTGTCTCCATTTTGATGATGGCATTGATCAATCTATGGGAGGTCAGAGAAAACTCGAACGTATGGACACCACAACAATTTTTTTTTGGGGGTACGAAAAACAAATATTTTTTTCACAATCTTTGAAACCCATTATTATTATTATTAGGTTTATTTTTGTCAAAGTATGGCATATACATGAAGAGTTACTTGCAACGTTTTCAGATAAAGCAAACATATTCAAAGTCATTGTTATTCTATTCTATATTTAAATTGCAAAATAACTAACAGTGAACATTGAGACGAATTTAAATGTTTAAGGGAACAAAAGTAAAATGTAATGTAAAACATTAATATAAATAATTGCAACAATTCTTAACTAGGAAAAGCATATTTGATATTCATACAAATCAAGAATTTGAGTTTTTTAATATATATAGTCCTATTCACTAACAATTGAAAAAAGCACACAGTATTTATCAAATAATTTTTTTTATTTAACAGTTTGAGATGCAAATGCAGCTCATTTGTCATTTATTTATTCGCCAGGATAGGTTGCGTGCAACTATAGGGATGGCAACATTATATCAATAAATCGTAAATATCGATTGTGTATGTTCATTATATCGATAATTTTGTATCGATATTTTAGTGCCGATTATATCGAATTTGAGTATAATCATTGAATATATATAATGTTATATATATTCAATGGTATAATTAGTTTTTTTAAGTAAAATTTTTTTTAAAAAATATCTGTAAATAAATTTGGCAGAAAGATAATAAAAGAATAAAAGCTTAGATAACTGATAAATAAATGCTTCTACGTTTGACAAAAAATATGAATATATTTATGCTAGTTTCAGTTGATTAAAATTACATTACTTATAGCAGGTTTTGCTCTTACCTGCGAAATCAAATACAAATAATTATTTTTTTTAATTTTTATTATTCATTATTTTATTTTCTACTCTTTTTGCTTCTTTTTCGCCTAATATCTTCAGAAGTCTAAAACAATAGCAATCCATAAATATTACTTAAAATTTAAAAAAAATCTGGAGGAAAAACATACCTATATAGAGATTATTAAAAAAAAAATAATGTATTCACTTTGGCTAGACAGAGAATAACTTGCATTAGTAAATTCCATTTATTATCTTAGATAATAATTTTATATTAAGTAAGGCATTCATAAACGTTGGTTTATTAAAATAGACTGATAAATCGATTATATCGATTTTAAAGCGATATTTTATCAGTGTTGATATAATTCTAGCGATATATCGAAATACCGCGATTGTAAACAAAAAATAATAATTTCTAAACGATTCTTTATAACTTGTTAGCTCCATCTAATGTTAGCTTCTAAATTACGTAGCTACTTAACCCAAGTTTTAGTTTTTAAATTAGATACTCAACATCAGATACCAACCTTTATTTATGGTCTCTTTTGACTCTATAAAGCGTTTAATACTCTGCGCGCTATCTAGCTACTGTGTAAAGAACTATATGATGCTTCACGTTCGTATCTACGTCCTGCTTGATACAACAATTTTTAAATTAATTGTTAAGGCTGAGTTAATGTACTCAAGGACGCAAACCACATAAATCGCAAAAAGTCAAATGACAATTTTTTTTAAATATCCGTTTAAAAATAACTCAAATGCAAAAACAAAACTCAACTATCGGGCAACTTTCAATGTCTTGTGTTTCAGGTTGCGTTTCCACCTTTATATTAGAAGTAAAATACTATTCAGAATTTTTTTTTTAATTTTCAGTAGTCATGTGTGTAGGTTACAGTTTTCTTTATTCCACGTATAACCTTTTTTACGTATTGAAATATTTCACAGGGAAAGCAAATTAGGCTTTTAAACACAACTGTTACAAATTTCACAGGTGAGCATTATTTACAAAAAGAAGTCCGATAAAGAAATTTTGTTTCTAGAGTTTTACAGTTTCAAATAATTGGGGTTGGTAATACCCTGGGACCTGCTAGTTTTTATTAGAGTTTTTTTCTTTCTTTTGTTCCGTGTTGCGTTCTTGCGCTTTTTACGTTTCTTGCGAAGTTTAAATGCTTTTAGAAAAAAAACCACAGGGAAACTAAATGCATGGTTAAAAGCATATATGCTTACTTATAATTGAAATATTTATCTATAACCATTGAACACTAATGCTAAATGAAATAACGTAATATGTAAGATCTGAAGTTTAAGTGGTTACAATTCTTAAAATACTTAATACACGCATTTAACTATACATTTTGTCACAAAGGGCATTAGGTGAAAATTACTATTGCAGCTAAATGCATTGTAAAATGTATGCATGCTACCTCATAATGTCATAATATTTATCTTAAACCATTAAAACCAATACATACTTAATGGAATTTCGATATACAATGGGCCTTGTGTAATTAATTTAAGATATATTATTTATGATAATATTGTTACACCCTTAGGGAAGGATGCAACTGTTTTAAGAATAGGTACGCAAGTGGGAGTTCGTTACCAACAAATTTAGTGACATAACTTACAAAACAGAAATATCATAGGTACAATATAAATAGGTACCTAGACCTACTATAAAGAGACTTGAACATTATATCTGGTTCTAAGACGTGACGTCAACCACTTGGTGCTGTGAACATAGGAGGAAACTAAGTAACATAAGCAGATTAACAATTCAAGGACACTCATAAACTCTTTCTGGGCTTGCTGATTTAAAACAATTACATTTAAAACAATTTCTGAGCCTTGCAAAGATATCTTGCTAACGTGACAGTTATAGGCTCATTGTAATAAATACTCTTTAATACAAAGTAGTGTCCTCAGAATAGTTCTCTTAAAAAGGAGCTCCTCATTAAATATTAAAACAAACAATATTAAACGTCACGTTAAAGGAGCAGCAAAAACATGGCGTGCAAATAACACCTGCCTTTAATGGGGTAATACAAAATATGTATACGTAAAGACAACAGGAATTAGCACACCCATTATAAAGTTTGTACGGGTGATGACAGATATGATAAGTTTACAGTTTATCTTTAAATAAACCAAATTACTGTTGAACTCTAAATTAACCACCGCGATACATGCGGTTACATTCGCCGTAGTTGCTCGCCTATTCGAGCGAGTAGTCCACTCGTTCCTGTATCTCCTGTATCGAGTTCCCTGTATCTCCAGGGCCGTCCTCCGACACTGCAGTCCACTCGTTGCCTGAAGACAACTCGGACACCGAGAACTTCCTGTTCCAGAAAGCCATTACAAGACATGTTGAGCAAATTTAACAAAGTGCTATACGATGTGATGTAACAAGTGTAAGCCGCCGGAGTTTTGGATGGATGAAAGAGTAAATAGTATGTTTAAAAAAAAAAGGGGGGGGGGTTATCTGTGAAGTCGGTTTACGGAGGATAATTTTACGTGATAACGTCATAAGAAAACATTAATGAAAAATGCTTACAAACTACATTAACTTTTCACTTCACTTAATAAACAGTTGACAAAACAGTTCACGTGTAGGTTGTGTGCTGCCGCTGTCTCTCTTCTACACGGACGCATCGGCCGATGGAGTGGAAGAGAGATAGATGCGTCACAAACCGATCGTGCCTCTCTATCGCTTGTTGTTATCACGTCAAAAAAAATTAATGGAACCTTAGCAGAATGAATGATCAGGGTAAACGGGGGAGTAACCGAGAAAGGCCACCGGCCGCGGCAACATCCGTCGCGTTCCGCCCGAGCAAAATGTCCTTTTAGACCACGCCGGGAAAGGAATCCGGATCGCCTGGTTGGAGGCGTCATTGCGAGAGATGTTTTTAGAACAGATGATGTAAAGCCGGGCCGTACCGAGTCGGCACTATTTGGCACCGCAGGTCTCCGCCCACTGTTTGTATCTCCTTGTCCGACCCGAGCAACGAGTTTCCATCCAACCACGAAGCCGAGCTCGCCAGACATCAGGTCCGCACTATACATGAAGATTCTCTTGTAGCCTTAAAACCCAAGAGAACAGTAAGGATTAAAGATTTTGAGATGCAAAAAACATATCAAAATAAGACCATCAAGAACAGGTATAGTTTATTAAATAATGTAGAAGCTTTTCCACCATTACAAAAGAAAATGTATGTAAAAGTACCATCCTTAGACAACTGTATGAATACTAAGGTAAGAAGTAAAAAAGTGTTGTTTGCTGACAGCCATGGACGTGATGTAGCAGGAAAAATTCTAAATAATGTTAGTGATTGTACTGTAAACGGTATTGTTAAACCAAATGCTCCTCTGCGTATTGTAACAGAAGGGCTCATACAAAACTGTGAGAAGCTCACTAATAAGGATACTGTCATAATATTAGGTGGTGCAAATGATGTTGCAAAAAATGAAGGTAATGAAGTAATTACCACGTTAAAAAGAAATTTATTTAAATTAGGACATGTCAATGTTATTGTTGTAAACCTACCACATAGATACGATCTTATTGATGACTCTTGTGTAAATGTGGAAACAAAAAAGGTGAACCAAAATATTAGCAAACTTTGTAGTTCTTTTAAGAATGTTACAGTAATTGACGTAAATAACCTGACTCGGGAAAATCATACTCATCATGGCCTCCATTTAAATGGTAGAGGCAAAGATCGCCTTGCTAATGAGATTAGAAAAATTATAATGCATGAACAAAATAGTGCTCAATGCCTTGTAAATCTTAATCCACTTGCCTTGGGTTGGCATCAGTTCCCAAGTCAGGAAAACTTTTAGAGGGCCCCTTGCAATGTATGGATATGAAGGGGCCAACTATGTTAAAACCTATGTTAAAACCTATTTTAAAACCTATGTTTAAACCTATGTTAAAATCTATGTTAAAACCTATGAAATCGCATCTACAAGAATTATCAATATTTCATCAAAATGTATGTAGTATATTTAATAAAAAACATAATTTAGAACATTTGCTATGTCTTTATAAATTTGATATTGTTTGTTTTTCCGAGCACTGACTTGAACATAATGAACTTGACTATTGTCTTTTTTATGGTTATAACTTAGCTTCTTGTTATTACAGAACTATTAGTAAAGGTGGGGGTGTTTGTATTTATACTCTAAAAAATATTGTGAACAAGATCATTGATATATCTGAATACTGCTTTGATAAAATAATTGAATGCTGTTGTATATCTATAAACTCAATACATAGCTGTATTGTTGGTATATACAGACCCCCTGGATTTTGTCATTTTGAATTGTTTTTAAATTATTTTGACTTAATTTTAAAAAAAGTTCTAAGGATACAAAAATATGTGATAATATGTGGTGATTTCAATATAAATTTTAATGAGGAAAATAACACAAACAATATTTTTTTTGTCTACTTAGGCAATATGGTATACATAGAACGATACTTACCCCTATAAGAATTGGCAATACAATTAATACATGTATTGATAATATTCTTACTAATATTAGATGTAGCCCTAGTACTTTGTTTGCAGAAACTATTGATACTGCTATTTCTGATCATTTGGCTCAACATATAATATTAAAATTAAGTGACACTGAACTTAGATCTAATGATGATTCCACTACTCATTTATTGAAAAGATTGTTTAAACTTGATACAATAGATATTTTTTGTAATGAGATCGCACTTGTATTGTGGGAAGAAATCTATAACACTTGCAATCCCAATAAGGCATATAACTTGTTTATAAATACATATTTACTTTATTTTAATCAATACTTTCCCTATTTATGGATAAGCATTAACAATAAGTCCTCTCCTTGGATTAATAGTGATCTTGCCTCTGGATTTGAAATTTTAAATCATTATAAGGAGAAGCTTCTCCGCAACAAAAATTCATACATTCGAGATGATTATAAAAAATTTAAAAAACAATTTAATAAATCTGTTATAGATGCTAAAAAATTTTATATTGAATGTAAACTGTTATCTTCCACCAATAAAAGTAAAACAATGTGGCAAATAATTAATAATGATATGAAATGTTTCAATAATAAACATAACATTTCTTTAATTGATGATGATAAAAATACAATCACTGACAGTTTCCAAATTGCTAATAAGTTTAATGCATATTTTACGGAAATTGCATCCTCTTTAATAAAAAACAATTCAACCATTATAAATACAGGAATATCACCTAGAATACTTGATATTCATTTGCATTTGCATTCAATGTACCTAACACCAGTAGATGAAAATGAAATTACTCAAATAATAAGAGGTATGAAAAATAAAAATTCTGTTGGTCTTGATGATGTTCCTATTTCTGTAATAAAATCATGTGCAGAACACATTAAAAAGCCCCTTGTCTATATATTTAATAAATGTTTAGAAAATGGCATATTTCCTGATAGGCTCAAAATAGCGAAAATTATTCCACTACATAAAAAGGGTGATACAACCTGCATTAATAATTATAGACCAATTGCTTTATTACCAAATTTTTCAAAAATTCTTGAAAAGATTATATTAAAACGGTTGCTTTCATTCTTAAATTGTTATAATATAATTACCAGTAATCAGTATGGTTTTGTTAAAGGCAAGTCAACGGAACAAGCATTGTTCACTTTACTCAATAGTATTTATTCTCATTTAGATAATAAAGTCTTGACAGCTTGCATACTTGTAGATTTAACCAAAGCATTTGATTGTGTAAGCCATGATATTTTATTAGAAAAATTAAGTAAATATGGTATAAGAGGTGTTGCAAACAATATTATAAAATCTTACTTATCAAATCGTTCACAAATTACTAGTATTAATGTGACTTATAATAATATTACCACTACTTCTAGGTCAAAAATTTTGAAAATTGGTATTGGTGTTCCCCAAGGTTCAATTCTCGGTCCACTTTTGTTTTTGCTTTTTATTAATGATTTACCTTTGTTTCTAGATTATGGCCAGACTATCATGTTTGCAGATGATACCTCCATTATAGTAACAGGCCAGACTTTACAGGAACTACAAAAAAGAATTTCCATAACCCTCAACCAAATGCAAACTTGGTTTACTGATAATAGACTGATTCTAAATATTCAAAAATCTTCTATTATATATTTTAACTCTCAAATAAATAGATTAAATAATATTGAAGTGACTATTGGCAATAATATTCTTAATACTGTAAAAACAGCCAAATTACTGGGACTGAATCTTGATGAGAATCTAAATTGGACTAATCATATATCTTTTCTGTGTCGTAGACTTAGTTCTCTTTGTTTTGCCATAAAAACTATTAATACTGTAACTTCACATAAAGCAGTAATGGCTATGTATTATGCAAACATATATTCAATAATGAGATATGGTGTTATTTTTTGGGGAAATTCCTTAAATTGGCTAAAGATATTTAAGCTTCAAAAACGGGTTATTAGAATTATTTATAATCTTAGTAAGACAGATTCTTGTAGGCCTATTTTCCTGAATAACAAACTCTTAACATTTCCAGCCATTTATATATATTCGGTTGTCATTTATGTAATTCAAAATATTAAGTATGTAAAGAATAATGAAATACATAATCACTTTACCAGATCCATTTATAAGAATCATATTCCTTTTCATTCAACAAAAAAATACGAATTGAACCCTTTTTACATGGGCCTTAAACTAATAAATGTTCTACCGATATCCCTGTTAAATACAGCATCCCAATCACATACCATATTTGAACGACATCTCAAAGATTACCTACTACGAATAGCTCCATACTCTGTTAATGAATTCCTCAGTGCATCTACATAAATTGCTGCATTGTTTTTTATTATCATTTTTTATTGTATCATATATTATTGTGTTATAATGTATTTTTTTTATATTGTTTTGTTAGTGTATTATGATGTTGTATTTTATTTATAATGTTATTGACAAAACCTGGACATATGTACTGTCAAATATAGGACGCTAATAAATGAAAATGAAATGAAATGAAATGAAACCAGGGGGGAGGAGCCAGGATTAACTTCTGGATTGGGGGGGGGGGGCGGTTGTCTGGGCCTAGTTTATTACCTGTTTATTACTTCTGAAGTCGTATTATTCAGTATATATTTACCCTTCATGACAAGTGGGGGGGGGGGGGGCACGTGCCCCCGTGCACGCCCTCTAAATCCGCCTCTGCTTAAAATTGTTCGAAGTTAAAAATAATAAGTTTTCTATTATCATTTTGCTTGAATATAAATCACATATGTTTTATGTTAAACAATCGTTTTATAATCCTAACAATCTGCATTTTCCAGTTTTTCCAGAGGGAAATAAGACAACACTCCTTTTTTTTTTTCGCTTTAATTAATCTACTTAAAAAGAAACGTGTTTTACTAAACGAGTTCTAATAAACGATAAATTAAATTATTATATAGGATTAAAATTTTCTACTCTCAGTTAAAAAAAAATATCGTGTTATTCCAGCACTTGCCATGTATGTAATTAAATTAATTGTACGTCGCAATTGTAAATAAATATTGCATGTTTTAAATCAATTATTGCCAACCTTGATTGATAACCACATTGGTAGGACAACAAAGGTCACACCATTATTTACATTTTTTTAAAGTCTTGTTTTACAAAATAAGTTCATCGAAATTTACATTACCTAGACGCTCAGAGTTCTATCTTAAATTTCTTTCTCTGTTATTTGTAATTTAAAAAAATGTTTTCAGCTGAAGCTTGAAAGTTCCGTAACACCGGACGGCACCTAGCGTCAGACATTCGTACTATCTCGGCAAGTCACGCCGCATTCGATTCAAGAAGACGAAAGGGACGCGGGGGAACTCACTTAACAAGGTCGCGGAAAAGCGGTTCGCCAGTGACGCAACAGGCCACGGCAGGAGTGGTCCATTGCTGTTTCTGACAGGAAAACACTGCGTCGCATAGATCCAGGTGAGCGCTACTGCTAAATTATTTTGTCTAAGTGTTCGTGGCAATTGTTTTAAAAAAGTAGTGTTCATTACTATTAATAGACTGTTAAAAGTTTTTGTTGATTTCCAAACCAATTTTGACATAGAACACGTAATTTTGGAGATTTCCTGTCCCGTAGTACCGGACACAAAGTTGTCCCTTAATATCGGAAAGTGATGAGACAAACTAAAAATTATATAAAAAAAAAAATCAAACCTTTCTTACTATCAGATTTATTCGAATTTATTATAAATCATCTTAATATTATCTTAAACCTTGGTCCAGACCAAATTTTTTATACGGCCATGTATATAAAGGAATGGAAAATAGTGTTTAAAGATAAAAAAAAATCCATAACTGACGTAGAAGGCATAATTTGAAATTCGTTCTAAGTTATTAAATGCTGGATGCATTGAGTTAAAAACATTCGAAACATTTTCACTGCGTGGAATATGAGAAAATGTTTCAAAGGTAAGTCTGGAATATTGGAGAACATTTAAAGGATTTTATGTACATTAAGTTCTTAAAATCTTTCCAGGCGTTTATAGAAGTTTCCAGAACATTTTCAGAAGAAATAGGTGCCTTGAAATCTACCTACGCCTGTAAGCTGTTCCGAAAGGGATTTTTGCCTGTGACGGCCCGTGGTGTGGGTAGGGGGGGGGGGATAAGGTGTTATGTCCCGTTCCAGGTCATTATTTTATTCTTACGTTCCACACGGTTAAACTTGCCGACTTTTTGAGTGGCTGAACTTACGCAAAGTGAAAAGAAAAATATAGGTACCTATATAACACATACTTTTTGCATTATGACCTTGCGAAGTTGCTATTTGAACGTTTCTGTGCAGTATGGATAAGGGGAATGGAATGGAATATAAAACTGGAACTTTTTTGGTTGAAATTCAATTTTACTGGCTGCTATGTTCTTTCAGAAAAAAAAAATTAATTTTACCTGCCTTTTAAAATCGTCGGAATTTTAATGATTTTAAAAGACTGAATAAAATTAATATTTTTTTTTTGTGAAATAATTTGAAACCATAACACGCAGTAGCCACCAAAATTGCCCTTGAACCCAAAAATGTCCAGTTATTTATTACGTTTTAGTTCTCATTATCCATACTTCACAAAAACGTTAAAATTGTAATATTGCCAACTAATTATGCTGAAAGTATGTTATATACCTATATGTTTGTCATTTTTTTATGAGCCCGGGAACTCAAAACGGTGTACAAGTTGAACCGTGTCAAACGTAACAATCAAATACTGGCCTGGCACGGGACTTAATTCCGGCCAGCCAATCGCTTCCTTCCACTCCGCAGCTGGGAGGGTATCGAGCGGCAGGACTGGAGCTCGGAGACACTGGACACGACCAGACGAGGCCCATTGGCCCATCTGACCGGCCCGCTTGTTTCTGCCCCTCGGCGCGGGCAGCTGGCTGGTGTCTTGGCGGCGACCGGGTCCTCGCACGAGCGCAGACACGCGAGGCGCGCGTTCCGTTTCCCGGCGCGTGTTAGCAGTGGCGGCCCTGCACTTTGAGGGGCCATGGGGCTAACTACTTTTGCGAGGGCCTAATATTTTCAAAAGTGGTTTTACAGTTTGGGGCAGGGGGGGATAAACTATTCCTGTAATAAATTTTGTAAAACAAAAGCTTTAAATCAATATTTTCAATCCAACCAGAAATTTTTATTTTAACGATGGTTTTGTTAATTTATTTATATCTTAAAACTAAATAAATGAATAACGATTAAAATGAATTTAACGACATTAAGATCCGAATGAATTATATTTACATACTGTAATTAATATTGTTCTTCAATGAAATCAGACTGTAAATACTTCCTACAAACAAACTTTGACCTTATTGAGCTTATTTAACATTATTATTATATAATATGATTATATTATAATGTTAAAAAATAATTGTTTGTCTGTAATGTCAGTTTACGGACCATAGTTTAACCTGACGTCATAACAAAACATTGATGAAATGATTGCATACATTTATGAATAAAATTGAATCATTTTTTATTTAATTATCAATATTTTGTATGGATACAAAGAAGGAGTGAAATGAAATCTACAATTTAATTGATAAATTTACTTTTATTTGTACTCATTAATTCAAATATGTTTATTACTTTAACGAAGAGATTATTTTAACTATAACGTTTAATACGTGTTTCCTATTTAACTTTTTCCAATCTGTTATTCTGTTAATGATAGGACGATGATAGGAAAAGTAGGAAACGAATGGGAGTGTTTCAAGTTTAATGTGCCTCGAAAAAGTCAAAACGATGGTTCTTCCAATCGAGTGGAAGAGAGATAGATGCGGCGCAAGCGTACAATGAGAGTAACGGGACACTGCGTAACGGGACACTGCGTAACGGGACACTGCGTAACGGGACACGTTTCGTGCGTGCAGCCGTGGTTCGTCGATTTATTAGACGTCGTCACGTCAAAAAATACAGTTTAAAAACTTAATCCGAAATCAAAAGTACTTTTCGGCTCTCATTTATGACACAATCATAAGCAGAAGTACATACGCTCATAAGTGTCACGTTTTATTTAAAATTTTCACGTTTTGAAATTTTAGTTTGGGTACTATTGCCACCTACCTGCTTGGACCGTTTTTTGAGCGGTAGGGTGTGATGAAGGGGGAAGTTGCACAATTACACAGCTGTTGCTGGACACATGCTCAATTTTGCTTGATATTTTTTTTGTTTATTTTCTGGGCAATGTGGACGCTATATTGTTTTAAGGGTGATTTATGTTTTTGTGGACAGTACCATTTTCTTTATATATTGTGTGAGAAATGTTAATTATTTAAGATTGTTTAATCATGTTCCAATTTTGTAATGTTAACTACTCAGTTTTAATTCTTTTTTGTACGAGCTAAAACTGTGCAACGATTTGGGGCAATATAATGAAGAACTTTGAAGTTCATCAGATAGCCAAGAATTCGTACTAAACATCGTCTTTTGAAAAGATTTTTTTGAGTATGAACACTGAAACAGCCACTTTTCTGGGAAGGTAAAGGAGGAGGGGGGTAAGCATTTCATACCACTCCCCTCAGATTAAAAAAAATAGTCCTATAGAAAATATGTTTTCGTTATAGCTTCATTTGGCACTCTGTCCTCTGCCGCAAATCCTGGCAACGCCCATGGATAGGCCAGAGCCGTAACCAGGATTTTGTGAAGAAGATGCAGTGTATCCATTATATCATTTTTTATGTTAAGTTTTCTTTATAATTGATTTTTAAAAGAAAATCTTCACACTAAAATCTTAAGGAACAGCAGACTTTTAGAGGTCCAACTTTTCACGTAGAAAATTTAAGTAATTATTTTGCTCGAGGAAAGAACAATGAACAGTTTTTGGGTGTTTTTAATTATTCTTAAAAAAATTAAGAAAATTGATTGATGATTCTGTTAAAACAATTCATAAATTCATATAAATTAATGTTACTAAATACAAGAAACATTAGTGTTAAATTTGTATGAAATACATGCTTGCAAGTAACACGTGTCTTCACTAGGTTTTGTTCTTTTAAATCCTGGAAGGGAAGTAATCGGACCTCCCCTCCCTTCTTAGCAACGCCACCGGATATACCCTTGAAGGTTCCGCCGTTTGCTTTCCGTTGCGGTTCACGCCATGACCCGGAGGGGGGATGGGAAGGGGTGGAGAGGGGGGGGGGGGAATAACCGCAACTGTACAGGAGGAATACAGCCACAAAAATAACTGCGATTGAGAAATGCCAACATAAAAAATTAAGTTTTAAATATAAAGAAAACAATTGTTTTAAACATAATGACAAATAAAAAAAGTAATTCGACAAATAGGCCTATTCTTAGTTCAAAATTTATGGAGTGGGTTATTAACGGAGTGACGTATTGAGTATAATTGCAAAATATTAAACTTTTGGAAACATTTTTTGACAATTTTGAATTAAGTATTTTGACAGCAATTAAATAAGCATGTCTGTCACGTGCACATGTACAGATATGTGCACGCGTGTAATTTTGTGCAATTGAAACTGAAGTTATCATTTTGAACACACACTTTTTGATACGCAGTTTTTTTTTAAGTTTTGAAACCTAAGATAAAGCAATTTAAAATAGTTTTTTTTTGTTCCATATTTGAAAATAGAAAATGTGAAACATTTATTGTGAATATTCCCAGCAACGAACGATAAAAAAAAAAAAAAAAATGGTTTTTCAAGGTAGCCAACATTTTCTTTCTAAAAGTTAACGACTTTTAGGTTGTTAGGTTGCCGATGAAAACCGCGCAGTTGGCTGGTTTACAAAGAAAACAAGAGCGCAAGTTATGGCACTGAGTCGGGAGTTGCTCTGTGGCGGGTCGTTACCACAACCTTTGAATATATATACTGTATAGAAGTCGCCAGTGGATAGGATTTACTCTACGTTTTTCAGAAGCGTATGATGAGCAGCTTGGGAACTTCACCGCTGCAGTGCGCTGCCGTAACGCCCTGTATTGTCTTAGTTCTTATTTACACGTTAGAGCGCAGCACTGTCGCCCGCTGTCATTCCCCGCACCCCCCATCTATCATTCACAGCAGCTCAAGGTCGTTCAACGGGAGGGGGAAGGGGTGTTTGAAGAGTTCGACACTTGTCCGCTAGGGACCACCACAAGTCGATGCCCTAGAGATGGTGGCGATTGCGGCGGTGAATTAACCAACTACCTCAAAACCGTATTAGAAATTTAAACCTGGGCTGGCGACTTCTATACAGTATATATATTCAAAGCCACAACGCCGAAATACCATAACGCCGAATGTCAAAATTGACCACAACGCCGACAGGTAGAAAACTGCTGTGTACCACAACGCCGAAATAACAACTGAATGAATTTGTGTGTGTTTCTTAAATGTACGTTAACGCCGAAATACCACAATCAAACCTAACCTTACCTAACCTAACCTAACCTAGCCTAACCTAACCTAGTCTAACCTAACCTAGTCCAACCTAACCTAGTCTAACCTTACCTAGTCTAACCTAACCTAGTCTAACCTAACCTAGTCTAACCTAACCTAGTCTAACCTAACCTAACCTTTGTGGCAGTCCTGCAATGACTTTTTTCGGCGTTAGTGTATTTCGGCGTTGTGGTAATTCGGCGTTGTGGTAATTCGGCGTTGTGGTAATTCGGCGTTGTGGTACACAGCAGTTTTCTAGCTGTCGGCGTTGTGGTCAATTTGGCATTTCGGCGTTGTGGTACACAGCAGTTTTCTAGCTGTTGGCGTTGTGGTATTTCGGCGCTGTAGTGCGTCCCCCTCTGAGGCCGCGATAGTCGCCCTGGGCGGGCGCGGAGGGCTCGTCGAGAGAGGGATTGAAGGCGTTGGCGGGTGTCGCGGAGGAGAAGGAAGGGAAGACTGGTGACGTCACTTCCCCTGTCGGTAATTGCGCTCCTTCGCGACAGCCCTGCTGCGCGGAGGCGTATGCAGATGAGTCACGAGCGAGCAATTGTCGCCACACGCTCGCCGCCGGCCGTCTTCCGAACTCTTTCCTCGCGCGCGTTGCGTGCGCTCGTCCTGGGAGATGAGTCACTGAAATTGTTTGTTTTATTTATTTTTGACGTTATACTTATTTGGGTGCGTTACGAAAAAAAATGTGTGGATAAATTTTTCCAATGCGCACGGAGCGTGGATAAAAAAAAAGGTTAACATACAAATAAAAATTATATATGTGCTTAAAATTCATAAAACTTAGTGATTATTTAAGTATCACAAAGCTCCCACAGAGAATGATTGAAAGACACGTCAGGAAGTTAAAAATAAAGCGTCTGTAATTTTTAATCATTTTATTTTTTTTATGTGGCTCTCCTTCAGATTTACCGAAACTTGTTACGAAGCAGAGATACCGCGTCATCTGTGAGAAGTCATAAAAACTACAACGTTTTTTATGTTCTTCCAATTTTTTTTATCGATTATCATTGTATGATACCACGAAAGTGGTTGAATTCTCAGGAATTCCCACACCCCCTTTTCCCCATTTCTTTTTTTGATCTCGATACGCCCTTCAGGGCCGGTGCAAGGTAAATTGGCACCCTAGGCGAAACCCTGAATACCCCCCCCCCCCCCCGCCACCCGCTGGACACCACCCCAAAAATTTTTCCTTGCCTCAAAATACATCACGTATGCCTAAGATTTTGTCAACAATAAAATGTAATCAGGCTTGTGTTTTTTTTTACTTTTTTGCTTATTACAAATCATAAACAGGCACCGTGGACTTTAAATAATTACTTATATCAATATAAACATTTTAAACTGTTACAAAAATCAATTTTCATCTAGTTCCAATAATCGTTAAACATATGATATCAGCTGTTATGTGTCGTGCTGCGCCGCCCCCAGCTACTTGGCGCCCTGGGCGGTTGCCTAGTTCGCCTGTGTGGACGCGCCGGCCCTGACGCCCTTGCAACGCGGTAATACACTGTTAAAAACTGTGTCTTATGGAAAACCTTTTTGTGTATTTTAAAGTTTTCTGCTTATTGCATCCATGTTGCATGTAGGCCAAAATATGGGCAGTGTACAACATACAAGTGCCGTATACGGAAATGACGTGTCGGTCAACCTCACTCGCAAAACTCTCGGGCCTCGGGGTCTCTCTTCCCCTCTCCCCACCCCCAAAGGCGGTTCCCCCCACCCATTTTGTGAATCCTACATATTTACGTCCTTGATATCTACACTAGCGTAGGGACAATGCCAATTTCCACAAGGAAACAGTTCTAACTGTTGTTCCTGTAGTAAACTGTTTAATATTATTTGGGTGTATTTTCCTCAACATTACTTTTAAATGATCTAATTTCCACGGGGTTGTGTCTGGTTTATTTCATGACTGGTCATTCGTTCAAACTCATTCGTTTTTTCACACTGGCATAGAAAGTTTGGCAGCTCTGCCTTCAGGGGATGGCCACGCATGGATGCTACGTGAAGTCATTTTTGTCCAGCTGATGGGCGAAATGTCGTGTTTGCATTCTGGAAGCGATTTTTAACTGATTGCATTTAATGACAGCAACGGCGATAATCATAACCGAATCATCAGAAGGGTGAGTTCACAATTAAAAAAAATAACAGTAACAGCAGGTCCTGTGCACAAGATATGACCGCCATGTTTTCTGTCCTGATTCACAACAGCGCATAGGACGGTCGTGTGCACGGGAGGGAAATGAATATATTTTATTTCTGTTACGGATGCATGGTGCAACAGCCAGTGAGAGAAGAGTAGGGTTATATTTTGGCTGGACTTGAGAACAATTTATATTGATTAATAATATTGTGGCGAGAAATTGTCGAGATATTGCAATGTTCAGGCAGTTCCTGATTCAAAAAATAAATTATAGCAATTACTTAGAAAATTTCGTGAGTTACAAATGTAAATAAGAAGAACTAAAGAGAAAGTTTCGTGATTAGAAACGTTATCTAATCATTTTATATAGCCCAAATTAATTTATATGTTGAAATACTGCGTTCACAAATTGATGGTCAATTGCCATGGTATAATCATTTGGTAGTTAATGTAGTTATTTACTAGCACTACCAACAGACGTCAGATATATCGCGAAATTTCATTGGCTGAAATTAACAGTAATTGCGAACCGATTTTGTACAAGTCGTGCGCATGGCCTGCTGCGCACTCGCTTATGTTTTTTTTTTTTTTTTTTTTTCATTCATTGTGGTCCCAACTTCAGCCGTTGCCAAGCGCCATTTCAGCGATGTTTTTGGATGTTGCGATGTCACGCCTCAGCTACGTCACAGCGAGATATCTCCTAACTCCACGGTCTGTGCAAACCTATGATTCAGGCGGCCGTGACTCACTCCAGCTGGGGTCATAGCTTTACCGTCGGTGGTCTGAGTTTACAGTCTTTATCTGCGGAGTCCCAAGTCCTCTTCCATATCGCCAGTGGTACGTGGCTCCGATGTGGCCCGGCAATGGCGAATGTCTGTTAAAAGATATATTTCAGATTATCTAAACAAAAGACTTTATATGCTGCTTGGAATGTAACAATACCAATAAATTACCCACTTTGTGTAATTAAATATAGTCTTGAACGAAAGACACACAGGATACATATTGAGTATATCCTTATTAAGACTTTCAATGAAATTCAATAAAGTATTTTAAATATGCTTTAATCAAAATCGGATGTAATATAACCGTTTAAAAAGTGTATTTTAAAATTATGTTCGTAAACGTACATCACTTTGATATCTTGAAGAGTTTTTAAATAATGTATGTGTTCTTTTTTTCCTAACGCTCCGCACACCGTTTGCGCGCCCCGGGAGGCAAGGCCCAATTTCAAGTCATTATTTAATATCTAAGTTAAAAACTGGTAAACATGTATATTTCTTCAATGGTTCAACTTTCAATAAATGACCAATATATACGTCACATGTACAACAGCAAAAGTCCTGATTCAGAGGGGGGAGAGCGCGGATCTCAGGAGCTGAGCTAACCCCTATCCACTAAAATCGAGACTTTACGTGGGTCATAAGCACTGGTCTTCTTTTTTTTTTTTGGACTTTTTGCATAATTAGCTGCCAACATTACTTTTTTTAAAAACATTTTTGGGCCGGGTGAATAAGGAAAATCAAATGGAAAACAGGATAAAACCTTTTTAGCTTCTCATACTGGCGACTCAAAGAAATGGTTGGAATTGATTATTTAACTTTACCTGGTTTTTCAAATTTTGAGGATTTTGGCAGACAAGCTATATATATATATATATATATATATATATATATATAAAGACAAGATATATATATATAAAACCAACCATTTCACGAAGCAACCAGCAGCATTAACAGTTAAACCTCAATGAAATTCAGTTTTTTAAATCGATATTTCTTCACATTTGTTCGGCCCAAAAAAGTTAAAAATGCATCTTTGGCAGCTAATTATGCAAAAAAGTATGTGATGTGTATATATATATTTTCATTTCGTGAAAGTTAAATAATTTAAAATGCATACAAGTTAGTCTGTTATTAATGTGAATACAACGGGAGGCACCCTCTTGAGGCCCCGCCTACCCGGGCACACACACGGTGCGCAGAGCTTCAGGAAAAACATCTTGGGTTGGAAACAGCTCAAGACAGTGGGGTCTGCTTACGTAAGGAATTTAAGAATTCGCTGAGGGTTTGAAATTAGTTATGATTCCGGGTTAAGTTTCTAAACTGTATTTTTATAA
The DNA here is from genome assembly GCF_032445375.1 of Bacillus rossius redtenbacheri. Lineage (NCBI taxonomy): Eukaryota > Metazoa > Arthropoda > Insecta > Phasmatodea > Bacillidae > Bacillus > Bacillus rossius. The sequence continues at coordinate 67,077,349 of NC_086333.1, read as the reverse complement.
GAGTTAAAATGGCTAAAAGTAGGGTTTTTGGAGTAATATTTAGGCATAAAACAACCGGTGCAGAATCTTGAAAGCACTTAAAGGGACTTGCATTACTCCTTGACCCTCATTTCTACGCCAGATAACGTTAAGGTCACCGCTCAAATTTCACAGTTGTCCTATGCATCGATGAGAAGACTGCGCGCCAGTTCAGAGGCAATACCGCGCTCATCATCCCGCCTCACTGACACAGATACACCCCTGACTGGGCTCGCACATAACCGCGAAATCGCAAAGCCCTGCCTTTTGTCTTCCTCGCCTGCTTCGTTTCCGCTGAAGGGGGCTTCCCCCCCCCCCCTTACCAAACTTTCCACCCACACGAAGGGCCACGCTTCATTGGAGCTCATCAGGCCAATTGCGGGTCTCCTCCCACTCGCTGCAGCGGTAACGAGATTACACTCGCGCAGCGCGCCGGAGACAGCGACCTGCCGTCCGACCCGGGAGACCTAAGATGCACATGAAGTTCTGCCATTCCCGATTACACCCGAACAATTCACCTTCGGCCAACTTCGGGATTTGTTTTATTTCTGCGCAGGAAAAATTAATTCAAATATTACAAGTTGTCGGTTAGGTTAGCTACATTAAAACACTTTAAAACACTATGGACGGTTAGTTAGGTTAGTATAGCTACATTAAAATAAACAGAGAAATATAAATATATATTAAATAAACCCGAGGTTGGCCGAAGGTGAATTGTTCGGGTGTAATCGGGAATGGAAGAACTTAATGTGCATCTTAGGCTTCCCGTACGATCCGCGATCAGACCCGAGCACACCCGAACCTACATCGTGCAGCTTCGCGGTCGAAATAAAAATAATACTAATTGAACCTACTGAATTAGAAGCTGTAGTGTCTATGAGCCAACAACCTCCCGATGTAAGACCACGACTAAAACTAGTCAATGAACAAACTCCTCACATAAATGTCGTTAAATATCTAGGCGCGTGCACGGACAGTTAAAACTACTATGGCGCGATCACAAAGACGCGAAAATAAAATCAGCTTCCACTATGCTCATGACCCTTTACCCAGCGTGAAATAATCAGTTATGTTCTTAGACCGGTTACAGATTGGATGGAACCTGTTAGTGAATAATAATAACATCATTAAATTGTAACAGTAACAAGGTAAAACAATAGTATAGATATATTTTTTCATGCCTTGTCTTGCCAACAATTTGGATAGGTAAATATCTCAAAACTAAAATTATAGCGAAAAAATGAAAAATCCACGATAGCAAGCCTAATGCACCTTTAACTAGTATATGCAAGTGCTCCTTAAAGTTAATTAAGTTATTCAGAGAGCCTTAATTTTTTTGTTTGCCACTACACAAAACATATTGTGGGTATTCACTCAGCAAAATACATAACGGTGGCAAAATAAAATCATTTAGTAAAGATCAGAAAATAATATTTTTTTAAACTACGAAATGTAACTGTGGCTAGCAAAATGGCTACCACAAAGTATGTTTGCAGGGTGAACGCCCAGAAAATATTTTGAAAGGTTACACTTTGTCTATTTAGCTGATATAATTTTGCAAAATACTTTTTTTGCCCAGACGCTTATCGCAGTAACATTTTTAGTACATTTTACAAGCAATTTATTTGGAAAATAATTGCCAAACTATTTTTTAGGGACTACTTATAATTTTAAAAAAAATATTTTAATATTTTCTCACATACTGATGGGGTACTTTGTTACCGATATATTACAATTTTGGGGTACTAATGCCACAGGCGTAATTCGGGGGTGGCCAGGGGTGGCATTTGCCACCCCAGAATTGTCAAACGCAGTATTTAGCCACCCTATTTTGAAGTAAAAATATCAATAATTTTACGAACAATTGTAAAATAATGTTTTACAAGCATAAAAAACTAACCATTTAATGCTATTTTTCAAAACCTCCTTCACGTGGGGACATCCCATACCCCCAGACCCCGATACGCATTGCCACTCCAGTTAAATGTTCAAATTACGTCTCTGACTGCACCCTTATTTATTTGCATATAATAACCATTTGAAGAGACATAAAAAAATTCTTATTATGTTTTTATAAATGGGCTTAGTTGCAAACCGTTATTCAATTTTGACACGCCCCGAACGACCATAAAGTTTGAAATGAACCAAATCATTGGACAGGAAAGAAAAAAACTCACGTTTTCAGTAACCTATAGGATAGACGCCACAGTCCTCGGCATTATCAGACGCATGTCGCAGGTACATTGGCTGCCGGCTGGTGAGACGTCTCGACTGGGTGTCTCGACTTGAGGGTGTCTCGTAGGCCAGGCTGTGTTCCTGATAACGGAATCAGCTTAGATGTTTTTAAATGTTATTCTATTGCAAAATGAATCCGATCCCTACAAATCGCATGCAATCCTGCCGGTACAAGAATACAACGCGAATTTTGCTGGTCTCTAACGATTAGTTTGGTATATTCCATAGAAATGGTATTATTCGATCCATTCTATTTGTGGATTTCCAAGTGAAAAGTAACATTCCCAAGAATGTGTCAGTTTGTTTGTGGAGTGAGCGGGCCCCGTCGGGGCGGCGCCGGGGGTTGGTCGCGGCAGGGGTTGGGGAGGGGGTAGCCGCGGAGTGGTGTGATCCGGCCGAACACCAATAATAGCTCGCGAACCTCGGCACCAACAGCGCAGTGAGCGAGCAGCATCCCGCGGCGAAAGAGCGCTTCGCAGAGGTAAGGGCTCGGCACACTGTTCAAACCAGGGTGTGGCCACTTCTGCGTACATTAGGTACATGGTGAGTGTGCGAGGCCGTTTATTTCCCTTCGGCCAAGTTTTGCGCCGTACATTGGTTAGACACCCAATACATTAGCTGCGGTGTTGTACTTGCATTGTTAAAAAAAAAAAAAAAATGTTAACGACTTTTCTTTGTAGGCGAAATTACAACAGCCCGTCGATCACGTGACCCGCAGCCGATCTGATGAGCCGAAAATTTCTATTTGTCCGTCCGTCAGAAACTTGGCAATCTCTAACTTTTCACGGACGGACGGACGGATGTATTAAATCTATGGTTTTGTACGCAGCAGTCAATTGTTGCCGGAACGTAGACCTGTGGTGTTTGTGCAGGTCGTTCAGATGTCTCGTGTAATAACATTGATGTTCTTCAAAACTCACGTCCGAACAATTTTAATCGCGACTCTGAAATTTTCCTAGTAAATGCAAATACAATACGCACAAAAAATTTTTTTACACGAATAGCAAACACCATCTGTACAAATCTCCAAGATAAAAACGTGGATTGTTGGCAGCACTTATTTGGGAAAATATTCTGACGGACGGATCAATGCAAGTTGTAAATCGCTTGGCAAGATGCGTGGCTTTGACGGACGTAAGAGTGAAGGACGAATTATGGGCGGAGGCGACGGACAATTATAATTCCGCCTTATGAGAGAGGCTGTTTTTAAGAAATTCCCACTTACTAACCATCATCTGACGTATTCAAGCACCATTTCAGCAATTTTTTTTGGCGGAACAATATGGCGATGGCGAGGTAAAAAATTGAATTCAACTACGTCACAGCATTCCCTTTCCTGACAATCCCAAACTTCATGGTTGAAACCTTTTAAACGATTCGCCTTGAATTTACCATGGAGGAAAGATGCGAAGGTGTTGGTTTTATGCAATCTTTGCCATGTTAATTATTCAAGTCAAAATGAAAACGATCACCCTGTTTGGATAGCACAACTTTTCTTATCATACAGTAGTATAATTTATCTTAGTTACAATTAAGTTTATCGCAAACTCCTTGCAGATGTGTTACTGACATATTCATGATGGCATTTTTTTAACGTTTGTTTTTAGCGTGTTCCAATCATGCTATAAAATAAACTTCAATCTTAAGCGTTTATACAGCTACGGTTTGATTCTTCTAACCAAATTGTTAAAGTATCTTTCGAATCTTTGTCTCCAACTATATTTGACAATAGAGAAGGAGGGGTAGCATTGGACACAAAATAGCTTCCAATTTTCTCCATAAAATATATTTGGATAATGACCTCAAAAAATGTTTTAAATAATTTTACACTAGCAAAGTTAATTTTTGGTCTGGGCTATCTCGAACTATTCGATTACAAACTAATTTTAAAATTAATTAATGATCATCATTCTGGATAGAATTTTTTAGACTTGTTATGCTTTATGTGAATTTTTTGACTTTTAAAAATCTGTACATTAAACTCAGTAAAATACTCGTTACACAGCGTTATATTATAAAAATATTTAAAAATTTTAAAAGTTATAACACATAATTCGCTTTTTACATATAGAATTATTTCGCATACGAAATTCGTTTTAACATTATTTTATTGTTTATAACTTTTTAGTCCTCTTTAATACCATGTTTTCTTCGCCATTTTTAATATTTGTGATGGAAACTGTGCTGTGCATTATTTTCTTTGGTTGATTGCATCCATTATATTTTATAACCCGTCATATTTTCAAAACTTGTGGTGGAAACTCAAGTCAACCAATTTGTACATGGCTGTGCTTTTGACGTTTCAGTGACGTCATAAACCTCCAACTTTATCTGAGAAAATCTTATGGACGGTGTTGAAAGCGAAAGTTTAACAGTGTGTCAGGGCCTTACCCAGGGTGATTTCAACTTTAGAAGAGACAAGCACACTCCCTGGACTTTTATCTCCACTAAATTCACCAAGAAAACAGGTTAAAAATTACCCAAGAATCTTGTTTACGGATATAGGCCTATTTGTAAATTTCCAGTTACTGATCGTACTTCCTCTGAACTTGAACTCACAAGATTCGTATTTAATATTAACAAACCTAAAAACAAACGTGTTGATTCTACGGTGAAAAAGTCCCAAACGATCATGTTTACGCTGTTTACAGCGGATCTCGTAACTAGGAGTTCGGGACCCGGTGTGGAATATAAGATCCTGCCATATTGAACAACGAAGTACCTTTTGTTCAACGGGGCGCGCTCTTCGTTGGAAAGCCCGTAATTGGCTGTAGTTTCTAACACTGCGAGCATCTCCAGTCACCTGCTCCGGAACGTATCTCTCAACTCAGGGGATTCCAAATTGTGCGCCGCGGAGTTTTTTTTTTTTGGCACCAAACAATCACTCACTCAATTGTCTGACCTAAATGTTAAAATATATTGTAATATTATTTAAAACTCACATTATATCTAAGGTTTCTGAAGAATCCGAACCAGCAAATTGACCGCACGTTTCAAGTATTCGTGATTTCGTTGATACGTATTTTACATCAGTTAAATATTTTTTTACAGGTTTCTTTTTCTTAATTTTTATTTCTATTTTGCACGTATGAATTTTTCCCAAGACATAAAGTGCAAAAACTGCAGTGGCATATGTCCAAGAAATTGTATTAAATCCTAATTCACCATCGCACGAATCATTTAAAGAACGTGTAAAATGACGCGCTCCTTCGGGAAAACATCCCCGGAAGAGAATATGTTTTTATTTTTATTCTTCGGTAGTACTCGCCGCTCTCGCTAGATGTCGGCTGCTCTTCGCTGAAGAGCGCCGGGAGCTAACGCCCAATTAGCGGCGAGGCAACTGCAGGGTTGGCCTGATCCCGAGTTGCCGGGGGTCAACCAACAGGCCCGAGTCGTCGGCTGCACGTGACCTCTCTGTCGTAGGAGGAGGAGGGGGGGGGGGGGCAAGTTGTGCGACGAGACAGGACTGGTCAAGTGGCGACGAAACTCGACACCTGCTCGTTTCAAGGCGCGCCCACGAGCCTTAATTCTCCCTCGGCGAAACTCGCGATGAATGCACGTTTCGTTCTTCTTCGCGCGCGTCTCACATCCCGTTCTCAAAACTACCCACACACTTGGCCCGGTATTCCAAGGGGCCTAGGTGTTGAATATTGCTAGAGCCCCGGAATTTTCGCGCATTCATTTAGTTGCAAGCTAGAATGCAAACCTCCACACTGTCGCACTGTGTTCATGATTGGACCGCAGTTATCTGGACACGCCCCTCTACGACCGTGAGCCAACGATGTCCAGCTAGGAGAGAAGTAAGCGAATCAGGTAGTGTCAAATAACAAGGATAAAAAGGTTCTCGCTAAGAAATTTAACCAATGGGAAAGTAAACATGGGTCGAGCACACCTATAACTTTGAATTCTATCCTGAGGCCAGAGGAATCCGCGAAATTTCCGGGACTCTAAATATTGCTACAACTGTTCCCTAACCGTATCCCTAGCGGAAACGGCCAGTCCTTTATTTTTAGGGAACAGATTTCGATGTCCTATCCGTAGAGACCGGAAAAATTCGCGATTTCAGTGACCTACAGGATGGACTCCATGATCCTCTATGCACTCGGGCGAATTGCATCTGCTCATTGGTTACTGACCCGCAGCAGCTGTTAACTGGGATGCTCGTTATTCGCTACTTCTTTTGTTTACATTTTTTCATTGGTCCAAAGTCCTTCAGATATACTGTGGCCCAATCACTGAAGCAGGAAAATTGCAACCTTTTTGGATTCTAGCCTATCGTGAAATGAATGCGCGAATTTTTCCGGTCTCTACCTATCCGTGACCTGCGTGTTGCCCAAATTCCGCTCATGCGCAGAGCTCACTTGTCCGTTGATTTCGTCCAGATGGCGGACCCACGTCTGGCGGCCTTAACTCGTATATTGCAATTTTTGTGATCATCGGGGGAACGTACCAAGCGTGTTGTTTGTGCCAAAAGAAACTTTACGATATCGAAACTATCATGGAATATATTTGGTACGCTTTGATGGTCATGACAAGAAATAATCGCAACTTAAAAAGTACTTGAGGAAATTAGAATAATACCGTATAGTTCGTGCGACGGTGCTGCTATCTCTACGATTTTTGCCACAACAATTGTATCTGTGGTTGCCGAACGTCTGCTGGATTGCGTTGGAAACCAGTTTCTAGCCTCGCGCAGGGAAACCGTTCATTAAAACCACTTCCGATCTGTTACCTTGCTGGGATTCCGTTTGGACACGTTCTGGAATACGGCCCGCGAGTTAGGTTACGATCGTATCCCAACAAGGCAATGCTTTATCGCTACTTTACCCGAACGTCTTGGAATACCGCCCTTAACTTTACTACGAAATCGACCTCGCAATACGCGACGCGATGTAACAGCAACTATCGTGTTTTTGTGAAAATTATGTTTTTAACCGCGCGCACTGAAATAAATTTTTGTATATTTTAAAAGGAAAATCCTTGGAAACCCTGTTGCCAAGGATATTACTTGTAAAACTACAAGGCAGAGCTTTGTACCATGTGCGATTTTGCAAGGCCCTGCCTTGTATTTTTGCAAGAAATATCCTTGGCAACAGGGTTTCGAAGAATTTCCCTTGTAAAAGTACAAATTTTTTTTAGAGTGCGGAAAACAATAATAAACGATAGTTTTTATAGCCACTACAAAAGCACCACACATATGACAGCCATCAATATATACGAATTTTTCAAATTACATGTTGGAGAAATACGTTTAATATAATATTTTTAGTTTAAAATTCATTCAAAAAATATCTGTGCGTGAACTCATTTCAAAATTTATAAGCACAACCTTTGAAAATGTACGATTGATAATAATATTACCCACAAAACAGAAAAAAACAACTTTCAAAAATAAAATTTTGAAGCTCATTTCAGTAAGGTCGCGCTCGCGATGCGATGGAAATACAAAAATCTTTCTTATCGGAAAGATTTTCGCGCCTACGAAATTTTATCGCTTTGAAGTCACCGTATGGTTGGACGTGATTTTTAAGGAGTTATTTTATTCGCGCTCATCGCGTCGCACCCGTCACGCTACTGTGATCCTAGCATAACACTTTAGTTCGAAAGTTCTATGAAGCCCATCTAGTCCAAGTAGCCTTTACGTGCCGTAGTTGGCAAGCGTACCTACCTGCCGTGCTTTGCTTTGATGAAGCAGTTGGCAACTGTGTTGCAGGGCGAGTAGACAATAATTGCCCAAATCTTTTAATAATTGCTTCCGCCAGTGGGTGACCACGTCTGCACGATTAATTTGGTACCTAAGTGTGTGAAACCGGTGTGACAATACTCACTTTATGATGGCATTTTTAACTCTTCTGTTTGTGATCAATTAACTGTATTAAAGTTTTAAATGTCTTCACGACATTTTGACACTGAGGTTAAAGAACAGAAGTCGGCATGTTAGACCCGTTCCACAATGACAAGGAAACGGAGACGGGTCACGTAAGACGGATTACACTGAACAAAGTTTCTACAATGACACGCAGACGGAGAGGGACCCGTACGGATAATGCTGAGCTCTTCCGTTTACGTTGCTCCGAGCTGAGTAGTTGGCTGCGGTGATAGCCGTGTTTTTTAAATACGTATAAAATATAAATAAGTTTAAAATACGCTTATATATGTGTGTAAATTCTTCCCGTTCTGTGACTCGAAGCATAATATATATTTTTTAATTAAATAAATATTTTGTAACCTAGAAATACAATTTATTTGGTTGCAATTTGTTATGTTGCCGTGCACTTTGGAAAGAGCAGAAGCCACAGTGAAATGTTCCGAGAGATCCGTTTCCGTTTTTGTGTCATTGCAGAAAGGGCGAAACATAACGAGAAAAAATAATAATAATAATAATAAGATGTGAACCACTACATAATGCAATAAGAAGATTGGAGAGGGAAACTTTTCCCGATTTTTGCAATAACATTTGCACCAGTTGTTCACGATAAAGGACGATAAAGAAAATTACGTCCGACGGTGGCGTGTGTACAGATGATGACGGCGGGCGTGGCGACTTGTGCTGGCCTTGTAGAACCGGGGAAGGACGCTCAAGATGTAGTTAGTGTAATGTGGCTTCACTTTGGTAGTTTTAGGGCCAGTAGGGGGAAAAAAGCAGCCAAAGCCAAGATAGTAAACTGTATGAAAATTTAAAAATTAGGTGTGCCTAAACAAGTTCCTTTAAAGCTTTTAAACAAACTTCTAGCATCAGCCTTCATGCAACTACGTTTCGTTTTGTTAGCCATTTGCTAAACATAGTGATTTCCAACTTAAGCACACTAACTGAATGGCAGCCTGTAGGACGAAGAGTACTGTCACCCGCCGCCAGGTGCGCATGTGTCACTGGTACCAACCCAGACGCGCACAGGCACCAATGCTGGCCGCAAGGTCCAAGCTCCCGACCCCAGCGTGGTTGAGACTTCCTGCCCCGACCAGCTCTTCAGCTGCTGAACCTGCCTGCTCACTGCCTGCACTACTTCACCCCGCATGAATGAACCCGGGGTTTTCCCTGTGTCTGTGCAGGTTTTACCTGACCACAACTTAACTAGCTATAGTCTAGAAAATGGCTGAAAATCAGCATGATTAGACGTACAGGCTTCGGCCTGAAATGCACTTAGTCTTCCCTAATCCAGACCATTCCCAAACAAATAAACTTAGTTTTAGTTAGATTAGGATAATAAAAAAAAAGACACCCACTCCGTAAGTCTACGTGTTTTTGTTTTTTTGTTTTTTGTAATGATAATACTGGAATTACATCAGTTTTCTCAGTTCGATAGCACTTGTCTCTGTGTGCTAAGCGCTTTCTGCCAGACACCATTGACGTCAGACCATTTGACGGGTACTTACGTCCAGAAGCCATTATTTTATTTATGTGGGGTTTCGAGTAGTCCTCACTTTATACTTACTTGTGCTCGTAACATTGCACGAATCCACGACGGGATTTTGTACGATGCAATAGTAAAGACCTGTAAGAATCGCGTCATTGGTTGTAGAGAGGCTGGGATTTCATACCATTATTCTCTTGAACGGCATTCAATAATTTATTTCGCGACAGGATAAATATCTAACATGTATAACTCTAACACAATTCCACTCAACTGTAATTATTTTTTGTAAACGGTACAGTAATAGTCATGTAAAACTACAGCTATTTGTAAATTTGTACATTTACACGGAACAAATTATCACTACAAACTAGTGTCCGCAGGAAACGGATTCTTATCTGGGCATTTGTGCTTTGTGTTTTCCCAGTACCTCCAATGGTTAAAGTTATTTGTAAACCTTTCCCTGAATAGCTTTCCAGTATTAACTACGCAACTTAATTAACAAAATAAACTCAAATTATTTAATATTCGATTATATGTAACCTTAGTTAAAAAATATATGATTCAATGAAATATTATTAAAATATAAAATTTTGTGCCAGTTTTCGTACGAAATACTCAGTATTATCTGAGAAAACTTATTTCATATATGCAAAAATAACCATAGCCATATGTTGTACAAAGTTCCGATTTCTTTTTTGTAGTATTACAAACTATTTCTTGGCAGCTGGTTTCCAAAGGAATCTTTTGCAAAAGTGCAGAATATTTTTCTTATATGTATTGGCTACGATTTTACAGGCAATACTCCTGGGAAATGAGAAACCCTCAACCAGAGAAGTGTTGAATCACAGGCTACCCAGCTGAGACAGCTCATAGTCATAAGTCAGCAACCAATGAACTGGTGTTATCTGCCCAAGTTTACAGATCACTGTGTAGTCTACCCTGAAGGTCATCGAAACCGTGAATTTCTTCAGTTTCTAGATATAAGTAAGTTATATGCGACTCGGAAGAAAATCCAACCAAATTTTTACTAAAGCTGTGTTAGTGTAATAAATAGTTATATTAATTAAAATGTAAAATGCACCGACTGAAAACTTTCTTATAATGTAAATCAGGAAAACAATCTAGTTTAATTGTAATAAAGCTTTTATACATGATTCAAAAAAGGGTAACATTTTGTCTAACATTTAGCAGAGATGATTATAGTTTATGTAAAACTGATGTTAATCATTTACTCACAGTTTATTGTCCATTGTCCTTAAGTTTCTGAGTTTTGCAAAACTCCCACACGTAGAATTATAAGGCAATTTTAGTCTTCTCTTACAATGTGAGGTACAATGATAATGTTTTCACTCTTCACTGACCACACAACAATAAATTAACTGTGGTTTAATGCACTGTAGACAAGCACAGACGTACATATAATGTCCATATTGTTTTTGTACGCCATATAAATAAATTTGAACTGAATTTAGACGAGCACAGAGAGAGAAATCATACTTAATGAAATTTTAATTACAGAACTAAAATATATCCGACATTCTATGTATCCTACAGTACAAATAACAATCTAAATTATTATTTACACAGTATTAATGTGGGTAAATATTGATGCGGCATTTGAGTTTTACTTTGGATTATTTGTAGACAATTTTTCGAATATTTTTAATAAGATTTAAGTTAGTTTGTTGTCATACCTAAAACTTAAGTGCAATTAGATTGTTGCAAATTAAAATTCATACGTAAAATATGAAGAAGACGAATTATTAACTTTGAATGCACATCTCTGGACGGATGCAGTGATACTTGGTGGACATATAGTGTATTTACGTCCACTGCAATTTAACTTTCTACGCTGACTGCGTAAATACTAGGGATAGAACAGGGCTTGCATACAGAAATTCTCTGGTTTCAAAAGAAAATATCAGCTTTTCTCTTTAAGGTGTAGGGTCAAAAATGTGAACAGTGCTAAAATTCGATTCAAACATAGCTTAAGTTGATTAGCCCAAGCTTTCTATAAAAACAAAATATAAAATAAGAAAAAATGTTTAAAGGTATGTGATGCAAGTATAATTTGTACTCTCTCTGTCTCAAAATATGCTAAATGACTATTTACAAAGAATTTGTAATCCTGCCGTATCAAACTTTTCCCCCCCTGCAAATCAGCAAAAAACTGAATAATTAATCTGGTTGCGTCACTGTGTAACGGAATGTCGGCTGAGCCAACATACAAGTTACTACACCGACCTTTGAAATCACACACGTTCATCGTAATTCATATATTACTGCGTGGGACATAAACTGAACTGTAGGAGTGAAGAAATAGGATGTGTGACTCAGCTGGACTGAGTCACGTAATGTCAGTGACAAAGGGATAGGAAAGGTACAATAGGTACCAAGGAGTTAAAATGGAGCAGGCTGTGTGTTTAAGTGGCACTAAGTCACGTAAGGTCAGGTAAAAAGGTTTCGCAAAGTAGTAAGTAGAACTGAGGAGAAGAAAGTAGCAGAATGTGTGACTCGGCGGGACAAAGTCACGTAAAATCAGAGACCAAGCGATGGGAAAGAAACAAGAGGTACCAAGGGGTTCGAGAGAAGAAGGACGTGTGACTCAGCGAGAAGATGTCACATAATGTCAGAGACAAAGAGATGGGAGAGGAACAAGAGGTGCCGAGGGGTTGGAGAGAAGGACGTGTGACTCAGCGGGACGAAGTCACGTAATGTCGGTGACAAAGAGAGGGGAGAGGAACAAGAGGTGCCGAGGGGTTGGAGAGAAGAAGGACGTGTGACTCAGCGGGACGAAGTCACGTAATGTCGGAGACAAAGAGAGGGGAGAGGAACAAGAGGTGCTGAGGGGTTGGAGAGAAGAAGGACGTGTGACTCAGCGGGACAAGGTCACGTAATGTCAGAGACGAAGAGATGGGAGAGGAACAGCAGGTGCCGAGGGGTTGGAGAGAAGAAGGATGTGTGACTCAGCGGGACGAAGTCACGTAATGTCGGTGACAAAAAGAGGGGAGAGGAACAAGAGGTGCCGAGGGTTTGGAGAGAAGAAGGACGTGTGACTCAGCGGGACGAAGTCACGTAATGTCGGTGACAAAGAGAGGGGAGAGGAACAAGAGTTGCCGAGGGGTTGGACAGAAGAATGACGTGTGACTCGGCGGGACGAAGTCACGTAATGTCGGTGACAAAGAGAAAGAGATGGGAAAGGAACAAGAGGTGCCGAGGGGTTGGAGAGAAGGAGGACGTGTGACTCAGCAGGAAGAAGTCACGTAATGTCAGAGACAAAGAGATGGGAGAGGAACAAGAGGTACCGAGGGGTTGGACAGAAGAAGGACTTGTGACTCAGCGGGACGAAGTCACGTAATGTCAGAGACAAGGAGATGGGAGAGGAACAGCAGGTGCCGAGGGGTTGGAGAGGAGCAGCGCGTGTGGCGTCAGGCGGCGAGCGCCGCGACGCCGGCGGCCAGCAGCAGGGACGCGAGCGCCGCCGACGCGGGGGCGGAGCCGGCGCCGCCGCACGTCTGGCGCACGTTGCTGAGGGTCAGCCCGCGCCGCTCCAGCATCTTGTTGACGCCGCGCAGCTCGACTGCGCTCAGCGAGCTCTCCGGGGACAGCACGATGGTCCACAGCTTCTCCTCGGCGGCCGAGCAGAAGGTGAGCACCAGGTGCGAGTAGACGGCCTTCATCACGTGCACATCTCCGGAGAAGTGCACGGCGATGCGCTTGCCGTGGTGGTCCGCCAGGGTCGCTGCCGAGCACACGAACTAGTACTACAAATTGGCATGGGAGAATTATTTGGGGCGCACTGTGCATGGGGTCCCAGCAGACGACAACTAGATGGTGATTGACTGTGGCGCGCTTTCTTTTGGCGCGCTCTCTGTGGCGAGAGTTGGTATTAAAGATGGCGGGCGTTCTCTCTGGCACACTCTGGTGGCGAGAGTTAGTATTAACTATGGCGGCTTATATCCTAGCTAGTTAACGGAGGTGGCGCCCTCTGTGAGTGTATGGCAGCTTATATTATACCTACTACTGTAGCTTATGTTCGTTATTTCTTTCTTTACTCTACAACTAACCTCCTAGTGTTTCAACATTTGCTGGAAATAGATTACTATTCATTCACTTCGAGTCTGTTGACCATACAATCCACTTTAGTATACCTTCGGAATTTTTAGTCATTTTACATATAAACGTAATTCTCGTGAAAACAGAATCAAATAAAACTTGCATTTTGTGTTGTTTTTTTACGGGTTAATGGCTCACTTAACAATTGAGAGTTAGGTGAGCACTACGGGCATTAAATAGGGGATGAGAATTTTGGAAATTCCCTTAGGGCAGATGGCTAGTACAAAATAAGACTTTAACATTATGAAGCCAGGTAGTCTCAATCTGGCAACAGTGTACGCCATTTACTCTGTACTGCAATCGAAGCGTGAGCCAGACCGAGGAGTATAGAAGTAAACAAAGATTTCACTCCCAGGTTAAACATAGTTCCTTTATTTGTTTTTCTGAAACGGTCGCCATCGATTCTGACACCACCAACCACACAGCGTAAAAAAAAACAGGTTTATTCCAGACTTTATCAGGATCTAGGCTGTCAACGAATTCTTAAGGTTCATGATTTAGGACCCATTGATGCATTTATACATTTTAATAAAATATAGTCAAATTTTTTATTTTCATCCCTTGATATTCACGCCGTTAAAATGAAGGCTTTTCATAAGTATTCATTAGAGACAAAACGTGGTGTTAGTTGATGACCTAAAATAATGATAGTTGTTTAACAATACTTAACAACCTTTGAATCGTAAATTTACGAAATTAATTTACAGAAATGCCCCTCTAGTTCAATACACACTAACTGGCTTTATTAAAAGTGGTAGTTATAAACACCGCAAATACGCAAAAAAGAATGTACTGTTAATTAGTATCTTCAAGAAAGAACTGATACATCCAAACACGTATGAGCACACAAAAATTAACATAAATGTTGGTATTTAAACACAAACGTTTATCAAGGTCTCCCGATTCCCTTATATTTAGGCGCTACACATTATTAACACATTTAAACATCCTAATACTAATTTTTTTAATACATGAGACAGGCATATTTAAAACACAGCCCTCTTTTAACGAGCACGATTCAAAAATCCAAGTACACTAACCTGACGGTGTAAAATTTGTTGATTTACAACTTTATTTTAAAAAAAACAGTTCGATTGTTTTGTCAACACTAAAATGTTGTTAGAATCAAAATTAATCATATGAAGAAAGTAAAGTTACCGTTTATTCATAAGTCACGTTTTTAAAAATTACTCATAATTTAGCTCTGAACGTGAATGACATTCTGATGTTGGTACGGACGAATCGTTAGCGTGCAATGAGCGAATCGTAGTCCCTGTCTAGTGACAGTCCCCTGAGACAGACCACCAGCTAGATTTGGTTGCTGGAGCAGACGTTCGATTTTCAGAGCGAAAAATAATGAAACGGCTCCGATAAAAAGCAAGTGGGGGGGGGGGGGGGGGACTTGTAAAAAAACTAAACCCCTTTGCTTCGGACCTGGTTTTCGACAAGAAATTTCATTAAAACACTGGCAATCTTGTGAAAAAAAATTCAATAAACCGTTAACAAAGTTTATCCTTTTGGCTCGGCGAACTTTTTGGTTCGCGCCGTCCGCCTCAGACGAGCAGCGCCCGCGCGGTCGCGCATTTCCGTTTCCGATGCGACTTCCGTTCCCGTTCACGCAATTACTCCCGCCGAGGGCTGAGATCATGTGCCCCCCCTCCCCCACATTCGATTTACAGTCACGTCCTACATTATAATTGCATGGATTATTTCTTACGTACACTCATTTTTAGAATGTTATTATGGATGGTGTTGTGTAAAAATGGGTCAACCCACAAACATTTATAAATCGGTAAATTCAGCTCAAAGTTGAACAGACGAAGGCCAGTATGTGGCAGTGTTGTTGAATGTTTGACCACTAGACGTAACAGTAAATTATTGGTTAAAATTATTTTTTGCTTGATACAGAGTGTAATTTTACCTACACAGCTATATGCCAATAACATTTGTTTTATTACTTTTGTTGGTGAACTCATTTTTGCATAACACCGTCCATTTAAGGGGCCGGCCTACCTGGTCACACAGACGGTGCGCAGAGCTTCAGGAAAAACAACGCGATTTCAAAACCACTCAAGATATCCTAGTGGGGTATGTTCACGAAAAGCATTTAAGAGTTCGCTGAGGCCCGAAAAGTACTTATAATTTTGGATCATGTTTTTAAACTGTATTTCTAGAAGAGTTAAAATGGCTGAAACGCATGTTTTCAGAGTAATTTTCAGGCGTAAAACAACCAGTACAGATTATTAAAAGCACTTAAGGGACTTGCATTACAGCGCTAAAATTTCACGGTTATCCTGTGACGACGAGAAGACTGCGCGCCAGTCCAGAGGCTACACCGCGCTAGAAGCACCAGCGAGCGTCGCGCTTATCATCCCGCCTCACTAACACACATACACCCCTGACGAGGCGGGCCCCTTAACGTGAGAATACAGGGCTGGATGTCCCAACTAAGCTTTGTTTTGCTTTGAGACGACCGCAGCGAGTGCGACAACGAAGAGGGCCGGGAGTCAGATGGAGGAGAGGGGCACTCACAGTTGGGCGAGCCCTCGGCGACCCAGTAGCCGGGCGTGTAGGCGATGGGCAGCCGGAAGTGGTACTCCACCACGCCGGCCGGCTCCTCCCACAGCAGCTTGAGGCGCGTCTCGCCCAGCCGCTGCAGCTGCACCACGGGGCAGCTGTCGATGCGCGAGATGGCGGCGCCGCCCGGCTGCCGGTGCTCCAGCACCTCCACCACGTACCACATCCGCATCAGCTGCGACAACCACACAACCTCCTACAGTACCACACGTGGGGACAGACAGTCCTCCTTGAAACCTAGGTGACACGACAACGGAACCAGCATCTGCCAGTCCAGCTATCGTCGGATCCACCAGTTCACGCGAATAAAACAGGCCGTGTTCTCTGCTCGCGGCGTCTCGCGGCCCTGGGACTCAACCCTAACATACAACATGTCGTATAGGGACCGGAAAAATTCGCGGGTTCAACGACCTGCAGGATGAACTCCATAGTTCTACGTACACTCGGTCAAATGCCAACCCGCTCATTGGCTGCTGTCCTGTGAGACGTCCCAACGTATAGCAGCCTGTGATTTGATAAAGCTTTGGTCCGGGTGTTTCTCATTGGCCCAGAGACATTTCAGGTGAGTTGAGATCCAATGGCAGAGGCAGAACTGAGGTATAACGATTTGTATTTTAGCCTATCGTGAAATGAATTCGCGAATTTTTCCGGTCTCTAAGCATGTGAAATTCCACACGTGGGACAGTCCTCCCTGAAACCTCGTGACACGACAACGGAACCAGCATCTGCCAGTCTAACAATCGTCGGCTCCACCAGTTCACGCGAATTAAACATTCTCTTCATTAATGCGAATAAAAATAAATAAATTAAGAAGTCAATCGACCGACGAAAACTTACAATCGTGCCTAAAATTGAAAATAAGTAGTTACTTGCCTGTCATAGCTAAGATTTCGAAAGCGATCCAACAAAGTAGAGCTCTACGAATGACTACCTTTTTTTTTGTTTACATTTCCTTTTTTTTTCCTTCTTCTCAAAAGCCTTTATTTTTAAGACTTGTATGTTGAATTTGTGAATAAAATACTTTGATTTTATATATTTTTTAACGTCTTAAAATACCATGTTGCGACTCTCTAAAAAGTTGGAGAATATGTTCACTTCATATTTGGCTTGTCTCAATCGAAAGTCTGTCGATCCCTGGACTAGGTACACTGTACTATTTTTTTTTATTTTTTAAATGGAACAGAAATATTCATGTAAAATTACAGATTTTGGAACATTTGTTCATTTACGCGAAAACAACAGTATAACTACAAAAACTGTGTTCGCAGTAGTACTGGGTTCGGATTCTTACCGGAGCATTTAGGACTTGTATTGTCCCAGCACCTCCAGTAGGTAAAACCGTTCCCTGAATAGCTTTCCAGTATTAACTGCGCACATTAATAAGCTTTATACAACAAAATAAAGTCAAATTGTTTGATAATCGCATATACTGATGAGATCTCTGCTTGACTTCATATTCACACCTCATTTCCTGAAACACAGCAAGTCGTGTCTGTAGCGACTGGGCAAGTGGGGGATCAGGAACGTGACCAGGAATCCGAGTGTGGTTATTACTAAATAATTTTTTAAATAATCTTTACAATAACTTTTAGTAAAGTTTTTGATAATGTATGTAAAAAGAAGGTTGTCTGTAAAGTCGGATTACAGACGATAGTTAAACGTGACAACGTCATAACAAAACATTGATGAAATGATTGCATACTTTTATGAATAAAATTGAATCATTTTTATTTAATTATCACTATTTTGTATGGATACAAAGAATGAGTGAAATGAAATCTACAATTTAATTCATAAATTTACTTTTATTTGCACTCATTAATTCAAATATGTTTATTACTTTTACGAAGAGATTATTTTAACTATAACTTTTATACATGTTTGCTATTTAACTTCTTCCAATCTGTGTTATTCTGTTAAGGATAGGACGATCATAGGAAAAGTAGGAAACGAATGGAAGTGTTTCAAGTTTAATGTGCCTCAAAAAAGTCAAATCGATGGTTCTTCCAATCGAGTGGAAGAGAGATAGATGCGGCGCAAGCGTACAATGAGCGTAACGGGACACAGCGAAACGGGAAAATGTGCGTTACGGGACACTTTTTCGTGCGCGCAGCCGGCGTTTATCGATTTATTAGACGTTGTCATGTCAAAAGATATATATGCGTCAAATTTCACATGATATGTCAAGGCCGGGACTCTGCGGCTGTATTTTTGAACAGTTTTACGGACATTTCAAGTCACCCGACCCTCAACCAGTAGCCAGCCCATCTCCTATGGGTCCGCGCTACAATCCCTACTCTCCCAGGGACACCTCAAATTGTCCCAGCTCAGCTCCACTGGCTGGACAATAACAACAACTCTCTCATCTCAAAAACAACACAATAATGCCTTACTGTTCCCCTGGAGTTCATTCCCTGAACACACAAATAAACAAACCTCACACTTTTCTTAGAGCTAATCCATTCTACTGTGTACCTCCTACAATTTTGAAATGCAAAGTTCAAAAAGAAATTAATTATTATTAAAACAAAAATAATTATAATGACAAATAAATAAATAAATAAATTGGCACCACGAGTATGATTGGTCGAGTCTTGTGACGTGACTCCGTCAGACGTCCCGCGTACACCTATACACATAGCAATAAATAACCTATAACATTGGGGGGTGGTTCTGTAGCTCGTTGGTAGGCATGGTACTCAAGACCAAGTCTTCTCCCTATACAGGAAGTGTAGGGTATAATTTATGTACTGAAAAGAAACATGATTAGTTCATTCAAGCACAGATTTTATTTATTAGGATAAATACTAGAAACACGATAAACAAACTCTGAAAAAAAAAGTTTAACACATGAATTAATAACAAATAAGTTAACAAATAGATTCACGAATAAATAAATACATTAAATACACATTAAAGTGAAGTCAGCCGGCAAACAATTATCGCTACAACAACATGGCCGTCGCCGCAGCTCCGCTGAGGAACAGTACACTTCCCAGTTAACACTACATACATGCTTATAACCAGACGTCGATTTTTCCCAAAACCAAATAATAAATAATAGGGATGGAATAATACTACATTATTTCTTAAAAGGTTAATACGAAGATCGTCCAAGAAATGGTCGTGGCGAACGAGCCATGGCCAACCACTTACCCTCTGACTTGAGGCGAAGAAAAGTTGTTTCAAACCGACGTGGACCCGGCTTCCAGAGAGGTCCCCAGGCAAAAAGCCTCGGCCCCTCCCTGGAAGGAGGTTTTAACTACAAAATTAGGCCATACCGGGAAAAAAAAAACACGAACACCGGGAAAACTTAGCCAGGGGGAACTCGCTGTCCCCCCTCTTCCACAAGGAAAAATGAAAAACAAGTGAAGTCAGCCGTTCCTTCTGCGCAGGCGCGAGCGAGTTTCCCCCTCTCCCTCTTGCGCTGCTCGATTGTTTTTTTCAGTCTACGTTTCCAAAGTCGGACGCCAGATGGCAACACTAATCAGGACAGAGTCCTCGAAACGAGTACACAAAAGCCTCGCGTGGCAGAACAAACAAAATCGACGTTACACAGCGGGTTTTTCTGGAACGGCGTGTTGCAACCTCTCAGCGGGCCCTGGCCAGCGACCCGCGAGAATTAGCTAACCACGCAGCCTCGCAAAAGCCCGCGGTGCCTGTAAACTAATGTCGCAGCAACCTATATTCCAAGACCCGCGTGTCGAAATCAACCGGCCGAGCCTGGAAACGTGCACGTACACCAACACGTAAACCTGACGAGAAACAAGTGTAAAATAAATTTAAGAAAAAAAGAATACTGAAATTTCCAGACCGCGACAATATAAATATATACATAATGATTACATTTGGTTTTTTTCCAAACTTTATGGACAGCTAAAGTCATCAAATTCGGCAAGCACATTGGCGCATCCAATTGCCAAATGCGTCCCAAATTTGACGATTCTAGATGCAATGTAAGTGTGGAAAAAAAAAAACCTTTAAGAAAGGTGGAAAATTTAAGCGTAGAAAATAATAAAATATTTTGAAAAATTTTTACAATAAATTTCCCAAGTATCCAAAAATTTAGCTCTATCTGAAGTACAACCGATGGAGATGCGACAAAAACTTTCATGGCCAAGATTGTAGATCTTGTCAAATCCCATACGACGGCGCAGTCTGTTTTTTTAAACGTCTTAATGTTTAGTCATAACAGGCCCCCGAAGAAATTTTTGCACCGACTTTGTAGTTGCGTCACCATTTAAACTTTTTTCAGGGTTGAAAATTGACAATTAACTTTTTTTGTAATTTTTCCGCCAGTTACAGGCTGAAAGCTACAAACTTGTAAGATACCAAATATCCAGCTTGTCTGGAAGTGGATTCGTATTTGTGTGGGAGAGTAGGCAGTTAGTGAGTCAGTGGATCGTAAGGGAGTTGTAAATATATACTAATATTATAAAGAGAAATTGTGGGGTTGTTGGTTTGTCCGAAGTAAACTCTAAAACTACTGGCCGATTTCAACAACCCTTTCACTGTTATAAAGCTGCATTATTCCATATGGACATAGGCTACGTTTAATTTTAAAAATATATTAAAAAAATTGAAAATAAAATACTTCAAAAAGTTAAAAAAAAAAACTTTATAAAAATTTATATCAAGAAGAAATAAATTTATATTAAAGGTAATTGGAAGTGCGGTTATAAAATGAGTATTAAACTTATTTTCGTTTCCTTTTTATTTGTTATAATGTTTCCACGGATGATAAGAAAATGTACAGAGCATATGTCATAAGAATTACAGCGTTTAGGATTTCTCATAGTATTACAACTTCACGGAAAAAATTCCACCCCCTCCTTCCCACTATTTACACAGTGTTCCTATTTCGTGATTTGTTTCTTTTAAAGGTTTAAAATACCAGCAACCAACCTGTTGCAAAAATTTTCAGAAATGTTTTTTTTTTTTTTTTTGCTTCGAAAGGTAGGTTCCCCCTGGATACGCCCATTGGTAAACACACTGATCACTGTTGGACACGCCCGTGGCCTGCACCACTGCAATACTCACTCTGATGTGATGATTGTCGAACGACAGACCTTTGAATGAGTTCCCCCCCCCCCCCCGGCGCACTTGTCGCACTAGGGCCCTCCGCCCTGCGACCCCTGTTGACCTGAGGACCGCTTCCTGCCGCAAGCGTCTCCCTCCTGCGCTAATTAGCCCTTATCTGGGCCAGTTAACCGCCGCATCCGTCCGAATAATAATTCATCGCCGTTTAGTTCGTTAACCGGCAACCCAAGGGGTCGATAAAAGAGCAGCAGCGGACTAGCAGCACTGTACACGAAGATATTCAAACTTCTTCGTGTTTGAAGGTCAGGCCTTATTCCCAAAGCATGACTCATAGTTAAGGTGGTGTCCTAATTCAAGTGCGCAGTTATGTTCTTGCGACCTCACATACGTAGCTAGACCCTGTAGCGTATTAGAGCGCCTCTTTTAACTTTTTTAGCCAGGTAAATAGGTTGTTAAGTTTATAAATAAAAAAAATCAATCCTAGAAAAAAAATTAAAGATGAAAACGGTAAACTTTTACAGTCAATTACAAACGCATGAGTTTATGGCTATCATTGTTTCGCAAGTTACGATCGTAGCTTCGTTCAAAATATTTTATAATATTAATTTTTCTTTGCCTTTTTTTTACCATATATTATTGAAAGGATTTTTAATTCAAAGAGTCCTACAGCGGAATGTTTCTATTCATCCCGCTTTACGGCATATGAACTTGAGTATTGCTGCCACTAACGTGGTCCTACGCCACCATGATATTTTAGCTCCTCAGAAAGGTTTTTCCATTCACGGCTTGAGACTGCCAGCCACGCCCTATGTTGCTTGTCCGGGCATCCTAGGTTAGTGGCGCCGATGAGCGCAAGTACTGTCGTTCCCTAGACCCCTCGCCGGCTGCAGTTAACCTTAGTTGCAGCTACGTCTTGTACGGATGGGTGCAGGGAAAGCGAAATTCGGGATGTTAGCAACACTTAACGAGCAAGTTGCTCCCTGCAAGCTGTCCAGCTAAGGGGCATTTAACGGTCGACCAATTTACAGCAACAATTAAGATGCTGAAGGGGGAGAAAAAAAACCATGGTCGACAATTGAACGTCGCACATAGTACCCAGTGGGAAAACTCTAAGATTCACATACCCAAAGTTAGGCACACGACGTTCGAACGTCTTCGTGTGCGTGTGTTTTTTTTTGTAACTGTAATGGGGAGATTTTTTTTCGCAAGTCTAGATTATCATATAGAAAATAAAATTTGTTTATTTTAGGTCAGTGACATTTAAAATAATCTAAAAATGCTAATAATTATGAGTTCTGACCAAATGATGTTTTTCCTCTTTTTTTCCGATGATCTTAGAATAGGTATTTCCGGAACTAACTGGAGGTCAGTGAATCTTTGGCGCATCGGGCTCGAGTGAGTCACGCCGACTTTGTGCGATGTATTCCCCGCAGATGACGCTTGGAGGCGTGACTCGGCGTGAGGCCTGGGTTCGGTTACCGCGCGGGTCAAGTTGTTTGTCCTTCGTTAAGAACGTGTTGTTTGGACAGTAAGTAGGTCAGTAAGTATGCATAAGGTTATTAGAAGGGTGTACAAAATTCCAGAACCGCCTAGAAGGAAGGAAGGGGAGACGAAATTCGCAGGGTTTGGTCACACGTGAAGGGGTTTTATTTCGAGATATATTTTAATGCGTAACTTTATATTGAAAACTAGCTGACCCGGCAGACTTCGTACTGCCTAATTAAATTGCAATAAAGTCCTGTCAAAACGATTTGTAATATGACATTTTTTTGTTCCTACATATTTTATAGTCGGGGCAAAAAATTATCCTGAACAGAACCGTCACCCTGGTGATAGGGTGTTGTGAATAAGAAATATAATTAAATAAAACATATAAATAAAAAGATAAATAAAAAATAAGTAATCTCTTTATTGTTAATCATGTGAAACATAATAATTTTTATTTTCATTGTAGTGCATGATTAGATCGGTAATTAGCTTGGTTTGTAGCATTTCGGGTTCTTCTACCTAAATTGATTCGTCTAATAGGAAGCATATCTATATTATATACCAATTATTTTGTCACATGCAATAATTAGCGATCATAGGTAAATAAACACTGCACAAAACACTATATAGGTAAGAATTTGTTTCGTGTATAAGTTGACAAAAGCAAACTCATTAGGGTAGGTAGCCTAAAATAAAAATAAAAATTAAAAACAAAAAAAAACACTGACATTGACAGTTTGTTGTTGTTTCAACTTTTTTTAAATTTGATATGACTTGGAGTCAAATCCTTCAAGCCGTATTTAAAATAGGGAAATGAAATAATAAAAACTTAAACTTATGAAATACTTTTGGTAACGCTGGTTTTGTTTGACTGATGTAATGACTTGAAAACTGATGCATTTTAAAGTAAAACAAATGAAATAATATCGCGAAGCCGACCAAATTGAACTATTCGATTTCGGTTTTTTTTTTTGTTTATCTGTGCTCCAACGCACACTGTTTTGATAGATATGATTGAACTTTGTACAGAGGTAATAAAGTGCAAATTGACTCTTTGACGTTAGGAACATACCTACATTGTTTAAACAACAATGAGTGCTCGTTTTAGTTAGAAAACGTTTGTATAGGAAAACGAAAATGACTGGTTTTAGGGTTTTTCCGGAAATTATTCGAATTTTTCTCGCCGTAAAAACCATCTTTGAACTTCAACGAACATTTAAAAAAAAAAAATTGGCCAAATTGGTCCAGGCGTTGTTGAGTTATGCGCTTACCAACACATTTTGCGATTCATTTTTATATTATAGATTACAAGTTGATTGCTGATATAATCCATGGAAACCTTACAAGTCATGCGATACGTGCAGAGTAATGGCCAAAGTTTACAGTCATTAGACATTTTTAAATTGTGGGGTTTGAAAAGTTCTAACTTTCATTGAGTAATGACTGTCCTGACTTCTATTGGTGGCCTCTCCAGAATAAGGAAAACAAAGAAAACCTAGAATAATCATGGAATCACGGGATAAAAATCAGGGAAATAGTCTGAGGTACATATAATATAAGGTCGGAGAATTCGAATCAAATGGCTAGACAAAGGCCCATTCCATATGTCTAAACCTATTAACTAAACCATACGTTTTGGTACGAGTGGGAAAACAGGTTCGAAAGGATAGCCCAATTAATTAGCTACATAGTTTTATATGTTTACTAATATTTACACTATTAATTAAATTATGACCATTTAATTGTCTAGCCACGAATTATTTACTTTTTCTCTCTAAGTCCACAATTCACTCACCTCCCTGGATCTGGGCTCGACAGTGGATCTACAATGCTCGTCTCTCACCGCGCAAATCTATCTCAACACACTACAGCGTACTACTCACTCGTTTCTGGCACATACAACAAGCGCACGAAGTCCATCGCTCGTCGCCCGCTATCGCTCACCAAGGGGTCACCCCCCTCCCCCCAGGATTCGCAAGTATCGCCACCAGATTCCGTCACGCCCTCGCCGGAGGCCGGAGACGTCTTGCGTACTTGAGAAGTCCAGGCCTCGAAAAATCCCTCCGAAGTGTCGCATCATCATAATCCCCGAATTTAACACTCGAAGCTCCAAGAACAATGGCGTTCTAGTTACGCCACTACATGCAGACGGGACTCTGCGAACGTGCCGAACCCCCGAGAGACAGGGAGAGAGGTGTCGCTCCTAATCGGATCACCGCAGAGGGACGGGCGCTACTTGTCCGGGAGATGGGGCCTCCCCTGGACCCCCCGCTGCGCTTGCCGCCTGGCCTGCCTCGTTGCCTCGCCTCTAGCATCCTCGAAACAATGTTGTATTTGGGTTCAGTTTTCGTTGCGTTTCTGTTGTGCCAAGAACATTTTTTGAGCAGGGTTGTATTATTTTTGGCATGGATACCACCTTCAATGGTGCTTTGGAGTGCGATGGAAGAAACATAACTTTGTACATGGTTTTCAGGCTTTTGGGTTCTGTGTAAACAGTTATGACATGACACTGAACAACTCGTTGTGTATACGTTGTGATAATGACAGTTTTAGAAAGTTGTTCAAAAATATATATTGTTTTTTTTCTCTATGGAAATATCACACGTTTTGTTCACAGGAAAATTATGGAAGATCTTAGAGAAGTCAGAAAACTCGTTTTGTGAAGTTTTTCCTGGAAATCTTGTTTGAAGTCGCGTCAGTTAACCGACTCGCTAATGAAAACGTTCTCTCGCAACAGTGTGGCAAAACAGTTTGACTGCTTTATTACCGTGACTCATATTTCGGCACCAAGCAATAAACCACTTATTATTATTATGCACATAGCTTTACTCGATTGAAACATATACCGAAGTGACGTAGTGCAGGGGAGAAATTCTGTAGGATTACCGTGGCGGAGGTGGGAGGGGGGAATTGTGATAACTTCTATCATTCCCATTCTATTTTGCAAGCGAAAGTGCCACCCCCCCTCCCTCAGATATTTTTATTCTAGCCCCCCCCCCCTTCCCCCTTTCGAAGGATCTACGCCCATCTGTAGCGGTAAGAAACTGGAGTTACGCCTCCGGGTCATAATCTCCCCAACAATTCTATGAGTCAGTTTTCTTTACGTTTGAATTTTAAAAGAAAATTTAATGTCACACAAAAATCTCAGAGAATGGTGGACTTTTTGGAACGCCGATGTTTACACACAAAATAAGGGCTTGAAAACTATATATATATATATATATATATATATATATATATATATAAACTTGGTTGGAAAAATATTAAAATCACTTAATATCTCTATAAAAAAACCAAATCTTATAACGATATATATTTTTACCATTGCAGTAAATAAATTTTAAATAAGTTAAAATTAGCTTAAAACTAGCTTAAAACTGACAGGGGGAAGTCTTAACCCACGCTATGCCCAGGCTGACTTCCGTTTCCTGTGACTTCTCTGGAATGCTGGGATATGTCCTGTACCGTCCTCACTTTCCTTGAACTGCGATGGCGTCGTACGTCACGATGATGTAGCTAGCGACTACATAGACGTATAGAATAAAAAAGTAAAACTTTTAAAGGATTACATATATTTATATATTCAAACACGTGTTACGTAATCGCAATAAAATTATAATTGAAAATTTTCAGCGAGGACCATTAAGTAGGGGGAAGGTCAAAGTGACAAAGTTTCTTGTTAGGGACAAATTAAAACACTGGGTCGCAGTTGAGACAAAATGATGGAATTTATATAGGTATATAGAGTTGAAGTTTTAAGAAAATATTTTTGTTTTCATTTTGGACCCTAATCTAATTTTTATCTTGTTTCCTGTTAACCTCAGAAATGGCATATGTGCAATGGCATCAGTGTGAATATTATATTCGCAGACGACAGTATCTCACAATCGACTAGCATGTTGTTACACATGTAACACATGTAACACGTAGGCTCAGAGGCCGCTGTGGTCGTAAACGTGTGAGCGCTACGCGTTAGCATTCACGAGGACAGGGCACTTTCGCACGAGAGGACATAGCGTGAGTGGAATCTCACGCAAGAAAAACGTTAGTAAACGCAAACGCAAACATGTCTGAATAGCGACTACCTACGCAGAATTTTTTTTTTCTCTGTACTCTAACAAAAGATTCGTTGCCAAGAAATAATTTGTAATACTACAAGAAATATATTGTAACTTTGTGCAACACATGGCTATGGTTATTTTTATATACATGAAATACGTTTTTAAAGATATACTGAGTATTTCTTACGAAATTAGCGCATTATTTTATATTTTAATCAAAATTTCATTCAAGCATTTTTTTTTAACAATTAAAAGTATAATCGAATATTCAATAATTTGACTTATTTGTTTTATTATGCTTATTGATGTGCGCAGTTAACACTGTAAAGCTATTCAGGGAACGGTTTATAAATAACTTTAACTATTGGAGGAACTGGGACAACACAGAAACCATTAATGCCCGGGTAATACTCCGAACCCAAGTTTTAATGCGAACACAATTTTGCAGTAATACAGTTGTTTTCATGTGAATGTACAAATTTACAAATATCTGTAATTTTACATGTGTAGTGACTCGATGTTCACTGAATATTAACCATGATGGAAAGTCACAGTCAGTAAAAATAGCTAATGGGCCTATGTTATACACGGTTTTACTTTAAAACAGCTTACTAAATAATCTTAAATTTTTTTATCACACCATCATCTGACATTTTTGAAGGGTTGAAATATTGTTAGTTAGGAGTGAAAAAAATTACTTTAAAAACATTTATAAAGTTGATTCAAAACTAGTAAAAAAAATAAAGAATACACCTAACAAGGTTCCTTTTTTGAAGTGACAACGAATTGTGTCATATTCTGCGCATGGTAACGTATTTTGCCTTCGCGAGCGCTTGATAAGCGCTGACCAGTAGCTGGCGTCGAGCTGTTGACCGGCAATTAAAGCTGAACCCGAAACCGTGTTCACGAAATTATGTGCTCGCTTTGATTGCGGACGAGCAGAGCAAACCTGACGCATATCCGGAGAGACGGAGAGAGATTAATGGCACGTCAACAGAGTGCACACAAACTGGTTCTGAAGTTAAAAAAAAAAGTCTCTATTAACGATGGCAGGCTTTCAGACACAATGGTGATTAGGGAAAGTGTAAAAAAAAAAAGTTATGTACATTAGCTAATGCCCGGCATACCTACATTGCTATTCCTCTTTAATTTTTTTCGAATTTGGTACACACATAGAAATAATCTTTATCTCCCTATCTCTCTACTTATGTCCCTCTATAAATTTCACTACAATCCTATACAAATTCATATCTCTCAATGTATCTATGTTTATATCTATACCTCAGTCTATCTCCCATTCTATATCTCGACATCTCTCTATACATATACATATATCTCTCGTTCTATCTCTCTATATCTGTGTAACTCCCTCTCTGTATCTCTATATACCTCTCTATCGCTATCTCTGAGTCTATATACATTCATATCTATATCTCTAGCTTTATAAAACAGAAGATGAACACACAAACATTCATATATATTGCGTTTTTATCTATATTTTTACCTGACACAGGTGTGAAATAGGTATATAAAAACACGCGCGTATTCTTCGGTGAGGAACTTTCGGAGATTTAAGATTTTGAACCAACGAAAATTTACATTTTTATTTATATAGATTATATTAACTGTGGTACCCGGCTTCACGCGGATATATGATGTTTTTTAACAGAGAGGTTTTATAAAAATACTGTTCCAAATTAATACCGGATGTTCGACCTATCGATGCTCCACCCTATGGTTCGCATATTCACAGTATACATCACTGTTCTTCGCAACGTCTTTTCGGCCTGCTGTCATTGTATAGTCTGCGGATACGGAACAGTATTTCCCGCCCAGGAATGGGGAAACATAATAGACTTTGCCGTAAAGATTTATTACACTTTAAACACTTGTAAAAATAAAAAATAAAAATTTGGTAGTTTTTCTCCATCTTAACTAACAAACATTGATAAATCTTGCAGAATTTTTTTTTCAAATAAAACATAGCGTATGTCCATCTGGAATATTGTAGCTTAGTGACATGGCAAGAATTTTTGAAATAAGTCCATTTTTTTCGAAATTAAGTATTTACAAATAAATCACTAATACAGAAATTCGTGTTGTCCTTATAATAATAGAATATGTATGAATCAATTTTGGAAATTTTTTCAAATAATTTGTAAATGCCAAAATATTTTTTAACTCTTCAAAAAATTTAGATTATGGAGTAATTGAAATTGCAGAATATAATTTTCGTATGTTTTACTCGTAGGACTGTCTATAACGTTGTATTGAACGTGATTATCACTCATAGCTCATATTTAATGAGCATGGAATCGCTATGCAGGTGGTAAACAATATCCCACCCTAGGTCTTTTATGTCTGTGAAAATCATTGGAAACTAATTATAAATACAATTATTCACATTTAAAACTCCTGGCCCACACTGTACTATTATAAATGATTTACACACCAATGTGTTTGGGCTGATATGTATATATAACATTTCCAGTGTTTGATTAGTCGACTCCTGGCTAAAGAGTGAATGATCGCTCATTGTTCAGGTCCGCTGAGCTTCTTCAGTTGCGCATCTGGTCAGCAGAAGGCTGCGCGTAAACTGCTTTAGGATTCGCGACATGTGTGCGAGTCAGTGGCGTGCTAGCTGTGCGACACGTTCCTTCATGCCGAACCTGCCGCTACCTTCACAGAGATAAAAAAAAATTAGAGTTGTAGGAACCAACCCCACGATCAATATAGACCAGCGGTTTCCAAACGGTGGGTCGCGACCCACTAGTGGGTCGCGACTCGATCCTAAAACTATCAGAAACAATCGAATAACCGTCAGAAAAGATAAGGAAAATCGAAACAAACAGAATTGTGTGTAAACACATATCTATTGTTAAATAAATAACTGTTTTGCTACAAAGTGCTTATATTTTTTCAACCATTTTCAAATGAGAACACAAATTGTTTATTAATAATCAATCGGTATCTTAAAAAAATAATCTGTATATTTGCAATATTTGATGATAAATTATATGTACATAAGGAAGGGGTACGATACAAATAAGGTTTTTCACTCCACCATGGAGGTATTCCTATAAGGAAAGGTGGGTCGCAAGCTGAAAAAGTTTGGGAACCACTGATATAGACTGTTCATCTGCGGTTATACAAATACCCAGTTTAGATGTTTTTTAACTGGAGGCATCATCGAAAACACGGACAATACTCGGAGTTTCAAGCATGCAACAAGTTATTTCACTGCTGTCTCGTAAAACAGTAGCGAAAAGAAATAATTCGCATGGATTGTTCAACATACTCACTAGTTGTGGCATTTCAAACATGAAAACAAAATATTACTTGTTTTAGTTTCATCACGCGTACTTGACTATGTCGCGTATGAGGGCAGGAAAAACGTGATATATAATTTAATTTGAAGCATGATAACGGCTTTTTTTAAATTTAAGCCTATTGCAAACCTGTTGCGTTTTCTCAGTGTGTTAAAAATACTTATTCCAATATGCATAATTGATATCGGTGCACGCGGGAAAAACAGTTTCGTGCTACACGGTGGTTTTCGCCTCTATCTACTTCCGCTATAAATAACTAGTTGCAAGAGAAAACTATTATTTTTTTTTAGTTTGTGTAAACGCTATAAGCGTGTATTTTTCGTGAAAAATTACAAGACTAACTCATAATGAGTTAAAACACACTGTATAAATCGCATGTGTTTCGTGATTAGTTGAGTTTCTTCCAAGAATAGGCTAATTGTCAACTGTCAACACACGAATCACATAAATGCATTCACCGCGTTTGAACAGCCTGCAGACGGCTGCCATTACACGGACTTATTTTATTGCAAGCTAAAGAGTGTTCAATTTTTTTCTTGAAATGTATATGTCCCTAAAGATTTTTTTTTTAAATCCCGTGTTGGTTTACGTGCAGCAAATTTTACGCCTGCGTTTCAGGAGTAGTATAGAGTATAAAAATAGCGCGCGCAGTTTAATTTCGTTTGGGCTTATCGGTTGTGAATATCGTGAATAAAAAGAGCAACATAATTCTTGAAAACTGTTATTAAAGTGCGAAAGTATTGAAAAATAACGATGTATATATATATATATATATATATATATATATATATATTCTAAGTTAGTCAAAATGTTTTTTTTGCCGAATGACATGAAAATTCAAATATGTATAAGCTACCAAAAGTAAAACGAATGTAAACGATATAATTAAAAAAATTTATTTAAGAGCTAAAGTAATAAATAAACTGTAAGAAATATATGTTTCGTTTAGTTATTATTTTTTGTGTGGAGTTTAACCTCAATATGCCACGATTTATAAGCTGCCAAAGAGAAGATGAAGTTAATTATGTTTTCAAAATTGAAATGTCAGGCGAAAGCAATCGAAAGTAACGAATTATTATTATTATTATTATTTTCATTTTTCAATATCGGTGAGGCGACGGCGCGCCGCATTTACTCTGTAATGCAATCACGGAGTGAGAGTTCACGACAGATTGACGCGCGCGCTCTCGTTCTTTCTAGTTCATTTCCCGAGAAACCGCAGGAATATTTCGTCGTTCTGAACCCTTTATATTTAAACTCATTCAGGACTCTACTAAATATGTAAGCCATAGAAAACAACTAATTTACGGAGGTGTTATAAAGTTAACCACTGCATTACCAAACCTTAACTTGACGAAGACTTTCAAAGATCTGTTCAGTTGAGAATTTCCAAGACTCGAGTTAAGTTACTCGAGTCCCGCCTAGTCAAGCGGGGTTGTATGTAAGAGCGACACTCGCTGGTGCTTCTAGCTGGAGAAAGAAGATAAAAGGGTGTAATGCCAGTCCCTTAGGTGCATTAGGGGCAGTTCATGTCTAAAAATTAATTCTGAAAACACTCGTTTTAGCATTTTAGACGTTCCTGAAAATACAGTTTAGAAACGAAATAAGGAAACAGAAACACCCATCCGCCCTTGACGCATTATTAAATACTTTTCGTAAACATACACCACTCGGTTATCTTGAGAAGTTTTCAAATCGTGTGTTTTCTTCTGAAACCCATCATTTGTTAAAAATCTAACGTTGGTTATAAATTATCCAGGGATCTTCGTAAATTAACTGGTAATGATTTCACTTACAATGAGCACGAATACAAAAGAATAATCTCAGTATACCACAAAAAAAAAACATTCAGAAACTTGTTCAGTCATCAGCAAGAACACTTGACTGTTCATCCTGTTCACAGCGGATCACGGAACTAGGAAGTTGGAATACAGCGTAGTTTTTACGGATATTCAGTTATCCGAAATTACGAAGAACATTTCTATATTATTCGAGGCAATTACTTCGTTTAAAAGGTCGTAAATTTACTGCAGTTTCTAACACTGCATGTAGGCGGGGGTATAATTTTAATCGATCATCACAAATCAGTAGGCTGTGCTAATTACCGTTCACTACAGCTGAAGTGGTACTTGTATGCTATCAAATAAATAATTTAATCACTGCTAGAAATTTACAGTAATTTAACGGATTTTTCTACAAGGAAAAGGAATGCTCTTCGTAGTTAGGTACATAAAATTGGATCTTCTTAGAAACGACGCTATATTCCGACATCCAAGTTGTGTTTTCCGTTGTTAACAGGCTGAGCATGTGTGTTTTAAGGAACAATAATGTGTTTACTGTGTAATGAACAAGTGTTCGAAGGTTTCGTCACTGCTCCAGATAATTCTTGTTGGTTCGTGTTCAAAATAAGTTAACTCAGAGCCTGTAGTTTTACGAAGATACCCTCAAATCATCGAAGAGCCCTAGATTATGTTTTACCAGTGTATCTTTGTGATTTTAAGGTGAAAACTGTCAAAGATATTGGACCTTCTTTCATGATGTAATATTATTATGAAAACGCATGGTGATCCAGGTCGTATTATATAAGGGGCTCAAGAACATACTAATGTAATTTAAATTATTATTTTTTAACATACATCATTAATCATCCGATGTAAAATTTTAGATAGTAAAGACAGCACAGATAATTCTGTGCACTGTTAGAAGTTACAGTAAATTTTACAGACTTTTCAACGATAATTTAACTCACATAAATGAAGAGTTCTTCGTAATTTCAAATAACTGAATCTTCGTAGAAACTATGACGTATTCCGAGTTCCGAGTTTTATGTTTTGTTCTGAACAAATGTAAACAAACATACATGTGGACAAAAGAAAAGTGTTCTTGCTGTAGACTTAATCAGTTTTTGAATGTTTTGCTAATATATCAAGAATATTCTCTTGGATTTATGTTCAAAGTAAATGAACTCAATGTCCGTAAATTTAAGAAGAAAGCCGTTAATTTACGAAGAGCCCTGGATAATTTGTAACCAGCGTTCTTCGTAAATTGAAGATAAAAAATTTTTTAACAGCGCATGCGCGGTGTCTTGACCTCATTAAAGGTAACTGACTGTGCAGTTTCTAAACATGGAGCTCCTTAAGTCCCAATACATCAAAGTTAGTAAGCTAAATTTAATAGCAACGAAAAGTGTAGACAAACACAAACACACACATACACAACAGTCATAACCTAGTCAAATTTATTAATTAAAACGAAAATAATGTAGCTGGGAATAACTGTTGTAAAAAAACCAAAATATAAGTTTATTTAAAAATAATAAAGTTCATCTTTACACAAATGTAAATAAATTAACTGTTTCTGCATTTTGCATCAATACTTTGTATGATGTTTTGAGGAGATTTCAGTACCAGCCTTTCATTTTTGAGATGCTCTCACACTGCTAACATTAATCTCTGATGACATCATCACAGGGCGCTTGACCTCTTGAGATTAACTGCCAGGAAAGAAACTCGTGATAAGACATTCATTTTGTACTTTTTTTGTTTAACGTCTCGTCGACAGTGACTTCGTGGGAGACTATCAACACACAACTTACAAACTGGGAAGCCTGAACTCCTCAGGGAATAATAAAAATGGTTTGTGCGGCAAAATGTCTTTACGCTGAATAAAATAATGAACATTTTATTTAAAATAGCTATTTACATTATTTAAAACTCAAAAATATATATATATTTTTTTAATTTTTGTCTGTTTGTCCCAGCATCAATTAAAAACTACTTGACGGATTATGATGAGACGTTGCCGAGCACAGTGGCGAATACAGTAACTTATTTCTGGA
Source organism: Bacillus rossius redtenbacheri (assembly GCF_032445375.1). Taxonomy (NCBI): domain Eukaryota; kingdom Metazoa; phylum Arthropoda; class Insecta; order Phasmatodea; family Bacillidae; genus Bacillus; species Bacillus rossius. Next base: position 67,043,292 of record NC_086333.1, on the reverse strand, counting down.
CGGCATTTTTAAAAAATAAGTGAGTGAGTATTTCGGTACTCGCATGAGATGTGTTACATCTCATCTCGGTAACGAGCAAATTCAATTTTGCTAATGTTGCGACTACACTTATAATATGAAAATCTGACACCGAAATATAACGTGGAATGCTTCAAAATAATGCCGAGCGAGGTAAATACACGCAAATTTTGTTTTGAACTACGTTTCTGAATGCGAATCACGCATAGTTTCCGCGCCCGCCGCTAGAATTCGTTGCCGGAGCAGCTACGTCGACTATGAAATCATTCGATTTGCAGAGCGAAAGGTTGACTCGAAAAATTACTACACCCCGGCTTCGGACCTGAATTTCGACAATGAATTGTATAAAAATACTGTCCATCTCGTAAAAAATTCACTAAACGATTTATACTGTGAAGTTTCCCTCAGTTTTTGTGAATTTTGGTTCGCGCCATCCGCCACAGATGGCAGCACCGTGGTTACTAATTTCCGTTCCATGCAACATTCACCTAATTACTCCTACCAAATGCCGTATACCGAGAGTTAAGATGTTACACGTGAAAAAAATAAAGAAGTTTTGTATTTAAAAAAAAAACTTACGTTAACAACAAGGGGTTTTCGAAAGTTACACTATCATTCTCAACCAGGTGTTTTAACAGCTCACATGTCATCACTTAAAATAACTTACTGTCTTCACCGAGATCGCGCTTGCGTTTTTTTTTTTTTTCCGCAGCTTCAGGGGGTGATGTTTTTCCCTTGTATTCCCCCCCACATTCGGGAAGTTGATGTTGGCGCGCCTGACTCAGTGCTCCGTTGGTAAATGCCTTCGCTTCTGGACGGTCCGTTCACGAGCGTAAACTGGGACAGCTGCGCTATCTCTGGTTCGACGTCGCGCGTCGCTGCCGGTAAATATTTGTCGTCGGCGGAGCGAGGAGATACGCCCGCCGCCTGTCTGATCAGAGCGCGGCAAACAAACACTTCGAAGGAACGTGCAGGGTGTTCACAGTTACTACTTTCGTACTAGATCTAGTACTTTTATGTTTTTTTTAGTGGTCTAGCACATTTACGCTCAGATCTAGTACTTTTTTTTTCATTAATCAAATAATATTACAGTAACTCCGATATATTTTATTATTAAGCGTAATTATTTTTAAAAACTATGGAATGTATGTGTGTGTCGTGTGATATTTAAGTTATAGCATTGCAATTTCATTATAACTTCCTAATTTGTTAAAACAATAACAAATTATAATTTAGTACTTTTTTTTCTTTCAAATCTAGTACTTTTTTCTCGCCTAAGTTGGTACGAAATATTTTTTCCTTGTGGACACCCTGGGAACGTGGCTGGCAGCACCGCGCGCACTGTTAAGAAAGTTACAGGAAATGCACGGACTTTTCAACCAAGATTTCAAACTCAAATAATCGAAGAGTTCTTTGCTATACTTCAAATAACTGAATCTTCGTACAAACCACGCCGTATATCGACCTCCGAGTTGTATGTTTCGTTCTAAACAATGGTAAACACACACTTGGACCACTCAAGTGTGTTGTTACTGTCCACTTTAACCAGTTTTTGGATTCAGCGTAATCCTGACCTTCATAAAAAAAAAATGTTTTTTTTTTTTTTTTTTTTACTTATGTATCTGCAAATGAACATTGTACTACACCAAGACTTGGGCCTCACTCGTTAAATTTAACGTATAAATTAATAAAAAATATCATAACAGTTTAAATAAATCGATTTAAAAGACACACAGTCATTTAAACATTCCGTGTGATCCTGGGCGTCATAAAAAAATCGATTTCCACTCGATTCTATCACCAGTCATTAAACACAGACGATCGTACAGTAATTAAACTTTCAGGTAGTCTCGAAATCATTTCTCAAAAATTACATGCCCCAACGGCATCAAAAAAAAAAAAACTGGCAACCCTTTCGGCCCCTCGCTGGGTTCGCAACAGAACGTTTACTCTGCGGACTATGTCTAGTGTTGACTGAAGCTGTTCTCCCTCTCCAAGGACCGGAGTGTGTGTGCTAATGGGGTGTACACACATAGCATGAGCATGCCAGGGACATTTCGTGGGCATTCTATGTCTGAGAAGCGGCCTTCGGTGGTCCCGGGTTCTCTTCCTGGCGGGACCGACCCTCGGATTTTCCGCAAGTGTGGAAACGTGGCGGACGTGTGGTGGTGGTTTTCTTTTTCCAGGAATTCTTGCTTCCTCCCGCCCCCGCCCCCTTTTTTTTGCATTCTGTAACTGCTTCACCCGCATCACTTCGCCTTCTTCTCGTCTCTAATGACTTCGATGTCGGCGAGACTTTTAACCTCAATTAATTAATTAATTAAAAAATAAATTCAGTTAACGCGTACCTGCCTGAGCTGCAAAGAGAAAAAAGTTTTTTTTTAACTCTGCAAAATAATAAATTTTATTTTTTCCCAAGCTTCCTGCGCTTATTGTTCAACTATACTTAATAAAAAATATGCCAGGTGAACACTGTAGTCAAATTGTCAATAACGTATGGTTTTTTTTGCGAAAAGATTTCCAGACCAGCTGTGTGTTTGAAACTTTGTTCAGCATTGTTGGCTGGGCTTATTTCAGGTTACATGAGTATACTGTCGGAATACCAATCACAGCCATCCAGTAACGGAAGCAAAAGCGTCCTGAGTGGCCCGGCCAAGCGGGGCAACGACACACTTGCAGACGGCCGCCAATCACAAGGTTGTAGTCTAATGAGCGACCAGGATTTATTTTTTTTTCTCGCGAAAAAATACGTGCCTGGAGACAGAAAAATTTCGCTGTTTACTCCTCAAATACCGCTACTCCCGCGGCCTGCTTATGAATCTGGCACGGAGTTTACTACTGGCTCGCTGTAGGAAAGGTTTTGACGGAGATTAAAAAACTGACGAAAACTAGATTCTACTGCGCAGCTTAGGTTTTTCCCCATTCCTTCTTTGCGACAGAGAGGGGAGTGACGGAAATCCTCTGTCGCAAAGAAGGGAGGAGGGGGGGGGGATGGAACCTAAGCTGCGCAGTAGAAGCTAGTTTTCGTCAGTTTTTAATCTCAATCAAAACCTTTTTCCTACAGCGAGCTAGTGGTACGTAGGAATTGGAAATACCGCTACCAAAGAAGTAAGTATCCAGTGACTGGAATCTCAGCACGCGGAAGCCCTCGACGGCCCCCCAAGTGCAAGTGACCGGCGGCTCGTACCTCGTCCAGGTCGAAGTTCTTCTGCCACTGCAGCTCGGGGCAGAAGTCCCGGGTCTCGTTGCTGTCGGCGGCGGCGGCGGCGGCGGCGGCGGCGGCGCAGAGGAGCGCGCAGGCCGCGACCCAGGGCCCCACGGCCATGGTGTCTCCTCGAGTAGCGCTCAGCACATCGCCGGAGAGGTCGGCTGCCGCCTCGCTGGTCGACTGAGCCCCTGAGCCGTGGAGAGCCCGCGGCGCCGGAGACGACACAGCCCGTGGGCGCGGCAGGGGGGGGGGGGGGGGCGGAGGGGGCGTGGCGAGGAATTGAGCCAAATTGACAGGAGGCACCGGCGGAGCGGGACGGCGGAGGGGGGGAACAACTGTGCAGGCGACACATGGCCACTGGGAAACAAAGCTGTGCTGTTGAGAAATACCGACTACAAAAAATCAAGTTTTTGAATACGAGGAAAACATAGAATCTTCTCAAACACAAATAATTAAAAATAATAATGTTTACGAACATTCTTAGTTCATATTTTATGGAATGGTGTATTAACGGAGTAGCGTATTGATCATATTGGCAAAATATTTTTTTCTTCCGAAGAATTTTCCAGTGTTAATTTACTTACAGTTAAATAAATTTTCGAACTGTCATAAACATCAGTTATAAAAATAAGATTCTTGATCTTTACTAAGAATTGAAAAGGCTTATACATAACAACTTTAGAACATTTACCATCTTTTAAATGTTTTGTAATTAATTACATTTTTTATCCATCTGACAATTCATTGTGTCTATTTCTTTAGTAAAAATGTTTCGAATTAATAACATACTTTTCTTAAAATGGTGCGATATCAGCAATACCCTTAATTTGCGTGAGCAAAGCCATGGGTTATTACCAAAAAAAAATTATGGTATAAAAATTTTGAAACCAACATTGATTTTTTGGTTCATATCTCTCTCCCCCTTTTCATATTTTCTGCGTGAATGCAAATGGACATTTTCCATATCATAAACATGACATTGTGTCGAGAGAGATCTCACACGACAGGAAAAACCATGTGAATAAAAAAACTCACAGGAAATTCACAAGAAATTCACCTGAGACTAGTAGTCAAAAAGCTACATAACGAATCGTAGATACGAACACAAAATCAAGGTAAACAACTAAATTAACAATTGGTTAAGACGGTAAATTTTTGTCCAAAAAATTAAACAAAAAAAGACAAATGGTAACGCAACAAATGGCGATATTCGTAAAAACAAATCTTGCTAATAAAAAGAATCTTTTTTAAATTTATATTAATATTGTATATAAATATCACGTACAAGTAAATGTCCTCCTTAGAAAAATAATTCAAGTTAAACTGCACTAGATACAATTCAGCTTAAATTTCCCCATTGCAAAGAAACTCTGCTCTTATTTGAGGTTTAATACACGTAAAAAGATATAATATAACACGTAAAACACAAGTAACAGTTTTAAAAATAAGAGTAAGTTATAGTAGTTTTTATCCCAGTGCATGCAAACGGGGTCATCAACAAAGGCATTAAAAGTGTGGAGGGGAGGAAGAGGGAAAGAGAGAGAATTCTAGATAATGACGTCGATAAAACAAGACTGCTGCTAAGTAGATGAATGTAAAACCAACAATACGCAGAAGAATATCCGGACATTGATTTTAGATTATATTTTACGGAGTGAAAGTATTCTAGAAATAGACTAAAGAAGCCAAATAGAAATTGTTTTGATTTTCTTCAGACAATGAATGGTACGCCATTCTCTTGGCACTACTCCCTTGGTTGTAATCAAAAAATAATCTATCACGTCGGTTCTTCCGTTCAGAAGCGGGATAAGACTTCTCTCACGAATTACTCCGTCATCAAATGCTGGCTTATTTCCTGAAATTTACATGGATAGAGCTCTTTTTTTACCCCTGGACTTATTCACTGCGGTATTGTTGAAGGACGAAAATTTGACTGTTTTTTTTTTCCTGTCTGCAACATTTATTTTCTTTTGTGCTCTCATTGGGGATAAAGTTTCTTCCGCACTTGCCTGAGCCAATGTGAACGAAGCTGTTATATTTTGAAACTCCCACGATTCGCCACAATATAGGTAACCACGGCTCACTAAAATAAAATAAAAATGTATTTTTTTAATGAAAAGAGTAACATGAAGTTACAATGTTTTGCAAACAATATCACGTTCTTGGAATGATTATTATAAATAGAGAAAGGAAAAATTCGCAGATTCATTTCGCAATAGGTTAAAATTCAAATACACGTACCCTTGCGCTATTGGCTCACTGTTTATCTGGAAGGCTCTGGGCCAATGAGAAACCCTCGACCAAAGAACAATTCTACAACAGACAGCCCAGTGGAGACTGCTCACAAGTCAGCAACCATCGAACTGGAGTTACCTGCGCGAGTATACAGAGGACTGTGCAGTCTATCCTGAAAGTAACTGAATCCGCGTGTACATTCGTGCTGCTCTCGTCGCCGCGGTGTTCAGAATATGTTTTTTCCATTGCTGGTTTCGTCTGTGCGTTTCTGTGTTTTGGCTGTTAAGTTCCATCGTCGGGTTCGTTTCTTCGTCAATGTGTGGTCCAAGGTCGTTGTTTTTATCCCCTGTATTTTCTGTTCTTGTCTCGTCGTTGTCAGCCCATACTGTGTTCTTCTTTACTGTAATTTTTTCTGGCTATTTTTTTCCCCCACGGAATTATATGTTGCTGTTTGGGCAAGTAACATTTAAAACATCGGCCGATATTGGCTAATTTCTACTTGTGTTTTATGTAGCTATTGCGTTGGCTTTCCTTTCACCGGTGTTGGCTCTGGTCTTTGCGGAGGCCTGGGCCATTTACTTTTGTTGCGGGGCCTTTATATTTTGGAGAGGGGCATTATAGTTGGGGGTGGGGGGTGGGGGGTGGGTGAAAGTGTGTATGAAACAGCCCCTGGAGAAAAATTTTTGTGGAGCCATCCTTCGGAAAATAAATAAATAAACTCTTTAAAAAAAAAACATTTTTAAGCCCGCATGGAACTTAAATTTTAACAATCATCGAAATCATTTAAAAACTGTCTTATCTCAAAACATTCCCGCGGTAAATCTTCATACCTACTAACAAATGCATCCAGTATAATTATTTATAGCTGGTTTGTCGCCCCTCGGTAGCGGCGACGCACAAAGGCACCCCTCATCTTCCAGCCGTCTTCAAAGAGTTCCTGCTGAGCCGCCGGTGATACATGTGGGTGACAGATCGGGCAGACGTCCGCCCTAATCAGACACGGTGACTTAGCGTAAGTCACCGCCGGTGAACCGGTCGGGTCTACGTGAGAGAGCGTCCTTCAGAAGGTCGGAAAGGGGTTGAGGGGTTGACCCGGCTTCTGAGAAACGAGGATAGCGCAAGGTATGCTGACGCAACAGTAAACTTCAAGGTCGGGTTCATAAACTACAAAAAAAAAAAAAAAAAAAAACGGAAGACGCAAAAAAAAAAAAGGTTGCGTATACTTATGTACGCGCGATAGAATTTATACTTACTGTACTTGGCGTAATAAAAAAAACTCACTTTAATTTTGCATTCAATTAATAAACATAAATAAAATAATAGAAGGAATGGGGTGATATTAAATGGTAAATATAAAATTTAAAGTATATTTTCGGTTTCAGTTTTAGTATAAACACTTGTATAAAATCAATTATTGATGGTAGTAAAATAAGAGAAATGAATTTTAATAGTTTATGATAATTCAATAAATATGCTGAATGTTTATTCCAATGTATTAATTTTAGTTATTTATTAAAAACCCTAATATTTTATAATGGAAATAAACTATACATACGGGAACATAACCACACTTATATAAATACACTTGAAAAATTTTGTAAACAAAATTTATATCATTAAATTGAGCTATAAATACATATTTTTTTTTAATTATATGGACCAGCATATTTCTTTTTATGTAGCCATTTATATATAGGTATAGCTGTTTGTTCCTCTTTTCGTTACATGGTGCGCGCGCATTATAAAAATTTATTTTCATAATTTTTTTCATAACGCTCCTAAAGAAGTATAACTTCAGAACTTAAGCAAACGACATTTATAAATTACGCAAGATGTAAAAACCCAACGGAAACATCAGCCAACTTTCAACTTCTTGCATTTCGTCTTGCGTTTTTGCATTTGTATATTTGGCGAACATTCATTATGAAAAGAATTCCGACGTAGAAAATGTTTTCTATATTTTTACAGTTTTAAGTTGTAAAGCTGATGAATAATTGCCAAATTTTTTGTTTTACACACTGTTAAAAATTTTCACCTCAAAATTACGAACAACGCTGGTTTCAAATTATCCAGGGATCTTCGTTAACATGCCGTTTTCTTCATAAATTTACGGGTACTAAGTTTATTGACTTCGAAAATGAATCCACGAAAATTATTTTGGTATACTAGCAAAACATTAAAAACGTATTAAGACTTATGCAAAAACACTCTTTTTCTCCCGTGAGAGTGTTTACCTAAAAAAAAAATTTGGTTGTCTGTAAAGTCGGTTTACGGACGATAGTTTAACGTGACAACTTCATAACAAAACATTAATGGAATGATTGCATACTTTAATGAATAAAATTGAATCATTTTTATTTTAATAATAAAAGAATAAATACTTGAAATTATACTAGTAATCAGATTTTTAAAATGCAAGATTATTAACCTTTATTGCCGAAATTGTTGTAATAAGCAATGTAAACCACATGAACTTTTCACTTCACTTTATAAACAGTCGACGAAACAGTTTACGTGTAGATGACTTGTAATTAATTTTAAAAACTGGCGTTTAGCTATAAAGTTTAAATGTAATTATGAACAAGTTTTCATATAAATAAACTGTAATCAAATATCTAACATAACCTATTATTACTGCACTCGCTGACAGATGCTACTTTTTTTAATAGTAAAAGAATAAATACTTGAAATTATACTAGTAATAAGATTCATTTTCTTACGTAAATTTGACGTAGAAATTATTTCATATTACACATTTATAAACAAAGTTTTAAGTTTTCACTTCTGTCGGTGCGGTGCAAGCGTACAATGTGCGTAACGGGACACAGCGTAACGGAACAATGTGCGTAACGGGACACTTTTTCGTGCGTGCAGCCGGCGTTCATCGATTTATTAGACGTTGTTACGTCAGAAAACAGATCCCGGAAGTCGAAATACGGCGTAGTTTCTACCAAGATTCAGTTATTTGACTACCGTAGTTTCCTTGCGTTATTTGCATGTTGCGTCCTTGCGATCTTATATCTGTTGCTCAGTTCATAAACCCGGCCTTACGCCACTGTGGTCCTCTTCAGGGTTGTTCTGTGTGATTGGCCGTCCTAACATGGCCAGTTACGTGGAAGGAGAACTGGCAACGATGTCTGGTTAACGCGTGGATGAGCGGGCAGAGGGGGGAAAAAAAATCCCTTTCGGCACAGCATACAGGCGTAGGTAGATTTTGAAGTGTCTACTTATTCTGTAATAGATCTAGACACTTACATTAACTTCTGTAACATTTTATAAAATTAATATTTTTTTTCCATATTACATGCGGCGAAAATATTAGGAATGTTTTTAACTCAAAACCTCTAGCATTGAATAGCTTAGAACGATTTTTTCATATTACGTCTACTAAGGTAGCTGTGTACGTGGTACATAAATTATAATTTTTTTTTAATTTCCATCCCTATGTTTATTTCAACCTCTTTCAGGAATGGCTAGTATTATCAAAAATGTTTCAGACAAAAGTTTAGATTCAATTTTTTTAACATTTACAAACAATTTGAATGGATTTGAAAGTGTGCTTACCCCTGTTTATTCCACCCTTTGCAGGTATGGTTGGTTGTATTAAAAAATGTTTTAGGTAAAAGTTTTTGAATATTTTTTTAAGGTTTATAACCAATTTGAACGGATTTAATAGCGTGCCTACTAAGTGAGATGAATATTTTTGTCCTTCATCCGTTGCTTTTTTCCGGATTTCATGTGGGAGGTGGGTACATAATAAACAATAAAAAAAATAGTGGATGAAATATTAATATTTAAAAAATATATATTTAATCAATAGTTTGATAGGATCAGTTACACATTTTCTGTAAGTTCAGGACCTTGATCTACCTCTACCCCCCCTACCCCCCCCCCCCCCCCCGAACTTAACTTCTGGATACCCCCATGGTTGGTACTACTTTCGAGAACTACCAAACTTGATACAAGCTACCCGACACAGACTGTATCACGCACTCACCAGAGCGGCGAGGTGGTAGTACGAGCAGGGTGTCCACAGTTAGTACTTTCGTACTAGATCTAGTACTTTGATAAGTTTTTACGCTCAGATCCAGTACTTTTTTTCTTTAATATAATAATGTTACAGTAACTCCAATATGTTTTATTATTAAGCGTAATTATTTTTAATAACTATGGAATGTATGTGTGTGTGGTGTGATATTTAAGTTAGAGCATTGCAATGTCATAATAACTTCCTAAATTGTTAAAACCATAACAAATTATAATTTAGTGCTTTTTTTTTTTTTTTCAAATCTAGTACTTTTTTCTCGCCTAAATTGGTACGAAATATTTTTTTCCTCGTGGACACCCTGATGTACGAGACGACTGCGGTGTGAGGTTTCCGCAGGGGCTGTGACCGCCTCCGACCCGCCGCTGGAATGCACGCAGTCCCGCCCCCGGCCGCTAGTTAGGCCCCAGAGGGGCGGGTAATTGCGCCCGGGGGCCACTCGGCGCGTGTGCGCATCCGCTGTCGGCCCGCCTTCGTCGCCGTCTCAGGCCCCTTCCCCCCCTCCCCACCCCTGCACGCGTCTACACGCCCGCATACGTATTGCAATGAAATACGAGCTGTGATAAAAAAAAAAATTTGTGTGTAAAGTCGGTTTATGGACGATAGTTTAACGTGACAACGTCATAAAAAAAACATTGATGAAATGATTGCATACGTTTATGAATAAAATTGAATCATTTTTTTATTATTTTAAAATAAAAGAATAAATGCTTGAAATTATACTAGAAATAAGATTTTTAAAAATGCAAGAATAATTGACCTTTATTGCCGAAATTGTTGTAATAAGCAATGAAAACCACATTAACTTTTCACTTCGCTTTATAAACAGTCGAGTGGAAGAGAGATAGATGCGGTGCAAGCGTAACTGGACACACTGTAACGGAACAATGTGCGTAACGGGACACAGCGTAACGGAACAATGTGCGTAACGGGACACTTTTTCGTGCGTGCAGCCGGCGTTAATCGATTTATTAGACGTTGTCACGACAAAAACACAGTTAATGAATTATTTTTCCCAGCAGCAACTGCTGATGCTACATATATTTGAAGTAATAAGCCCGATAACCATAGGCGTGCCTACAGGGGGGGCCAGGTGGGCCATGCCCCCCCCCCCCCTAATGTAATCACTCAGATCGGCATTTTCTCTAATGCGTTCGTTAATATTCGTATATTCCTGGCACTGTGACACTCACACTGTGTTTCAGTGTTGCATCATGCTAATTAACAATATTTTTAAACATTTTATCGTTCTGGAAATACAGCCGCCTTATTTTATTTAAAACATGAGGTCCCTTAAAATGGCCAAGCAAAAAAAATATTTTAAGAGGTTTGTTAAAGTTCTGTTTGAATTGCTGTGTTTGCATTCACTAAAAAGAAGTTCATTTCAAGGTAGATCTGGACCAAGCTATTGAAAATTCGAGGGGGGGAAATGTGTAAGTACCCTTTAAACATTGTCTATGGAAAAAAAACCATATTTTCAAGATTGTTAAAACTATACGGATATAAATATTAACTAGTAAACATATCTCGTTGATACTGCACAAAAATATAAATAAGTCAATGAGTGAATGTATTTAGGCTATTTAACATTCTAAATTCAGCTTCTGATTTAATAATTTAGCAGGGCCCCCCCTAATGGAAATGTCTGGGCACACCTATGCCGATAACCTGATCTGTTGGAGATAGTCAACGTCGAGTTGTGACTTGTCAGTAGTGATGGGCGGAACGATTCAGTTGACCGGAATCGATTCGTCTGAATCAGTTCAGTGTGTTGATTCTTTCAAAAGATTTCGTTCATTTCGTACTGACCACCGACAACGGGATTCGGCACCTCTCAAAAATCATAACTCGTTCAACTGTTCGTTATGTCAAGGCGGTTAACATAACATAACCTCACTTATATGAATACACTTGAAAAAGTTTATAAACAAAATTTATATCACTAATATTAACAATAAATACATGCATTTTAATTATATGGACCAGCGTTAAAATTAATGTCTAAAGTATAAGATTTAAAAGCCCAGATTAATATATTTTGTATGTAGCATTTTTGTATACGGTATGTAGCCTTTTTTTTTTTTTTTTTTCATCTTGTGAAAATTAGGTTGCATGGGGTGCGCTCGTGAGAAATGTCTTATACCTGACGCCGATACGTGCCCAACGGCCCTGGAATATTAGAAGAGGGCATGACTGGAGCTGCCAACCTAAGCTGATCTCTAGGAAGTGGGTTGTCTTGGGAGGATGCTGAGAAAAGCGGTCCCTGTCACGAAGTCGGACACAGTAGGTTATTGTAATCCGGTCGGCTCGGATAGCTGAAATTCGAGATGTCTTACTGTTACAAAATACGCGCTTGAACACAATTAAAAGATCTCACAGATAAATTTAGCAAAAAAAAAAAAAAAAAAAAAACTAGACAATCGTGAATAATAATTATAACGCGATACTTGCTGAGTATCTAACCCCCACTCCCATCCCTTTCCCTTTGATTAGATATCGTTTTGCTCGTGTGAACTCGCGCACGCTCCTATCGTGCTCTAAGAATGCGGTTAGGGCACAGGTGTAGCATGGCCAAAACCTAAGCCCTTATTTTGGTTGTGTTGGAATACCGGCCTCAGTGTCTGGAAGGCCCTGGGTGTGAACAACTGAAACACTCCAACGGCTCCCCGCCAGCTGGCGTGAGTCGGGTCGTGATGTCGCTCAGGCATCCCGTCACGCGACCCCGCAGGCCCGCCATTGTGCTCCTTATTGTCCCATCAGCGAGACTTAGGCTGGGTTCACAATTGAAAAAATAACAGTAACAGTAACAGTAGGTCGTGTGCATAGGATATGAACGCCATGTTTCCTAACCTAACGATTCACAATAGCAGAAAATTGGTCGTGTGCATGGGAGCGAGGTCGTACGCATAGGAGTGAAATGAATATATTTTATTTCGGTCGCGTACGCATGGCACAACAGCCAATGAGAGAAGAGCAGGGTGTTTTTTTGGCGGGACTAGAAATATGTTTATATTTACTAACCATATTGTGGTAAGAAAATGTTGAGATAATAATAGTATTATCGTTATTTTGAAAGTTAATATGTTTATTTACTAACACTGCTAACAGATGTCGCATAGTTCACGAAATTTCATTGGCTGAAATTAACAGTAGGAATTCAATTGTGAACCGATTTCGCAGTTCGCACAGGTCGTGTGCACAGGTCGTGTGCATGGCTTTCTATGCACTCGGTTAATTTTTTTAAATTGTGAACCCAGCCTTAGTCGCGGCGTGTCGGCTCCAAGCTCCAACCGGATCCCTGGCAGGCGTGGAGGTGTTGGTTCTGTCACAACTTAGAAACACACAAGATAGAGTTTAATATAGAGACCGGAAAAAATTCGCGGATTCATTCGGCGATAGGCTAGAAGTCAAATACATATACCTTTCAGATGATTTTGCTATGGGCTTACTGTTCATCTGGACGAATATCAACCAGTTATAAACCCTCAAACCAAAGAAGAAATCGAATCACAGACAAACCAGCTGAGACGACTTACAAGTCAGCAGCCAATGAACTGGCGTTATTTGCCCGAGTGTACAGGGGAATTTTCAGTCTATCCTGAAGGCCGTCGAAACCGCGAATTTTTCCGGTCCCTAATTATGACATTTGTAAGTTGTGTGTTTCTAAGTTGTGATGGTTCTATGTTATAACTTTCTTTGTTACGGCGTTTCTAAATTGTGTGTTTCTAAGAAACGTGTTTCTAAGTCAATGACAGTTATACAGGGCCTGATTAACCCTTAGGCTAATTAGGTTGCAGCCTAGGGCGCGAGGATCCGCGGGGGTTGGGGGGGTGGGGGAGGGATGGCTGAAATCGTGTCTTCGCATGCACTATTAATCTAGCATCATTGCAGCCAATACAAGTCATGCGGCCAAAAACACGACATGAATTTGGTTTTCTACTTGGTAGCCTGCAGTCACTTGTCATTATTTTGGTCGTATAATGCGTGAGGTGCTTTCCCTTTATGTACGGTCAGCTAAAAAAAAAAATGGTTTGCCACCCTAAGGTTGAATGTCGTGCAGATATAAAGACAACGTTAGTTTCGCTTGCAGATCGATCTTAAAATTTTTATTATGTAGTATGAACCATGTTAAAATTTTCACACTAGTAAACAAAGTCAAAACTAATATACTACTTTTTAGGCCGACCGTAACACACACACACACCTGGCGGGGGCCCGTCCTCATAATTAGCCAAGGGCGGTCAGAATTCTTGATCAGTCGCTGCAGTTATAAGTTGTGTGTTTCTAAGTTGTGATAGTTCTAAGTTAAGACTTTCTAAGTTATGATGTTTCTAAGTTGTGTGGCTCGGTGTTGTGTGTTACTAAGTTATGATAGTTCTAATTTATGACAGTTCTAGGTTAAGTGGAAATTTTCCAACAATTCTAAGTTATGAATGTTCTACGTTTTGACTTTCTTAGTTAAGTTATGTGGGGATCCCGTGGACGTGGAATAGACGGCCATCTTCAACTCAGCCTTTTTTCAGGCCGTTAATGCTTGTGTGTCGTTTATTACTGGCTGGGTTCACGAGCCCCGAAAGCTCGGAGGCGTGTTTGGAAGGGGGGAGGGTTAAGGGCGACAATGACTCGCGCATCACACGCTTCTTCGCCTCTACGCGCCAGGCACCGAACAAGCGTGCTGTCTTCGCGTCGGTAATGCGCCTCCGTGGGAATATAAGTGGTGAAATATCATGTTGAATTTATGGTTCAATATTTGAGGGTGTATCTTAGGAATACTTGAAATAAAAAAAATAATAAAATATAATATAGGCTATTGCTATCTAGAAAATCATTGCTTCAGGTAGTGAAATCATTTTCGAAACTCACATTCATTCTTTATAATATGAGTACAGTAAAATGATAACTTCTTACTGGTATGAATACTAGGTACTATATGTGAAATTTTTCATCCCTGCTGTTCATTAACAATACATTTTAAAACTAAATAAACTATGAAACGAAACTACCATAAGAGAGAAAAAGCACTCTTAAATGATTTCCGTAATTTTTAAACGTTTAATATATCTGTGACGGTTTGTAAATGGCTCGTTAAGGCGGATTTGGCCTCGCCATTTTGAATTTTTATGTATTTTGATACCGCTTGCAATAAAGCTGCCGTGCAATTTTTTTTTCTGTTGTTGTTTGACATGGTGTGGGGCATAGCTTTGGCTATACTTGTTGAAGTCAACACCTGTGAACTGTTGTTATTATCATTATAATTGTAGTCGCCCGCATGAAGCATGGAATAATAAGTCGTTTCATCGCTTACAGACTTATGCCCGTTAGTAAGTATGTGGTTGCAACAAAATGTAGAAGGTCTGGGAAATATGATTTATGCCTTGACGTGACCAAAATTGGGATAAATAGTTCAAAGCTAGAATTATAACAAAAGGATGGAAAAATCTAAGATGGCGGGGTCTAATATCCCTTAACACCCGGAGACCTGCACACCGTGTGGCGGCCCAGTCAGGTGGCCACCTTAAGGCATGGCACACAATCAAACGGAATGCTTGAAGTTAATTGGGATTGAGTGCAACATGCATTTTTTTCCTTCTTAAATCATATTGTTACGAACGTGAGCAAGGCCGGGACACGTGCAGGTGCAGAGCTGGCTGGCGGCTGCCGCAACATGATATGCGCCGCGCGCGCCTGGAAGATAACAAGGATTGTCGCTTTCCCCCCTCCTTCTCACCACTCCCCGCACGGCGTCCTGCCTTTGACACGTAACTGACACCGGACAGCTGGGAGTTGCGCGAGCCGCCGACACGTGTTTCGAGAGATTTCTGCCGTCGGGTCGGCGCGGAATGACGCGAATGGCCCCGGTCGCATTCGGGAGTTCTGGAAGGTGACTGGGCCTATATATGTGTGCCCGGGACGCCTGCCGAGAGTTCAGTCTGAGTGAGTAGAGAGAGTTCAGAGTGAAGTCGGGAGCTTTCCCGCGGCGGAGTTTTCGGGTGCGATAGAGTGGCGAAGTCCCTGGACGAAGGTTCCAGAGCGAAGAGTTCAGTTCGGGGGCGATAGTGTCGCGGGCGCGGCGGAGTTCCGAGCGAAGTTCCGAGCGAGGCGTCGAGTGAGATCTCGGCGAAGGGGAAGTGCGACGGCGGCGGCGGAGTGCGGCGACGGAGTCCCGCGGCGGAGACCCACGAGGGGTGCTGCGGCGAGAGTTACGCCAGAGGTGCGGCCCAGCAATCGAATTTAAAAAAATACTGCAACTGTAATAAATACTCTTTGGCTTCTGGGTCGATGTCAAGTGCGTGGGAATGATGGAGTGCCCGACGTTTCGGCGAAACTTGTCGCGGACATTTTAATTCCTGCATAATTTTTTTTTAAACCATTGAAAAGAAAATCAAATATTCAACGATTTAACTTCATTTTGTTGTATAATGCTTATTATGTGAGCAGTTAATACTGGATAGCTATTCATTCAACGTTTTACAAATAACTTTATTTGTTGGAAGCAATGGGACAACACAAACCATACTTAAATGCCCGGGTAGGAATCCGAACCCAGTATAACTGCGAACAATATTTTGTAGCGATACAGTTGTTTTCATGTAAATGTACAAAAAAATTTAATATCTGTAGTTTTACATTAGAGAGAGAAATATACAGTTGTACTTGAAAATACACGTGTTTCACCAGTACCTATACTAAAAATTTGTTAAGCCATCAGTGATTTTCTAGGGATTTGACTTGTATGTACTTTAGCAGAAGGTTACCAAGAAAGGTAAACCTTCCGCGAATACTGCTGTACCAATTTCACGTTGGCCTTATCGCGTTCCCACTGATACGAGGCTGCCACACAATCATCTCTTATCGACCTCTGGCAGGCACTAAGCTCGGGACACTCGAAAGATTGATGTGGAGGTTTTATCACCTCACGTTACTCAGCGGTACCTTGTCACCCGCTGGTTTGTCAGCTGCAGGGAGTCCAGTTCATTCGCCGGCGAAACCTCGCGGGTATACGAGCGCTGTTCGAACATCTCCAGGTAAACATAGATCGTAGACAGTCGCGACCAGTCACTACTACTACTACTACTACTACTACTTTTATCTCTGGGTTGAGGTCGCCTCCGTGTGCAACAATTGCGTGCCCGACGTTTGGGCATGTCTTTTTTTTAGCAGCCATCTTCAAGGGGCGATTAACACAACTGAACGCATAAAATACCGTCCCGAAACACCTGGCCCTCAAGTTTTTATCTCACCCTTGAAAGATGGCTGCACAAACTCATGCCGAAACGTCCGGCACCCCGTGACTACCACGAGCATGGCCTAAATCGAAAGGGAAAAAAAATGCTTTATCTATAGGTAATTATCGCATTTGTCTCAACTTTACGTGTGCGATCTCACAAACGAGCTTAAACTTTGGTGATAACTGGTATTAGAGGTCTACTCAGGATAACCTTACACTGATAATGTGTTTGTCATCAGTGCCCTGGAACAGCAAAATCACTTGAAGGAGAGAAAAAAATAGCATTTAAAAGTTAACATTTCTGTAGTTTACTTTAAATGCTAGCATATACAGCCACCACTGATTGGCTGTACAAATCTCGGAATGCCTTAAATATTTAAAAAATTTGGTTCGCTGTTTGGAGCTACGTTTGGCTGAAAGATGCGTAGGCTACTGGTGGATTTGATTCGCATTCAGATGGATTCCTTCTTCAACGTGACTGTTCAAATCTCCCGCCACTTGACAGAGCTAGCACATTGACGCGCGGGCTATTTAATTGAATTCTTGCGTTAATCGCTTTAAACTGCAAAACCACGTTACCTTAAAAAAAACTAACACGAACAGGTAATTAATTCATTGTGGTATGGAAGTATACCACTGTGGAGTGAGTGTGTGTACTAGGGTTGAAGACGCTTTGGTTAGCAATTTCTTGGCAAAACAAATAGCAGCTTTCGGGGAATCTCTCACATGCTCTATGACACTATGGGGATTTTGCGAACCCCGTATGCGAACATAGTGCCTGTTGACCTTACCACAGACGTGGAAGGTAGCTTCGTCGTTGCGAAATGTCACTTGCATAAGCTGCACGACATGGTTTATCATCTCCGTGTAAAGCCTGCAGTATCTGCGTTTTATACGCATGCATATTCAGTCTCTTGTGCGAAATATTTTTGCACTGTCGATCTGGACATTCCTAGTTCCCGAGAGGCACGACGTGTTGACTTGGTAGGGCTTCGAGTGAAAGTTAGTGTCTTGCACAGCTGCAACAAGCGCTTCCCTGACGGATGGCCGCCCTTTTCGCAGACGGTCTAACACAGAGCCGGTCTCCTTAAATTGTGTGTACCACTATATGATGCTTCTTCTATCAGGTGGTGGTCGTCCACATTCAGTCCGGAAGTTCCGCTGCACACTACGTGGTGACTGTGTCTCATGAAACCACAAGACACACTTGGCTTTCTCTTGGGGACGACGTCATTTTGTGAAGACACAATGTTCTCTATGCAGATTCCACCTGAAACATGAAAAAAAACCGTTAGATATTGGTCTTTATTTTGCCGCAAACAGCACGTTTCTAACTGCAATTATTTTTGTGTTATGATTTTTTGAAATTGTACAAAGACTTTATGGCCATCCTGTATAAAGGCTAATGCTTCAGTTTGTCTCACGCTTAGAGTGCAGTACAGAGCAAATGTCGAACACTGTTGACAGATTATAACCATCCAGCTTGTTAAACATTAAAAATATAATTTTGTACACCACCTTTAGTTATAACAAGTTTTAAATTTTTAAATTTTACTAGTCCTTGATTTTTTTAAAGATATAAATGTCTATTGAAAGTATTCTCACAGTTATAATCAATCAGACAAAAACAGTAATTAAATGCTAATCACCTGTTGTTATTTCACAGACGAAACTATCTGTAGCGGTCAGTAACTATTAATAATAAGGCATGTCACAAAATTGTGTTATGCTCTAAAGTGAAAAAAAAAATTATTACATTTTATAAAATATTCACAAAAACAATTGAAACTAAGATGGTGTCTTTCAATTACGACTCCTTAAAAATAAAAATAAAAAAAGTTCCACGTAGAATTTTTGATGAAATATAACAGGAAAAAATATTTCCAAAAATTATCTTTCCAAATTTTGCTTTACAAAATGCAATGTTTCGGATACATTTTAACAATTTTTTTTTGCGTTACAACGTTGCGTCTAAAAGTTTTTTTTGTTTGATTTATGTATATTTGGCAACAGAGCACACCGAAACAAGCACAGCGCTAGTGGCAGTAATCGTGCATTGGCAAGAGAGAGTAAATGCACATTTAAACGCACGCAGCAATCTCAATATGAGACACACGCTACAGAAGGCGAGCTGGTGCAGTAGCAAGACGTTCGACTCGCATCTCACAGAACCAAGGTTCGAGTCCCAGTTCATCCAAGCAGTGGTAACACTGAACTTACCGGGACCTTGGGCTATTTATTTATGCGGGACCCTAATATTTTTGAGAGGGGCCTTACCGGGATGGAGGGAGATATGGAATAACCCCCAGAGATTTAAAAAAACAGGGGGGGGGGGGGAGGGTGGTTTCGAAAGCCTTCCCTATAGAAAAATTTGAAGAAAAAAAATAATAAAAAAATTTAATAACACAGTTTTAATAATAATTCATTTAAAATATATAGATATATTTAAAGCCAAACTTGACCTTGAATTCCGACGATGGCTTGAATGGATACGTGTGCTTACTCACGCACGTTAGAAGTTATACTTACTTACCTACCGTCATAAAACACTAACTAGTATTTTGCATGCAAACAATTAATATAAATAAAATAAGAAACTGACTGGAATGATCTTATAAATACGGTTGTAAAATATAAATTTCAATCAAATGAAAAAAATTAAATAAGTACTCAGTATTCAATATTAATTTGAAAATTTTTAATTATTTCATTTAGTACAATAATCGAGATAAATTTTAATATATTAAAATTCATCAATACATTATTGTTGAATGTTTATTCTTATTTATTAATTTCATTAATTATTATTAAATAATATTTCATAATTTATAGTGCAAATAAATTATTATTAAAATACACTTAAAAAGTAAACAAACACTAATATTCATCATAAATAAATATTTATAATTATATGAACCAGTATTTAATATCGATCATTAAAATATATGATTAAAAATAACATGTATGTACCCTTTTTTTTTCACACTGTAAAATTTTTTTTTTGTATGTTGCGAGCGCAACGAAAAAAAATATCATTCACGTATTTTTTTTCCTGAACACGCCTAAAGACGTATAACTTAAAAATCAATCGCATTATTGTAGTTTCGCAAGATGCGTGTGCGGACGGCAGGTAGAGAGATAGCGGGCGGAGTGGTTATCAGCAGATACGGCGCGGCGCGGACAGATAAGGCTCGCGACCGCGCCCCAGGGGGGTCGAGCAGTCGTAGTCCCGGACAGAGCACGAGACATGAGGAGCGCAGAGTTCCCGTACGCCGACAGCGAGGTGCGGTACGCGAGGCTGCGCAAGCCGTCGCCCTCCGGAGTCCGCGCGGAGCTGAAGAGCTGCGCGCGGGCCGCCGGCGACTGCGCCAGCGGCCGGCTGCTGCTTCTGCTGGCGCTCGTGGGTGAGTCCCCGACCGCGGCTGCCGACGGCGCAGTTGTAAAAGTCCCCGTCTGGTCGGAGTCTCTGCGGGAAGCCTTCTTTCCACAGACGAGAGAGCCAAACTCCCGATCGTTGGGGGCAGGCATTTTTCGCGAAAAGATCCGAGTGCCTATCAGACTGCAACAAGGTATACCCGTGGCTGTGGTTTCCTTCCTTGTGATTGGCGGCCCTTCTGCGAGAGTTGTCGTTGCCTTATTTGACCGGAGCCACTCAGGACGCGTTTGCTTCCGCACTGAATCACTGTGATTGGTGTTGTTACAATCGATATGTACCTTGGGAGAAACTCGCCCAATCACGAAACACAGACGATGATACAGTGTTTTAACTTTCATCTAGTCTCGAAATCATTTCGCGAAATCTGCATGCCCCTACCGATCGAGCATCTTCGGTTGTTTTTTTTTTTTTTGGTTCATTGTAAATGTGTTGATAAAAGGATACTAATGGTCAATTAGGTTAGGTTAGCAACATTATAAATACTTTAAAACATTTTGGACGGTTGATTTGGTTAGGATAGCTACACATTAAAGATACGGGAGAAAAAAAAAAGCGAGCATGAACTTCGGGGAACTTCGGGTTTTGGCTCTCCCGTCTGTGAAAAGAAGGCTTCCCCGGAGTCTACCTGCGCCGGCGAGGCGGGATGATAAGCGCGATGCTCGCTGGTGCTTCTAGCGCGGTGTCTCCTCTGGACTGGCGCGCAGTCTTCTCGTCGTGCATGGGACAACTTGTGGAACATGAGCGGTGACCGTAACATTATATGGCGGAGAAACGAAAATAAAGGTGTAACGGAAAGGCCCCTAAGTCGAGAATCTGCATCAGTTGTTTTATGCCTAAAAAATTCCTTTAAGTCATTTTTTACTCTTCTAAAAATACAGGGTTAAAAACTTAATCCGGTATCAAAACTACTTTTTCGGGTCTCAGAGAATCCTTAAACGCTTTTCGTAGGCAGACCCCACTCGGATGTCTTGAGTAGTTTTGAATCGTGTTTGTTTTTTCCTGGAGCTATGCGCCCCGTTTGTGTGTTAGGGCAGATGTCGTCCTCAAGGTCGAGTCACACTGACAAAATTTTCGCTTCTAACATCTTCAAATACGTTGTGCCAAATAAACTTTGAGGATTATGACGTCACCGAAGAAGTCACTACCGCAGCCATGTTTGTTTGATAAGTTTGGATGACTTGAGCTGCCATCAAATATGTATATACGTAGAACAGGTTCTGAAATAAGTTGGACATTGGGTGCGATCGGCCTGTCAGAATCATGTCCAGCGTAAACAGAAACTACATCGGTTTCTGTCTCAACGACTCTTTAAATTGGCGAAGAGCACATTGCCGATCAAAGAGGTTAAAATATTAAACAACTGAAATATTTTTTTTATGTGCATATCATATGCAAAAACATTTTGTGGGTAAAAATGAAATTATATATCTATAACTTTAAAAAAATCTCTGTAAATATATTTAATTTTGTAACGAATATTATTGTAATTAAAATTTATTCTTGTGAAAAAAGTTTTTAAAATGCACAAACATAATATTAAGTTTGAAACATGGGTCCAGCGCTTTGATGCATAATTTAATTTCAAAATTGAAAAGTTTGAGGTAGCTCAGACAAAAAAAACTGTTATAGTGTAACATTATTTAAAACATATTTGAAGTTATCCATACAAATATATTTGATGGAGAAAATTGGAAACCTTTTTCCGTCCAATACTTCCCCTCCAATTCTATTTTAAGCTATCATTCCGAAGCTAATCCGAGGGGTAGACACGGATGAATAAATATTAAATTTCATACAATAATTCTGGATGAGTCCCCAACCAGGGCTGCCAACAGTCTAGTTGGAAAAGTTGCTTAGACGGAATGATCGCCAACTTCACTCCTTTAGAGGTACATATATCATTTTTAGAACTAACTTGAAGGGAAGACACATATGAATTAATATTAAATATCTTACAACAATTTTTTAAAATGTATTATTATGTTGAGTAACCAATATGCAATATGTGGCATGTAATTAAGAAACAAAAAAAACAAATCTCTTAAATACCGTATTTACCACAAAAAAAATTGAAAAATATTAAATCAAAACTAAGAAGAATAACAATGAAACAAAATGTTATGGACATAAATATATAAAATATTTTAGAATACCTAGTTCTGTAAGAATATTGCTTCATATCAGTGTCAGCTGACAACATTTTCTACATATGCAAACAAAAAATGCTAATACACGACAATATTTATAATATGATAATATTTCTATGTAGTGGTCCGCCAGTGGGCTACCAATGTCTTATAGCATTCCAGAGAGTCGTAATATTGTCATTAAACTGCCTCTAAACACTTCTAGTAATTTTTTAACACGAAAATGTTTATTTCAATGTTTAACTGTTTTATTTTTCCTATTATATTTTATTCGCAGTAATGATTGTTTTAGGCATGGGGAAAGAAGCCACAACCCCAATCCGAACTGTTCTGAAGATTACCGAAGAAATAATATTAGGTTCGGTCAGTGTAATAAATAATAGTTCTTTATTTTTTTCTCCTGGGAGTGTACGTTAGGTTAGGGTAGGTTATCGTAACTAATATTAAAGGTTGTTTTTTTTTTTGGTTAGGTTAGCGTTATTCAAAATACTTTATGACCGTAAAATATATCAATCCTTGCAATATGGGTTTTTTTTTTCACGATAGATCGGCAAACTTCGGTGAACTTCGGAATCGTTCGAGCGCTGCTTTTATCCTTGTGAAATGTAGGCTTCCCTTCATGCATACCCTTTAATTGGGGGGAAGCCTAAGATGTACATCAAGCTCTGTCCCTGCCCGAACACGCCCGAATATTCACCTTCGGCCAACCTCAGGATTTGTTTTATTTTTGCGCAGGAAAATTGAATTCAAATATTAAAAGTGGTCGGTTAGGTTAGCTACATTAAAGCACTTTAGAACACTATGAACGGTTAGTTAGGTTAGTATAGCGACATTAAAATAAACAGAGAAATATAAATATATATAAATAAACCCGAGGTTGGCCGAAGGTGAATATTCGGGCGTGTTTGGGCAGGGACAGAACTTGATGTACATCTTAGGCTTCCCTCAATGGCTTCTCTTGCAGACGGCCGCCAATAGCAAAGAAGAAACCTCTGATGCGGGCACACCTTACTGCAGTCTGATGAGCGTTCAATTTTTTTTTGAAAAAAAAAAAAAAAAAACGCTCTACGCATTTTTCTTTACTTTTATTGCTAAGCAAAGAGACACTATTCAAGATAGAGCGATTCGTTTCAGGTAGGTGATGCAAGGTACTTTCAGACTTTGATAGCTGAGTATTCTTTTGAATGAAACACAATAGGCATTGATAAGTTATCAGTTTTAAACCTTGTGTTACACGAAACGTTTTTTTTTTGTTTATTACCTTATAATTCGAGAAAAGGTTTTATGGTTTTATTTTTAGTAGGAATTCGTTTTTTAAAACAGAGGATTTCGGTGTTTTGGTATGCTTACTCCACAAAAATAGTAGTAAAATTTACGTGCTGCATTTTTACAATAAAATAATATGTAATAAATTTGTCTAAGACAAATCAATACAGGACAATAAAAATAAATGAACGAGCATTTGTGGTTTAATAAATGATTCAATGAGAGTTGCGCAATAAAACAAATAATTTTTTTTTTATCCATGCACTTTGGCGCAATTTTTTTGTCCGAAAATAACATTATTTGAATGCCAACCATTAAAATATTATATTTTTTTGACGTGACGTCTAATAAATCGATGAACGCCGGCTGCACGCACAAAAAAAGATGACTCATTGTCCCGTTAACGCACATTGTCCCGTTACGCTTTGTCACGTTACGCTCATTGTACGGTTGCGCCGCATCTATCTCTCTTCCACTCGATTGGAACAACCATCGATTTGACTTTTTCGAGGCACATTAAACTTGAAACACTCCCATTCGTTTCCTACTTTTCCTATCATCGTCCTATCCTTAACAGAATAACACAGATTGGAAGAAGTTAAATAGCAAACATGTATAAACTTTATAGTTAAAATAATCTCTTCTATAAAGTAATAAACATATTTGACTTAATGAGTGTAAATAAAAGTAAATTTATCAATTAAATTGTATATTTCATTTCACTCCTTCTTTGTATCCATACAAAATAGTGATAATTCAATAAAAACGATTCAATTTTATTCATAAAAGTATGCAATAATTTTTAATTAATGTTTTGTTATGACGTCACGTTAAACTATCGTCCGTAAACCGACATTACAGACAACCAATTTTTCATAATTTGTATTAAGGTTTGGTTAAATGTTACTTAATTCCATGATATAACTTGCATTTAGGTGTTACGCGGTGTTTTGACATTAATTTCGGTGTTATTTTGGTTTGATCGCAATTTACCGTATACCTAATCTTGTCCCTGCTTATAATATTCGTATATCAGCCGTCGAAGTCTGACTACGCTGAAACACTGCGCCAACGAGATCACATCTGCCGCTCTAGAAAAACGTCCCATGATCCGCAATGTTATGCCGAACACAAATATAATAACCGCGAAATTGAGGGGGGGGGGGGGGGAACTAATGTGTTTTCAGAATAAGCAAACACTTGCGTGATATAGACGTTTGGGATTCGGCATTCATAAGCAACTGAGAATGTTTTTGAAGTGTAACATCTTAGCTCGCGGTATGCGACATTTGGTGTGAGTGATTTCGTGAATGTAACGGAAGTTGCACGAAACGTAAATGTGTATGACTACGATGCTGCAATCTGTGGACGGATGGCGTGAACCAAAGTTCACGCAAAGTGAAACGTTATAGTATTAACTGGTGAATGAATGTTAACAATATGGCCGGTATTTTAATAAAATTATCTGTCGAAAATTGGTCCAAAGCCAGGTTTGTAGTAATATTTCAAGTCTCTCTCCCCCCCCCCCACCCCGCTTTTATCGGAGCCGTTTCATTATATGGTTTAACATTTCAGTCTGCAAATGGAATGAATCGATCGATAGTTTACGTAGCTGCCCCGGCAACGAATTCTAGCGGCGGTTGAGGAAACTACGTGTGATTCGCATCAATAAATGTAGTTGAGAAATCAATTTACGTATTTTAATCACGCTCGGCATTATTTTAAAAGAATTCTGGGTTAAATTCCGTATCCGAGTTTCATATTTTAAGTGTATTTGCAACATGAAATAACACGAATTTGCTTGTTACTGAGGTTAGATGTTACACATCACTGGCGATCAGGTGTTAATGTTATCAGTATAAAGATATTGAGATTAAAGCGAGTTATTTCAAACGAGTTATGCTATGGGGGTTGTATTATACTATACACGCCTGTGGGCACAATTTTATTTATAAAATGTAATATTCTCTCTTTTATTAAACAAAATTACCAGGAATCAGATAGATGTCACAAACAGGTTTCGAGTTGTTGGGGAGGCTGGGAAAGGAATGAGGAAAAGAACAGGTTAGAGCACGTACTGACCTTTCTCAAAAAACAACTTTGGCAGGAGAGAATAGAGCTTCGTTGTCCACAGCGTGCGCTGGCTTTCTCTCGACAGAGAGGTTTTTTTTTTTAAGTTACACTTCTTTAGGGCGCGTTATAAAAAAAAGATGACAGTGAATTTTTACGATGCGCGCGCAGTATGCAACAAATATTTACAGGATGAAAAATGGCTACATAAGTGAGCTTTTAAATCTTATCATAGCTATATAAGTGAGCTTTTAAATCATATATTTTAGTGATTAATATTGAATAATTGTCCCTATGATTAGAAACATTTATTTACTGTAAACATTGGCGATAGAAATTGTGTTTATAAACTTTTTCAAGTTTATTTATATAAGTGAGGTTATGTTGCCGTAAATTATAACATTAATATTTAATAAAAGATTACAATTAATAATTTTAACTTTAAAAATATTTATTTATATCATTAATGCAAATGCATCTCGATTATTTTACTAAGAATAATTAATTTTATGCACGTTTTTGTGTTGATATTGAATATTTAGAATTAATTTATTTCTATAAATTATTTGCTTGCATAATTAAAGTTAGTTCTTTATTACGCCAAGTAAGTATAATTTCAAACGCGTGTACATGAAAGTACACGCACTCATTTTTTTTTCTTTCAGTTTTGAACAAATAACGAAGTTCAATAATGAGCTGCGGAATGTTCGCAAGTGTATTGAATGAGGTCAGTGTCCTGTAATGTCTCGCGGTCGGTGCGGAACGAGGCTAGTCTCGGCTCGTCAGCGGGCGCCGCGGCAGCCAAGTGGCCTAATTGCGGGATTAAGTCTCCCTCCCGCGCCGCTGCCGGGCGCTGAGACGCGGGAACACCACATAACTTAGAAAGTCACAACTTAGAACTGTCATAACTTAGAAAACTTGGAAAAATCCACGTAACTTAGAAACACACAACTTAGAAATATCATAACTTAGAACCACACAAATTAGAAACGTCATAACGTAGAAACTCATAACTTAGAACTATCACGACTTAGAAACACACAACTTAGAACTGTCAACTTATAAATACGTAACTTAGAAACACGCAACGCAGAACCACACAACTTAGAAACGTCATAGCGTAGAAAGTCACAACTTAGAAAATTCTAAGTTGTGTGTTTCTAAGTTATGACAGCACCCCCTGAGACGCCACAGATACGGTCGTCACGTGCCGCCCCGCGGAGCAGAACCAGACCACACGTCACTGTGTGACACGGTGTGCGTCCTAGGACGTAACTACAAGCTACTGTGCCCCGGGCGCCGAATTCAGGGGAGCGCTAAACAGCCAGAGTAACTTTTAGTGTAGATATCTATTTGAATATCGCAGTGTTGGGCAGATGAACGTAATTATTTGTATTGGAAAAATACAAATATGCATAGCGTCAAATATTAAAAAAAAAAATTGTATTTTTCGTGTACTGTCGGAATTAACGATGTAGATATCAAAAATGAAATGACGGCAAATGTTTTATTTATTAATTTACTTATCATCTAAGTTGAACAAAAAAAAATATTTGTGGGGGTGATATGAGGAGTTTTCAGTAAATGTTTTGGTTTGATTTAAAAAAGGAGTTGGGGGGGGGGGGCAGGGGGGCCGCCGAGACGAGTTCTTGTCCCGGATGGAAACTAGTTTATAGTTAGGCTTCTGTGTGCGTCTGGCGTCATCTCGCGATGCCCAGTTTGTAAATAAACTTTACAGGAGTTTCGCGGTGTTTCCGTGTGTCAGGATGAACTGCACACACACCTGCACACGAATAAGTATTTTACGAAAGATTTCTTTGGAAAATGGTTGCCAAGAAATAGTTTGTAATACAAGAAAGATATTGTAACCTTGTATAACACATGGCTATGGTTATTTTTGCATATATGAAATGCGTTTTTGGAGATAATACTGAGTATTTATTTCAGATATTGGTGCATAATATTATATTTTAATTGATTTTTCATTCAGACACAATTTTTTTTAAAAAAAAATCATGGAAAAGATAATCGAATATGATTAGACTTTATGTTGTTTTATTGTGCTTTTTAACATTCTCAGTTAAAATTGGAATGTTATTAAGGGAACGGTTTTTAATAACTTAAACTATTGGAGGTACTGGGACAACACAAAACATAAATGCTCGAGTAAGAATTCGAACCCAGTGTTACTGCGAACACTGTTTTGTAGTGATACAGTTGTTTACATGTAAATGTACAAATGTACAACTATCTTAAACTCTAAATTAGTATTTCTTTTTAAGTTACAAATTACGTAATTAATCGCGTCAGCCACGTTTGCAATTGGCAGACGTGTAACAACCACCGCTCAGTGAACTTGTCCTCGCGAATACGGTAACCGACAAGCACACAACGGAAAGACGGCATGTTAGTCATCTCCGCATTTATCCGAAGCCTTCAAATGAGAGATGCTTTCACAGGAACTCGAGTTGACCGCATTCAAGCAGTCTGGCAGATTTCCTGGCTCGAACCCACACTAATAGTGGCAAAGAACTGATGCATCGTTTCCCGCGTTGAGTACTTACCACACTTCCCTGACCAACCACGCAAGAAACACAAAAAAAAAAATGCAAGACGCAAACTTCTTACGTTTCGGCTTGCGTTTTCTCCTTCTACATTAATTTGGAAGATGCGGACGTTATGTGTATAAAATGCTTCGATTTTCTTTTTATTGTATGCAACATGTTTTTATTTGTTAACATTTCGTAGTGTGAAAGTAAATAACGTACTGAAATAAAATAATTGAGAATTTCACAATTTTTTTTATAAACCTGAATTACCAAACGAAGCCCAAGGAAGAAGGGGTGTTTCTCTAGTTTTTCAATTTCAATATTGTATTAGAGTTGACGTCTTGCAAAATTTTTGTACTTAAAAAAAATAGTTTTTTTTTTTTTTGCGTTATTTGCGTTTTGCGTTCTTTAGCTATTGCATTTCTTGCGAAGTTTATAAACTTGACCTTCAGAAAATAAAAAAATGGAGGTAATGTGTTTTACTAGGAACAGTGTTGCGGTCTTGCAAGTGTACATGTTTATTAAAGGGTATAAATTATTGCGATCAGTTCGTAGAAGGAGAATACTTGCAAAAGAATATAATGATGTATGCAAAGACCCGTAAGTTGAATGTTAATACGACTGGGAATTTTCTCTGGGGGCATGAGTGGATTCATGGAGTATTCCTGAAATCAGTGTTCCTAAATAGTTTATAACGAACGTGACACGGCCAAATTACGTAACTTTCGTCATATTTTTTTTTTAAATTTTTTTTTTTTTTGCAAAGCGCACGATCTTGTGCATTTTTGTGGGATTCCCAATAGTGTTATGATGTCAGTTACCTGGGGGTTTTGAAACTGCACGCAGATGTACGAAGTCAGAGCAAATTTCAAAGTTGGGGAAAAGACGAACACAACTCGATGTTTAGAACAGGATACTGATAGTTAGAGCCACGATTATTTCGCGAATTCATTTCACTCCAGGCTAAACTCAACGCGCTTTGTACGTGATCAAGTCTTTTTTGGAGTGCCCACTGGTCGAAAACAAGGTCACGTCCTTTGGAGGGTCACATGTGATTGTATAACCACATCTTCTCCTTGTTTTCCTTGTTTTCGACTGGCTCTGAGTTTCCCAAGGACATGCCAA
Organism: Bacillus rossius redtenbacheri; assembly: GCF_032445375.1. Lineage (NCBI taxonomy): Eukaryota > Metazoa > Arthropoda > Insecta > Phasmatodea > Bacillidae > Bacillus > Bacillus rossius. The sequence continues at coordinate 67,013,965 of NC_086333.1, read as the reverse complement.
GACAACTGTAGTGCGATCATCAACGTGAAGCAAATGTACATATGTGCTTCAAGTATTCTTTGCTACCCAGTGAATCCGCCAAATAATCATGGCTCTACTGATATTCTACCGGAACAGAACCAAGTTTAAACAAATTGTGAGATTACCAAGTGAGCGAGATCAAAGAAATAAAAATTTTAAATTGTGCCATGCAGTAAACAACGTAAATAGTATAACCGCAGTAGCATAACCATTATATCAATTTTTTGAGTAAATTTTCTTTTTAATTGAGTTTTCGGAGAAAATTTTTTTAAATTTTATTAAATTTTTTAATACTTTTTTTTATTCAATTGTTTGGTGTTTTCATTAAAACAAGTCATAAACACACAGACATACATACATACACACACACACACACACACACATATATATATATATATATATATATATATATATATATATATATAAAATCTTTAAACGAGAAATTCTTGTATATAAATTATATAATCTGAATCTCGGAAACGGCTCCAACGATTTTCATGAATTTTAGTATGCAGGGGTTTTCGGGGGCGATAAATCGATCTAGCTAGGATTAATTTTTAGAAAATGTCGTTTTATCCGTGTTTTCAATAATCAACTTTATCGATAATCAACTTAAACATAAATGACTCTTCCTGGCATCTATTGGCGAGTAATAATACCATTTTTTTTTATTTGGGAGCAACTAACTGCTTTAACGACACAACAACACTAAAGCTACTCCAGTAGATGGCGTTGTTAAGCAACATTAAGACAATGAGTGTTTGGTTTGAGGTTAGACCAAGAAAATCAATGGTTTACTTATATTATTAGTGTCTTTTTAACTCATGTGTTCACTTAAAAATGCCTAAACGATCTTTGAAAAAAAAAACGCTTGTAAACAATCTATCTTCACGAAGCCGCAACTCGTCTCAAGAACACTTTGAAGAACATCGTCATCAAACTGGTCAGGTTTCTCAAACTTCACACAGTGAAGACTCATTTCAAGAAAACCTCCATGAAAATATTCAGGTTTCCGCTCGTCCCACACGTGCTGCTAAAGTAAGATGCTTGCAAAACTTAACTAACGTTATACGAGCAGAAAGGTCTTGTGATTTAGATGTTTCACGAGAGCGTACGTCACAACGTGTGGCCGCTGAATTGACGAACAACAAGAGCGACGTCTGCGAGATTTGCGGCACCGCGCGGCACAACGTGTAGCTAATGAAAATTACTAACAACGAGAATACCGATTAGAAGAACAAAGACGTCGAGACGGAAGTAGAACTTAATAATTATTTACCGACTTATAAATGTGCCGTTACTGCAGCTGTGCAATATTACGCCTTGGGACCATTTGAAATTTTGTGTGTCCATTGTGGTGCATTGCATTTCCCTGAGTAACGCGTTTCTATTTGTTTGCATGGAGGAATTTTAATGGAGCAACCAAAATTTTCAAATGAATTAGTACGTCTCTTTTTAAACCGTCACCCACATTCGGAAGAATTACATAAAAAAATAAGAAAAATAAACGCATATTTTGCTCTAGCATCCTTCAATGTAGAAGATGACAGAACAATAAATAGCCATGGCATTTATAGTTTTATTGTTTGCGGACAAGTATATCATAAAATGAATATGACAGCTCACCCGACGCAAAATTATGTTGGTGTCTTTGAACGGCCACTGTACGGGCAACTATATTTTTTAGACCCTGATGAAGCCGTTAATGAAAGAGTTAACCATTCACTTAATTCTGGAATTGCTACCTCAATGATGAAGTAATTGAAGTTCATCATTCGAGCGCAAAATCGTTATGTACAGGGATATATAATGATGCGAGAAGTATAGGACGAAATGAATCGGTTAACTTCTGCCCAAGGGTTACCCCCACCATACGTAAAGCTTTTATTTAGACTTCCAGATCAAGCTGATCGCAGAAGGTTTAATATACCGGCGTGTAATTAGGTGTGTGCAGTTTTTACACTAAATGCTGATCAAAGCTTTCCAGAAAATGAAATGATTGTTCACCAGCGTAATAAAAACATCGTCTCTTTAAGTAATGTTGATAAGTGAGTCGAGCCATTTACTTACCCATTATTTTACCCAGCATGAACGGATGGTTTTAGCCAAAAATAAAAAAATAAAAATACCGAGCAAAGCTCGGTCATCCAGGTACTAGTTATTTAATACATGAAACACAAATGTAAAGTTTATATGAAAGACATGCTTCCAACTAACACGTGTGCAAACCGGCATTAAAGATAGACTTCTTGCAAATAATTCCTGCCGCTTCTGTGTAGGCCTATGGGGTATGCTGGACTAGATGGGATAGGAAATGCATTTATTGCAGCCCACTTTAAGTATTACAATAATCTTTCCAAATAAAGTTCTCTGTAAGCTAAGATGTAGCTAAGTATTATTAATTTTCTTATTCTGTCTTCAATAGATTTGTTCGTTTTTTTTTGTTTAAATCCTGGAAAAGAGTAACCCCCTGGCTACGTCCCTAAGGATATACAGTTATGTGGGTACCATATAACACCTACAAAGGCAATGCGATTCAGGGCAATGGAGAAAACTCACACCCTCTCGTTTGAACGCACATTGGGGAGAGCGATAATGGCTGTGGACTCTGACGCAGTTGTGAGTAGGTAGCTCTAATTCGTGACAGCTCTAGAGCAGTAGGTACTAGATAGAGGGCTTATAATTTGTACATATTTTCATGTAAAAAAAAAAGAGTTAATTTTAAGCCAATCACAACCAAACGTAAAATCAACTCAACTGAAACTCCTTCGTATTTAAAAAGCTTTTAAAAATTCAACTAAACCAAAAATTTGCGCAAACCTTAAGTAAACAATCTTAGTTTTGTGTGTGTGTTAATTTTAGTGTTGTCTTTAAAATGACCAGCTAGTGACTGAAAGGATTAACAGCAGAAAACCTCGAGAAATGAATCCTTTCGAACAAGTAGGCTACTACTTTCCGAAGGACGATAAGGTTTCACATTTCTGAACTAGCGTTAACACGTTTCCTCACTTCCCGGTTCTTCTTCCAATCTAGCAGACTGTTATAAACTCAGTCCCCTTGCGGGCTATTCGCTAACTTTCGCCACTTTAACTACGGTAGCCTTATCTCTCAGTTTCTCGTGGCAACACTATACATTGCTTGGCATTCTCTAGTACCGTTGCTAACGAAGTAAAAGTTAAGATGATAGGACTTGGCCACACACAGTAGCGGACCCAGAGAGGGGGGGGGGGGCTAAGGGGCTCAAGCCCCCTCCAAAAGCATCTGGGTTCACTATTGTTTTAGTGTTTGCCTTGATAAAGCCTAGCCTCAGCTGGGTCAAGCCCCTCCCAAACCAAAATCCTGGATCCGCCACTGGCCACACATCATTATGCCCTCCCCCCCCCTTTTTTTTGTCCTGCCCTTACACTTGTATTTAAATTTATATTATATAATTTGCTCACTAGTGATTCCTTTGTACGCGTTAGAAAGGATTACAAACTACATTTTTAAACATTATTTGTAAATAACCATAATTAAGTGTTGCTTTAAAACTTAAATAGATCTTCAAACATATACACGTAAACAGAAAATAAATAATACTGAAACATTTTGCACTAGCATTTAACTTACATGTGCTAAAAATAAATATACGTCTTGACTTAAAACTTAATGTTGAACATACGCTATTGCTAGTTACCTATCCAACACAATGATTAAATTCAATCTTCCCAATTGAAGGAAGCATCCAAAGAAAGAATATACCTACGATTTATTGTAATTATTCAAGATATTACAAGTTATTATGATTTTGCACTGTTTTAAAGGTATATTGTAATAATTCAAATTATTTACGCATTAATTAAAAAAAATTACAAACATTTGCTGCTCTATTCGTATCTAACGTCTCAAATAACCTCATTGACCATGAACCATAAGAACATTAACTTCGAGAAACGGTCATCTCAAGTTCTCAAATAGTTGCCCTTGGTAGCGCGGCGCACCCGCTCTCAGCACTGTGCTGCTATCTGTTGGCGCAGTTGTAAGTACTACAGTCTTCCCGCTAAGCTGTGTGCACAATTGAAAAAAATAACAGTAACAGTTACCGCCTTATTTCATAGAATCTGTTTACAATACCTATTTTAGTTTTTAATTTTTAAAAATTACTAGCATTACAAATGCGTAGTGATAATTTTGAAAAAATTAATAAAATAAAACAGACGACATAATGTATGCTTAGAAATGACAATACATTTAGGCAAATTACATTTAAAAGAAATTAATTTCGACTGTTACATCACACATAAGGTTCTTGGGCAAGGTCCTTAGTTCGTTCTTGATTGACTACTTTGAATTTTATTACTTATTAATACATCATAATATTTTGCATGTATAATTTTTTTTATGGTGCATCGTCTGCAGGAGCATAACCTACTTATAATTTCATTTCGTTATGAAGAGGGGGGGGGGGGGGGTGAATATACCACTTTTCCCGTTGTTTGCTTTCAAATTCTTTCCATTTTTGATGACAGTGCTGATTTTTTTTTATTTCGGTGGTTGGGGGGGGGGGGGGGGTAGGATGCATCACCCATCTCCTCCCTTGCGTACGCTCCTGATCGCCTGCAACAGTTTACGAAATAAAATTAAGTGAACTAGTGAACTAACACACAGACGTATTCCATCTCGTGTTTCATCCCTCATTCATCTCTAAAGGCTCTGTCAAACTTAAAACACTTACTTCGAACACCTTCCAATAAAGTTGGTCGAAATTTGTTGATAATGCTGGAAAGTTACGGAGACGACACCGCAAATGTCACTAGCACAGTTGGATGACGAGGATTTTCCCTCAGGTATTTTCTATATAGGAAGGATTCTAAAATTTCGTGGATGTTTTACGGATTCACGATAATAAAGAATCCAATGGAAACGGAAATGTTTAACGTTTCCTTCTCAACGAATCTTTAAAGTGGTGGAAAAAAACAAATGATGTGTGTTTAATTTTCAAAAAAAATAGCAAAACGTTTATTTTTCTTTGAAAATAGTGTCAATGTGATTTAAAACTAAAATTATAGTTTTAAATGTTAAGAGATGTATAACAATCATAACATGTTTAAATTTTCCATCCAGCAGAGTGATGAATATTTCAATTTTTAACATGGAGTTAAAATTGAAACGCTTAAGTTGGATTAGTCCAGTAATAAGCTATGGATAGTGTGAAATAAAAAAAAAACTTAAGGTAATCTTTTTAAGTTTATTTGAAGAAGAAAACTAGAAGCCATGTTTGCTCCAATGTCACTCCTGAAACGGTGTTGTAGAGTATGGTTGGAGTCGAAAATTTGACTGTGTGACAGGGCCTTATGGACCTCGATACGTCCAATCAACTATGTATGACGCACGAACTGCACGTTAGGGGGAGCGCTTATTCGTGACGCATTCTTGAGAAAGTAGAAGATAGGATCGCGCGGCCGAGCAGGGTCTGCATTGACCAAGATCCCAATTGACAGCTGACCTCACCGATCTGTCGCATCTACAACCAGTTAAGGGGGGACAAACCACTAGAGTTCCATTATTAAGAGAGCTGTGCTGGCTTCAGAATAATATCAAAAGAAGAACAAAAGAGTCTTCCAGCACTCGCCAGTGAAGTGCAACATGTAACCTCGGTAACTGGCACATTCATCTTTTCTCATGTTGCAAATACACTTACAATACGAAGCTCAGACGCGAGATTTAACGTAGAATTCTTTAAAATAATGAATACCGAGCGTGATAAATAGGGGAGACCGGGGCAAGTTGACGATGTTAAGCTTTGAAATGGCCTTTAACAGATAAATAAGCATATATAATATCTAATTTGGTACCAATACGAAGTACATACTAATTTCTACCTAAATATGTAAAAAGGTTGTATTACTTTGCGTAGTTCCGAAGTTATTGACAAGAAACCAATTAGTTAGCACATTCGTCATCTTGCCCCAGGAGTGGGGTAAGTTGACGAACCTATTGGGGTAAGATGACGAAACCAAAATATATATATTTATGGACAAAGTAAACAATAGTTTTATAGATATCCTACACTAAACAACGTGCAGGATGTAAAGAAGATAAATTGTAACATATTTGAACGACTTTGATATAATTCCTTGACTTCATAATTGGAAAAGTTTTCGTGCCACCACTCAGAACATGTGGAACACTGAATCCAGTCTTCATTTGGAGGTTCCACGTAAACTTCTTCACATGCAGGGCAAGAAACGCTATTTAGGCTTTATGGTTTTGCTACAGAATGATCAGAGCTTTGTTTTTCAGTTTTCTTAGTTTTTCTTTCATTTTTATTCTCTTCATTCTGCTTCTTCTATCTATCTCTTCGTCACTCCAACGCCTCCTTTCCGTTTTCCGCTTATAATATGCCTAGGCATCTACAAAAAAATCAAACAAAATTGTTACGACTATTAACACAGGAACTATTTATAATATTTTATAATTTCATTATTATTTTTATTTTACTTAAATGTTCGTCATATCTGTACATCATTGGTTTAAATAACACATATAATACAAAATAATGCTCACACTGTCATTACCTATGGCAAGTTGACGATTGCAGGGGCAAGATGACGAATTCGTCATCTTGCCCCCGTCAACTTGCCCCAGCAGCCGTATTTTTGCTTTACCAAAATCACGAACAACATTAACAAATTTTCTTCAACAATTTATACACTAAAATACTCCCAAAAGTCAGCATTTAATTTTACATATATAAACATTTAAAACAAATGGACTCTTTTCTCGTAATAGCTTAACATACGTACCTTCAATATTACAACAATGGCTCACGAAACAGACTGCCTCTCAAAACTGCCACATTCAAACTGACTGGAAAATTCCGCTGCACCTGCCTAGTACGTGCAGATGGTGACACACAAGGTCACAGGTGCGCCAACCGTCTATCTGTGTTTCTGGATTAGTTACATACGATTCGTCATCTTACCCCGTTCGCCAACTTACCCCGGTCTCCCCTACACGCAATTTTTTTTTTTTTTTTTTAATATTTTTTGACTTGACAACGTCTAATAAATCGATGAACGCCGGCTGCACGCACGAAAAAGGATGGCTCATTGTCCCGTTACGCTGTGTCCCGTTACGCTCATCGTACGCTTGCGCCGCATCTATCTCTCTTCCACTCGATTGGAACAACCATCGATTTGACTTTTTCGAGGCACATTAAACTTGAAACACTCCCATTCGTTTCCTATTTTTCCTATCATCGTCCTATCCTTAACAGAATAACACAGACTGGAAGAAGTTAAATAGCAAACATGTATAAAAGTTATAGTTAAAATAATCTGTTCGTTAAAGTAATAAACATATTTGAATTAATGAATGCAAATAAAAGTAAATTTATCAATTAAATTGTAGATTTCATTTCACTCCTTCTTTTTATCCATACAAAAAAGTAATAATTCAATAAAAATGATTCAATTTTATTCATAAAAGTATGCAATAATTTCATCAATGTTTTGTTATGACGTTGTCACGTTAAACTATCGTCCGTAAACCGACTTTACAGACAACCAATTTTTTTTAACCACATTTCTGAACGCGAATCACACTTACTTGCTGCACCCACCGCTAGAAATCGCTGCCGCAGCAGCTACGTCGACTATTGAATAATTTGATTAGCAGACCGAAATTTTAAACTACATAATGAAACGGCTCCGATAAAAGCGAAAAAAGACTCGAATTTAATACTAAACGCCGGCTTTGGACCTGATCTTCGACAAGGAATTTTATTAAAATACTGCAAATCTTGTTCAAATTCATCAAACAGTCAAGACTATAGAGTTTTCCTTTGTCTTTGTGAACTTTGGTGCGCGGACGAGAATCACGCGTAGTTTCCGCACCTGCCGCTAGAATTCGTTGCCGGAGCAGTTACGTCGAATATCGAATCATTCGATTAGCAGACCGAAATTTTAAACTATGTATAAAATTTAATGGTTCAGATTAAAGCGAAAAATATTTGAAAAAGACTAAACCCCGGCTTTGGGCCTGATTTTCAACAATGAATTTTTTTCTTAAATACTGCCCATCTTGTTAAAATTCACTAAACAGTTAATACTATAAAGTTTCCTCTTGGCTTTGTGAACTTTAGTTCGCGCCATCCGCCACAGATGGCAGCACCGCGGTTGTTACACATTTGTTTTGACTTCCGTCGCAATCACGCCGTATACCGAGAGTTACACATAAAAATTTCGTACAACTTGTTGGTTCAAATGAGAACAAAAATTGTTTAGCCACTATGCGAATTTTAATCTGAACTGCCTACGCTTAAAAAAAATTAAGTTCTCTATTAGTATGTAGATATAACTCATCAGTAAATATATGAAGAGATTTTAACTAAGTTATTTTTTATCTATTGGGACTATCTATTAGATAACGGGCTTTCCGTTATCAAATTATATGATCGTGTTTGTTGTAAACACATTTTCGCGATCTCTTGAAAATTTAGAAAGCGATTAATTAGTAAAATAAATCCATGAGTTTATATTCTGCGAAGGATTACTTTTTTTTTAACAGGAGGTAGAATCGTAGAGATGTGCCAAATGTGGCGACAGTCTAAGATCTAAACGTGTATATAACTGAAATAGACCTTGTCATTTAATACGCCGTGTAGGACTAGAAACCAATGACAAATACCTATAAAAACATATGGCCGAATCACATGTCATCCTGGGAGGTGAAATGTTGAAGAAGCCTATAGAAAACAAAACATCAACGTGTGTTGAACGCATTTATGGGGTCTGTCCTGGCATCAGAAAATAACGTGAATTTTACACATACCTAGTAGTAAGGTATATATTTTTATTAAACTCCAAGCCATTACTTTTGTTATTAAGCCTTTACGTATCTATTAAGAGAAGTATGGAAATTTCGCGGATTCATTTGGTCGCAAGCTAGAATGCAAACCTGCGTATTCTTGCACTGTGTTCATGATTGACCGCAGTTATTTGGACACGCACCTCTACGGCCATCAGTAGAGACCTGCAAAATTCGCGGATTCATTCGGTAATAGGCTAGATTTCAAACACATATACCTCTTAGATAATTTTGCTATTGGCTTACTGTTCATCTGGACGAATCTCAACCAGTTATAAACCCTCAACCAAAGAAGGGTCGAATCACAGACAAACCAGCTGAGACGACTTACAAGTCGGCAGCCAATGAACTTGCGTTATTTGCGCGAGTGTACAGGGGTATGTGCAGTCTATCCTGAAGGCCATCAAAACCGCGAAATTTGCAAGTCTCTAGCCATCAGTCAACGATGCATAACAAGGAGAGAAGTGAAAGAATCAGTTAGTACCTAGGGGCAAGCATATTTCGCGAAAAGATTCCGAGACCAGTTGAATGTTAAAACACTGTAGCATCATTTGTGTTTCGTGATTGGGTAAGTTTTTTTTTCCTTTCGATTTATGTCGATCGTTTCATAACCAATCACAGTAATTCAGTGCGGAAGCAAACGCGTCCTGAGTGGTTCGGTCAAATATGGCAATGTCTTCTTTCGCAGACGGCGGCCAATCACAAGTAAGAAACCGCTGGTGCGGGTACACCTTTGTGCAGTCTATTATGCGTTCAGATTTTTTTCGCGAAAATGTCTGCCCCTATTAGGACCTATTAATGAGAAAATGGTGAATATAGTTCCTATGGGGACAGGGGCTCGGGGCTGGAGATTCAGGGATTCGCGGCGGCCATCTTGCATTACGTCACTTCCAGTGGCCATCTTGGTTTACGTCATTTCCGTTGGCTATCTTGGACCTGACCTTGACCTTTGACCCTAGCTGCCATTTTGGATTCCACCATTTTGTTTTATAGAACATTAGATGCTCACTCTTAGAAGAAATAAGCTAATGGAAAATCAAACATTTGATAGAGCAAGCATAATACTTTGGAATTTAACGGGAGCCAAACGAAACTGCGAATTTTCCGGGTCTCTGCGTATTAATATTTGGCATTCGCTAACAAATTTCACCTACATTTCAGTACACTCTCTTAAGGTTTTTTTTGCCCCCTGTTGTGGCATTTTCTAATAAAATTAATAGTAATCGCTAGAGACCTGCAAAATTCGCGGATTCATTGACCTCTAGGATAGACTCCACAGTCCTTTAAATACTCGCGGAAATGACACCTGTTCATTGGCTACTGACGTGCGAGACGTCTCAACTAGGCTGTCCGTAATTCGGCACTTTCTTGGTTTAGTGTTTCCCATTGGCTCACAGTTCCCCGGATAAAATATGGGCCAATCGCATAAGCGGTACGAAGGTATAATTGTTTTGATGCTAGCCTATCGCGAAATGAATCCGCGAATTTTGCATGTCTCTAGTAATCGCCTGTGTTTCGTGATTGGTTAAGTTTATTTAAGGTGCATCACTAGAGACCCGTGAATTTCGCGGATTCAATGACCTCCAGGATAGACTCCAATATCCTCTACACACTCGGGCAAATGCCAATTGTTCATTGGCTGTTGACTTGTGAGTCGTCTCGACTGGGTGGCCTGTGATTCGACATTTCTATAAGTGAGGGTCTCTAATTGGCCCTCAGTCCTCCAGATTAACAGAGAACCAATGACAGAAGCAGCACTAAGGTATAATTATTTGAATTTTAGCATAACACGAAATGAATCCGCGAAATTCACGGGTCTCTATGCATCACTGTCGGCACACGAAAGCACGATTATTATTTTCGGAAGCAAACACATTCTGAATGGCCCGGTCAAATAAAGCCATGATTCTCTTGCAAACGCCCACTAATCAGATAGCAGAAATCGCTGTCGCAGAAATACCGTATTGCAGTCTAGTAAACGAACAGATAGTTTCGCGTAAAAAAAAAAAATCACTGCCTCTGGATATCAGTTTTAACGGCTGCAGGTGGGGGACGGATTACATCATTCATTGCGTTACACCGAATGAGCTTTGCCTTGTTCTTTCATCTCCAGGAAAAGAAAAAGAAAAACAAACGTAAAGCGCGGATTCTTTTATTTTTTTATGGCCGTGTATGCATGTGGCCTTGACAGCCGTCAAATACCTCTTCCGCCTTGTTTACAACGGCGGGAAACCAGCTGAACTTTCGAGATAGCACTCTGGGTTTCCCCGCCGGAGACGAGCGTGACGAACACGCAAGCGACCCTCGCTTCGCGCAACTCCAGTGGAGCGCCGCGGGCACCGTTAAGCTGGGCGCACAATTTAAAAAAGAAGTCAGTCACGGCTTTGAATATATATACTGTATAGAAGTCCCCAGCCCAGGTTAAAATTTCTAATACGGTTTTGAGGTAGTTGGTTAATTCACCGCCGCATTCGCCACCATCTCTAGGGCATCGGCTTGTGGTGGTCCCTAGCGGACAAGTGTCGAACTCTTCAAACACCTCTTCCCCCTCCCGTTGAATGACGTTGAGCTGCAGTGAATGATGGATGGGGGGTGCGGGGAATGACAGCGGGCGACAGTGCTGCGCTCTAACGTGTAAATAACAACTAAAACGATACAGGGCGTTACGGCAGCGCACTGCAGCGGTGAAGTTCCCAAGCTGCTCATCATACGCTTCTGAAAAACGTAGAGTAAATCCTATCCACTCGCGACTTCTATACAGTATATATATTCAAAGGTCACGGGGACTGTCGACAGAAGTGAAAACTTAAAATTTTGTTTTTAAATGTGTCATATGAAATCGTTTCTACGTCAAATGTACACAAGAAAATGATTTTGGTATTACATATATCACTAGCATGTCGGTGACGCGAACCCATAAGTTTTGCCCCTACCAATAATAAATAGAGCCTCGGAATTTTCGCGCATTCATTTAGTCGCAAGCTAGAATGCAAACCTCCACACTCTCGCACTGTGTTCATGATTGGACCGCAGTTATCTGGACACGCCCCTCTACGACCGTGAGCCAACGATGTCCAGCTAGGAGAGAAGCAGGCGAATCAGGTAGTGCCAAATAACAAGGATAAAAATGTTCTCGCTAAGAAATCAACCAATGGGAAAGTAAACATGGGTCGAGCACACATATAACTTTGAATTCTATCTTGAGGCCAGAGGAATCCGCGAAATTTCCGGGACTCTAATAATAACTTTAAAACTAGAAGAAATGAAGTTTTTTCATTGAAAGAATAAGAAATTACTAACTTAAATCTACAAATAATCAACATTATATCTAATAAATCAATAACCTGACATTTGAAGGAATTCACATCGTAAATAATTAAATAAATATACAAAAGAAAAAACATAACCTCAACTTAACTACCTACTAAAAAAATATCCAACACTCGCAATATGTACCACACAATAACGTTTAAATTTCCTTGGAAAATAAAGATAAAATTAAAAACTTGTAACTTTAAAAATAGAACAAATTAAGTTTTATCCTTGAAATATAAAAAAAATTAACACGTCACGTGACTATGTCGAAGACGACTTACATGAATTTACTCCTTATCCAAACCTTCCTATAGAAGTTGTCACTTCAAAAAAGAACAGTATCAGTAGGTCGTAGGCACAAGAAGTCGCCGCCGTGTTTTCGAACCTGCTTATTCACAACCGCGCATAGGAAGGTCGTGTGCATGGGAGATAGGTCAAGCGCATAGGAGGGAAATGAATATACTTTATTTCTGTTACGGACACACGACGCAACAACCAATGACAAGAGTAGGAAGCCATTTTTGCGGGACTAGAGAACTGTTTATATTTATCAATCATCTCGTGGCAAGAAATTGTCGAGATAATACAATGCCCAGTTGTGATTCCTGCTTTAAAAAAAAATTATTAATGCTATTATATAACACTAATTTATCTATAAGGTGAAAAACTGTGCAGATATAATATATTTATTTATCGACTTTATTGCTGGCGAATTTAAGGCGATACGCATTTTCTTACATTTAACCGCATTAAACATTTACATTTCTCTAGATTAACATTGCATATTAGAAAATAAAATAATAAATCATAGCAAAATAATACTTGATACAAAACAAACTTGAATGTTAACTGAATATACAAAGACAAAATATAAATATTTGGTATAGTTATTTACTAGCCCCATTGAATATATATATAATGTTATATATATATAGATATATATATATTCAGTGATAATACTGAGAATTTCTTACGAAAATTGGCGCATTATTTTATATTCTAATAGATGTTTCATTAAAGTATAATTTTTTTCAAACCACGGAAAAGATAATCGAAAATTCATAATTTTGTTTTTACTTTGTTTATGTGCTCAGTTAATACTGAAAGCTAATTCTAGGAACGGTTTAAAATAATAACTTTAACGGTTGGAGATACTGGGACGTCAAGAAGTATAAATTCCCGGGTAAGATTCCGAACCCAGTATTACTGCGAACACAATTTTGTAGTGATACAGTTGTTTTCAAAAAATATATAATTTTGCGTTGAAGTTCCAATTGCATGTGCACGGTATAGTCAGTACGCAGACCTTACCTCAGGCGAGAAAAATCCATGTAGATTTTCATTTCGTACACGGCACTGAGTATACCGTGGACAGCCCTGACCTGTATACCCAATGACGAGGGGGGAAGGGTGCGCGCTTACCAACTGATGGGCGATGATGGATACCATGTGTCACGGCGTTGTTGGTGTCGGACCTCTAGAGGGAGAGAGAGTGAGAGGGGGAGTACGGGAGGGACCAAAAAAAAACACAGCGCTCTCACGCGCGTGTTCCTCTACTTGATTGGACCGCTCCGTGTCAAGGTCACTGCGCAGTGCCTCCTGTCACGTGTCGCGGCGCTATAAGGGCGACACTGGCCTCACGCCTTTACGCGTCGGGCTCCGAACTGGAGATCCGGTCTTCGCGTCCATGGGACTTTACGGGTCGTTACCACAACGCCGAAATACCACAACGCCGAACGTACAATAACGCCGAATACCATAACTAGAGACCCGTGAAATTCGCGGGTTCAATGACCTCCAGGATAGAATCCAATATCCTTTACACACTCGGGCAAATGCCAACTGTTCATTGGCTGCTGACTTGTGAGTCGTCTCGACTGGGTGGCCTGTGATTCGACACTTCTATGAGTGAGGGTCTCTAATTGGCCCTCAGTCCTCCAGATTAACAGTGAACCAATGACAGAAGCAACAATAAGGTATAATTATTTGAATTTTAGCATTACACGAAATGAACCCGCGAATTTCACGGGTCTCTAACCATAACGCCGAATGCCAAATTGACCGCAACGCCGACAGCTAGAAAACTGCTGTGTACCACAACGCCGAAATACAGAAAACGCCGAAAAATGTTGCTGCGGGGAGGGGGTCCACAGGAGCAAAATGAAAAACAACTGAATGAATTTGTGTGCTATCCTTACCTAACCTAACCTTTGTGGCAGTCCTGCAATGACATTTTTCGGGGTTAATGTATTTCGGCGTTGTGGTTTTCGGCGTTGTGGTATTTTGGCGTTGTGGTGCGTCCCCGACTTTACGCGGTGACCCTGTAATATTAAGCTGGAATTTTAAAGGATAAAACATATAAAAAAAACTGCCAGAATGTCAGTACACCACTTACAATACTTTTTTTTTTAAATTTTCGTTCCAAAAATGGCCCGCGAAAACATCCGCTTTAACATTTTTCGCTATAAAAAAAACACGTTAATAAAGAAACCATTGAACAAAATTGTATAGCAAGTGCAATGGCGAGGGCCCTGAATTTTTCGTCAAAAAAAGAATCTGAATGCTCGTTACATTGCAATAAGAGGTATTCCCGTGCCATTGGTTTCTTCCTTGTGATTGGCGGCCGTCTGCGAGAGAAGCCGTTGCCTTGTTTGACCGGGCCGCTCAGGACGCTTTTGCTTCCGCGCTGAATAGCTGTGATTGGTGTTGTAACAATCGATATGTACCTGGAAGAAACTCGCCCAATCACGAAACACAGACGATGCTATATTGTTTTAACTTTCATCTTGTCTCAAAATCTTTTCGCGAAATCTGCATGCCCTTACCTGTAGGCCTACCTGAAAAAAAAAAAAGAAAAAAACACAGACGATGCTACAGTGTTTTAACTTTCAGGTAGTCTCGATTTCGCGAAAATTACATGCCCCCAGGAAATGGGGTCTTATATGACTTTTCTAATCAACGCACATTCCAAAAATATTAAACGGTTTGTAGACGGCGCGGTGACATCCAGAGACCTACACGTTGTGGAACCGGCTGAGGGATACGGTGAGCGAATTCCCCCCCTTCACCGCGGGTCAGTCACACACTCGGGGACGTAACTGCGCAGAGAAGTATAGGTTTGGGGGGGGGGGGGGGGGGCAGACGGGGCTTATGGCCCGGGCGCCGCATTTGGGGAGGGCGCTAAACTGGAAGAGTCAATATTATGTACTTGAATATCGCAGTGTTAGAACACAAAAAAAAAAGTTGAATGGCAGACGAACTGAATTATTTGTATTTCAATGACCTCTATGATAGACTCATCAGTCCTCTGTATTCTCGGGCAAATGCCATCTGTTCGTTGGCTGCCGACTGGTGAGACGTCTCTACCTGGTAGCCTGTGGTTCGGTAATTCTTTAGTTGAGTGTTTCTCATTGGTCAGGAGTAGGTATTTATTTCCTGTAAACTGAGTGCCAACAGTGGAATTAGCTTGGAGGTACACTTGTTTGAATCTTATCCTATCACGAAATGAAACCGAGAGTTTTTCCAGTCCCCAGTTATTAGTCCAACTTCATTTTATTTAGACAACTGAAGGATATATTTCGTCCATTACAAACTTTGTTGATGACGAAAAATTCACATCGTGAAAGGGCCTTCAGCAAGAATGTTTGTTTCCTTGTTGTCGGGATTTACCAATGACGAGCCTCGTCTCCAGGAAATCAGGCGCTGACGAGCGAAACGATCTTGCGCCGGTGACTCTTCGCATACGGAGTTATCTCCCGCCTGTCGACTGGCGCGCGCTTATCGCCGCGAGCGGACACAGCATCCACAGCCGGCGCGTGTTCGAGGGGCGTAGCTTCCACTCGCCGAGTCCCTCTGATCTACTCTGATCTACTCTGCTCTACTCTGCTCTACTCCGCTCTACTCCGCTCTACCGGCCCGACACGCAGGGCGCCCCTCACCGCGGAGACCCACTTGCGCTCGCAGAATCGTTGCTGTGAAACACGAGATGATAAACGTAATAGATAGAGACCGGAAAAATTCGCGAATTCATTTCGCGATAGGCTAAAATACAAATAGTTATACCTCAGTGCTGTCTCTGCTATTGGCTCACAACTCACCTGGGATGACGCTGGGCCAAAGAGAAACACCCAACCTAAGGCTTTATCGAATCACAGGCTGCTACGTTGGGACGTCTCACAAGACAGCAGCCAATGAGTGGGTGGCATTTGACCGAGTGTACGCAGAACTATGGAGTTCATCCTGGAGGTCATTGAACCCGCGAATTTTTTCGTTCCCTAGTAATAACAACACTAACACCATCGAATATATATATAATATCGTCAATGCTGACACTGTACCAAGGAAAACTTAATAAACGTAAAAAAGTTTCCCGCTTATTACATGCGTACAGGCCAAGACCGTGCAGTAAATTTTTAACCTAAAGTCTTACGTATCAATAAATTGAACATTGAAACATCCACTCTTCATAGATCCTGATTAATGATTGGTAGAGTCCCGGAAATTTCGCGGATTCCTCTTGCCTCAGGATATAATTCAAAGTTATAGGTGTGCTCGACCCATGTTTACTCACCCATTGTTTGATATCTTAGCGAGAACATTTTTATCCTTGTTATTTGACACTACCTGATTCGCTTACTTCTCTCCTAGCTGGACATCGTTGGCTCACGGTCGTAGAGGGGCGTGTGCAAACAACTGCGGTCCGATCATGAACACAGTGCGATAGTGTGGAGGTTTGCATTCTAGCTTGCGACTAAATGAGTGCGCGAAAATTCCGTGGCTCTAATGATTGGTAGGGATTGGAAAAATTCGCGTGTTCAATGACCTCCAGGATAGACTCCACGATCATCTGCATGATCGGGCAAACTTCACCTGTTCACTGGCTGCTAATTGGTGAGGCATGTCACTTTAGCAACTTGTGATTCATTGTGTCTTTGGCTGAGGATCCACAACTGGCCCAGAGTCCTCCTGATCAACAGCGAACCAATAGCAAATGCAGCAAAAATATGTAATTATTTGAATTTTAACATATCACGAAATGAATCCGTGAATTGTTCCGTTCTCTACCTATTAAACATAAAGTATGAGAAAATTGCGTTTTATACATAACTTTTTTTAATAAGGAACTCACGCACCATGACACAACTTACATATCCAGAGATACTCAAAACCCTTGGGCCGTAGGTTTAGATCATCCCCCCCCCCCCACCTTTTTCTTGTCATCCTCTTGAGAAGATATCAGATTTTCCTCCCCTGCCTCTTTCTTGTGCCCGAAGGTGAACATAAAAGCAAAAGATCCACTAAAAAGAAAATACTTATTACAATTCTAGCTTGTATCCAAGAAATATACTCCCTAATCATACTCGAACCAAACATTTGGTGTGGTAAAGTATTGCTAGGACCATGTATTTTTCGCGAAAAGATTTCGAGACTATCTGAGAGTCAAAACACTGCAGCATCGTTCTGTGTTTCATGATTGGTCGAGTTTTTCTTTCAGGTAAATGTGTACTGTCAGGACATCACATTATTAGAGACCGGGAAAATTCGCCTTTTCATTTTGTGATGAACTAGAATACAAACTCGTTCACATTCGTGTTACTTCAATGTTTGGCTCACAGTTTACTTGAAGGACTCTGAAAGCCAATGAAAATCCCTCAACAAAATAAGTATCATATCACAAGCATTCCAGCAGACAGATGTCACTGGGGAGATAGCCAATGAGCAGGAGTCATTTTGCACGAATAGACAAAGGTTATGGAGACTATCCTAGAGGTCGTTTGAAATCGCGTATTTTTCCTGACCCTTATAACAATTCAACATGGAAGCAAGCGCGTCTGAATGGCCCGGTCAAATAAGGCAATGGCTTCTCTCGCAGACGGCCACCTATTACAAGGGAGAAACCACTACCACGGGCATACCACATTGCAGTTTAAATGGGCGTTATAATTTTTTCGCGAAAAATGCTTTCCCCTAAGCATTGCGTAGTAACTAATAATAAGGAAATTCATTTTGCAAGAAATGCGTCTCTAATTGTTCACAGTGTGGTGCAACAGGTTATAAACTCTTCAGAAAATTATCATATCGCTTCTTGATTTTACTGCTAACAGAACATGACTAGCTGAGTTCGATGTGACTCAAGCTTTCTTCTTAATCCTAGTTGAAGGTCTTTAATCCACCCGGCAGCGTTTTGCCTCGTGTAATCATGATCTGTAAAAAAAAACAACATTATCTGCTTTGATTGAAGCTTGGTGTCTGGTCTGGCAAATCCACGTACTCGTCAGACCAAAAAACTCATGTTTCAAAAAAAGAAATTAGCCTAAAAATAAAACCGCGTTATCTTGCCCTACTTATTACAACTGTTACTAGGTACTGGAAAAAAAAATTCGTGGATTCATTGACCTCCAGGATAGAATCCATGATCCTCTGCATACTTGGGAAACTATTACTTGTTCGTTGGCTACTAACTTGTGAGACGTCTCGAATGGGTAGCTTGTGATTCGATGCTTATTTGGTTGACAAGTCTCTCATTGGTAGAGACCTGAAAAATTCGCGGGTTCATTTCGTGTTATGCTAAAATTCAAATAATTATACCTTAGTGCTGCTTCTGTCATCGGTTCACTGTTAATCTGGAGGACTGAGGGCCAATTAGAGACCCTCACTCATAGAAGTGTCGAATCACAGGCCACCCAGTCGAGACGACTCACAAGTCAGCAGCCAATGAACAGTTGGCATTTGCCCGAGTGTGTATAGGATATTGGAGTCTATCCTGGAGGTCATTGAACTCGCGAATTTTTCCGGTCACTACTCATTGGTATAAAGTCCTCTTAGATAAACTGCGAGCCAACAGCAGAATCAGCCCAAATATAGATATATATTTATTTGAATATTGGCATATCACAAAATTAAATCTGAGAATAGCACCGGTCCCTGCGTATGCCCATACATTAGCTTGGCACATTTTCCCATTGTGTAACTACGAGAGATCGCGTGCGCGACGAACACAGGATGACGAGCAGGGAAGTGAGTCGTGAGGGGGAGGGAGGAGGGGGGGGGATCATCATGAGGGCCGTGTTGCAGTTGCGGTGTCATCCCCGGCAGTGACCCGCGGGGGGAAACCCCCCGTCATTCGGGCGTGCGTGCGGGCGGAGTCGATAGTGGCCCCGAGTCCCGCTGAGGTCACAGGGCTAACCTGTCGTCGTCACCGGGGAACTCCCCAGGCTTAGGCTAGGCGGCGATTCATTCCAGGGTGGGGGTGGAATCAGTTGCGTGTAGGGACCGGAAAAATTCGCGTGTTCAATGACCTGTAGGATGAACCCAATAGTTCTACGTACACTCGGTCAAATGCCACCCACTCATTGGCTGCTGTCTTGTGAGAGACGTCCCAACGTAGCAGCCTGTGATTCGATAAAAAGCTTTGGTTTGCTTGTTTCTCATTGGCCCAGAGTCATCTAGGTGAGCTGTGAGCCAATAACAGAGGCTGCATTGAGGTATAACTATTTGTATTTTAGCCTATCGCGAAATGAACTCGCGAATTATTCCGGTCTCTAGTTGCGTGTCATCAAATTTTGTGCGCGCCCACTGCAGGCGAGGCGAGGCGAAGCGAAGCGAGGAGAAGAGAAGAGAAGAGTCGCGCGTCTCGTGAAGATAGGAATGGTTTGCATCGAGCACGACTGACGAGAATATAAAACACATTAATAGAATCTGAACTACTTCACAGAGTTCGATGAGGTTTTTTTTTTGGTTGGATATTTTCATAACGGAGATCTGTGCAGAAATAGTCAATAAAGTGTATAGCTAAAAAAAAATAGCAAACTGTTTTTCATAAAACAAACTAATGTGAAAAAAATTGACTGTGAAAATATTAAAATCGCATAAGAAAAACGTCCTTAATAACCAAATATTAGCAAAAAATTATATTATAACTGTAAGCTAATTTTAACTTATTCGAATATTCATTTATACAATTATAAAAAGGAAATATTGAAAAATATTTCGTTCTAAGTGCGATGCTATAGGTGTGGTAAAACTTTTTTTTTTAAATTCATTGGTCGACAGGGGTTACACGTGATTGAATAACTACTTCGTGTCCTTGTGTTATTACCAGCTCACAGACATCACGATTACTGTAGTTCAATTATTAATAGAGACCGGAAAAATTCGCTGTTTCATTTTGTGACAGACTAGTTAACATCCATGCTGTTCAGTGATCGGACCACAGTTTATCTGAAGGACTCTTACGCCAATGGAAAAATAAGTATTGAATCACCCAGCTGACAAGGTGTCACGGGGGAGTTACCCAATGAGTAGGTGCCATTTGCACAAGTACCCAGAGGATCGTGGAGTCTATCCAGTGGTCATTGATACTGCAAATTGTTCCAGTCCCTACAGGTTACTATAAGTTTGAGACGTATCACAAGTCGGCAGCCAATGAACAGGTTAACTTTACCTGTTATCTAACATGCATATTTCGCGAAGAGATTCAGAAACTATCTGAACGCTAAAACACTGTAGTATCGTCTGTGTTTCGTGATTGGATACACTTGTCGATTGTTACAACGCCAATCACAGTAATGCAATGCGGAAGCAAACGGTCTATGAGTGGCTCGGTCCAATAAGGCGACGACTTCTCTCGCATACGTCCGCCAATCACAAGAAAGAAACCGCTTGTGCCGTTATACCGTGTTGCAGTCTAATAGGCGTTCAGTTTTTTTTTCTCGCGAAAAATACCTGCCCCTACTGATAACTCAGAGGACTGTGCCATTGAACAGGCAAATGTATACATGGCACATAAGACTACATCTCGAAAGACTCGTTTCTGACCATCAGTTAGGATTCTGAGCAGAAATGGGACAGTTATAAATAAATCAGTACCGCCCAAATAAGAACCGTATATAGAGCGTTATAAACCGCGGTGGTGTTAGTCTGTTATTTTTTGGTCATAGTGTAGGTTGAAAATGTTTTTACAGTTAAGTGATAAATGCTAGAGTTATGGGAACCTTGCGGATTAATTTGGTTGCAAGCTAGAATGCAAACATGCATGCTCTCGCATTGTGTTCATGATTGGGCCGCAGTTATTGGGACACGCCCCTCTAGGAACGCCAGCTTACGATTCCCAGCTGGGAGAGAAGTAAGAGAAACAGATAGTGCCAATTAACAAGATCAAAAAGGTTCTTGATATGAAATCAGCAAATTCAAGAGCAAACTTTGATGGACCAAACATAAGGCTTTGAAATATTAGCCTGGCGACAAATTAATTCGCGAAATTTCCGGGTCTCGATACTCATTGTTAGAGTCCCGGAAATTTCGCGGATTCCTCTGGCCTCAGGATAGAATTCAAAGTTATATGTGTGCTCGACCCATGTTTACTCACCCATTGGTTGATATCTTAGCGAGAACATTTTTATCCTTGTTATTTGGCACTACCTGATTCGCTTACTTCTCTCCTAGCTGGACATCGTTGGCTCACGGTCGTAGAGGGGCGTGTCCAGATAACTGCGGTCCAATCATGAACACAGTGCGATAGTGTGGAGGTTTGCATTCTAGCTTGCGACTAAATGAATGAGCGAAAATTCCGTGGCTCTACTCATTGTCATTGGATCACGAGTTATTTGGCTCGCCACTGAAGAACTGGAGCCAATGACAAACACCTTTAAAAACAACTGACTTAATCATTTGTGAACAGGAGAGGAGGTGAAATGTGGCCAATGTACGCATCGTCTTGAATATGCACACGTCTGTGGAGTACACCCTGAAACCAGAAAATAACACCAAGGTCGCAGGTTCTTACCAACAAATCGCTGCAAAATATTTCAGCATTGCTTAGAGTACCTTAAAAAAACATATTTATTACGCAAGGACCATTGAAGATACGATTATTATTTTTCAGTTATTATTAAGGGCAGGTCTGCGAGAGAAGTCTTTGCCATATTTGACCGAGCCAATCAGGTCACGTTTGTTTCTGCACTGATTAACTGTGATTGGTGTTGTAAAACTCGACATGTACCTGAGAGAATCGCACCCAATCACGAAACACAGACGATGCTACAGTGTTTTAACTTTCAGCTAGTCGCGGAATCTTTTCGCGAAGTATGCATGTCACTAGTTTTTATCTTTTAAATATTGGAAAAGCACTCTACTGGCTAACAAAGTAATCAATTCGGTATCTCTGCGGAGTTTGGGTACGGGTTTGAATTTCCCTGAATGCTCTTATAATGTCTCAACCACTTACGCCATATTTTACAGATATATTTTTTTTCGTGTAAAAGAGTTGAGCATGGACACTTTAAAATTGTAGTTATTTTTGTTTAAGAAGCATAATTTTCAAAATATTTCACTTCAAAGTTGATAATCCAGGGATTTTGTGTACAAATTTTTTTATTAACTATCCATTTTACCCTAAAGAATTGTATTTGATGTTATCTGTACAAAATTCCCAACAAAATAACTTTTCATGAAAGTGATATATCAGTTGCCGAATGTTTCTGTAATCATTAGTGTCGCTTGAATTATGCATTATTATTTTGATAAAAACCAGCAATGGAAAAATTTGCGAGTTTGTTACTTGCTATTTTGAAACTTAACCTGTAAAATAAAATCAGTTTTGATTTTTTAGGTAATTTGCAACACGCTAAAAATATCCAGTTTTGCAACACTGTTTTTGTTATATGTCAGTTTGCCTTCAACATTTTTCTCTTGTACTGAACAGTAGTTGTGCCTGTGTTGCACGCACCCCACTGGCCCACTTTCCATGCTTACATTTACAACAGGAAATCGCCTGAAATAATTCAATGCAGGCAGCTTGAACATTACTCAATAGTCTGAATTACAGAGAGACAAGAGACAGAGAGAGAGAGAGAGAGAGATGGGACAGAGAAACAGCTTCGTTACGCAATCACAGCGGTTGGAACGTGCATCACTGAGCGAAGACACCTGTCGCCCTCGTAGGAACGCCGATGTGGTTGTGAAACCCACTCCCCCATTTCACCCCTCCCCCTTCTGCGGGAAGTAATACCATGTTTCCAACCATAGACTAATGATGGTGTAGATTGATATTCATCTTCCACGCTTGTGAAATGCTTGTTGTTGGTTGTGGTTGGGCTTATACTACGTACTCCAGAGGTAGGAAGTGTACTGTAATGCAATATTAAGTAATGTCCACAGTCATGTACTAAAGATACGCTAACCAATGTAAAGAATGGCGACAGAAAACTCTATCAGATGAAAAGAAAATGGCGGATCAAAGATGGCCGCCACGGCGCCGTACAGTTTGACGTAATATATGTCTTGGTAGTAGTGGTGGGAGGTCAGTCTGCTGGTAGCCTCCGAGGAGGAAGGCGCTGTCAGCCATTTTTAATCGAATGACCTCGTTGGGTTCGAACCGCAGACTCCAATGTGACATAACTGACTTTCGAATTGACCAGTTAAAAGTCATAACCAGCTGATGTAATCAGTGACAGACGCGTTTTATTTTTTTTTATTTTTTTAATATTCCAAAAGATCCTCTTGTTTAAACTGAATTAATAGTACCTCGGGAATTACGCGCACTATTTTAGTCGGAAGGTAGAATGTAAACATGTATGCCTTTGCATTGCTTTGATGATTGCATCACAATATTTTTGGACATTCTCCTATACGACCGTGGGCCATTCAACTACCAGCCAGCACTACCGAATCACATCGGCCCACTTCAAAGACTATGTTCTACATTTTATTATTCATTCTTACATACATTTTGTATACGCTCGTATCTGCGCATATGCAGTAGGTTACAATTTGTATCGATGTGTGAGTCAACGAGTCGCATGTGGTTTTTTTTTTAAATTCGACCATTTTATCGACAAAAAAATGGGGTGTGGCTCTGTCATAGACACGGCCGTGTGTTGTACGTGAATACGTGTACGTAACAGGTAATATTTTCTATACAAAATATAAAATACACTTTTTTTTATTTCAACACCATATATATTCACTGTAACTATTTTACACTAATATTTGACGAGAGCTGACGATTGAAACTCAAACGAACGTCGTAGCTTCTCCGAGTCAAAAGTTATACTAAATGGAAATTACGAAACGCAGCAAAATTACCTCAAAATGGCGGCGCTTCCCCCTCCACCACGCGCGATGCGTCACAGTCCTCACTTAACGTAACGAATTCTTTGATCATTTAGCTACCCAGTAGTGTAATTAAAATTTTGATGGAAATGATAGATATGTAGCTGCAACACCAAACTGTATCCCCCGATTTTGTTATCATTCGGTTTTTCGATTTGCCTCCCACTATGGAAGCATTATTAAAGACGTATTCACGTCAAAAAATATTTCTGCGATGAAAGTCAGGACACGAAAGGTGCTGCAAAATTCATAAACTCAAGTGCGTGCACCACGACCGTTGTTTTTGACAGTCCTATTAACAAATAAGCCGTTAATATTTTTTCTGCGCAGCTTGGGGATGCAATCTACGCCGATATTCACTCTATGCTAACCCTTTTTCGATAGAAAATTAAGTTTGTGGAGTTAACGTGTGAACGGGCAAGGCCGCGCTCGTCAGGGACGTAACTAAAAAAAAAAGGGGGGGGGGGGGGGGGGGGAACTAGACGGGGCTTGTGCCCCGGGCGCCGCATTTTGGAGGTCACTAGACTGAAGGAGTGATTTTTACTATTTTCCGTTCACTCTTAGCTGAGTTTTGAAATAAACAAACACCGTTGTATCACTGCGTCGAGTCAGCACGGGATAGGCTGAATTCATCTTGTGCGCCAAGCACTAGTTGCAACACACACACTTCAGTACAGTCGGTGCTAATAAAATAACGGAGAAGTAATATAACAGGAAGCACCGTAGCACTTTGTTCAGCGTATGTGGTTCATTTGCGAAGAAAAAACTATGCACTTTACGCCTAATAGCCGTCTTCACAAAATAATCACAAGTTTTGATAACAGGATACTCACGTTTCCTTTTCTTCCCGGGAGTTGTTAATGTCCCAGTGTCCTGTAATTCTTTCCTTGCACGAAGCACACTGCTCTTTGAAACACCCGTAAATTCCGCAGTTAAACTCACGATATCGTTCACACGACAATCCGGATATTGTCTGAAAATGTTTTAAAAACATTCAACACAATAGTTTTCTGTGCACTTTTAAAAGGCTTTCCCGTTCTGTGCTTTACAAAACTCGATCCGGCATCAGCCATAACAAACCGTGCGCGCGCGAATCCGAAATACAACTGTTACGCCGGGCATCAATTGTACACTGTTACACGGCGTCTGCTAACATAATTGTAAGTAAATACTTGCTGACACATTAAACTATATTGAATATTAATGGTGAAACGTTATAATGCTATATAACAACAATTGTTATAAAAAAAGGCACTGTAAAAATACTTACAAATGGTACGTAACCAAGGGACTATTTCTTGCGCACGAATAATGTGCGTGGCGGCTGGCAGCCAATGAAAATGTTTGTTTACAAGAGGCTTTGTTTATTCCAAAACTCAGGTAAGAGTGAACTGAGAATATAGATATTTACTTGAATATCGTGTAGTTAGAACACAAAAAAAATTGTTGCAGGGCAGATTAACTGAATTATTTTTATTGACGGATTCACGTAGGCTATATAATCAAATATTTGAAAACCGGTATTTTTCGTGTACTATCCCACTTGCGATGTGTTGAAAATAAAATGACTGCAAATAAATAAATTTATATTTACCATCTAAATTGAATCACAAATATTATTAATAGAGACCGGAAAAATTCCCGGGTTCAATTAACTTCAGGATAGACTCCAATATCCTCTACACACTCGGGCAAATGTCAACTATACATTGGCTGCTGACTTGTGAGTCGTCTCGACTGGGTAACCTGTGATTCGACACTTCTACGAGTGAGGGTCTCTAATTGGCCCTTATTACTCCAGATTAACAGTGAACCAATGGCAGAAGCCGCACTAAGGTATAATTATTTGAATTTTAGCATAACACGAAATGAACCCGCGAATTTTTCTGGTCTCTAATTATTAGAGCCATTCATTTAGTCGCAAGCTAGAATGCAAACCTCCACACTCTCGCACTGTGTTCATGATCGGACCGCAGTTATCTGGACACGCCCGTCTACGACCGTGAGCCAACGATGTCCAGCTAGGAGAGAAGCAGGCGAATCAGGTAGTGCCAAATAACAAGGATAAAAATGTTCTCGCTAAGAAATCAACCAATGGGAAAGTAAACATCGGTCGAGCACACATATAACTTTGAATTCTATCTTGAGGCCAGAGGAATCCGCGAAAGTTCCGGGACTCTAACAATTATTAATAATGAAATTAATATGTGGTGGCGAGATGAGGTGTCGCCGGGAAAAGTTTTGTTTTGTTTGGTTCGAAAAAAGGTGTTTTTTTGGAGGGGGGGGGGGGGGCACCAATATGAGTTCTTGCCCCGGGAGAAAACTAGTCTGGCTCTCGGGGCACGCCAGAACCTCACTCTGAGGTGCGAAGGTGGCGTGTTCGATCCCCAGCACTCCGGCATTAATTTAATTTGACGACCACCGAGTGTTTTCTGATTGAGCTCAACTGTTATTTAGGTCCGTGCGAACCGTAATTCTTAAATAGGGATGGACCAATCAAATCCTCGAATACCATCAAATCCTTAGCATTGAAAAGATTCTGTACTCAATGAGAAATATTCGAAGGAAAATATTAAAGGAAATAAAGTAAATAAAAAATGCAACACTGATACTGCAATAACCTTTGAAGTTTACTAAGTCAATTTTCTTTTCCGTTACAGATATTCTGTTACCATTATATAAAAAAAATGACAGTAGGTATGGTTTCTGAAAATTTAATTTATGAAACAACCATTAAAAGGGTAAATGTTTCAGTATCATAGTTAAGGTTTCTCGTTTATTGTAAAAAAATTTTTACTCTTGACAACTAGATTCGGATTCGAGAAGTTTATTCGAGGTACTCTATAGAATTCTAATTCGAAATTCGACTTACAAAAAAATTAGGATTTGACCCAACACTATTCTTAAACGATCAGATTTTGAAACCGCTGTGATCCAGGTAGCTTTCCGTCATTAATTTGTAATGTCATATTTGTAAATTCTGTAGTAAAGTAGTACCAACGGTACACATATCCTTCTGCCATTGTCGTTCTGTCAAACAGTTGTTTGTAAACGGCTTCGTGTAATGGTCACTGTTCGTAAACAAACATCGTGCGTTGCTTTGCAAGTACCGTTTGGAATATGAGTACCACTCGTACTACTTTTGAGAAGCGTCAAATTTGAGACTACAGTTACGTCACGTACTCTATACGTAATGACTAGGGCCATATATTTTTCGCAGAAAAGATTTCCAGATAGCTGTGTGTTAAAACTCTGTACACTCTTAAAAAATTACAGTAAATTTCTCAGCAAAGAATTTAACTCAGTTAAACGAAGAGTTCTTCATAATTTCAAATAACTGAATCTTCGTAGAAACTACGACCTATTTTGACTTCCGAGTCATACGTTTCGTTCTAAACAAAAAAAGGTAAACATACACTTGGACAAAAGAAGAGTGAGTGTTCTTACTACAGACTTAACCAGTTTTTGGAATGTTTTCGTAGTACCTAAACCAGGAATATTCTTTTGGATTCACGTTCAAAATAAGTGAATTCAGTGTCCGTAAAATTTACGCAGATTCCTGGATAATTTGTAACCGGGGTTCTTCGTAAATTGAAGGTGAAAATTTTTAACGGTGTAGCGTTGTCTGTGTTTCGCGGTTGGCTGGGTTTATTTCAGTTACGTGTCTACTGTAAGCACAACAAATCATAGCCATTCGCGAATTAATACATGGACTATATATTATTGAAATATTTTAAGATTATAATTTCTGTAGTTTGTTGAATTAAGTATGCGTTTCAATATTTATGATGTGCTCAACAATGGCTTAACAACCCTACCTCAGAGAGAGATTGACAAGGGGGAGAGGGAGATGGAGAGAGAGAGAGAGAGAGAGAGAGAGAGGAAGGCCAGTATCGACGGCGCAGCGTCACACCTGGCGGCGGCCAATGGCGTGCCTCTCTTCCCCCCCTCCACAACATGCTTCGCGAAGTGCCGAACGTCGCGGCGGCTGAAGCCAGGTGCGCGCTCCAGTCTCCGCTATCGACCGCGAGGGGAGCTAGCGTCTGCCGCCAGTCCGCTCCTCGCTGTGCCGTGTGCGCGTGTGTGCGTGTGTGCGTCTGTGCGTCTGTGCGTCTGTGCGTGTTCGCGTGTCGCGATGTCTCGCTTCTCGGCGGCAGGTGAGTCCAACAACAACCAAAGCCGGTCGGCCTTGGCATGTCCAAGGCCTTACCACCTCCCTCCTCCCCCCCCCCTTTTCCCATATTACCTTTTTTCCCGACCGCCGCAAGTTTACACTCGTACTTCCGGCACATCATGGGAAAGGGGGGGGGGGAGGGGGTAAACATAACGAATGGCTCGTCACCAGTTGTGAGTAGACAGCGGAAAAGTTCGCGCTTTGACTTCGTGAAGGTCTGTTATTAGCGGTAGGTATTTTTTTTTTATTCGCGATCAAATCTGACCGCTCATTTAGACTGAAACTTCCTTGAACTTGGCAGCCGTCCGCAAGAGAACCCAATTGCTTTATTTGTAGGGATCTGATGAAACATTCGCGGATTATTTTCGCGATGGGCTAGAATCAAAATACGTTTGCATTTTTCCCGCTTCAGTGATTGGGCCAATGAAGAACCTTCCAACAAAAGAAGAAGCGAATCACGAGCATCCCAGTTAACAGGCGTTGAGTCGGTAACCAATGAGTAGATGTAATTTTCCCTAGGGCTTATAGGATCATGGAGTCTATCCTGTAGGTCCTTGAAATCTCGAATTTTTCCGGTCACTTCTTATTTGCAAAGACACGAAAAATTTTCATTGATTCGAAAGGTAGACTGCAAACATGTGCATATATCTTTGAATTACTTTGCTTACTGGACACTCCCCTTTACGACTGTGGGCCACTCAACTGCTGTAAAAAATTCAGCCAGTTGAAAATAACTAGACACATGTATTTCGCGATTTCATTTCATGTCAAGGTATTTCACAAAACACTGTAGCTCTTTCTAAGAGTCATGGCAAATTGTGAGGGTGCAGCAGTACGGTGACCACATTCTCATTGGCCCCGTCAAGAGCGGGACGACACCTCACCGACCTCAGCCAATAACCACAGGAGAAAAGCTACAGTATTTTGTGAAATGCCTTGACACGAAATGTATTCGCGAAATACAGGTGTCCCTAAAAATAACACATGAGTAGAGTGAACGTAGTACTGTAAATTATAGACCGACCCCAAATGAATCCGCGAAATTTCCTGGTCTTTACTTATTTGTAGGGGCAGGGATTTTTCGCGAATAAATATGAACGCCTGTTATATTGCAACAAGGTACACCCGCATCAGCGGTTTCTTCTTTTTGATTGGCGGCCGTCTGCGAGAGAAGTCGTTTCCTTGTTTGACCGAGCCACTCAGGACGCGTTTGCTTCCCCACACACTTATTATGATTGGTGTTGTAACAATCGACATGCGCCTGAAAGAAACTCACCCAATCACGAAACACAGACGATGCTGCAGTTTTTTAACTTATAACTAGAGACCGGAATAATTCGCGAGTTCATTTCACGCTAGGCTAAAATACAAATAGTTATACCTCAATGCAGCCTCTGTTATTGGCTCACAACTCACCTAGATTACTCTGGGCCAATGAGAAACATCCAACCAAAGCTGTATCGAATCACAGGCTGCTACGTTGGGACGTCTCACAAGACAGCAGCCAAAGAGTGGGTCACATTTGACCTAGTGTACGTAGAACTATGGGGTTCATCCTACAGGTCACTGAACCCGCGAATTTTTCCGGTCCCTACTTATAACTAATCTCGGAATCTTTTCGCGAAATATTCATGGCCCTACTTAATGGCATTCATGACGCTTTTGATTCCGCACTAAATGGCTGTGATTCGTGTGTCAACAATAGCCATGCAACTGAAGGAAACGAAACCATTCACGAAACACAAACGATGTTGCAGTATTTTAACATCCTGCTTGTCTCGAAACATTTTTGCGAAAAATACATGCACGTATTCTTTAATTCAACTACGTTTACGCTGAGTTGCTTCTGTGATTGGGACACAGTATTTCATAAGGATTGTTAAGCCAATGGGAACCTGAGAATTTTCTGCAGTGTCTCTGGAGTTATTTGTAGGGAACTGAAAAAATTCGCGTTATTGTTTGTCGATAGTCTTAGATTGCAAACGTTTGTACGCTTGAATCACCCTTGTCATCGAGTCATGGACAAAGCCGGTAATTGCAATAGTCCTTCGCCTCCGCCCTTTCGTCATCCGTCCGTCAATCACGTTACTTGCCCAATCAGTTGGCCCGAAGAATTATATTCGTCCGTCCGTCAGTCAAAAGATTGATGGGGATAAAATAATTGTAACCTCTACATATCCTCAAAGATTTATATTATTGGAAGGATTCTGAAGTTTGTTTAATTGTTTAGTTTCTTGCATAATTATTTTAAAAATTTGCTTTACAAAATTAAAAGTTTTTATTTAACAAAAATCGTCCGAGAGACATGTTTAATTATACCTAACTACGCATGGAAAATGTTCAAATAAATACCATAATAAAAAAATTAAATTTAAAATGTCATACGTGTATAGCTTACATGATTGTCAAACTATATTAATTATACAATAAAAGTTTTCTCAAAAGTTTAAGTTTCTCAACAGTTGGCAGCGCTGAAATGAAAAGAAAAATATATTTTGATGGACGTACGGACGCTGGCGGAAGCTGTTAGCTATATATATGTATATGTATGTATATGTATATATATATATATATATATACACCGCCCGAAGTATATATGTACGTATACGTATATATACATATATAAACGGAAATTTTGATTTTTAACCCCCGATAATATATGTATATATTATAATATATGTCTATATATATATATATCGTTCGGCGGCTGACAGACGAAGGGATGACGGACGAACGGACACGACGATATATTGTAGTTCCGGCTTTACCCGACACGCCCCGAAGAACCAGAAGCCATTGACGGACACCTAATCATCGGACCGAATCAAGCGCGACCGGGAGAGAAAGTGAAAGGCGGCCGCAGCCAATTGAATATCACGAAATCGACTTGATTACTCGAATGTTCGTGGGATCTAAAAAAAAAATTATATCATTATATATATTTTTATTTGTTGAGTTATGAGACCATTTTTTAAATATTTTACACTCTAGAAGACCTCGACCCAAGAGTGACAATGCTCTCGGACGGGTGAATTACGAGAAGAAAATAAATTGTAGCAGACAGAAGGGATGATATGCTAAGAAAACCCGTGACAAAACGTATAGGGTCAGCTATTTCCTTTTTTGCGAAAGTAATTGTGTTTCATGATTGGTATAGAGATCCAGGTACATGTCTATTGTTCAACGCACGAATCACCTACAGTGCGGAATCCAAGTAACGTAATGACTCCTCTTGCAGACATGTCCCTAAATATTTTCACTTCCGTGTATTCTTGTTTTCAGTCGGAACACACGCAGAGCCCACTTGAGTCACGTTTCTACGAACAGCGCAGCGCTACCATTAGTTGGACCATAGATAACTCTTATCTACGCCTGACGAGCTCAAATAACAAATAGTCGTCGAAAGGAAAGCATATACAGTTCTATATATACACATATAGTTACGAGCAGAAAACGTCCGGAAAGGATAGCCCAGAAAACCACGAGCAGATAATAGCGGCTAGGATTATGGGAGACCCTAGGGGCAACATGAGCTACTTGATAGAGGCGGATATGACGTTAGGATTGAAGAAGCTCCTGGTTACCCGAAGCATTGCAAGGTTCGGCGAGGTTGTACCAGTCAGGGTGGCTAACCTCGATTAGCGAACAAGGGTTCTAAAACTGGGAGAACCAATAGCTAGCTATGAACCAGCCTCTTGGGTGGGCCAGTGTGAATCTTCCCAACCTATTAGATATGCCGAGCAATCTCTGAACCCGAATCTAGATCATCTACTAAGGCAGTGCCGAAATAATCTTAACAGATGGAGAAATATAAGAAGTCACAGCTTTTTCTGGTAAGCAACCAGGATGTACCTATTTTCCTTAGCGGGATACTGACCTTGGGAGAACAAGCCTGGTCTACCATCGCATCAACACAGGTGATGCAGAGCCGATCCGACAGGCACCACGACGGCTGCCTCTAGAAAAACAGGAATTAGCAGCAAAATTGATTGCGGGTATGATGGAGGGTGTTGTAATGGAACCATCAGCGAGCCCTTGGGTTTCCCCAGTCGTTCTAGTGGCGAAGAAGGAATGGTCCACTGAGGTTCTGTGTGGACCACCGGAAGCTGAACGACATCACCAAGAAGGACAGCTACCCCCCTCCCACGTATCGATGACACACTTGATACACTCTCTGGCACCAGCTGGTTCTCTACACTGGACCTGAAGAGTGGTTACTGGCAAGTGGAGCTGCACCCAGTGGATAAGGAGAAGACTGCTTTCACGACAGGTAGTGGGCTGTTCCAGTTCACTGTGTTATGTAATGTTCCTGTAACTTTTGAGAGATTGATGGAACTTGTCCTGAGTGGCTTGACTTGGAAAACATTGGTCATCGTCGCGGATTCCGGCAGCATGGCGGCGTGTGGGTCAACGGCGGTCAAGGCGGCGGCGAGACGTCCTTCTGTGTTTTCACTACTTATCTGCTTCTTCTTGCTGTGGGCCCGCGGAGGGGTATATGTACCCAGCAGCTCGGCCCCCAGAACTAACCAGAACGACCGCTAAGCGAGCGGAAGCATCACTCCGCATCCAGGGTTAGGCGGAGGGATCGCGAACTACTTGCTGGTCACACGACTCGATCACACGACCCGGTCACATGACTGGTTCAGAACCTCTTACTCTGGTAGTTAGGCAACTGGAAAAGCTTCGATGTGTTGCGGGTGGTAAGCACTTAAGGGTTAACACGATACAAAGTCGGGAAGGACGGAAAAACGTCGCGGGCGGCAAAGTTACACCCAAAATTATATTTTACTTTATTAAAATGTTAGTGCCTGCCACCAGTCAAAGCCTTAAAGAGAGATGTACTTAACAAATAATACAGTAAACTAAACCAACAAACTCTATTCTAGCACAGGAATGTAACACAAACATAAATCGCAGAACAGGGACAAACAAAGGACTGAAAGACACAAAGACAACAATACAGAAAAAAAAATATTGTGTATATTACTAAAAATATGGTTTATTGTTGTTTCTTCACCATATATTAGAATTTATACTGCCTGTAATTTAAATGTTTCATTGATCAAAAGGACCCAAATTTTTTACACAATCATTAAAACTTTATGTAGAGCATTTTTTCAGCTCGTGGCTTCTATAAATTGTTCGGAAGAGCCGAGTTTTTCTGTGCTGAACAAGAGGAACTCCCTAAGTCACAATTTTGTTTTTAAAGTTCTGAGTTCTGACAACACCTGAAAAACAATTTGTTGCAAAAAAAAACAGCATCTATAACTTTTTCTTCTAACCTGCAATGTACCTATGTGTGTTCAAGGTTTCAAGGTCGTAGTCATAATTTAATTGCTCTGAATATTTATTAACTGGGTGTTTATTAGAAAAAAAGTATTTTGAAAAATAATAACAATACTTATGTCCAAGTCTGTACACCTTTCGAAAAACAAAATTCTGACGCTCATTTGAGTAACTTCGCGCCCGCCTTGCGATGGAAACAGATAATATTGTCGCGTGGCAGAATGATGGGTTAAAGATTATCATTATTTTATCAATTTTTTTGTTATTACTGTTTAAAAAAAATTTATCTCTTGGTTGGGACTTGGTTTCCCTCAAGAGAAAGATTTAAATTATTTTTTCAACAGTAATAAAATAATTGATAAAATAATGATAATCTTTGAACCCGTGACAATATTTCTAATAGTAAAGTCTGTCGAGCCTGTGAATTTGTTGCGCTGGCGTGTCGAACGTGATCGATTTTGAATTAAAAATAATATCTATATGTTCGTATCGCGTTGATTGCGTTGCGCCTTTGCGACACCAGCATGACGCGCGCGTTTTTCCATCTAGTCGCATCGGGGCGCGCACGGGAGGAAAAACCTTCACGTCACTCGCAGGAGAAATCCCATCGCCCCAGCCACGTCGGAGTTCCAGGAAGGTGAAGTGTGGCGAAGCTACGCGACGCCGTTATCGCTAATTTCACTGGCTTCTTTCTTTTAATACACCTCCTCAAGGGCGAAGTCAAGGAGGGACAGGGTGGTGCAATAACGACCGCCCACCCCCAGGAACCCCAGTGTTTCTCAATAATGACGTAGGAACCACAGTGTTTCTCAATAACGACGTAGTAACCACAGTGTTTCTCAGTAATGACGTAGGCACCACAGTGTTTCTCAATAATGACATAGGAACCATAGTGTTTCTCAATAACGACGTAGTAACCACAGCGTTTCTCAGTAATGACGTAGGAACCACAGTGTTTCTCAGTAACGACGTAGGAACCACAGTGTTTCTCAATAATGACGTAGGAACCACAGTGTTTCTCAGTAACGACGTAGTAACCACAGTGTTTCTCAGTAACGACGTAGTAACCACAGTGTTTCTCAGTAATGATGTAGGAACCACAGTGTTTCTCAGTAACGACGTAGCAACCACAGTGTTTCACAATAATGACGTACGAACCACAGTGTTTCTCAGTAACGACGTAGCAACCACAGTGTTTCTCAGTAATGACGCTACTCATTTACCAGCTTCAAATGAGTCAAGTATGGCTCTATTTTTGGTAACTGAATATGCGAAATGAGAGAGTAACCGTGTCATTGAACACGAATTAGGACTTTAAAGCCACAAGCAGTGGCACATAGCGTAAAGGTCATCCATCTTTAGTGAGTGTACATTTTTAATCCCCGACGCAAACAGAGGGGTGTTATACGTGTGTGTATATGTGTATCGGTTTGTAGCATCGTAGCTCCCAAACGAACCAACCGAATTTGATTCAGTTTTTTTGTTTGGAAGGTGACTTGATCGAGAGTGTTCTTGGCTCTGATACAAGAAAATCTGTTCAGCAGGTTGAATATAATCAGCTCTTTTCTAGTTGATGAAGGGATGTGAGCAACTTTCACAGATCTGATCGATTCGAAATTTGGTATCTTGTTACTTCAAATATATTGCAAGAACATGGTAACCTTGACCTGATGCAGTATAGTATGGATGGTGTGGTATGGCACATACGACAAAAAACAAAACAATGTTAAAATACGATGGTCGTGTTTAATACATTTTAATTACTAACAGTAGCTTCAAGTGAGAATTGCAAAGTCGTATTTTTTAATTGAGTTTGGTTTTATCATTATCTAAGAACTTCAGGTATCGAATAAGCACT
The DNA here is from genome assembly GCF_032445375.1 of Bacillus rossius redtenbacheri. NCBI lineage: Eukaryota > Metazoa > Arthropoda > Insecta > Phasmatodea > Bacillidae > Bacillus > Bacillus rossius. Next base: position 66,978,350 of record NC_086333.1, on the reverse strand, counting down.
GAGGGTTAATCAGATATAAAAATAATATGTTTCAAGCATCACCCCCCGCACTCCACTGTGATCCCCAGAAACAGGTTTAGCCGAAATATATTCTTATTAACTAACTTCGGCCCCTCTTTTCATTGGAACTTGGCTACGCCCATGTACCTCCTCACGTAATCTACTTCCTCACGTTATCTGCCTTATCTGCAAGTCTCTTTTGTCTCATCCTTGGAGCTTCTGCGTCTCCCAGCCGCAAGTCTCTCTTTGTCTCATCCTTGGAGCTTTTTCGTCTCCTAGCCGCAAGTCTCTCTTTGTCTCATCCTTGGAGCTTCTTCGTTTCCAAGCCGCAAGTCTCTCTTTGTCTCATCCTTGGAGCTTCTTCGTCTCCCAGCCGCAAGTCTCTCTTTGTCTCATCCTTGGAGCTTCTTCGTTTCCCAGCCGCAAGTCTCTCTTTGTCTCATCCTTGGAGCTTCTTCGTCTCCCAGCCGCAAGTCTCTCTTTGACTCATCCTTGGAGCTTCTTCGTTTCCCAGCCGCAAGTCTCTCTTTGTCTCATCCTTGGAGCGTCTTCGTTTCCCAGCCGCAAGTCTATCTTTGTCTCCATCTTGGAGCTTCTTCGTCTCCCAGCCGCAAGTCTCTCTTTGACTCATCCTTGGAGCTTCTTCGTTTCCCAGCCGCAAGTCTCTCTTTGTCTCATCCTTGGAGCGTCTTCGTTTCCCAGCCGCAAGTCTATCTTTGTCTCCATCTTGGAGCTTCTTCGTCTCCCAGCCGCAAAACTCTCTTTGTCTCCATCTTGGATCTTCTTCGTCTCCCAGCCGCAAGTCTCTCTTTGTCTCATCCTTGGAGCCTTTTCGTTTCCCAGCCGCAAATCTCTCTTTGTCTCCATCTTGGAGCTTCTTCGTCTCCCAGCCGCAAGTCTCTCTTTGTCTCATCCTTGAAGCTTCTTCGTTTTCCAGCCGCAAAACTCTCTTTGTCTCCATCTTGGAGATTCGTCTTCCTGCCGCAAGTCTCTCTTTGTCTCATCCTTGGAGCTTCTTCATCTCCCAGCTGCATATGCATTGTTTCCTTCGAAAAAAGAAATCTGAACACTTGTTAGACTGCAATAAGGTAAGCCCGCTCCAGCGGTTTCTTCCTTTTAATTGGCGGTCGTCTCTAAGAGAAGCCATTGCCTTATTTGGCCAGCTTCCGCACGAATGGTTGTGATTCGTGAGCCGTCAGAAGACCTGTACCAGAAAGAAACTCGACAAATCACGATACACTAGCCGTGCTTTAACATACATTCTCTAAATGATTTCGCGAATAATAATTTATGGCCCTATGGTTAGGGATCGGAAAAAATCGCGGATTCATTTCGTGGTAGGATAAAATTAAAATATTTATACCTCCAAACTAATTCAGATATTGGCACACAGTTGAGCCAATTAGAAACCCTCAACTAAAGAATTACCGAACCACAAGCTACCCAACTGAGACGTCTCACCAGTCGACAGCCAATGAACAGGCGACATTTGTCGTTTGCCTGAGTATTATAGTGGTCCGTGGGGTCTATACCAGAGGCAATTGAACCCGTGATTTTGTTTTCAGTCCCTGCTCACGAGGCGTAATAAAAAAAACGGTGAATTAATTTTTATAGCAGCAGCTGCTGACGCTACATCTGTTTGAAGTAATAAGCCCTATAGCCTGATCCGTTGTGAGAGTTAGTGTCAAGTTTGAACAAGTCGTGACTTGTCAGTCGGCTTCCAGAGCCGGAAGAGCGAGGTCGTGTTTACCGTGTCTGTCGCGCGTCATGGATAGAGACCCGGATATTTTCCGGATTCGTCTGGCCTCGGGTTAGAGAATTCAAAGTCATGGGTGTGCTCAACCAACGTTTGCTGTCCCATTGTTTGATGTCTTAGCGAGAACATTTTTATCCTTTTTAATTGGCACTACCTGGTTACTTACTTCGCTCCTAGTTAGACATCGTTGGCTCACTGTCGTAGAGAGGCGTGTCCAATAAATGCGGTCCAATCAGGAACACAGAGCGATAGTGTGAATGTTTTGCATTATAACAAATGAATACTGTATGCGATATTTCCGTATATCTATCCATGAATTTCGAGCAACGCGGTAACACTATGTTTTGTTTGCGAAATGAAGACCAAGAAATGGGCCGTGCTAAAAGGTAAATGTTTTGACACCATTACCAACATTTTGAGCGCCACGACGGAGCAGCTGAAAGCCCTTCCGAAAAACCTTCCAGAAGTGCTTCCGATTTTGGAATCAAATTATGATAAGTGCGCAGCGCAAACCAAAGAGAGTATTTGGAAGGAGATTAGTTCAAATTTGACGTAAACTTATTGTTTTATCACACCTTGTAGAGTCACTAAAGGGTATGTCAGAAGAACCTGTGGCCAGATTGTCTGAGTAACGTGAAATAATTACATTCTGGTTGTCATCTCAGAAGCCAAATGTATATCAAAACAATCCCGAACCTCTTGCCATGCAAAAGTAGGAATATTTCATTAGATCAAGCTATCGGGCTTATTACTTAAAATACATGTAGCGTCAGCATTTGCTGTTATAAAAATTCGTTCACCGTATTTTTTTCATCACACATTGTAAAAGGGGAACTGGGGAAGATGTGGTGGCGCAGGGCGGTTGTGCGATCAGATCCAGGGTGTGGCCACTGGTAACCGAGTGAAGCGTTTTTTTTTCAGCTCATGGTTACGCCATTTTGGTGGGACGCCCAACACATTGGCTGGAGTGTAGTGTTTGCACCGTGGAAACAATCTTCAAATGACTTTAGTTTATGATAAGCGGCCGTGCGTACGACGGAGATTCCAACTCATACTCACTAACCATCATCAGATGTGGTCAGTCACCGTTTCCGCATTGTTTTTGGGCGTTACGATATGGCGACGGTGAGGCAAAAAAAACCGACTACTTCATAGCATCTGACAATCTGTAACTCCGTGTTCAGATCACTCGGATCTTGCCAAGAGGGGAAAAAAACGCGGCGAACATTACCGTAATGTGGCGGAACTTCTGTTTACCCTCTTCTTCCTCCAAACTGAGTCCCGACGAAGCTTCTCGTCATCGTTTCGACTTCGATGTCGACGATAGGTTCAAACCTAGCTCTATAATACAGTATGTCCATAAAAGTGTCGTAGAGGGATTTTCGGGTCGGCGTAAATAGAGGTCCTGGGCGCCACCACGTGGATGGGCACATGGTATAAACTCTAAACTCTGTCCCTGGGCCGTGACGTGGCCCATGGGGAGCTAGACTCGATTTCCCCCCTTCCCCCTGCGCGGATACACTGGAACTTACCGGCCCGATCTATGTTATCGGCGAAGACGACTGCCAGTGGGATCTTGAGGTGCCCCACACACCTCAGTCTCTGTACTGGGAAGCTCGTGGTCGAGAGATCAATGCGAACGAGTCAGGGTGAACATTCGGTTTAATTGACGCCGGCACGTACATGGACAACACTCTGAGTAATCACACAATGAGGAGTTGTTACGTATAAAATAGTTAATATTGCCAACGGCAAGTAGTCCAGCTCAGATGCTGACCAGACCGCGTGACCTGGCTGGCCCCGAAAGTACAAAGATCGTCGTGCTACTTAAAACGCTCCGGGGAGCTTTAAACAATTACGTAAAACAAGTCTACCGCCGAGGGTAGGCCTCGAAGATGAATAGAAAGATACTTTACGAAAAAACGGATGTTGACAGATCAGTAACGAGCAACAGGTCGAAGTCGAAGAGGTGCGGAGATGCCTCCTGACCCGGACGGCGAACGGTAAGAGACTGCACATTGGCCAGGGTGTCATGGCCGCAGGAAGTACTTAATTTACCGTTAGTCGATTAATATAGCAAAGCAGATATACATAACATGTAAAAACCCTTCAAAAATCACACGTTAATTTAGGATTAATTATTACGTATTACAATTATTTTTTTATTAAGTTCGTTATTTTTAAAGGGGAAATCTTCGCCGCTCAACCGAGCATGTGCGCCAAAAGGGGTCGCGCACGGCGCTGCTTCGTCCTCATAATTAGCTGAAAACAATTACCCTGTGAGAAAATAGAAATAGTAAAAGAAAAACATACTTAATAATTTGACTATTTTTTTAAATGGTATGAGGCCGTAACAAGTCTCTAACATAACGCCTCTTGACGGGTGGCCGAACACAGACACACACGCACACACACGCACACTCGTTGGCGGGAGGTTTGAAACAGATGGTGTCGGTGGGACACGCGACAGTGGCGTGAGGCACATGGGGTTTAGGGAGGGCATAGTCCTGGTCGTCGTCAAAAGAATGTCCCAGTTATAAATTTTAATCGTGTCAACTGTAAGCGTTGTAGAATTTTGGTTCAAGGTCACAATTAAAAAAGTAACTCAAACTGTTTTTAGATAAGCGCATGTGCGAGTACTGCTTTGTTGTTTTTTTCGCTTGCAGCGCCACCTACGCAAAAATGGCGACTCCTGAGCGTAAAGCGTTTTGTGTTCTGCAATTTGCTAAGAGTGAATCTGTAATTTCAGTTCAACGTGCGTTTCGTTTAAAGTTTAATTGTCGAAGTCCCTGACCGTTTGGATTGGCATAAAAAAAATCGTGTCTACGTCCCGCGCCGCCACCTAATGATTTGCCAGAGTTGAGACACAGAATTGAAGAGGCTATTGCTTCCATTACTCCGGACGTGTTAACCAAAGTGTGTGTGTGTGTGTGTGGGGGGGGGGGGGGGGTGTTTGGACTTCAGGTTGGGCGTGGTTGTACAACTAAGAAAGAAAAAATAACTAGGTCATTTAAGCTTCAATTTGAAGTATGATTTGTTGTAAATAGTCGCAAACTGTTGTTATATACCATTGAAACTGGGACATTCGTTTATGGACAGCCTCCATTTAGTATTTGAAATAAATACATAAATAAGTAAAATTCCTTTGTTTGCGCATGGGGAACCACTGCAGCCGAGCATAAACATCATTTTAGTTGTTTGTGTTTATCGGGTACGCCGTCTGACCTTGGCGTCGTGTTTTCCCCACAACGCAACAAGGGTCGCGCACTGCTTGGGCCTTATCTCGGCTGTGCGCCGCTCGGATATGAGTGAGAGAAACAAATATACTTCCCCGCGTCTGGGAATAACCATAGACTCATTGACCCCGAGTCAGACGTCAGAATAATTCACGTTTGTGCTCTTCAGTTATTTTGCCGCTGTAAAAAAAATGTAGGTTAGGTAGGTCTGCCATATATACATACACACACACACACACACACACATATATATATATATATATATATAATCATCGAGTAAATTTATTCATATTTATGTTTCGGGAAGGCAGGTTTTCTCAAGTCTAGGTGTTCGTAACTGAAATTAAAGGCTGGTTGTGTTAGGTAAGTGACATCTATTATACTCAAAAATGCGCAACGATTTGGGTTTGAAGTAAAACATTCCCGGGTGAGTTAGAAGTAAAATTTCAAGGCCGAATTTTTAATGCAACGTTTTCATTGCAATTTTTTTTCCTAACCTAACTAAAACTAAGTGTATTTTGTTTGGGAGGGTCTGGGTTAGGGAAGACTCTAGGTGCGTCCCATTCCCATTACGCCTATTCATGCTGGGTTTAAGCCAAGCCATGCATTGTTGTAAAATGATTTCTGGCGCTAAACGGTTGCGGACGGTGCAGAGAACTTGTCGGGCCATGACACCGCCGAGACTCGGTGGTGTTGGCCATGATGCCTTGAGCGAGCTCCACGTGGCGGCGTGCGGCTCAGGTTGAACCCCGCCATGCTGCAGGGATAGGCGGGTCGCGGCGGTAGGGACCCGCCTGCGCCTGACGCCACCCGACTTGCTGGCATCTAGTAAGGGAGTATTTGGGCAGAGGGAAAATAACGGGGTTTGAGCTTATTTTCACCGTGCCACGGGCCATATTCGCAAGAAAATCGTGTTCTTTCAAGTACGTTTCATTTTAATTACTTGTGTAAATCAGTATTGTTAAACAGTGTTAAGCATTGTTTTAGCGGTGTAACTAAATATTTTTCAGCTGGTATAAAGATTTCACCCTTTTGTTTAGCAGGGTAATTATTTGTCACGAATTATTATTTGATTAACTAAATCACACGTATTATAATTATAAGCCCACTACTGTGTAAATATATTAAAAGTCTAATTAAGAATATGGTATGGTAGTTAAAAAAAAGTCTAAACACATCCCGTGCGTGGAATATTAATAGTTTTAATTATTATTTTATTCAATTTTCTAATAAATACAAAAATAGAAAAGGTTAGCATTCTTAAATACCTGAAAAGGAAATGAGAGCAAATAACCCCGCGCTGTGTTATTTTTAGAAACTGGTCTTCTTTCTCTCTTTGCCGTTTTACCCCTTTACCATATAATTTATTATTATGCTTGCGAGTCGAGGTTTGAATTGCCAAAGAAGTTTCATTTCTATCACGTGAATTGAGTTACATGCGTTCTAGTTACAAAAAAAAAAAACCGAACGCGAAGTTGCTGGAGCGAGTGGCCGTTGGACTTCGGATACGTTCGGAACTGATCGGGGGCCAATGAATCTTTCAGGTTTCCCCGCTTCCGGGCGGTCTGTCCCGTAACGTCAGCAGTTGAGATATACTTATATGCGCGTTCGTGCTGCTAACGAGCAGTAGTGCGTGTCGGTACGTTAAGAGTGAGTGTTCAGTGTGTATTCTGTGTGTGTCGCGCGTGCAACTTGCGAAGACCCGAGGGCAGCAACATGGCGGCGCTAGCGGGTGAGATCTTTAGAAACCAACAACTTTCCTCCTCGCAGACTAAGCCCATTGGCGGACCCAGATTCGCTTTACCCGCCTAATGGGTAGGAACCATGCTGCCTTCTACCAACTGATAGGCACAAAACTTGTTGGTTAAACAGTACCGACCAGTATGCATAAAATAAATAACTATATAACATACATACATCAACCTGTCTTAAAATATGTAAATCTATGTTGTTAATGAGGGGGGCGGGGGGAAAGGAATCTTTCCCGTAAAAAATACGTGGTTGTATTTTTCCATGGAATTTTCGGTACTGAAAATTTCTCTCGAAATAATTTCTCACTCACATTTCTAATGGTTATAATAGCGATAATGAGCCTCGTGATACGTACGTATTCTTTGCCGGGCATCGAACTAAGGTCCCCAGGAGACGGAATGCCGCCCACTATTTATTTAGTTTGAAGAACAGATCAAAGACTTATTATTAATAATTTTCGCAGGCTTTCACGGCCATTGTCTGAAGTAGCTTGGCTTCTGGGTTCTAGCCGCGTCCTTGGCGAATAATTCACCGACGTTTCGGCCGACATTGAAGTCGCCATCATCAGGTAGCAGTTACGTAATCACAGTAGTTACCTACCTACAGAAGGTAACTGCTCTCTGATGATGGCGACTGCAATGTCGACCGAAACGTTGGTGAATTATTCGCCAAGGACGCGTCTAAAACCCAGAAGCCAAGCTGCTTCATTTAAAATCTTATTTTGTGTACCATCGTTTCTTATGTTTTAATATTTTTTAATTTTATGATTGTTTTATATTTTTATTAAACCATAAAATAGTGTATATTGACAGTATTGTTACAGTTCTAGTGATTCTGGAAAAAATAAACCCTTAACACCAATTAGGTATTATTTCACAGGAGAAACTATCTGGAGAAGTCGGTCACTATTAATAACAATGGATTTCATTATATTATGTGCTACGCTGAAACAGATCCAACATTTTGAATATTGAATTATATAAAAATATTTGGTGAAAATACGTTTGAAACCAAGGTGGAGTGTTTCAGTTACGTCTTATTAGCAGTAAAAACTTAATATCTTCAGATGATGGTCTGGATGTAATGCAGTAAGAAAATGTATTTATAAAATTTCTCGTTCCGAATTTTCTGTAACAAAATACAATGTTTCATATACATTAAATTTTATTTTCTATTGATTTATAAAGTTGTGTCCAATACATTGTGCTCTATTGCGTATATACGGCAACAGAGCACACATAAACAAGGGTAGTGCTATGGCAGAAATCGTGTATTAGAAAGAAAGAGTAAGTGCCCATTAAAATTCACATTGCTTCACTAAGCGGACGGGTCACGCCAAGGAGGATAGAAGTTGCCACACCTTACTATATGCATGGAGTTAGGAACGTGGCTAGTCATAGATTTGTTAGTTTTATTCTACCATTTATCGTAATAGGATATTCACACATTTGATACTACCTCAAGACCTAAGAAAACCATGATATTTATTCTGAAGAAACCAGCATGTGTCCGTGAGTAATAACGGACAAAAGTAATTAGGAGATTCTATAAGCTAGCAATTCTGTAGAACAACGTCTAATAGTTTTGAGATTACTCATTCCAGTTGGAGATATAATATTGTTGACACACGTTCCTTTCCTATTTTTTTTTTTTTTTTTCGCTGAACGTTCTACATCGTTATACATAACTGCAAATAAATTAGCAAAACATTTTATTCGAACGTTTTTATTTTTGTTTAGTTTCTTTGGCCCTCATAAAAACACGATTTAGATATTAATTTTAAACACTTTGTAAAGCCGTGTGTAATATTTATCACTCTTAAAGTTCGTGAGAGGTATAATGGCGGGGAAAGTCAAGGACAGATAGATAGATAGATAGATAGATAGAGAGAGAGAGAGAGAGAGAGAGAGAGAGAGAGAGAGAGAGAGAAACCGGTAATCAGCAACAAATGTTTTTCGCCATTTTTCCCCCTGAAAATTCGTTTTATTTGGTGTAACTTGGGATGAGAAGTAGAGAGGGAGAAAGGGTTTTAGCCCCTTACGGCTTATCCCCCCCCCCCCCCCGAGAATATCTTTCACCCGTAGATCATTGTATGCGAAAAATATTTCGAACATTGTAGAATGGCAAGAAGTAGCAAATTTCGCGGATTCATTTCGCGATAGGCCAGATTTAAAATATTCGTATATCACAGCTGCTGGCGCATAGTTTATCAAGAAGACGTTTGGTGAACGAACGGATACACGGAAATTTCGCGTATTATTTTGGTGTAGATTGCAAACATGCATACCTTATGATCACTGTGATGATTGGATCGCAGTTCTCTTGCTCCCGCCACGACTGTTGGCCAATCAACTACCAGCCAGAAGTAGCGAGGCCGAATAACTACCTATGTCGGTAGAGTACACGTAGGAATGTGAATTTTAGCCTTCAACTGCAGTCGCGATGTCACGTCCGAACCACACGACACGACAAATCCGAGTATACGTCGTACATCGTTCCAGCACGACAGAGTTGATAGCGTAGGGTCACAATACCACGTCAACATAACACGACGAACTCTAATAGGGCTGTCGGCAAATCTTCCCGTGCCAAACGCGTCTGTAAAATTCAGTCTAGAATACGCCAAAACAGCGTAGGCCCTATATAAATCTTTTTATTTCGTATTGATCATTGAAGTGCATGACAATATAACATTTTGTCGTCTCTGGGAATAAGCGACATTAAGTTTATTTTAGATACAAAGACCAAGAAGCCAGTTATAGCTATGTTTAATAGGGGACAGAAAAATAATTCCGCTATTAGCTATGCGAAGAATTAGAAATAAATGTAAGAAACGGTTAAAATAATACTACGAATGCGAAAGTGTACTCAAACGTAAAAAGGAATTTCGGTTTTCAGCATAAAGATTTGTCAAGTAAATATTTTAGGTATATTTTTTTGAAGTTTTGTTTTGTAAGGTTTCCGTTAAATTTTCCGTCGTGCGGCCCGACATGACGATAGAAATAAAATATACCTGCTTCTTTCGGGACGTCGCGTTGGGGCGCGTATTTCGTCGTGTTGACGTCACGGTGACCTTGTATTTCATTGGCTGCTGAGCGTGTCGGACCTGTCGTGTCGTGTCCGTCGTGGCATTGCGACTCCAGTTTTACGCCATTTGAATCTGATGAAATTACCGGGTCTGTGTCAATTGGAAGCCCTCAACAAAGAATAACTACCGGATCACAAGCTCCCCTTGTGAAACATCTTACCGGTCGACGACAAAATAACTTATGGCATTTACTAGGGTTTGCAGAGGACTGTGGAATTTTTTCTTAGAGGTCATTGAACCCGTGAATTTTTCCAGTCCCTATTTATGCAATGTATTTTATTTATTTTTTAAATGGAACAGAACTATTCATGTAAAATACAGATATTTGTAAATTTGTACAATTACACGAAAACAACTGTATCACTTCAAAATAGTCTCCGCAGAAATACTGGATTCGGATTCCTACCCGGGTATTTATGCTTTGTGTTTTCCCAGTACCTCCAATAGTTACAGTTATTTGGAAACCGTATAGCTTTCCAGTGTTAATTGCGCATATCAATAAGCATAATAAAACAATAAAGACAAATTATTGAATATTCGATTACCTTTGTCATGGGTTAAAAAAAAAGCTTGAATGAAACATCAATTAAAATATAAAATCATGCACCAATTTTTCGTAACAAACGCTATTATCTCGGAAAAAAATGATTTTTCATACATGCAATAATAACCATAGCCACGTGTTGTTACAAAGTTACAATATCTTTCTTGTTGTATTGGAAACTATTTCTTGGCAACTGGTTTCCTAAGGTATCGTTTGTTAAAGTTCAGAATTTTTTTTTCTGTGTGAGAGACTGTGGGGAAGGGGGGGGGGGGGGAAATCGAGGAAGGGGGAGGAGGAATGGGAGGGGGTGTCGATGTGTGGATGGTTCGTGGCTCCCGGTCCCAAAGGTGTGCGGGGCCCTGGACAATTTACTTTCGAGGGGCCCTAATATCTTTACCAGGAGGGGCATTACCGTAGGCCTGAGAAGGGGGAAGGAATAGCCCACAGAGAAAATGACGATCAGGGGCTCCACCAAGGAAGAACTGAAAACTAAACTCTTTGAAACAACATTTTTAAGCTAAGCTGAAACTCAAATGTTTTTTTTTCTTTTCTAATTTGTCTTAAGAAATTTACAAATTCTTTCCTGATAAATTATACTCAGGTTAGTTTATTTTTTCAAACGTAAACGATCAAACTCTGTCGAAATCGCGTCATTACATGAGGCAATAAAATGTTTGAAAGTTTTTTTTTTTTGTTCTTTCTTGTACGCAGTCATGGATACCGAATTGAACTCGAAAGGTATTGACCAGCACTTACAATTACACGCTAGTTGCAGTTTAATCGTTACTTTTTCTCATAATTGTGCACTTTTTTTTTCCACGGAAAGCTTGACAAACGAGGAAAATGAAAATGAAAGAGGCCGGCGCAGGGACCCTGGATCCGCCCATGAATCTCATTGGCAGTCGCGGGGGCCCCTGGAATGAAACTATACCTATCACGAAACACTTGACACACAGTTAGGCCTAGGCATATTAAAAGCATTGCGGTCAACTTGCAAATGGCTTTTCGATTTTCACACGAAAATCCCGTTCAGCTGAGCACAGCTCCGGAAATAATTAAATTAAAAAAAAAAAAAAAGAGGCGAGGTTGAGCGCAATCGTGTTCACGACCCCGGGCACAGAGCGCAAGATAACACCAAATTATTTCCGGCCCCCTTGCGCTTATCAGCGGCAGCATTCGGCGGTGCGCAGTGGACGTAGGGTTAGGACCTCATGCAGTTGGCTTCGTGGAGCAGTCGCCTCTCTCCGCGCGCACGCCTCGCTGACACGTACGTAAACGACAAGACACGCACGGTTATCTTCGTCCGACGCTGGGGGTCACAGCAGCGCCACAGCGGCGACGCGAAGAGTTACAACTATTACCGTTCTGCACATCCATGACGCCAGCGCGACAAAAATGGCGGACGCGACACACTTTCCGATTAGAAATGTTTTCTATTTCTATCGCGTCACGGGCGCGGCGTTACACAGAAATATTTTCTGCACTTTTACAAAAGATTCCTTTGGAAACCAGTTGCCAAGAAATAGTTTGTAATACTACAATATAGATATTGTAACTTTGTTCAACAATTGGCTATGGCTATTTTTGCATATATGATGAAATACTTAAAAAAAAAAAAAAAAAAACTGAGTATTTCTTACGAAAATCAGCACATAATTTTATATTTTAATTGATGTTTCATTCAAGCATATTTTTTTAAACCATGGAAAGGATGAGAATATTCAACAATTTTATTTTATTTGGTTTTATTGTGTTTACTAATGTAAATCTATTCACGGAACGGCTTACAAATAACTTTAACTATAGTAAGTACTGGGACAACAGAAAGCTAAATGCCAGGGTTAGAATCCGAACCCAGTATTACCGCGAACACTATTTTGTAGCGATACATAAGTTTTTTTATTATGTAAATGTACAAATTTACACATATCTGTAATGTTACATTAATATTTATATTCCATTTACAAAAAATTATTTACTAAATTTGTCTGTGAAATCTTTGGAATGTGTTTACCCACAGAGATTTTTACAATTGAATGTTAAATTTATATTAAACAAATTACTATCAAACATAGCGGTTAAAAAATACCTGCAAGCGTTGTTGGCTGCCGTGTGTTTGGCAAGAAATAATTTACATACAGTCGTTTATTTTTGGTTGTCGCGCGTTTGAAAACCATGCGTTCAAAATAATAAAATAGTATAGCAAAATAAATATAATATTATGATTCCAGCATTTAAATTTGACAATGCGGTTTTATCGGCGCCACACATACAACAGCCGTCAATGCGTGAAGATAGGTCAAATATTTCAAATTTAAAATTAGTAAACAAAACCTTGAAAATCACACGAATAATAATAGAATTACCAATAAATCAGTTTTGTTTCGAAAACAAATTTTTGATGCTCTCTTCAATAACTATGCCTCCGCGATGAGATGAACATAGAAAATTTTCCAAATCGGGAAGTCTGTCGCTTTCGCCAATTGTGTCGCTTCGGCGCCACAGATGTGTTGTCAGTGACTGATTAGAAAAAAATATATTGTTTCGACCTATGTGGGGGGAACTGGATTCGTAAGGGATAGCCCAATTAAGTTTTATTAATAATATTTATATTACTAATAAATAATTGTACTTAAAAATGTCCGATCACCAACCACTGACACTTAAAAATATTTTCAAGTCTCTCAATGTCTGTCAAGTTCCACAGTTCGCACTCCTCACTGGAGCTAGGCTCGACAGTGGTTCGCCCCTTACCTCGCGTCTGTCCACACACACGCAGTTTCGCGCCACTCAGTCGCACTCTCACGGTCCCGTCGCTGCGCGTCGTGCCACTCTCGAGATGTTGCACTTCCCTTCACTCTCGGAACTTGCCCGGATATCTCGCAGCACTCCCGCGGACGCCAGCGTCGCTGCTTAAGTACCTGAGGTTTCCTTCTCGAGCCGACGAGAGCTGCTGTGACGTGTCGCGTCATCCCGGGCCGAACCGACGCACAGTGTGATATTTTCATAATCTGGCTGGCCAAAAGTATTGAAGCTTAACAATATGAGTGAAATGTGCAGAAACATGTTTAAAATTTGTATTTAAAGGCACTGTCATTGTATAAAACATAATATATTCTATTATGAAATAAGTTACACTTACCAAATATTACATTTTTGAGATTCTATAAACAAAATAAAATGTTTTTGTGTGAAAAAAAAAAGCTATTTAAACACAATACAAAGTTTAGCGACTCAGTTAAAATCGCTGTTATGTTCATCGGAATCATTGCTATCACATTCTTCGGAATCGATATTAGGTTGTGGAGATTGGATGTCACTATATTAAATTTCTGGAGCTTTTAGAAGCTGGCATACTTCATGACTTAATTTGCTATGCTTTTTCTTTTTTTTTTTCGTAGGAGCACGTAAGCTTGCAATGAATGGGTGTGAAAAGTTACCAATTGGAAGAACACAAGAAGCAATTATGTCTTTTCCGTGAAAAAGAATTTTATGAACGCTTACGGGAAACAAATACCGTGAATACTCCTTAATGTGCAATTATCTTGTGGCCTTTCGCGTATTCTTGGATTTATCGAGGTTGATGGGAAATCCGCTATTAATACACTGGAAGTGCTTAATAAGTTCAAGATTGACACCAGTAATTTCGGCAGACTTTTCAGCGTTCCGAAAAAAAAATATTACGGGCCGTGTTCCCGTCATTAGTGTATCCTGTCTGTTGTTTTGACATATCTACTAGTAAACCCAACTCACTTCTGAACTTTTCTTGTACTAGCTTCTTCTTTTCTTTTAGTTTCTTTTTATTCTCAGCTCCTCGCGCCTGCCATGATTTGATATTGAGACGATAAGAAATATGCAAAATGCATTCAAAAAATCGTATCCATGCATGCAGAGGTGAGAGGTCCAGATAAAAAAAAAAAATCGCTATCTACAGTTTTACCTAAGATGAGTCTTTCATTGTTCATTTCTCTGGGCTTGGCACCACATAAATAGCATGTCTGTGTGGGACGCACATGCATCTAGGGCATTGAAATTTTTTCCATCGATCATGCACAAAATCATTGTTGCCTTTACTAAGACTTCTGTGTCATATATTATTATTTTAGTGGTTGTCAGTGAAGCTACTTGTTCTATTTTATCAACATCACTTCTAATATGATCCACTGTTTCCTTGACAAACACAAACTTGATGGGACGACAATATCTTGTCGATGATGGCGAAGGGTTCTGCCACATAATATTTTTATTGACTTGGTCATAACTTTGAATATATATACTGTATAGAAGTCGCGAGTGGATAGGATTTACTCTACGTTTTTTAGAAGCGTATGAGAGCAGCTTGGGAACTTCACCGCTGCAGTGCGCTGCCGTAACGCCCTGTATCGTCTTAGTTGTTATTTACACATTAGAGCGCAGCCCTGTCGCCCGCTGTCATTCCCCGCACCCCTCATCCATCATTCACTGCAGCTCAAGGTCGTTCAACGGGAGGGGGAAGGGGTGTTGGAAGAGTTCGACAATTGTCCGCTAGGGACCACCACAAGTCGATGCCCTAGAGATGGTGGCGATTGCGGCGGTGAATTAACCAACTACCTCAAAACCGTATTAGAAATTTTAACCTGGGCTGGCGACTTCTATACAGTATATATATTCAAAGGTCATAATCTGAAACCATTTGAATAGGCACCACTGATATGCTGAATACATTTTCGTCACTGCATTGTTCTCCCGAAAAGTTTTGTTTGTACCGATTTTGCTCCGCTCCATCACAACCCCATTTTACAAATAAATTTAAAGTTCCCAAATCAGTAATTGGTTTCATGGTCTCTTCTTGAGCTTTGCGTAATATTGTTACAGTGTGGTCCATTAAAGACTGCAGCTTAATTTCGGCGTGCGTTTCAGTCACATCAATGTCGTTAGGGTAGCAAAGCTGTTTTGCCGCTTTAACTTTGTAATATGGTGAATACAGCTTGCTGCCAACATTTTTTGCTTGCTAGCCTATTACATTATATTGATGTGTCGTCAAATTTGCATCGACCATTAATGCTAGAGCTTGATCTTCTGACAAGCCAACATTTATGCGCTTTCTATATGGAAGTACCTCTTTTAGGCGATGAAAGACAGAGTTCTTTAACAATAGCTGCTGAATCTCTTTTTCCTTCTCTTCGAAGCTGGGCTTCGGTTGCCATCGATAATTCTTCCTGACTCGATGTTTCAAGGACATGTTTGATTCACCTTCTTTTTGTTCTTTTGCTGAAGCTTTCAAAGTTTTTTCGTGGTCTTCCGGTCCGATTATTCGTTGAAGGAAGTGTGACATCTTCGATAGCGCTATTGACGTCAGGAAGTGATATATTTTCTTCCAACCACAATGAATTTGCGTTCAAAAACAGTTCTCAATGTCTTCCTGACTTTGACCACTTTTGTTCAATTTTTTGACAAACACTTCGAATACTAACTTTCAAAGTCTTTAAAATGTCTTCCGAAACAGACGGGTTACCTAGCTCTTGCAGTATATGGCATAATAAAGCGTCTGCCCTGGTTTCTTTTGCGTTAGCAAACCAAACGTCGAACATTTTTTGACGCGAAAGATACTAAGTCATTAAAAAAACCCATCGCAATCATTCGCAAACAAACAGGTGTGTTTTGAATAGATCATGAGTAACTCTTTCCAAATAATACATTACAATGCCTGTATAATGCGATATAATATACTAAAACTCAAGTACAAGCTAACTTACAAATTTCTTTAGTCATATTTAAACACTATCTATTCTAATGTTCCTCACGGTTGAATTCAATAACATAGAAAATAAGAAAATGTTTACAAACTTACCTCCAAACTCACGAAAACAATTATCCAACACACTTTCACTGCTAGCAGTAGAGACACGAGTGTAGTCATCGAGCAAACTCAGACGAATGATGGAGTCGCTCGGTAAACCCGATCTGCGAAACTCAGGTAGTCGGCTGTTTTGACCTTTTTTCCCTATTGTTTGACGCGACTTCTTAGAAAACAAATAATACACCGTGGAAGTATGGTCTATGTACTTAAAAAAAAGCAACTGGTTTGTCTGAATAGGCAGGTATGAAAAATTACTTTTGGCCAGCCAGATTATAAAAATATCACACTCTGTGCGACGCCCGAAAAGTCAAGAAAGGCGGCGCTCATTCACGCCACTCCGCGCGGCGGCCCGCGGAATTACCAAGGCCGCTCAGCGATAGATAACAGCTCCGAGGAAGGACGATGCGCAAAGATTGGAGGGGGGAGGGGGTAGCGACGACCCTTGTAATCTGGCCAGTCACGCGTGGCATGCTTTACTTCATTGGACAGCTCGTGACACGGCGCGTGACGCCAGTGGCCGTGCAGGGCCGCCAGCCAGCTCCGAACTTGGCATCGTGGCTTTCGTAACAGTATATTCGCGTTCAATGCATCGCGCCCATCGCGCCATTGCGATTTCAGCATCAGACTGCAATAAGAAATGCCCGCACCTGAGGTTTCGTCCTTGTGATTGGCGGCCGTCTGCAAGAGAATGCACTGCCTCATTTGACCGGGCCACTCAGGACGCGTTTGCTACCGCACTGGATGGCTGTTATTGGTGTGGCGACAGTAGGCATGTACCTGTAAGAAACTCTACCAATTACGAAACACATACGATGCTACATTATTTCGCGAAAAATACATGTTCCAACCAACCAGCAACAAATAAGGAAACTGATAATTCTCCCTCCCCCTCCCTTCCATGAAAAAAATAAGTGCAACGACACTCCATTTCATTTATATTTGAAACTATTTTAAAACTAATCATTTCATGTTACATTCGAATTTCATCAAAAGGAAATAGATATAACAAACACAAAAAAAAAATCACAAACTCGTTTTTTGACTCATTTAATTTTATTTATTATAATTGCCAAACTAGGGAAAAACCAGTGTTTGGCCTTCTCAGTGACGTAAGCATATCTTGGTATAACGCACAGAGACCTAAATTCGCTTTACATAGCGCGACAAACTTATTTACTAGCTAATCACGTTCAACACGTTGTGACGTCAGTGCAACCAAATTATCGAGCGTGACAGACTTTCTGATTGGAAATATTTTCGTAATTTTAATCGAGCCGCTCGCGGGGACTCGAATTTAGTGACATGCGTGAAAGATTTTATCTGTGAAATCTTTAAAATGTTCCCGCATAATGATTTATACGAATGAACAATAAATTTGGATTGATCGATCTCTCTCTCTCTCTCTCTAAAAGTTTATTTTTGTCACTCGGTTCTAAAAATCGCATTTTCACAATTACGCGATATTTTGCCGTCTCATCGCGTCGTACCCTTTGCTTTATTTTGATGATTCAAGCATCATTTGACGGACTCAAGGGCGTATTCCAAATCAAAACGGTTATTTTCGGGCGTGGTATCGCATATTATAGGTGCGAGACTGTTAACATGCACTCAGCAACATCTCGGTATTTCCTATTTTTATTTTGGGTTCGTCTCGGCAACGGCGACGCCATTAGAGACGATAACAGCGCGATAACACAGAACAGAGGAAGCAATCGGCCATGACACATGCCACTGTTAAGGTTCGGTCTCACACGCCATATTATTATATATTTTTTTAATATGTAAACATATTAGCTTTCGGTAAACGGTATTTGATAGGAGTAATATCGTGAAAATGGAACGGAAGTCGATGAACGGAAATGTGACACAATGATGGCGGACCCACGTGTAGCAAATAAACCCGTATATAGTCACTTTCGTATGTGTTAGGGTACATGCCAAACGTATTGGTGTGCCAAATGAAACTTTATGATAGTTAAACTACCCGGGAATATTTTCGGTAAACTAAAATAGTCATAGTGAAAAGTAATCTGAAGTTTTGAAATACCTACCCAGGAAAACTGGCACAATGATTATAATACATATTCTCCTTGAAAAACCTCAATAGGTTCAGTTGCACAGCGGTAGAACGCGCCTGTTAACCTCAAGGTACGTGGTTAGAATCTCGTCAATATAAATATTTTTGTTTTAATTTTTTAATGATAGCCTACACTAATATTACATAATAATGTTGAATAAGCTTAATAAGGTTAAGGTTTGTCTGTAGGAACTTTTTAGAGGCTAATTTCAGTCGTTTTAGTATAAAAAAAATACAACCATATACTTATTGTTATAATATGAGATATCCTCATTTGATAATTTTTCTTAATTATCTTTCGTCCGTTCAGAGCACATGGCTCTGGCAGCTGTTTCAAATCCCCTACAGTCAGTCAGTCATTTATTACTATACTTTTTTCCCTACAGTTTGTAAAAGTCTCTACAGTGGTGAATAGCGTCTCGCCAAAGTGTCCACAGTGATTTGTCACAAAAACGTATTATTTTATTGGACAATGAAAAAAATATAGTGTTTATTCTAAATAATAAATAAAAACCTGAGTAGATAATTACTTGCTAAAATTTTTGTAAATGTTTATTTTATTCAAAATTCTCACCTAATTGTGTAATTTAACTTTTTAAACATATATTAATTCTGTAATGATAAGTTTACTTTTGCGAGAAAGAAAAAAAAATGAAACTGTAAAAAGAAGTCCTAGTGGGTTTCAATCTCTGTGCCGGCAGATTGCCAGCCTTTGCATTTAATCACTACACCACGCCATTGACTTAACATTGAGAGAAAAAATATATGTAAATAAAGTCGTCGTTAGATTAAATATAATTATTGGATTAAAAATCACATTTTAAAGAATGACGCTTGAATATAAAAATATATAGCAGACAAATATGTTTTATTCAAATACGCACTTAACATTTAAAACATGATTTCTTGTGGAAGATCCCAGTTTGTTTGGGATCCGCATTATTCAGCACCAGTCGATTAGTTGAAGTTAACTGCGAGTGTCGACCCTCGAGCAGTCGATAGTAGGGATGCAACATCGCTCTTAAAAACATCGATATCACGAACATCGATGTTCAAACGAAAAAGCATCGATGTCAAAAAACATCGTTCTGACAACCGATACATCGATATTTTAACCGATGTTTTTAAATATCAGGAAAAACATGCCAAAATTATTTAAATTATAGTATGTAGCCAGAAACCATACTTTCTACAGGTTCCTGACCACAATATCCACAACCCATTTACAGTCTTGTCTCATGCAGAACAAAACATGTATTAAAAGCAAAGTCTGCTACCAAAAACTTAAAAAACCGCATGAACTACTTGACCAGCTCTCAGTAAACTTCAAAGAGTTGTGGACAAATTTAAATTACGTTTTTTCCCAGTATTTTAAGAAGTCTTAAATCATTTAAAAAATAACTATTTTTTTACACAATTTTTTTTTTGAAAAAAAAAAAAATAGGGAAAAAGCATGAAGTGTATGTGCAGGTTTAAAATGTAACATTAATTTTCTCGATAGAGCTAGCGAGTCCGTTTCGGTACCAATCAATAGCTGGTATGTACAACAAACTATGAAATTGTCCATAAAGTCTCGCTGCTTTTTCCTTATATTTTTCCAAATTTAAAAGAAAATTCTTATGTAAACAATTTTTTTTAACTGTATTTATTTTTTCCAAATGAATTCACACATCTTAAAGTACTCGAAAAAAAAAAGATACTGAAATCAACCAAATAGTTCAGTATTTACAACATTTTTGATGGTTTTTATAGCAAGTTAAGTATAGACAGTTAAAAAAATTGTATCTTAAAAACTAAATGTCGTATCGTAATGTTTTTTTATATATTCAATAAATATTCATGAAATGATAGCCAAAATATTATAAAAAAAACTAGGGTAATTTTAATGATGAATGATGTCAATGTTTTTTGGACTTTTTCGTTGATGCATCGGCGATGTATCGCTTCTTCAAAACATCGATGCTAACATCGATGTTTCATGAACGATACATCGATGTTTTGAAAACATCGATGTATCGTTTGCATCCCTAGTCGATAGTGGGCGGGGACACGTCATACGTCACGGACGAATACCGGTTTTGTGAGTCACGCAGTTATTTATAAACAGTTTGGTTGTCAGAGTTGTCAGTTTGGTGGGTGCCGGGTTGAGAGTTGTGTAGGTCGTGGTTACGTATTTGGTATGTGTTTAGTGATGTACTCGCATAGCATTTGTAGTTATTATATCGGAGTTGTTTTTCTACCACACGCTTTCTGAATGACAATTTTTTTGTGTCGAGTATCTACCAATAGAATAATGTATTTCAGAAAAGCCGCAAAATTCCACAAATACGTAAATAATTATTTTTGCGGTTAAAAAAAATATCGAAGTAATATACTGCCATTGCATTATGCATTGTGGTGTAACTCAATCACGAAGTTTACAAAAAAATTTTACTGAATCAGTTCGGAACTTTGAAAGGGAGGGTGGATGTATTAAGACAACTACTGTTTTGTGTAGTGACATGTATCTTTTATTTTTGTTTCAGTTGTTGGTGTGTTGGTTCTGGTGATAACACTCAGCATGTCTGACCCGTCAGCACAAGATGTAGTGGCTCCTAACCCAAAGGCTCTCGAACAAGTTGCAAAAGGCAGTTCTGATTTTGCAATCTCCTTGTACAAGGTAAACAAGCGAAACTTTTATGATGGATATTTGGAGGAAGTTAAGAGCATGCACCCCAACTTAATCCCTGAGAATAATTTTTGAGTCACAGAATTGGAGGGTGAGGACTGCCTGCAACCTTTGGTGTTTCATGTTTTCCCAGCAAATTGGGAGTATGCCAATATAGCCTTCCAGCTCACAGCAACTTTTGCCATGCATCTCTCTTGGGAATTGAAGACAAATTGCCTGGATGATAGGCATTGGTAAAAGTTCTATATCACGTTTCCAAGTTTATCCCTTTATCCTAATGGCATGATCTGGTATTAATTGATTATGTGGTATATGATGCTTGCAGTTATAATTTAGTACATTGAAAGATCCTGGGGATGACAAAAACTTGCGCTATAACAATGAATTACGATCGTAAGTTGAATACAAAAGAAAATATTCAGTGAGACCTGTTATAGTGTGTTTGTTTTGTGGTAGTTGAGTCTTTGTTTGGCCTGGATATCTTTCGAGGTACTTTAGTAAAACAGCAAGCATTGTGTACCGCAGGATCAATATATGCACAATCATGCCTTCAGGATCCAGGGTTAAACGTGAATACATGATTCAGAACAAATACCGTGGTTGCGTACTTTGTGCATGGAATTTTTTTTTTTTTTTTTTTTTTTTTTAAATTTCAAGTTTCTTGGATGAAATGTTAAGGCTTGGCATATACATATGAATCTTGAACATTGAACCCCAATTCAACCTCCATAGGGGTAGACTTTTGTCAAATCCCTTGACATAGTGGATGCCTACATTACATTTTACATTTTGCTTGCATTTAGTTTTCTGGAATTTCACTTCAGTTCATAGTCTCACATTAATTGTAAATATAAATAGTTAGAGACTGTCCACTTGCATTTTTGTAAATAGTGGCTTACCACTGCACCATAACACTAATAGTTAGGGAAGTGTAGGACTTCCCCGGGGAGGGGGGGGGGGGGTGGGTGTTTGCAGATTAAGTTATGAGTTTTATTTAATGCGTGATTTTACCCTGATAGGGAAAAAAAATTATAGGTACCTAATACTCTGACAGAGCGGCTTTTTAAAACGGAAAGAAAAAATCGGAACACATGATTTTCACGCTTTATACACATCACTAAATTTACTCTGAAGGGATGGTTTCGTAATTCCTACTAATTTGTTAAAAAAATTAAATATTTATTATACCTGGGCTTTTACGTTACTAGTGCAATTCATTGTTTACTCGCGAAAAATAGGAACATTTGTTTTCCATATTCTAGAGATGTTCCTGAATTAACCCTGAAAGGAAAGTTTCTTAATCCCTCCTGGTTTGTGTAAAAATAACAGTTTACAGCTTAAATTACAATACGTATTTATTCATGCAATTGCCTTATGTATACTATTTTGAATCACGTTGTAATGGTCGATTCTAATGAGAGGCAAAAATTAGAATAAAATTGTTAACATTGTTCATTTTCTTTGAGGAATACTTGCTGTGTACTGAATTGGCTGACACATTGAATTTTGGAGTCTTTCCATGGAATTCTTTGATCAAAGCCTTCATTAATCTGTGTTTGATATGGCTGGTGTTTCATGTATCCCAGTTATAGGGGCGCAACAACTGAATTTCCAAAGGGGGGGCAATATACCTTTTTATAAATAATCATTGATCCCCCCTATTGAAGCGGGGCGTCCGGGGGTCCTCCCCCGAGAAAATTTGTATTTCAAGGTGGAAAATGGTGCTATTTAAGCAGTTTTATTATCTAAAAATTGATTACACAGCACTTTCTTTGCCCCCGTTTGCCCCTACTTCAAAGTTTCAGAGGGGGGGGGGGAATACCCTTGCCCCCCCCCACCCCCTGTTGTTGCGCCCCTGCCCAGTTTATCCCTGGATCCTGAAGACTTGATTCTGACGGCATGATCCTGTGGTACATGATTCTTGCTGTTTTCAGTAGGAATTAAGAAACCATGTTTTCAGGGTAAATTTAGGGATGTCTGTAGTACATGAAAAACATATTTTCCGTTTTTATTTACTTTTAGTTTCGTGAAGCCGCGACGTCCGATGCTAGTATGGTAAGGTAACCTATAAACTATTGTTTTTTCACAAACTATTAGGAATTAAGAAACCATCCCTTCAGGGTAAATTCATCGAAGAGTGTTCTAAAAAGCCACTCTGTCCAAGTATTAACAAATTACAAGTAATGTTTTCCAGTCTTTAGAAAAAATTTTATCTGACATGAAAAGTTGCACATGAAGTAACGGGGGAAGGGACCGGGAACAGAAATGTCGGCCCCAGGGGACCTTGGTTTCCGTCGTCGCCTCGTGCGAGTGCTTGACGCTGCGACGGATGTCTGCAGGCGGTGCGGGCGCAGGAGAGCGGGAACATCGTGGTGTCCCCGCTGAGTGTGCAGACGATCCTGGCCCTGGTGTACCACGGCGCTGGCGGGCGCACCGCTGACCAGCTGGCGACCGCTCTCAAGCTCCCGGAGGACCGCGGCCTGGTGGCGCCCGGCTTCTACACCCTCCTGTCCTCCCTCAAGGTGAGCACCTTTGAATATATATACTGTATACAAGTCGCCAGCCCAGGTTAAAATATTTCTAATACGGTTTCGAGGTAGTTGGTTAATTCACCGCCGCAATCGCCACCACCTCTAGGGCATCGGCTTGTGGTGGTCCCTAGCGGACAAGTGTCGAACTCTTCAAACACCCCTTTCCCCCCTCCCGTCGAACGACCTTGAGCTGCAGTGAATGATGGGTGTGGGGTGCAGGGGAATGACAGCGGGCGACAATGCTGCGCTCTCACGTGCGAATGACAACCTAAGACGATACAGGGCGTTACGGCAGCGCACTGCAGCGGTGAAGTTCCCAAGTTGCTCATCATACGCTTCTGAAAAACGTAGAGTAAATCCTATCCACTCGCGACTTCTATACAGTATATATATTCAAAGCCCCCACCCACCCACCGTCGCTGGCCTCCGGGGAGGAGGGACTCTTAGAGTCCCTCTAGAAAATTGTGTTCACTTTTAACTTAAACCCCTGGGCATTCATTGGGTTGTGGTAAAATTCATTTACAAATGAGTTTAAAAAAAATTAAATCAAATATCTGATACAATATTATATGGTGAATTGCAATAAAACTAAAATGATACAGAATAGCACGTCACTGAAATACAAGTAATGTACCATTTGTCAATGAAATGCAACTAAAATCATACAATTTATATGTTCAAAAATTAAATGACAAATATACGTACTCTTTTATATAGTTAATTATATTTTTATGTAATTTATTTAGCAGGAAGTTTGAACTTAAATGTATGTAGTAAACAGATTGGAAAATTTTTTATGTCTTTTGATTTGCAACTGTTATTAGCAACCAAATTTTACATTACATCATTGGTAAATATTTCACACACACACACATACTTGCAAATATATTTTTACTGTCCCGTGTGGTTAATCATGCTTATTAAAAATTATTGTATTGTAATGATGCAATAAATATTAGTTGAAATCCTTTAAATGTCATATTTGTTCAATAATATGCTATATTTATAAATTAACAGAATTCATAAAAAAAACAAAAAAACATTGAAATAACCTATTTTACAAATGTAGTTAGCCTAAAAATTTACCCATATAATATTGTCCCTATCCATATCCATTTGTAGTCATGCTACAAATTGAATGTTAAAATTTAGAGATTGTAACTCCAGTGGAAGGTCTTTAATTCTGCTTTCTATGATTCAGTACATTCTAAAACTCAGCACAAGTTGAGCTGTTCACATTCATGTTTCTTCGGTTGTATTCAGGCTGTTTCCAGTTTGCTTTACTGTACAGTCGGCATTTTTAGTTCTCTGAGAGAAAGTCAATTAAATTTTCATAGTTAAATTTTTTGCCTGACTAATTGCATCACTAGTAGTTCATTTTATATGTTTATTCAAATAGGTGACATGCACAAATTTGCTTCTGTGGTCTCATTTTCATAAATTTTCTAATAAAAATCGCCACAAAAAATCAACATGGTGAGTGAAGCTCTGACCTTAATGTGGAGAGTTACACCTCATGGTCATTATTTCCATTTTCTCATTATTATTAATTAAGGTCTATATCTGTAAATTTATAACTTGACTTTTGTTGAATTTGTGGTTCTGTAACAAATATTTTCAACCGATATTCTCTTAAGTGTAGTATGATTGGATTCTTCATAATTATGTGTTATCACTTGCACGACATTTTTAAACATTAGTAAAATATTTGTGACAGCAAGATATGCAACAGAGGTCTAGTGATAAATTTACAGAAATAGCCCTTTATTTTAAGAAATTACTTGAAAAATGAAGAGAGAGAGAAAAAAATCATCATGGCATATGAGACTCCGCCTTAAGAAATCTGATGGTGTCGCACGTTTTCCTTGACACGAAGTGTCTCGTGTTCCCCCCTGACAGAGCGATGAGAACATCACGCTGGAGGTCGCCAACAAGGTGTTCGCCCAGGCGGGCTTCGGCATAAAGCCAGAGTTCAGTGACGTCGCCAGGAGGCACTACCTCTCCGAGGCACAGGAGGTGAACTTCGGCGATGCGGCCGCCTCGGCCCAGACCATCAACCAGTGGGTGGAGGAGCGCACCCGCAACAAGATCAAGAACCTCATCTCCGCAGGTGAGCAGTCCTTACCGTTACCGTTACAGTCTTCCCGACCAAGATTATCAATTTCCATTCAAACTGGCAAATAAAGCATTAGCAGTATCCTATACCCGATACTGATATTGTCACAGGTATCAAAGGTATCTGAAAAAAAAATTTTTTTCAACTTTCATTTTTTTTTTTAAATTCCGGTTGGGTTTTGTCATAGTTATATTATTTTTTTTAAATCTTTATGATCTATTTTAACAACAATTTTTAAAAGTAAATCGTTAGAATAATCAACTTAGGCACCGTTTAATTACAAGTAAATAGATATGAAGATATTTACCTAATAAGTGACGCACTATTTTCAACACACTTGCTTTGAATTTAGATTAAACTGCTATCCATTATAATGAAATTCTTCTTCGATTAGTTTAAAAAATATATATATTAAATTTAAAATTATTACTGCACTCCCTGGATATGCCCATGTCAGTTAATATTACCTTCAAAAAAATTCTTTTATCGTGTGCATGAATACACAACATAACTTAAATAACAAATTAATTTGTCATTAAATTTTTTTTTTGGATAGTAAAACTTATTTTTAATTTTATTAACTGATAAAGAAAACAACTTTTACACTGGCCAAAATTTTTTTGATGGTTCAGTATTAAATATAATTAGTTTTGGTTTGTGTGCATATTAAAGATTTGTTGACAACTGTCGAATGAAGGTATTTATTTATGGCACGCAATTGTAAGAAAAAATGTGTTTGGTTAAGGTGGAGTGTTTTGATTTCTTCCCAGACATGTTGGATGCGCTGACGCGATTGGTGCTCGTGAACGCCGTGTACTTCAAGGGGAACTGGCATTCCAAGTTCGACCCAGAGGCCACCACCACGCAGCCGTTCTACGAGACTCCGACGCAGAAGACGGACGTGCAGATGATGCACATCAAGAAGAAGTTTCGCTACGGGGACGTTGCCGAACTGGACGCCCAGGCGCTCGTGTTGCCGTACGAGGTGAGCGCCCCAGATCCTCGACTGCTTCAATAAAGTTTAGTCAGCCAAAATTGCTGTTAGTATGATTGCTGGGAATGGTTGACAACCAACTGAATTGGGTGAAAGTATTTTGCTACCAAGGATGAAACAAAATTGTACTGCAAAATTTTACTTTGCACTGGCTGACTTCTGGTCACAGAAAGGAAACTAAATGTGGTTAATTAGTTGGTAAAGTAGGAAGGTGAGAGAGGATGGTTTTGAGGTTTTCTTAGTGTAGTTAAATATCAATATCCTAAGTCCTGCTGAATTTCCACAGTATATATACTTGTTTTTAGTCCGTACTGAAGAGCTACATTATGTTAGGGCGGAATTCATAGTGGTGATATAAGCAATACTTGAAAAAAGTACTGCTTATATGCATGCTTAAGTATGGCATTAAATTCATAGCGAACAAAAATAGCACTGCTTATTAGGACTACTTAAAGTAATACTTCACGAAGCACTGCGTCAAACAAGTACTGCTCAATATGAATTCACAGTCATGAAATAAGTTTGCCTTGTTCGCAAGTATTCATAATCAAATAAGCCATGCCTATTCATTGATATAAGTAATACTTCATGAAGTCGGCTATCTAGGTGACTCAAGTACGGGTACAGATTTGTTTGTTGTAAGGAATAGGTTAAGTAAGGTATTAATTCCCGTTAATTTTTTTCATATATTAAATTAAAATTAAGAGAGTAAACAAATTGAATTTTGGGAAAAGAAACGAAACAAATCGTTGCCGCTTAGTTTTGTAAACAATACAGGCTACGTACATACCTAACCTCTTCGGCAGCTAGCGTGATAGATTTTGGTAGGTGGGATGATTTTGAACAACTTGCGGATGAAGTTTACGAGGACCATGTCAATGTACGGACACCAAAGCGCTACATATGAGATGCATTAAACCCTTTTGAATGGTATAGTGATTCTGAGTTCAAGCTACGTTTCAAATTCAGCAAGAACACAGTCATCCAAATTATCATGCCGTTAATTGAACCTGAACTGAGGAAAGAAACTACTGCTTTGTATTTTAAGACCAACTTATTAAACAAAATTCTTTCCGAATCAGTATAATGTTTTCCTCTCTTTTCTTTTTCACTAGTCATCACGAATCACGAAAGTTGTTTCGCTACCACGTGGTTAACTTCACCCGCTTTTAGATCACAGACACAAGATGGCCAACATAATTTAACAACACAAACATTCAAAACATATTTATGTAGTTGTAAATTTGTTTTTAATACATGTTCATATTTATGTTATTCAAGTTCACTATCAAATAAAGTATAAATATCATTTTACGTATTAATTTCATTATTTTAATTGCATATATGGTTTGAAACGTGGGCATTTTTATTTTCAAACAGGTAAACTATGTATTTACAGCGGTATATTTGCTTGCGTTATGTTGACACAAAATTTGTCCTTTACTTTTTGAGCTACTTCATCAAGTACAGCATGACCAATATAAGTAGTGCTTGTTGAAGTATTAATTAGTCAAGTAAAGGTTTATGAATTCATTGTTGGAATAAATACTACTTGAAGAATAAGCACTACTTTATAAAGTATTACTTATTCGCCAAACAAGCCTTCGACAATGAATCCCGCCCTTAATTTCAAACAAGCATAAATTTGCAACAAAGTATGTGTCCTAAAAATAATTTTTTAAATCTGTGTAAGTTCTTCTTACAGAGTCGAAGAAAAAACACACACACATGCATAAAAAACTTTATTTCTTAATAAAATAAAAAATAAAAAAAAGTTATTTTTAAAATATATGTACATATTGTTTTGTTACAAATGTATATTTCAGTTCTTCAATGTCTCACTTTGATTTTAGTATGTATCTGTTTAGATTTGCAGATGGTAAATATTACACTGATTGATTCATGTACAACTGACTTGTTCCATAGCAATATGTTACCTACCATAATGTAAGACCCAATGGAATAAATAAATAAAAAATAAACTAAACTCAAAGGCCTATAAAAGTAAAAAAAAAAAATCTCTTCTTTTTGCTTATTACAGAACATTGCACTTCAGAAACTGGACTTACCAACTTTTCCAAGAACCCCACAAATTTTCAATGTTTTGGTATATTTACTTTTTTTTTCTCTCTGCCACAACCCTGGTTTAAAATTCCTTGACCATGTCTGTCCTATTTTCTTTGTTCTTTCCTAGTCATCATCTTGCTTATAATTGTTTCATTATTTAATGTATTATGGTTTCTTTCTTTTGACTGTGCGTACCTGTTTCATAGCTTCAACTTTATGTTCTTTCTTATCTTCATTATCTTTGCCTTTGCTTTGCAAGATACTTATTGCATATTACATAGTAGCTTTCCAATACATATTGCTATATTTATTTCATATGATAAAAATATATAAATGTATATATTTCACAGTTATAAATAATCATCACATACATAGTTCACAGAGCCAAAGTTGTTTACTACAAATAACTCTAACATAATAACACACCCAACAGCCAGTCACAGTATGAAACATCACTTCGTTCTGCCGTGTTTACCATTATGGACAGATAACTGATGTAAACAAGATGGGAAACACCCCAAGACAAACGTGACTGATGGTGGCGAGGGCTGTTGCAGGGAGACAAGGTCAGCATGCTGATCCTGCTGCCCCGCAAGAAGGACGGGTTGGCAGACCTGGAGGCCAAGCTGTCGGACGTCTCCATCTCGGACATCATGAACAACATGTACTCGACGGAGGTCAACGTGTCCTTGCCGCGGTTCAAGCTGGAGAAGTCCATGGACCTGAACCCAATTTTGAAAGCGGTATGTTTGGCTATTCAATTTGAAAACCATTTATGTGCATACTTTTTTTTGGAGACAAAGCTGGAACTTTAAAAAAAACCTACCCTGTTTCATCACATAATCGTCAACCTATATTTTAGGACGTCAAAATTTGGATAAAAAAACCTCTCACGTAAACGTCGCATGATGTTTTTGGTCCTGCTATTAGATTCCGAGTGCTTTGTTTAGGTATCTTTTCCGTATAAAATGATGTGTTTTAAAGTAGAAATCTAATATTTATTTGGTCATTACCACATAATTATTTAATTAACGGAAATACGAAGTTATCTGA
Organism: Bacillus rossius redtenbacheri; assembly: GCF_032445375.1. Taxonomy (NCBI): domain Eukaryota; kingdom Metazoa; phylum Arthropoda; class Insecta; order Phasmatodea; family Bacillidae; genus Bacillus; species Bacillus rossius. The sequence continues at coordinate 66,948,629 of NC_086333.1, read as the reverse complement.
TGTGTAAATTTTCTTTTGAAGACGTTTTTAAACGTAATAACCTTTATCTGTTTGTCTGCGTCACCGCGATGTAACGCTTATAAAAATGTAGCCAGCGTTAGTTGGCATCATTCGTGTTTGGTTATGGTTATGTTGCTTCCCGTATAGAGCGCGCGCACGTAGTCGAATATCGATACTGACATCTCGCCGATTGCATCCAATGCGCGCTCTCTGTTGAGAGCCGAGTTAACTACATGTGTTGGCCCGCACTGTTTCATGGTGTGTACACTACGATAGTTATGCGTCAGTTCAGGCTCGCATTCACATTTTGTTTTTCTATTTAAAGTTGAAAAAAAGGTATTTGTTGCAAGACTTATTAATTTAAATTGTTCGGCGTGCTTTTATATACTCCACTTTTTAAATAAATCTACTTTCCATGAATGGGTTTTGTTTTTGTGAATAACTTTACCTAAAATTTTTTTTTTTTTTTTTCATAAACGTTGCACCCCTACTTTTTAAACTTTATTTTAGTATGAAATGTCTGACGATTATGCGATAAAACACGGTAGCAGATTATATAAATAAACTTGCCTTTGTAGGTAGAGTTTTTAGAGAGTGTTAGTCGTTCCCTTCAAGCCGCGTGCTTACCGTGGTTGTTCCGTCCCGCAGCTGGGCATAGTGGACATGTTCGAGGACACGGCCAACTTCTCGGGCATCTCGGCAAAGGAGGGCGATTCCCTGAAGGTGAGCCAAGTGGTGCAGAAGGCGTTCATCGAGGTGAATGAAGAGGGGAGCGAGGCCGCCGCAGCGACCGGTGAGTTTTGCCCCGCCCGCTTCCTGCCGTTTGTCCGCGCTTCAAACTAGCACAGGCAGCACGCCCCGCGATCTGGATGTCGGGTTTACATCGGGTAACATGTCTGCTAGTCACTACAGACGTGAAATTTTAAAAAAAAATAATAATAACCTGGGCCCAGAAATGCTTTTAATTTAATCGTTAAAATTTTCTTTTACCAAGTAATATCGACCACAGATTAAAACATGTTCACTCGTGAGCAAAATTTTAGAAGTTAAAATTTTTTTTTACCACTAAGCATACATTATTTTTTTTTGGTTTGGATTTTTAAAAAAAACTGGCCAATATATCTTGATCTCACACATCATGTTGATTTTTTTTTTTTTTCATCATTACTTTTTTTTAAGGTGTTGTTATAGAATTTTAATTCAATACTTCCCTTGCATTTTTGTATAATATCTTGGGTGTTAAAAGTTGCAAGTGATGATGATTGCGAAGACTTGCGCACCTTTTTACACCCATGATGCCGTGATACTACACTCGGTGTGGCAGACCAACAAATGCAATGGAGTTATCAATTTAAAATTGTAGTAATAGCCATTAATTAAAAGTGAAAACGAAAAACCTTGATGGTGTGTGGGCCCGAGCGTTAAGGATTTCAATTAAGGTTAAAATCAAGACACAGTCTTTGTTACATTGTTTTTGTTTAGTAAATATGTAAATACTTGACATAGTGACTGCAGGTCATCAGAGATAGAAATATAAACTCAAGAATTTACTAGGAGTGATGTAGAGAAACTCTGGAATATCTAAGTTTATTGGCCGGACTGGGATTTGAATTATCTGGCAAAGTTGAATTTTTAACATTTTTGTGCAGTATGGATAAGGAGAACCAAATGCAATAAAAACATGAATAATTTTGGGTGTAAAGGCAGTGCTGTTGGCTACTGCATACATTGGTTTAAAAAAATTTAAGAAAAATGTATGGTTTTTTTTTTTTTTAATTATAAATATTCTGATAATTTTATAAAGCCAGATAAAAATTAATTTTTTTTCTGAAAGAAAATAATCCATATCTCGTAATAGTCAGTAAAATTGACTTCAAACCTAAAATGTTCCAAATTTATATTCCACTAGTGGAACCCAGCAGGAATTTTCCTGCCTACTATTTATATTTATTTTATTTTCAAATAATTGCTAGTACATATTTAATGTTTATTGACAGGTAACAGATAGGATGTCCAATGATAGTTTAATTGCATTTGTTAAAAATGTAATTTTCCTGCAATTAAAAGAATAATAGTTACGTATTCATATAGCACTTACCGTATTTACTCGCATATAGGTCGCGGCAATTTTACCAGTTTTGATGGGGAAAAAATTAAGTGCGACCTATATGTGAAGAAAAATTTTTTAAAATTTTTGAGGAATTTTTTTTGCAATAAAGTAGAATCCCGCCGATGCGACCCCCCCTCTGATCCGTCCATTCCGTTTATACGGCCGTTTTTTGAGAAACCGTGAAAAATTTGAGCAGAGAAAGTCGAAAATTTGAGTAAAATCTGCTGAAAAACAAGTCTGTTACACTTTGTTGGGCGCTACGTGTTCATGTTTATCTTGGCGAGAGCTGTACTGTAAGCAGGCAGGCATACAAAAGATGACTAAAAATAGATACCACCCCTCTAGACTGTCCACGCGGCAGTGTCTAGCCGAGCTCGGCGCGTCCACTATCGGCACGAAAAGCCGTCTCAGCTGTCATGTTATCTTACCCGCCGGCATGAAAAGCCACTGTGGTAGCTTACCTTCCGCGTGAGAAACTGTCAGCATCCTCCTCTCCTCCCACACCACGTGCGGCAAAAGCCAGGTTGTATAGTCCATTCTCGGTAAAATAAATATTTTTATGGGCTTATACGACTGTCCTTCGCCGTTAATAAATACTTTATAAGTTATTATGATACAATTTGTTTATTAGTCACACAGCAGTTTCTGCTGAAAAATCACTAATACCTCAAATTTTATTGATTAGAAAAATTTAGCAGGGCCATAAATATATTTGTTTTACTGCATAGTTACTTTTCCAACTGCATTCCAAGATGTTTTTATTAATTTTTTTTACGCTGCGAAGGGACGTGGAAAAGATAATTGCTTGAGCTGTCAAAATAAACATCGCTGACGGCAAGGGCGGGAGCGCATCCTGTCAGACTGTCGCTGTCATTATCTACTCCAAAAACATGTCACAGCATATCAGGATAGCATTGTTCTTATATCTTAATTAACCAAGCGAATTTTCATAACAATAAATCAAACACACAAAAAAAATTAAAGGCAACAAAGACAACGAAAGATTTAAATGACATCATCGAAGAAGGGGGAAAAAGCTTTTGAAAATGTTCACGCAGTAAACACAAAAAAAATGGTAAACGAAGGGCGATGTTGCACCTGGATGGCAAACAAGTAGAAAAAGGGAAGGGGAGAGGCAATGATTTCCCCAGCCACTATCTTATCTGTGTCGGGAACTTCCTCACGCGTCAGACCAATCACACGTTTAAAACGAAAACCGCTGTAGATATAAAAAATCATAACAGGCCTTTTTTATTCGTAATGAAATTTACTACAACTTTTATTCTGTGCATTTTTTCAATACAAAGCACTGTTTTCGAGTTATAGTCTACAATTAAGACAATTTAAGAAGTTAGGAATCTAACTTGACTTCAATTTTCTATATTCGGTTATTACGAGTACTTGTTACAACGATTTATCACGCCATTATCAGCTCTCGTAGTAGCGGAGTTTTACAGTACCCGTTAACTCTTTCGTGCACGGCGCGCCGGCCATTCGCGTCATTAAATTACTGGTGCGATCTATATGGGGGGAATCTTAAATACCAAATTCAAGACCTCAAATTATGGGTGCGATCTATATGCGATGGCGACCTATATGCGAGTAAATACGGTATATTTTATACTTGCTTACCAATTATTAATCAAAATCACAATCACTATTTGTTATTATTAACTTATCAATTATTACTAATCACAGTTACAATCAGTACTGATATTATTTGTTGCTATGTGTTCTTTGAGTTATAGCAAAATACATATCTTATAAATATTGACATATAAGACTTCCAAAGATAGTTTAGTTGGGTGTGATATAAAAAATATTTAATGTTTATTGAAAGATAAGATGTCCAAAGATAGTTTAATGTCATTTGCCTACAAATAAAAGAATAATAGTTATTCATAGCTGCATTGTACGGTGTAGCAATATATCACAGTTTGGTGGACATAGAGAAATGACACTCAAATACTGTTTGTATGTCTACGACCTATGATTTTCGCTTACCCATAGTGGTCTATTGAACGTTTTAGAAGTTGATCCGCTGCAATGCCATCTAGCGGTGAGTTACAAAAAAAATGGTTAGCATAAAAACCTTATTCTTGAAAAAAACAGTTCAATATGCCAACGACATAGCGATTGGTCAAGTGGTGTCAGTTTATCGATGTCATACATACCAACATTCAATTTTGTATTTATAGATTTTATTCTTCTCATCCATACTGCACGAAAACGTTAAAAATGCTACTTTGCGAGCTAGTTGTGGAAAAAGTGTGCAATACATATATTTTTTTCATTTTGTGAAAGTTCAGCCACTCAATCAAGTAAATATAATAGTTGACCTGGAACGGAACATACATCCTTAACTTGGCAGAAAGTTCATGTCAAGCACCTACACAGTAGCAATTAACTTTACAAGTATCGTTAGCTCGTAATGTACTGAAGCTTCCAGTATTATTTATGCATAACTGTGTACAGTTATCCTACTGTGATGTTATTCCTGCTGAGAATAAAGCCAAGAGGCCAAAACTTAAACTTCTAATGTGCAACTGAAGCGTGCACAATGACTGCACCTGCTGGGCCCATTGAGTGGTTTTGCGAGGTGATATGTGATTGTGATTGTTATTGTACTGGCTCATTTACAGTCTTGTCAGGAACTGTTGTTTTCCCGTGGATACTTCCTATGCAGGCAGTGTGCCTGTGCTAGTTTCTAGCTGGTATCCTAAGTATTCTCTTGGTGCCATATTTCTTTACCTTCATATTGATTGAAGTTTATCCTCCTGAAACAAACACAAGAAACTTAAGATATTACATTGTTGGTAAATTTAAACTGTTATTTAAATGCAAAGCTAATAAATAACATAATTTATATGTAAGTTCATGTTGTATTGGATTCAATTATCATTTAGTTTAAAGTAATCACTTAATTTTTTTAAGTTTGGTCCTCAAACCTGTTACAGAGCGTCAGTACAGTAGACTCCCAATTATCTGGGGTTGAGACTAGCAAGGGGTCTACGAGTAACCAAAAAACACGATTAAAGCAATGTTGAAGGAAATCTGTATATTTAAAAAAAAAATTTTGTCCCGAATATCTAGACAAACAGTGTATAAGTTTGTATGTAATAGGTAATTAAGTTTTTGATGTAATTTATAGAAATATTTTCAGTATACATCAGTAAAACATAGCAGTATTTTAAGTCGATTTAAAATTTTTGTTGGATGTCAAGTACTACCAGTTTGCATTTAGTATGCGACATTACTGTCTAAATAATATGTCAGAAAAAAGTACTGCTGCATTGCGACTGCTGCCTTGAAACTATGAAGGCCAGTTATAGTTGGCGTGAGTCACGAACAACTGTGCCGTGCCGTGCCGTGCCAGTTTTACTTGAGCACGGTTCACAAGGGCACGTGGCACACAAGAGTGCATGGCTTACAAGGTTGCGGTTATAATTTGCTCTAGCAGTTTTGAAGTTCATGATGCATTCTAACACTTACCAACTGTACCAACTATGTATGCACTATGTTTGGCAGCATTTTTCGTCTTGAATCCCAGCATTAATTGCTCTTGGCACATCAACAGATCACAAAAATAAAAATAAAAAAAATAAAATTCTTAAAAATTATTTTTGTGTTTATGGAAGTGAAATATGGCACAATTAACCTGCAAACCAGTAAACCAGATAAACTGCACCCGGATAATCGGGAATCTACTGTAGTTTAAATTTTCTGTTCATTGTGTTTTATGAGTACATTAAAAATTAAATTAATTTTATTATATCTGATATGTGAATCATTTAAAATATAATTTGGTTTTTAGTGTAATAAAGTGGTATTTTTTATTTTGCTTTTCATGTACAGTTTTTGTGCCATCTTAATTTTCCCCTCCAAAAATTTTTTTTTGTTACTTTGAATGTTGTGTTAACAGCACTTTATTGGATAGTAGATACTACGTAAAACACAAAAATTGTTGATACACATACTTGTTGTTCTTTCTGTTGTACTTATACCTCTTTATCCTGCATGTAAAACATTTGTCTCCTGTTGCCATCATGCTTATTAGTGCTGTACTTATCGTGAATGTGATGGGTTGGTATTATTGCTTGCTGATTGATATGGCTTTGATGAGAACCTGGCATTTTCCAAGCATGCTAATAGCTGGTAGCTATGCTTACGGATGTTGAGTTAACGATGTGCAGAATTCATCCATGAAATACAAAATGTTGTCTACGTGGTTATGCATCCTATTCTATACGTTTGCATTTGAAAAGTAAAGAACCAAATGTTAATTTTGTGTGCCAAGTTATCATTTGTCATTTAATTTTAATGTTTGGTACTCTATGCTTTTAAGCTCAGAATTTTTTTGCTGTGTAAGTTAGTTTACAATATTTCAAGTTAAAAAACAATTGTGTGAATGCCAACACAAAAAAATCTTTGGTTGAACAGACTGAAAATTTTACAACTTTCAGATTTTTAATTTATGGTTACAAGTACAGTTAAGGTTTTTTTACCCAGTCTACTTGGTTTATAGACAGTGTTAAACATAAAGACTACAATGTGTTTGATTGACATTGGACTCTTGAGAAGTACGCATTTAGATCAGTATCGCCCAAAATGTGCAACTTTTTTATTTTTAATTTTATTTTTAAGTATGCATTCTGGTTCCACGTTTTCCCTAGCAGTTCCTTGAAATTTGTTCACAACATACCGACCAAATCTTGGCCCCCAGCTAATTCAAAAGTATAAAAATTTCCAAAAAAATTATATTGGCTATAACCATAACAAATGGGAACTAGAGTTATTGAGAAAAAGTAAGTAGGTAGTAAAATATTAAGCATCATAAATGACAATAGTGCACTAATTTATGATTAATTTTTTTCATGTGTCAATATGAAATACAGTTTATTCCATTATTTTTCTTGAATACATTTTATTGCTCAAATATGTTTAGCCAAAAGCATATTTGCAGCATCAGTGTTTGAACAGTCTCCGTTGCTGTCAAAAATTCTAAGAAAATAATTTTTATGATATCTCTCTAAAATCATATACAGTTAGTTATTGTAAGCAGGGGCGCGCAAATGTGTAGGATTCTCAAGGGGTCCGCTGCGAAAATTTGTGTGGGGGGGGGGGGGGGGAGAGAGATATTCAACCAACGTAAGCTATATCTGGATAGGGTGTGTATTCTGCCAAAATTTTGGCCTGTATGTGTACATACAATAAGCAGAAAACTTTTAAATATACAGAAAGTTTTCCATAAAACATAGTTTTGACATTTACGTTTATCTACCCCATTTCACAGCCATGATTTTGCAAGAGGCAAGTGGGTCCCCTCAGTGAGGGGCTTCTTACTTCCGGGGGGGGGGGGGGGGGATCTATGCCCATGTTTACTGTTTGCTGTAAATTTAATTAATTGAATTTGTTTGAATTGAGTAGGTATACTGTTTCAAAATGTTAAAAAAAAATTTCCGCTTTGATTGCATGCACTAATAAAATTCATTTGGCTGTTGTATCTTTCCTTCCTGTTGCATATTGTATTCTGTTCAATCTCAACCCAATACAACAGTTTCAAAGTTAGCGTTCATTTTCTGCCCCTTCAGATCTGTGAATGAACTGCTATTGAGTAATTTTCTATTGGTAGTATTTTTTAATAAACTTAATGTTGACTATATTAGGTAATTGGGGTTTTAAAAATAGCAGCTGTAAGTCATTTTTATTATTTTAAACCATTGACAAACATTCATACTTAATCATGACTAACTATTTGGGAAAAAATAATCTATATAGGTATTATGATTTGCTGACTTGAGCAGCTTTAATTTGCTTTATAATTTTATATTCAACCTGAACAGTTAAGTTAAAACCCATTTCTAAAATATCTCTTCTTTGCAAGATGATTCTGTATTTTTTGTAACTATGTCTAATGAAAGGGAAGCTTTTTCCATAAATGTTACAATCAACTTTACTTTATTAACCAAGTAATTCTGTGCATGGGAAAGGATTACTTCAGACATCATTCTTTATAGATGGCACAAGAAAGAGTGTTGTGAATTCACCATGATTACTTTTTTTTTGTACAAGATAATCTTATATTGTATTAACTGTATTTTAATGTTTTAATACCTAAGTATTATATATATATATATATATATATATATATATATATATATATATATATATATATATATATATATATATATTAGTATTTTTTTATTGGCAAAAACATTTACCCAATTTAAAAAAAAATCAAAGTCTATCTATTTTGTAGGCCACCCTTTTTTTTGGGACCTGAATCATGGGTTTATTTATTCGCTAGAAGTGATAAAAAATTGGAATATTTTTTTTTATACAAATGTGCATTATGTATCTCTCCTACCAGTAATTTATAAGTATGTAGTTACTTCATTATCTGTTTTTTTCTTTTATCTCTTTTGTAAATACATACTTCTTCTGTATGTGTATTACTATTTGTTAGCAGATACATTTTTTTTAAAATTTCAAGCATTCAATTTTTATTAAAAATTATGTTGAAGGATTGCTTTGCCGCACTAATGTTTTCCTTTGGCATTAATTTTATAGGCTGTTTTATTATTTTTCCCCTTCCTTCATCCACCATGACTAGTGTAGTGCTTGAAGCAGGACCTCTTCACAAGTAGTTGCTCGGCACTGAATGGTAACATGCTACCTTCGAGACCTCATCGTTGTTGATTCAGCTCGCCAGAGAGTTTCGCGGCGACTGCCCATGCGTGTTTCTGTGGGTTGTTGCGAGCTGCAAGAACTTTATGTTCCCGGTGAAGACTGGCTGAGTTTGGAGTTGAAGAAGGGAGTGCACGATGAGATCTGAGCATCGTATTTTCCTTTCCGTGGTGCGAGAAGTGTGCGAGCGAGTCTTGTAAAGGTCTGGGGTCGATGGAGTTCGTGTGTCGATGGTTTGTAACCTTGTCCGTAAATGATTATGGATAATGTGCAACCGATTGGTTGTTTGCTTCAAGGAGTTTTCATTTTCAGGGCGTAGATGGGTAATTGCAGTAAAGAAAGTAATGAAAAAAATAACCAGACTGAAGAACTGATCTAAAAAAAAGTCGCAACCAAGCTGCAAAATAGAAGAGTAATGGTTCTGGAATTCATGAAACTTCTGTCAGCCTTTTCCTAACCTGCATTTTATATATATTTTTTTTAATTTTTCACTTCAGTTTTAGGTTGCACATCAAATATAATAATTTGGACTGTCCACTTAAATCCTAAAAATGACTTGTTTACCCATGCATAGATCGCACATTTTATGCATATTTGTGTGTTTTCTATAGGCAACATCTTAAAATGGAAAAAATAATAAAAATAAATTTAACATATATCTTATTATTGGCGGGAACAAAACATTTGACTGTATTGAACACAAAATTGTTGTAATGGTAATTACTGTGCTGTCTAGGTGAGATTCTGATAAAATCCATTCCTTAACAGAATTTTTATATTATTGATAAAATTTCATCATTGCATTGATAACTCATCGTTCATTCGATCTCTATGAATTTTTGTGCATTTGACCTTTGAAACCATGGAGTTATTAGTCTATGGAATGATTTTATGTTCTGAAGTACCTGATATAGTAGCTGTATAAAGGCTAATATGCTATAAATTTGTTTAATAGCTTTAAATAATTCGTTAGGAAGAATCATAAATATGATGCCATGTAGTGAATGTTGCTAAAGAAACATAATACACACACTTGCAAGAAATTAGGGTTATAATTCATTGTAACAAAAAAAATATTTAGCTATGCCAAAGCAAAAAAAAAAAAAATGTTAGAGGTCATTCTCATTTTGACTTCAAGTATTAAAATGGCAAAGATTGTATACACCAACTCCCTTACTTCTTACCTCCATGTAGTATTGGATAACAACACATGTCATTTCCTCTTTTCTATGGTCCAAATAATAATGCTGGCGTGTGAGTTAAGATGGAGAGAGAGAGAGAGAGCGCAAGAGAGATAAATAGAGATAGATATAGAGAAAGTGAAAGAAAGAGAGGCAGTGTGACAGAGTAAGATAGAAAGGGATAGAGAAAATTATAGAGAAATACAGAGTGATGGAGAGATATAGATATACAGAGAGGTATAGAGCTACAGAGATAGTTATATATATATATTAAGAAAATATAACTATATCTACATAGAGGAGATAGATACATAAAGAGATAAAAATAGTGTTAGAGATATAGAGATATATGAATTTACATATGGAGATAGAATGATATGGATATATAAAGTGAGATTTAGAGATATGGAGAGATATAAAAATATATATAGAGTTACAGAGAGATAAAGAGCTGGATAGAGAGAGATGCATTTAAAGGTTGCTAAGCATTCAGATGTACTGCACCTTCTGTCAATAACTGAACAGTAAAGAAAATAAATTGGCTTGGATACGTATTTGATATATTTCAGTTATGTACAATATATATTTTTTTAAGTGGACTTATCTTAATCAGAAATGTCATGAATGTATGCCCTTGAAATATTTTACCTACAGTTACACATTGTTTCCATACACATCCCTCCTGCTTGTAATTTGTAATGGTTTCAGAATCTTTATTTTTTTTTAGTTAATACATTCTTTACACATAATGTAACTGTCACTACCCAAAAAAAAAATTTAAATCTTATTTACTGACTAGATTTAACCACTGTTTAGAATTTTGGCCTTTAACTGAGCTAGAGAGAAGTTCTTCACACTAAAATTATTGACTGCTGAACCTTGCTTTGATTCAGAATTGGCAATGTCCATCCACTGTGACAAGTGCGTAATGTTCGTTACAAGCAACAGCTTCGGTGAAGACTCTTCAGTATAACATGCAAAGAAGTTAGAACTTGGATAAGCAAGAAACATGGAACGCACACGAGCGAGACTGGAAGCGACAGTTTGGGAGACGAGAGCAAACGCTGGCGCAGTAGAGAAATCATGTAGGGAAGGAAAACAAATCTTTATAATGTCAGAATATTTGAAATTAATACCGAACGACTTGTGTGTTAATGAGGTTTGATTGAATAATCAAGTCATTTACCTGTAAATAATAATTTTGTATTTAATTGTAAATCAAGAATTTAATACTTAGTATTTTTATATTTTGGCTTGTCACTTTTTATATAGTAGTTTTATCATTATATCATTACTTTCTTTTGGTGGATTTAATGTTTTTTGAACTTCACTTATCTTACCTATAATGCTACTTTTGGACACAGTACTAGTATTTTCCCTTACCTGCTACTACCACGACTAGTGTAGTGCTTGAAGTAGGGTCTCTTCACATATGCACAGTTTCTCGGCTCTGAATGGTCTAACATGTCTCTGTGCCTTCGTGCTTAGCTGCTGCGGTGCGCCGAAAAAGGTCAGCCCAGATCGCCAAAGAATTCCACGCAGACCGCCCGTGCTTGTTTCTGTTGGTTGTTGCAAGCTGCAAGCAAGTCTTGTTCCTGGGAAGACTGGCCTCCTTAGGAGCTGAGAAGAGTGTGCACGATGAACTCTGAGCATTGTGTGTTGTCTTTCCTGTTCGTGGCGCAATTAAAATGTGGTCTATGGAGTTTGTTGATGTTTGTAAACTTCGTCAGTTGTATGGATAATGTGCTTGGTTAAACGCTTATTTTTATGTTTTTTCATTGCTTTATTAGCTGAATGTTTGAATTTGGTAAAGTCTTTATTGTTTAAAATTTAATTAGTAATGTTGGTTTGATGCGTGTCGGGGTCTAATCGTATCGTAAGGTATGTTTATAATTGATTCCAATGGGTGTCACCACATGAGGGGGCATTTACACCCAGCAGAGGCTATCTCAAGTCATTGTATTTTTCATACATAACAAAGAAAGGAATTGCCATCACTGACATCAATCCCGAAAGGGCGTCCACAGCTTGGTAGCACTTGTCAGGGTCATCCAATGGAACCTCTCAACCTTTAGTGTCTTTATACTTCTCAGTCAGCTGTTATTTTTGTTGATCTTTCTTCCTTTTATTTTTTTTTCCCATTCAGTTGACCCTAAATATTTTGCATTGTGTTGGACTAACATGCGTTTGTTTATTTAAGTAAAGCATTAATAATATTTATTCAACAGATAGCTTCCATACTTATTACACCTTCAGTTGAAAGAAGTTATTGTTTTAGTTTTCAATTATAATTTCTTGTAATTTATTAAAATTATATCATCTTCAAAATTGATTTCATACTGCTAGAAGATTTTTACAAATTTTTCTGGAATGTAATATCTTACATAGTATATTTATATTTAAAAAAAAATAATGTAATTCATCTATTTGGACATTTACACCTAGTATAGTTTAAAATTTAATTTACCTTAACTCTATGGTTGAAACAGTAATTCCTGAAATCAATTTTACGATTTAGCACTTTATGACAATTTTGAGATCTCATATGAAACTTTTGGGTGCATTTTGCAATATTTATGGATGAGTTCTTATGTTATCTATAGAAGATGCTTAATTAGCAAAAAATTACAAAGAACTTTTGAAACATTTTGTTCAAGAAAGGCAGAGATAGCCACTGAAGATTGTGTAATACATAAAATTTAGATTTCTTTAAACTTTGTGACCAGGAAACTAGGTGAAAAAATTAATAAGTAGTGTAAAACTTTAATGAATAGTAAATAAAAATTTAATTCATGAATCGTATTGTGTTTATACACGTACAAAGTTATTCATGAGGGCCGTGTATCTGAGCCCATATCTGTATGTTCAGAAGAGTGTGTCAGGTTGTATTCTGTCACCAACCATGTTCATGGATGTGATTGACGCGGGAATGAGGAATGTGATGCAAATTGCAAAAATGGTATCCGATGGCGATTAGCCGATAGGTTGTTAGATTTGGAATTTGCTGACGATTTGTGTCTCCTGTCTGAGGCACATGGTGAAATGCAAGCAAAGCTTGAAGATCTGGTAGAAGAAGGGCAAAGGTGGGGATAAAAATCAAATCAAAGAAAACCAAGGTCCAAAGGACTAACACTAACAAGTCCTCAGTGGGTGATTCCTTGAAGGATGTGAATGACTTCATTTGGTGTGGTTGGTAAGGACCTAGTAACTGCACGGGATGTTTCGCAACACATTCAGAAAGCAAATGGTGGTTTTGTCCGACTATCCAGCATGGAAGAAAAACAGGATCTCTATTAGAACCAAACTCAGTTTCTTCAAAAGTAGTGTGAAACTTTGGAAGTGACTAAAGTAATTTCCTCCAGGTTGAAGGACTATGAGAGATTCTCGAAATCTGTTGGCCGGAAGTAATCTCCAACCTTGAGCTACGGAGGAGGACGGGAGTGACCAAGATGGCCGTACAGATAAAGCAGCAGAAATGGAACTGGATCGGCCATACGCTGAGCAAGGGAAATGGAGCTATTGAGAGAGAGACGCTGGTCTAGAATCCACAAGCAAGCAATGGAAGAAGGCAAGACCCGAAGAGAGTTGAAGTTGATGACTGAAAACAGGAAAAGATGGAGATGCTCTGTTGATGCCCAATGTCCCACATGGGACAACAGGAATCAAGTCAAAGGAAGTCAGTCAGCAGAACGGGAAATAATGTACAATATTTGTTAACAAGTGATGTGATTATATGGAGGAAAAAGTTAAAGGATGTTACAGGATTGGACAGCTATGTGGTAATAGGATGTGTTCAAAGTGTCTAGTAAAATAGTTTTTATGAAGTAACAAAATATTGTTCTTGTTATAAAATAGTCAAAACTTGTAGGACATAGTGCAGAGCTGCCAACCTCAAATCACACCTATCAGTAATGGCAATTAGGTATATGAAAAAAGTACGCGTAAATCATGCACGATAAATTTTTCCTGGGGCATTATAACACACACTCAAGATAAAACAAGGACAATAATATGCAAAAGAAAAAGAAAAATATGAATACAATGCAAATTAATGAATAAAAAAAATATATTTGAACAATACAATCATCTGAATATGTAAGAAATATTAATAATTTTACTGGATATTTTGAATCTTCAATTCAAAGTTAAACTTTAAAGCAACTGTCTTTTTATTTGCTTTTTTTTATCCTGGTTGGATAAGAAATGTCATGTAAACAAACAAGACAAACACAAGGACTTGTAAACAATAACTGCGTTCGTTACTTTCGTTTCTTCAGATGTAGCGAAAAAACGAAGATATAGTAGATTTATTGCTCGTCACGGCTTTAAAATGTTCTGCATGTTTCTATGATTCAATATGCCGTCTACAGTCATCCCTTCCACCATGTGCAATCGAAAAGTCACACGTGCATACATTACAAAACCGTGGCGTTCCAAACATTTGAAAACGACAAGCATGGCCATTCTTTTGAATATTTAAGTCGAAAGCTCTGAAGACTTGCGTGTTTTTTTTTTTTTTCCAGATACACATTATTCTGTCACACGCTTCATTTCTAAAACCGGCACTGAAGAACACAACACTATCGAAAAACATAAAAAAATTTCACGTCTGTAGACACGACAAAAACACTATTATGAAAAAAAAAATGGCTTTCAAGAAATAAATTAACAACACAGGTTAGCCAAAGTACCGTACAAAAATTATCGTGATTTAAGTAGCCTTCAAACGATAAGTCTGAGAATATGTACTAGTTGTATCGTACAACGGACGTAATACCATCCCATTATTATTTGTAAACACGAGAATTAATTTACTTATTTCGACAGTACATCGTACATGCGCACACTTACTAGTTCCGTTATTTGTGCAACCAAGCGATGTATTCAAACTGCGTTCACGAAACAAGCACAGCAGAAACGGAATTTTCTCCGTTACCTCGCAGCACAAAGCCTCGTTTCCGTAATAAACCAGCGATGTTCCGTAATTCCGTAATTCGGGGTTAAAATCCGTAATAATTACGGAAAATCCGTAATGGTTGGCAGCTCTGCATAGTGTGTGCTTGTGGGAGAAAAATAAGAAACAAAATATGTTGTGTTGGTTTTACCAGTTTTTTAGCCATTATAATTTTCTCATCAAAAATTCAAAATTTTGTTTCATTAAGGCATAGTATATAATTAAGTCAATAGTGAAGTCAATAGTGAATGACTGCTACAAATGGTTTTCCCTATGATATCATAGACATTATTTATTTAGTTCATACATGGGATTGAAATGACTTACAGTAATGGTGCTTACTATAGGATTTTCACATTTTAAATTAAAATCTATAAAACCCAATGATAATTTTGTATCTTCCAAATGTCCTTTGTAACAACCCGAATTGCCCTTGAAAATATTACTTCTTTCTTGTCCTACTTTTATTCCAGTTTTTTTTCATTTGCCTTCATCTTTGTTTAGGCACTGGATACTCATAAAATATAATGAAATTACTGTATTAAAATTTAAAATTTGTTATTATGTCATCGGGTAAAAATTTGAAGCATCCCATGACAAAGAAATTATTTATAAACTTGATTATTACAGTATGATATAGAAAAGATGATTTATAATTTAATTGCTAAAATTAGTTTTCTTTTTCAAAATACAAAACGCTTCAGTGTATTTTATTATTTTAAAAGGCCTTAACACAAAGTGCAGGGTAGGAACTTTATGGTAATGTTAATCTTCACATGCATACAAAGTTGTTACATATATAATTATGAGATGGTTTCAGTCTCCCTATTAATATATATAAAGTATTTATAATACATTTAATTCTTGTTTTTATGGAAGCAATTATCTGCTCTTTAACTATTGTAGTTAAGTTTGTTTGGGAATTTGCACCGGAAACTTTCCAGTAATCTGCATTAATTAGCTTTCTTTAGATTTGAAACAAGAGCACACCGTATTTTGCATCAATATTTAAAAATGTATTTTTTTTTAATCTTTTGTTTGATGTATTTATCAGAATTTGTGATCTGATCCATATTAAATGATTCCGTAATGCTTTGCCCATTTTGATCAGTTGGTGTTGGCTCTTGTCTTCAGGCGTGATCCTGATGAAAATGTGTCTTATGATGAACGAAGAATCTCCCCGAGAGTTTGTTGCTGACCACCCTTTCATGTTTTATTTGCGAGACGAAGTGTCGGACGTCCCGTTGTTCTTGGGGCGCTACGTAAGGGCCTAGGTAGGCTCTGCACTTCACTAAACGTTGTATGGTCTGCAATGTCACAACTCTCTGTGGAATGGTTGCTGTTTTCTGCATGCTGCACCTAATGTAATTTTGCAGTTGCTTCAAAGATACGCTGGTTTTTGTGATTGTGTCTGAAATTTTAACATACATGCATAATTAATTTTATTTTATACAGTTATTACCTAATTCTTCAGTCATACAAATGTTGTATTTGGTAAGCAGTATATGGAGCACTACATTAACTTTGAGAGATGGAAGTTAAATTTTTGATTTTCGTAGACAGTATTTGCATAGTCTTATAAAAATAATGTTTTATGTTACATTTATAATGGAATGCTGTATATTTCAAAATTAAAATTTCAATGGAATAAATATGTATTGTTGTATTGTAAATAAGGCTAAATAAATCAACTGTAATTTTTTGACAGCCTTGTAGAGATCTTTTTGCTTTTAAGTAGAATTAGTAGAATAAAAGATTTAATATTTTTATTTAACTGCAGAAGCCAATCTTTTATTACTACAAAGATGTCAGTTCTATAACCTCTTGCAAGAACACTTTAGGCAGCTTTTTTTGTGATATTCATGTGATTTCCTAAGTGGTCATCGTACGCATTATAAAGATACTGACTCTTTATGGTCAAGATCTTAAGAATATATTAAGTACAGCTCTGTAAACTCTGTAAGAAAGTGTGATATCTGTCTACAAAGGATGTTTTGTATTTGTGGTGGTATATTTGTTTCTCGTGTTGGTTGACTGGTAATTAATCACCGTTGTTTATGTAGGTCACTGAAATAGTTTTTAATCTTGCACGTTAATTTTCAGTATTATCCCTGAAGAACTGAATAGCATACCCTCGTTATGTTTTATTTTTTTGAATACATATTACCTTCTTAATATTCGATGGAATTTAAGTCAAACATTTTTGGTCTAGAAGGTAGCAAGTAGTTCATTGGTTGTATTTGTGTTATGACTCTTTACAGCATCAATTTTTTTTTAAATTTACCCAGTTGAGTTTGATGTGTGAATTTAAGAAGCACTGTAATAAAATTCAAAAACTGGATTAAAAAACAATTTAATAGGTGACTTGGAAAGGCTTTCACACACCTTTCAATTACTTTTCATTTTTTATCTGAATATATTATTTTAAAAACTTTATTAATTTTGGTATATTTTGAGGGGAAAATTGCATTTAAACTCCTTTTTGATCTTAGAAATAAGTATAGTTAGGTATTTATTCTTAGATTTCTGTTAATTATTATCTTATAAATGTAGGTTAAAATCATTATAGAACATTAATTTAAATATTTTGGGACACATTTGTTTGTAGCAGAATCATTAGAGCCATTATAACATTGATAGAGGGATAGTATGGTTCAAGAAAATGTAGAGAGTATTCTAAAAAAAAATGTTTTTGAATATCAAAATGTAAGTGGCTATGTGTGTTTAGTAAAAACATAGGTGGTGTTAGTTGTCTTCTTTCTTGTGTTAGGCCTGGAACTCTGAATCATCTTCTGTTGGTAACCCTAGGTTCTTTACCTTCATTGGTCGGCATTGTGTCTGTGGTAGGATTGCTAGATGGTGAATTTGAAACCAATTTGGATGCCACTTTAGTTAGTGCTCTCTGGGCTATGTAGCGATTTGTATGGGCCATAATGTGAAGTTTAAATTGCAACTGGCACATAGAAGTAATCCCGTGTATGCACTTAAACACCTAACGGTGAATTTTTGGCCTCACAGATACTGTTATTACAGTTTTTGTAAAAGCATTGCTCTGAGACGTAGTGTCACATGATTGCTTCAAACACACAATGTGTGGTTTATATTAGAAATTGTTATGTTTCTCCAATATGATTTATCAAGCATCATATATTTTTTTAAATTTGGTTTTAATTGATACTCACACAGTTAAAATTGTGTATAGATAGTTGCATATTTTGTAGGCATTAGTTTGTTCCATTTATTGTATATATTTGATCTTAAAATTTTTCTATAAAGTAAAGTATTTAACGAGTGCGGGTTTTCTAAAATGGACGACTGAGAGCTTATTTAAATGCTTATTTTCTTAGTGATAATCGAGTTTTAGATTTGCTGTTTTTGCTTTAATTTTTTTTTTTTTGATAGAACTTTGATGGCTGCTCTTATTTTTTATATTTATTATTTTCTTTTGAATTATTTGGTCTCTGTTTATGTAGTTACTTTTGTTATTGTAGTGATACGTTGTGATTTGTGATCTAACTGTGTAACAATGTTCATATCATGCTGTTTGTGTTTTGGTAATAAATGTGTGCCCTTGAAATATCTTACCTGCAGTTAAACACATTTGTTTGCATACACATCCCTTCTACTTGTAATTTGTAGTGGCTTCAGAATCCTGATATTTTATTTTTTTGTTAATACATTCATTGCACATAACGTACCTGTGTCACAACTCAAAAAAATTTTATTTCATCTAACTTACTGACTACATTTAACCACTGTTTAGTCATGTGGTCTTTAACTGAACTAGAGAAAAGTGTTTCGCACTAATAAAAATTGTCTGCTGAAACTTGCTTTAATTCAGTATTGGCAATGTGCATCCACTGTGACAAGAGCGCTATGTTCGTCAAACGCAACAGCTTCGGCGAAGACTCTTCAGTATAACATGCAAAGAAGTAAGAACTTGGATAAGCAAGAAACATGGAACGCACACGAGCGAGACTGGAAGCGACAGTTTGGGAGACGAGAGCAAACGCTGGCGCAGTACAGAAATCCTGTATGGAAGGAAAACAAATCTTTATAATGTCAGAATATTTGAAATTAATACCGTATGACTTGTGTTTAAATAAGGTTAGATTGAATAATCAAGTAATTTACCTGTAAATAATAATTTTGTATTTAATTGTAAATCAAGAATTTAATACTTAGTATTTTTATATTTTGGCTTGTCACTTTTTATGTAGTAGTTTTATCATTTTATCATTACTTTCTTTTGGTGGATTTAATGTTCTTTGAAATTCACTTATCTTCCCTATAATGTTACTTTTGGACACAGTACTAGTATTTTCCCTTACCTGATGCTACCACGACTAGTGTAGTGCTTGAAGTAGGGCCTCTTCACATATGCACAGTTTCTCGGCTCTGAATGGTCTAACATGTCACTGTGCCTTCGTGCTTAGCTGTTGAGGTGCGCCGGATGAGGTTAATCCAGCTCGCCAAAAAATTCCACGCAGACCGCCCGTGCTTGTTTCTGTTGGTTGTTGCAAGCTGCAAGCAAGTCTTGTTCCTGGGAAGACTGGCCTCCTTAGGAGCTGAGAAGAGTGTGCGCGATGAACTCTGAGCATTGTGTGTTGTCTTTCCTGTTCGTGGCGCAAGAAGTGCGTGAGCATTTGCAAAATACATCATTAAAATTGTGGTCTGTGGAGTTTTTTGTGTTTGTAAACTTCTTCGTCGGTTGTGTGGATAATGTGCTTGGTTAAATGCCTATTTCAATGATTTTTTCATTTCTTTATTAGCTAAATGTTTGAATTTGGTAAATTCCTTATTGTTTAAAATTTAATTAGTAAATGTTGATTATATGTGCGTCGGAATCTAATCGTATTGTAAGATACCGTGTTTTCTCGCATAATTGACACACTTTTTATTCTAAAATCAAGTTTGAAAAGTTGGGGTGCGACAATTATGCGGAAGAAAATTTTTTCAAAATAAAGTTATTCATAAAAATAAAACCAATTCATGGAAAGTAAGTTTATTTATAACGTGAAATATAAAAGTGGATGCCAAACAATTTAAATTAAAAGTCATGCAACAAAAACCTTTCAACTTCAAATAGTAAAATAAAATCTGTGATCCAAATGCAAGCCAAACGAACGCGTAACTATCGCCGTATACAAACCAGGAAAGAGTATGTGCTATCAGATGTAGTTAACTTGGCACTTAACAGAGAGCGCGCGCGGCATGCACTCAGCGAGATATCGATATTGGGCTACGTGTGCGCGCTCTATACATGAAGCAACATAACCAAACATTTTGATTGGAACGTGCGCTGGCTGCATTTTTGTAAGCGGTACACCGCAGTGACGCAAGCGAAAAGATTAACATTAAACGTTTAAAAACGTTTTTAAAAGAAAATTTACCCATCAGACAACTACGTATTTCCGTTAATTAAATAAGTAAGAGGTAATGTCCGATTAAATATTAGATTTATATTTTAAAATACATTGTTTTATAAGGAGAAAATAACCACACAAAGCATTCTGAATCTAATAGCGGAACCAAAACCATCATGCGACGTTTACGGGAGAGGTTTTTTTAATCCAAATTTTGACGCCTAAAAATATGGGTTTGACGATTATGCGATAAAAGAGGGTATTTTAATAATAGATTCCGTTGGGTGTCACCACATGAGGGGGCATTTAGACCCAGCAGAGGCTATCTCAAGTCACTGTATTTTTACATTCATAACAAAGAAAGGAAAAAATATGTAGTCCATGGTGAATTGCCATCACTGACATCAATCCCGAAAGGGCGTCCACAGCTTGGTAGCACTTGTCAGGGTCATCCAATGGAACCTCTCAACCTTTAGTGTCTTTATACTTCTCAGTCAGCTGTTATTTTTGTTGATCTTTCTTTTTTTTGCCCTTCTTACACCTTCAGTTGCAAGAAGTTATTGGGTTTTTTTTTTTTTCCAAGTTTTAAAATATGATTTCTGGTAATTTATTTTAGTGATATCATCTTTGAAATTGATTTCATACTGCTGGAAGATTTTTATAAATTTGTCAGGATTGTAGTATATTTAAATTGAAAATACTAAAATAATGTAATTCATCTATTTGGACATTTACACATTTACACCAACTATGGTTTAGAATTGCATTTACCTGAACGCTATAGTTGGAACAGTAATTCCTGAACATTTAATGCCTTTTGAAATCAAATTTACGATTTAGCATTTGGTGACAATTTTGAGAGCTTATATGGTACCTTTGGGTGCATTTTGCAATGTTTTTGGATGAGTTCTTATGTTATCTATAGAAGAGGCTTAGTTAGCAAGAAATTACAAAGAACTTTTGAAACATTTTGTTCAAGAAAAGCAGAGATAGCTAATGAAGATTTTGTACTACAGAAAATTAAGATTTCTTTAAACTATGTGACAAGAAAACTAGGTGAAACAATTACTAAGCCGTGTAAAAGTACATTACACCTTCTGAACTGTTTAAAGTGCTAGTGGTATATCTTGTTACATGTACGGTTAAATATTTTGATGAGATAAAAGGAGAAAGATAGGTGGAAACATTATTATTAGAATAAAACTGAAACAGACCTGCTGCTACAAGGCAAAGTATTGAAAGTAGATGTGCATTAGGTAAAGTGTATGGATTTAGTGGTAAAAGCTACAAAGGTTAAAGAAAGGAAATAAAAAAAAGGTTAGAAAAAGTACAATAAAAAGTAGTCTAGAATGTACTTTAGTACCGTCAAACGGGGTGACTTGATACACTTTTAGACTTCAGTGCAAAATTGCATTAATATGGTGTTTTTAAATCCCTACTTTTTTTATGCCAAAAGTTTAGTCTTAGTCCCTACTTGAATAATAGTAACATAGATTTCACATAATATATCAGTGCTGATATATATAGTGCAAAATGTGTGTGTATCATTTCACCCCAGTTGGTGGGGTGACTTGTTACACATACATGTTTGAAGCACTGTATAATGATATATTGTTGTAGGGGTGAAATGATACAATACATTTTTTAATAAATGAATCATACTTATATAATAATTATTAACAAGCAAAACAAGGGCCATAATAACGAACTATTTTAAAAATTTAAATTTATATTACATACAAATTGTGAGAGCAAAAAAAGACAATTGGGCAATCCTAATATGTGGTTACATTAATTTTTGTGCTTAACAGAATTATATTTTCAATGGAAATCTTAACAATCCATATCTCAATTCTTCAGGTTGTGGCAATAGACACCTCACTTCATGTGGATATATGAAACTCACGTCTTCAATTTGGGGCCACACAAACGTGTCTTCACTTCTTTTGTACCTGCGTAAAAATTTTACTTCTACACTTCTAGATGCACCTGTTGAATTCCCAGAAATACACATAACTTTCCCAACAAATTGTTTAGTTACTTTGTTGCTTTTTTTGGAACCATCATTACAAGAGAGTTCAATGATGAGGTAATCACTTTCTTGTATTTCATCATATGACACATGTTTCTTCTGTTGCTGTTCCTTCTGTCTAGATGATTCTTCCAGCTGGTGATGATTTACATTGGGACATTCCAGACTTGAACTGATACTTACATTATCTTCCAAACCAGACAAGTTGTTCACATTGTCGGCAGCATCTGAATCTGACGCCTCAGACTCAATATTAGTCGCACTTTTACCTGGTGGTATATTCAGTTTCCTTTTCCTTCTTAAAAATGTACCATTTTCACCATATCTTAGTGATTTCAGCAGTTCTGAAAGGGATCCTTTCATTGCATGATTAATAGAACTTGTATCACTAGGAGTAGGGAGCTGTGCCAAAACCTTTTGACGGTTCAGTGGAATCAGCACATTTTTCAAAACCATATTTTATTGTTGCTGGTGCTCAGCATTACTGGAAACTGATCTTTTGGCAATGAGCCTCTATTTCCTTTCATTTTCCACTCGGTAAGAATTTGTCTCCAGTATCGTTTGAATGGGGCAAAAAAAGAAACGTCAAGTGGTTGACACATATGAGTAGAATTTTTTGGAAGGCAAATTAATTTTATGTCTTCCTCTTTGCATTTGCTTATCACTAACTGAGATAAGTGAGACGACAAGTTGTCACCTATTAATGCTCGGGGAGCGTCCTGTTTCATGAGGTAAGGGAGTGCCGTAGAAAGAAACCATTCCTCGAAAGTCTTCTGATCCATCCACCCTGACTTTGTATGTCCATAACGAGTTCCTTTAGGACCACCACTAGTCCAACTGTCCCAGAGGTTAAGTGAGCGATAAATCACAAATGGAGGAAGAAGTGAACCATCTCCAGTACAAGCCATCATGATTGAAGTAGAAGCCTTTGACGAATGAAGTATTAAATCAGGATATTTACAGCCTCTTTTTACTACAACATGTTTTCTTCCAGGATCGTCACATAGATTGGTTTCATCGTAGTTTATAATTGATTTAGGGTCAATTCCTTGAAGTGTTACTTCCACATTGTCGAAATATTTGTTAATGACTTCTGGAGACACTTCTGCACGACAGTGTTTAATGTTATTGGCAAGTCTCACAGAAAGAGCACACTTGTAACGCTTCAGAAAGGACTTCATCCAATCTTTGCCTGGTAAATTGTTGCGAAAGGGTTTTACCTTCTTTCCTTGCCTATCTAAGTAACTTTTAACCAACAATCGTATATCATATTCAGTCAGAGGGAAACCCCACTGACTGGCTGTCAGCAGATTCTGAACTAGAGCAGTTTCCTCTTCATTTGACAAAACAGTCTGTCCACCTGGCTTCTTCTGATGTTTGCCATTAATGAGGCGAGATAGTTTCATTTTGTCAATCCCATACTTTTCAGCAGCACTACGAATGCTAATTCTACCACTTTTTATTTCTGCCAGTGCTGCATCTAAGTTTTGCAGCGAACTGCTCCCATACCGTCTGGCATCAGGTCTTCTTTTATATGTTCTTGGCATATTCTGTAACCAATTTGCATGTTGTTACCAAAATGTGAGGTTAGGTTATTGTTGAAACACATTTAAAAGCATGGTTTTATAAAACTAACATTCTAATTTTATTCAAAACTTCTATACAAAACAATCTAATGATACTTTGCTGTTTGCCATTATATGTATCAAGTCACCCCACATTATTTAGAAAATACAGTTCAATTTATATTAAATTAAGTTTGTATATTAATACTTTGTTCATTATAAGTGTTAATCAATAAAGAATTAAGATACTTACCACAAAAAAAAAACATTCGGCTATTATTTTCAATAGTTTTTGCAACACAAAGTTTTAAACAATTTTTTGTGTACACCTTTTCGCACTTTGTTTACATCTGACTCAGTAGTACCAACTTACATTTTGTACAAAGGAATTTAGCCCATAAAGAAAGTTTTACATATGCATTATATGTTTCATATATAACAAATTATAAATTAATAATATTGTATTAAAAAATTAATGCATTTAAAAATTATTACTTACTGTATCAAGTCACCCTGTTGTATCGTCACCCCGTTTGACGGTACTCGAAAAAAAAGCTTCATAAAAAATTGGATACTAATAGTCAGATACATGAAGCTAAAGACATAAGATAAAAATAGAGAAGAATGGTGATACTAAAACTTCAGTCAAGGAGCATGAAAAACCTATCCATAGAGGAACAAGCTAACAAGAATGCTTTGAAAGTGTTTGGATGTATTAAGATTTTGGAGAAAATCTGGATTTATATATTCTGAAGGTGGTTTTTAAGTGAAACAAATGACATGTTCGCAGACAGGAATGATATCTGTCATCAGGAAGCAGTGTGTAAAATAGGGCAAGAAATTTGCCACAGTCTGGAAAAGACAGTGTTAGATGAAAGGAAACTAGCAATGGTTTACATTGTACAGTTGTTATGTCTACACATAATCTTTGAGCACCCCATGGGTTGTGATTCTCAAACATTGCAGTTTGTTTACTGCACAAGCAACATCATAACCTCTCACACTTCCAACCTCCCACCCATTGTCATGGTTGCCAACCTACATATTTTTTACCACAATTACTACATTACAACAATCAAATCAATAATAAAACTTTTTGATGTTTGGGAGATTTACTGACAACATATTTTGGGTATTGAGAGGAAAGATGTTTCATTAAAGGAGAAAAATACTGAAGATTATTTACTAATGGTAATAGAACATTAAACTGAAAAAACAACGTAATGACACGTTATGCCTGTCACTTTAATGAATAGTGGATAAAAATTTCATTCAAGAAACGGACTGTGTGATTACACTTGAAAAGTTATTCTTGACGGCAGTGTATCTGAGCTCTATCTTATGTTCAGGAGAGTGTATCAAGGATGTATTCTGTCACCAACCTCGTTCCTCGTTGTGATTGATGCGGGATTGAGGAATGTGATCCAAAGTGCAATACATGGTATCCAATTTTGCATCAATATTAAAAAATTTTTGTTTGTATCATTTTTTTAATGTTAATTATCATAATTTGTGATCTGATCTATATGAAATACTTCCCATTTTGATCAGTTGGTGTTGGCTCTTGTCTTCAGGCGTAGTGGAGGATGACATGTCTCTTATCATGGAAGAAGAATCTCCCCGAGAGTTTGTTGCTGACCACCCTTTCATGTTTTATTTGCGAGACAATGTGTGGAACGTGCCATTGTTCTTAGGTAGCTTCGTAAGGGCCTAGGTAGGCTCTGCAGTTCACTAAATGTTGTATGGTCTGCAATGTCACAACTCTCTGTGGAATGGTTGCTGTTTTCTGCATGCTGCACCTAATGTAATTTTGCAGAGGTTTCAAAGATACGCTGGTTTTTGTGTTTGTGTCCGTACTTTTAACATACAATCTTAATTTTATTTTATACAGTTATTATCTAATTATTCAGTCATGCAAATGTTGTATTTGGTAAGCAGTATATGTCACTACATTAACTTGAGAGATGGAAGTTAAATTTTGGATTTTCATAGACAATATTTGCATAGTCTTATAAAAATAATGTTTTATGTTACATTTATAATGGAATGCTGTATATTTTAAAATTTCAATGGAATTGATATGTATTGTTGTATTGTAACTCAGGCTAAATTTATCAACTGTAATTTTTATGATAGCCTTGTAGAGAGCTTTTTCCTTTTAGGTAGGATTAAAGATGTAATATTTTGATTTAACTGCAGAAGCCAATCTTTTATTAGGTACTACAAAGATTGCCAGATCTATAACCTCTTGCAAGAACACTTTAAGGCAGATTTTCCTGTGATAATATGTGGTTATCTAAGTGGTCATTGTACACATTAGAAAAATACTGAATTTTTTATGTTCAAGATCTTAAGAATATATTAAGTACAGCTATGTAAACTCTGTAAGAAAGTGCGATATCTGTCTACAAGGGTGTTTTGTATTTGTGGTAGTATATTTGTTTCTCGTGTTGGTTGACTGGTAATTAATCACCGTTGTTTATGTTGGTCATTGAAATAGTTTTAAAATCTTGCACGTTAATTTCCAGTATTATGCTTAAAGAACTGAATAGTATACCCTTGCTATGTTTTATTATTTTGTATACATATTACCTTCTTACTAATCAGTGAAATTTCAGTCAAACATTTGTGGTCTTGAAGGTAGCAAGTAGTTTATTGGTTATGGCTTTTTACAGCTTCAAATACTTTTTTTTAAATTTACCCGATTGACTTTGATGTGTAAATTTAGGAAACACTACAATAAGCTTCAAAGACTGGAATCAATAACAATTAAAAATTATACTTGAAAGGCTTTCACACACCTTTCAATTACTTATCATTTTTTATCTAAATATATTATTTTCAAAACTTTATTCATTTTAGTATATTCTGAAGGAAAAATTGCATTTAAACTCCTTTTTGATCTTAAAAATAAGTATAGGTAGGTATTTATTCTTAGATTTCTGTTAATCATCTTATAAATGTAGGTTAAAATCATTCTAGAAAATTAATTTAAACAATTTTGGGACATATTTATTTGCAGCAGAATCATTATAGCCATTATAAAATTGATAGACAGATATTATGATTCAAGAAAATGTAGAGAATAATCTAAAAAAAGTTTTCTATTATCAAAATGTAAGTGGCTATGAATGTTTAGTAAAAACATAGGTTGTGTTAGTTGTCTTCTTAATTGTCTTAGGCCTGGAACTCTGAATCATCTTCTGTTGGTAACCCTAGGTTCTTTTCCTTCGTCGCTACATCATTGTGTCTGTGGTAGGATTGAAAGATGGTGAATTTGAAACCAATTTGGATGCTACTTTAGTTAAAGCTTTCTGGGCTATGTAGCGATTTGTGTGGGCCATAGTGTGTAGTTTAAATCGCAACTGATACATAGAAGTAATTCCGTGTATGCACTTAAACACCCAACTGTGAATTGTTGGCCTCACAGATACTGTTATTACAGTGTTTGTAAAAGCATGGCTCTAAGACGGAGTGTCACATGAATGCTGTTGCATTATAGATTTTTTATGCTTCAAACACACAATGGTGTGGTTTATATTAGATATTGTCATGTTTCTCCAATATGATTTATCAAGCATTATATTTTTTTTTATTTGGTTTTCATTGATACACACATAGTTAAAATTGTGTATAGGTAGATAGTTGCATGTTTTGTAGGCATTAGTTTGTTGGATTTATTGTATATTTTTTATTTTAAAATTTGGCATTAAAGTAAAGTATATTACGAGTGCGGGTTTTCTAAAACAGATGACTGAGAGCTTGTTTGAATGCTTATATTCTTAGCGATTATAGATTTGTAGTGTTGCTGTATTTGCTGTTATTTTTTCTGTGATGGAACATTGATGGAATATTGATGGCTGCTTTATTATTTTTTATATTTATTATTTTTCTTTTGAATTATTTAGTCTCTGTTTATGTAGTTACTTTTGTTATTGTACGTGATACTTTGTGATTTGTGGTTTAACTGTGTAACAATGTTCATATCATGCTGTTTGTGTTTTGGTAATAAATGTGTGCCCTTGAAATATCAGGGTGTCTACAGGCAACAGAAAAATTAATTTGGTGACCTTTTGGTGACCTTTTCAAGAAAAGTTGATACTTCGAATTACAAGTTTCATTTTTAGGTAAAAAGTTTTCAGAAACGTTTCACATTATACCACACAGAAAAAAGAAATATTTTTAATGCAACTTATTGACTATGTAATAACATACACTATTGAAAATAACGAAAAAGCAACAAAATATACTAAAAAATATTACACAGTTTTATGTGCTTACCTTTTAATAGTCCCGGGTGTTAGCAGTTGTTATACAAGACCACAATTTCAACACTGGCCAAAAAACACTGACAGTTAATATTTAAATTTGTAGGCCTATGTGTTTCTGCACTGTGGATATGGATAGAAACATAATTCATAATTTTAAGCCTGCTTTTTCAAAAATGTTATCCTATCCTCCATGCTGGTCATTTCCTCCTTATGCATTTCTAACATCCTGCGTTTTGTAGCTTGCAGTTCCTTCAGTTCTGACTTGGCTTTCCTCTTTGCTTCTACTTCCTCATCTTTCTTCATGTTTTTCATCCTGAGTGCTTCCTGTCTCCTGGCAGATGCATTCCTTACAGAATGGATCATTTTTTTAGTGATTTGGACATTTTTAACTCCACCTTCTGAATGAACAGAATCATACACACATCTCTGTGCTATCAAAGAGGCTTCCGACAAGTTTTCTACCAGACATTCTCTGTTCACTGAAAAACCCCTCTCAACTGCAGCATTGTCATGAAACATAACTAAAATCTTCTTGCAAAACTGAATCAGGGCAGCATTGTCCACCTTCGCCATAGAAATTAATTCCAAAACAAGGGCATCCAATTTTTGAGACCTCCAATCATATGTCTCTATAGCATCTTTAACAGCTGCATTGTCACAAACAATCAAGTAATCTCGTTTGATGCAGTCTGCTACATGTGGAGCCATGTGTCCATTTGACACAAAAATGTCTAATGCAGTGGTAATGCGTGAGTTTCTTAATAGACTACTTCTGATGACTTCAGGCGATAAACAGGATGCTCCTTTAACAATTTTACTTTTGAGTGGAGACTTCACAGTAAACTTTGAAAATATATGTTGTAAGTAACACCTGCATTCATTTCTAAACAACAAGACTACAACCTCTTTAAGGTCTTTGCATGCTGCTTTGGCACCAAATCCTATATCTATATTGCTCACAGCTTTCAAGACATCTGAATTGTATACATCAACATTTGTCAGCTGAACACCCGATTTGATGTCTTCTACCACATTTTTCTTCAAGATGCGAGTGCCAATGCCTATCAAGAGAGACAACGTATCTTGATAGAGCAGCGGAAATAAAGCATCATTGGACTGGAATTTCGTTAGAAAAGGCTCTAGCTGCAATGAAACTGATAGAAGAAATTCCAACTTTGCAAACAATAGCTTATCTTTCAAGGCTTCTTTCACTCTTACATAACACTGAGAATTCGGGGGATTTTTCTCTACTGCACTGACATATTTCACAAGTGATGGAAACATCTCAATGGCTCTTTGAAGTACTCTTGAATTTTCAACCCTTCTAACTTGGCAGAACTTGAGTGGGAAAACTTCAGAAGCAGTCTTCAGAGTGTATTCAGCTCTTCTAACCGGAAAATCCCTGAACAGATAGTACACAGATCGCAAAAATTCATGTATTTTCCATCCTACTGTAGTGTGTGCTGTTTTATAAGCCCCTTGCACAACATGTAAAGGGCATGTTCCAGTATCAAAAGGCTTTCCATTTCCATCCAGCTCGTTACCAATACTGTCTTGCAAGTCACGTAAAAACTTTAAGTTCACGTTAGGCCCATCAACAGATACTTGCAAAATGTGATTTAGGGGCAAACCTAGATTGGCCATAGTAGTTGTGAAAGTTTCCAACAAATCTTTTGCTGTTGCTCGTTGAAGAAATGTTGATGTCTGGTACTTGGTCACAACTGCATTGCAATCTTCATCCCAGAAACGTACAATCAGATCCATTTGACCTTTCTGACTAATTTTATTTAAACTTTCATCGAGGGAAATAGCAAAAAAATTTGCATTTTTTACTTCATCTACAAGTTTACTTTGAAAATAAGGTCCAAGACCATAAGTAATAACATAGGACAATTTGTCCTTTTGCATCATGAAATTTTTTGCAATCAAACTATCGGGGAACATGTACGGAAACAGTTCAGAACCTGATCCTGAGCCACGTGAAGACCCATGAGTAACTACTTTATTTAAAGCCCAAACAATTTCTGCCTTTGCTACGTCATCCTTCAAAATGAAATTGCCTAGGCCTATGCCAGAAGTACCTGCACATTCAGTTATTTTAGTATCACTATTAGTTGTTCCGCTAGAACAGTCATTCTGTGTTTCAGTGTTCATTGGTGAAGTGCCTGTTGCCAACACAGATGGAGCATCATTTTTCTTAGAAAATTGCAGTAATGTTTGCTTACCTTTAGAGATTTCCAGGAGTTTAGGAACATGTTTTTTCCCCTTTTCATGAACTTTAACACAGTATACACCACCATGGGAAATACCAAAGTCGCTTCTACAAATAGTGCAATAAGCTTTGTATTGTGACTTTTCTACAGGCCTAAGCCAAGCAGTCCAATTTCCTTCTATTGCGCAAGGCATTTTGAACCACTGATCTTGGAAACTGCACTTTCCAGGCATTTCTTTTATATTTCACACATATAAATACATAAACACGTGAAGACGTGTCAATCAGAATTTCCAGAACTTAAGTAAATAATTAACTGTAACTTTTTGTTACAACAAACTCTTCCATGTTCCTAAATAGCACATGATACATAAAAGTCAAGAAATATTTTGCACCAATTACAGAAAACACCTTTTGGCCGATCTATATTTAGTACCACGTGCTAAAACGTTGCAGTGGCGATTAATTAGAAAAGCACACATCGATTTACTGGTAAATAACGCACGGAACGTTTTTACTATAAACTCAGTTAACTGGCACACAAACGAAAACGTTTTCTTTCCGGTTTTATATTCACAAGAATTACAACTACATGACGTTATAATTAGTAAAATCCACGCCACTTTACACAACACAAGTCGGCAGCCATTACAAATCTACGTACAAATCCAAACATCCGTGTTTCGAAGACGAAGGAAACAGCAAACAGGAAAGCACTATCGATTAGAAGATATCAACGTCTGCTTCCGCGAGACTATCGATGCGCATATGTCGATTTCTACACCCGCAAACTATCGATTTGTATCGAAATGTTACGTACGACGGGTAAATAAACATTAATCCGTGACTTCCACAACAATTGCGCCACTTTTTCAGTACTTCCGTGATCAGCGCTTCATTTTAGTTACTTTTTGGTGACTTCCGTGACTTCCGTGACCTGTAGACACCCTGAATATCTTACCTGCAGTTAAATACATTTGTTTGCATACACATCCCTTCTACTTGTAATTTGTAGTGGCTTCAGAATCCTGATTTTTTATTTTTTTTGTTAATAAATTCATTGCACATAACATACCTGTGTCAATACCCAAAATTTTTTTATTTCATCTACTTAACTGACTACATTTAACCACTGTTTAGTCACTTGGTTTTTAACTGAGCTAGAGAAAAAAATTTTGCACTAAAAAAATTGTCAGCTGAACCTTTCTTTGATTCAGAATTGGCAATGTACATCCACTGTGACAAGTGCGTAATGTTCGTCACAAGCAACAGCTTCTGCGAAGACTTTTCAGTATAACATGCAAAGAAGTTAGAACTTGGATTAGCAAGAAACATGGAACACACACGAGTGAGACTGGAAGCGACAGTTTGGGAGACGAGAGTAAACGCTGGTGCAGTAGAGAAATCATGTAGGGAAGGAAAACAAATCTTTATAATGTCAGAATATTTGAAATTAATACTGAACGACTTGTGTGTAAATGAGGTTAGATTTAATAATCAAAAAAATTAACCGTTAAAATCCATTTTTGTATTTGATTGTAGATCAAGAATTTAATACTTAGTAATTTTTTTTTTATTTCAGCTTGTCACTTTTTATATAGTAGTTTTATCCTTATATCATTACTTTCTTTAGGTGGATTTAATGTTTTTTGAACTTCACTTATCTTCCCTATAATGTTACTTTTGTGCACGGTACTAGTATTTTCCCTTTCCTGCTACTGCCACTAGTGTAGTGCTTGAAGTAGAGCCTCTTTACATATGCACAGTTTCTCGCCTCAGAATGATCTAACATGTCTCTTTGCCTTCGTGCTTAGCTGTTGAGAAGTGCCGGATGAGGTTAATCCAGCTTGCCAAAAAATTCCACGCAGACTGCCCGGGCTTGTTTCTGTTGGTTGTTGCAAGCTGCAAGCAAGTCTTGTTCCTGGGAAGACTGGCCTCCTTAGGAGCTGAGAAGAGTGTGCGCGATGAACTCTGAGCATTGTGTGTTGTCTTTCCTGTTATGTTTGAATTTGGTAAAGTCTTTATTGTTTAAAATTTAATTAGTAAATGTTGATTTGATGTGCGTCGGGGTCTAATCGTATTGTAAGATACCGTGTTTTCTCGCATAATCATCACACTTTTTATTTTAAAATCAAGTTTGAAAAGTAGGGGTGCGACAATTATGTGGAAGAAAAATTTTTTTTAGATAAAGTTAATCTTAAAAACAAAACCAATTCATGGAAAGTAAGTTTATTTAAAACGTGAAATATAAAAGAGCATGCCAAACAGTTTAAATTAAAAGTTATGCAACAAAAACCATTCAACTTCAAATAGAAAAATAAAATCTGTGATCCAAATGCAGGCCAAACGAACGCGTAACTATCGCCGTATATACACCACGAAAGAGTGCGGACTATCAGATGTAGCTAACTCGGCACTTGACAGAGAGCGCGCGTGGCATTCACTCAGCGTGATATTGATATTGGGCTACGTGTGCGCGCTCTATACGTGAAGCAACATAACCAAACATTGCTGATTGCAACGTGTGCTGGCTACATTTAGGTAAGCGGTACACCGCGGCGACACAAGCGAAAAGATGAACTTTATAACGTTTAAAAACATTTTTAAAAGAAAATTTACCCATCAGACAACTACGTATTTCCGTTAATTAAATAAGTAAGAGGTAATGTCCGATTAAATATTAGAATTATATTTTAAAATACATTGTTTTATAAGGAGAAAATAACCACACAAAGCGTTCTGAATCTAATAGCGGAACCAAAAACATAATGCGACGTTTACGGGAGAGGTTTTTTAAATCCAAATTTTGACGCCTAAAAATATGGGTTCGACGATTATGCGATAAAAGAGGGTATTTTAATAATAGATTCCGTTGGGTGTCACCACGTGAGGGGCATTTAGACCCAGCAGAGGCTATCTCAAGTCACTGTATTTTTACATTCATAACAAAGAAAGGAAAAAATATGTAGTCCATGGTGAATTGCCATCACTGACATCAATCCCGAAAGGGCGTCCACAGCTTGGTAGCACTTGTCAGGGTCATCCAATGGAACCTCTCAACCTTTAGTGTCTTTATACTTCTCAGTCAGCTGTTATTTTTGTTGATCTTTCTTTTTTTTGCCCTTCTTACACCTTCAGTTGCAAGAAGTTATTGTTTTTTTTATTTTTTTTATTTTCCAAGTTTTAAAATATGATTTCTGGTAATTTATTTTAGTGATATCATCTTTGAAATTGATTTCATACTGCTGGAAGATTTAAAATACTAAAATAATGTAATTCATCTATTTGGACATTTACACATTTACACCAACTATGGTTTAGAATTGCATTTACCTTAACTCTATAGTTGGAACAGTAATTCCTGAGCATTTAATGCCTTTTGAAATCAAATTTACGATTTAGCATTTGGTGACAATTTTGAGAGCTTATATGGTACCTTTGGGTGCATTTTGCAATGTTTTTGGATGAGTTCTTATTTTATCTATAGAAGAGGCTTAGTTAGCAAGAAATTACGAAGAACTTTTGAAACATTTTGTTCAAGAAAGGCAGAGATAGCTACTGAAGATTTTGTACTACCATTACACCTTCTGAACTGTTTAAGGTGCTAGTGGTATATCTTGTGACATGAATGGTTAAATATTTGGTTGATCAAAGGAGAAAGATAGGAGGAAAGATTATTAGAATAAAACTGAAATAGACCTGCTACAAGGCAAAGTATTGAAAGTAGATGTGCATTAGGTAAAGTGTAAGGATTTAGTGGTAAAAGCTACAAAGGTTAAAGAAAGGAAATAAAAAAAGTTAGAAAAAAGACATTAAGAAATAAAAAAGTTAGAAAAAAGACATTAAAAAGTATTCTAGAATGTACTTTAGTACTCGAAAAAAATGCTTCATAGAAAATTGGATACTAATAGTCAGATACATGAAGCTAAAGACATAAGATAAAAATAGAGAAGAATGGTGATACTAAAACTTCAGTCAAGGAGCATGAAAAACCTATCCATAGAGGAACAAGCTAACAAGAATGCTTTGAAAGTTTTTGGATGTATTAAGATATTGGAGAAAATCAGGATTTATATATTCTGAAGGTGGTTTTTAAGTGAAACAAATGACATTTTCGCAGACAGGAATGATATCTGTCATCAGGAAGCAGTTTGTAAAATAGGGCAAGAAATTTGCCACAGTACTGAAAAAGACAGTAAAGTGTAAGATGAAAGGAAACCAGCAATGGTTTACATTGTACAGTTGTTATGTCTGCACATAATCTTTGAGCACCCCATGCAGGGGCGTAGCCAGGGGGAGGGTTTTAGGGGTTCAAACCCCCCCCGAAATATTCAAAATATCTCATTAATATATACTGAAATATTAACACTTGTTCCACGGTAATTGCTCACTATTACAACAATGTTTTGAACATGCCGCGCTGCCGCCGCACGCCGCCGATTATCCAATGACACTGCCCGCATCATCGTATTCGTTTGGTAACCTTAGACTTGATTTCGTGTTGTAACCCGCGCCGCGCATGCATCCGTTGCGTGCAATCAGCTCGGCTATCGCCAGTCTCCACCGATCCCTTGCCACCGATCACTGAATCTGTGTACCGTGTACTGTGAAGTGTGGACAATTGGACATAGTTATTTGTGTGATCATTGCTCTGGCTGTGATTTCACGTCGAGTAACTTAAGTGGCCACTGGCCATATTACAGGAGTAAGTAAATTGTAATCTTCTTTACTTACTATAAAATTAATTCGCTTCCCGCTTTTGTCTGGTTGTCTCTATAGCTGTTAGTTTGCAACTCTGTACGCCTAGATCTTCTAAACTACTCAACTTATGTTAAGGCTGTAAGGGTATATTATCGTAATATACATATACACCTTTAGAGAAATTCGAAACTTCATTCGGTGAACAGTTCCAGTCGCCGAGAAGCCATCGTGGATTAGAAAGTTGTTTTGTTTACATCAAATTTTTATTTTTTTTTTGTTTGCTGATTTCGCTTAGAAAACTTTGCTAATTCTATTTTAATATTAATTATATAAGAGTAAAATTACGTTTTTTATAACCTTGTGTTTTGTAAAACTATGAATCAGTAACGGCTTTGTTTGGAGTTTCGGGCTCGCTGCATGTGACTGGTCCTCGTCGCGGCGGGCGGCATTTCAAATGTTTGAATAAAGCTGGAATCACAATACCACGACGGCTCCGACACGACAGGTCCGACAAGCTCAATAGCCAATGAAATGCAATGTCACCGTGACGTCACTCCGTCAGAAAACGCACCCCGACGGCCCGCAACGAATAGATTTTATTTCTAATTCCGTCGTGTCGTACGGCCCGACAGAAAACAAAACGGCAACGGAAAGGAAACAGTACGGAACTAAATTTCAAAAATATTTACCTACTTCGTAATTTTGTTTAACATGCGAGTGAGTTTTATATCTTGCCTTCATCTGTTTGTACAAATTTAATCGTGTTTATGGTTAAAGTTGTTATTGTAGATTGGTGAAGTTTGAATTTAATAATGAATGAGTTTAGCGAATAACTAAATATTAATAAAGTTAAGGCTGAATCTATTTTGTAAGGCATTAGGTTGAAAAACTGCCATAATTATCCTAACAAATAGCGAGAAAAAAGCATGGGCTGTAATAGCATCATCTGTTTCTCTTTCAATTATTTTTTTAAACGTCAGATATACTTTATTTTATGAAAATAATTTGTTTGGAACGATTTGCCGACAGCCAAATCAGAAATCGTCGGGTTGAATATTGTCGTGGCATTGTGACCCTAGGCTATTAAATCTGTCGTGCTGCAATGCTGTACGACGGTTTGTCGGGCCTGTCGTGTCGGACCCGTCGTGGCATTGTGATTCCAGCTTAATAGTGCCGCGGCCCATGGCATGCTGAGACTTTAAAACATCAAAAAGTTTTGATTTGTTCCTTTGAAACTTTTAGCGTCTCCCGCATTAGGGGAAGCTTAATTTTGAACAAATAATATGTGAAAAGTGGTTTGTTATGCCAAAATACAGTAAAACAGTGCGGGTTAAGTGAAATTTGGCTGCACAAATTAATGCAAGAAATTTCATGATTCGGTGACGTAAATATTTGTAAGCTATATTTGGCCGTATTATACATGCATATTATAGTAGAGAAAATTCTAGAAAGATTTGTAATGATGTCGTAAAAAAAGTTTCTTTTTTTTTCCATATTGAATGTTAATTAATAGTATACATAGCAAATGCAATGTTCTTTAATGTTATTTCTGACGTGATAATGTCTTATACCTCGATGAACGCTGGCTGCACGAACGAAAAAGTGTCCCATTCCGTTTGAGCCGAGTGTTTCCATTGTCGTGGTTTACATTGTTTATTACAAAAATAAAAAAACCTTAAAATTAACGAGTGCGAATAAATGTTACATTTATCGAAAAAAATGTAATTTACAACTTACTCCTTCTTTGTATTATACAAAATAATGATAATTCAGTGATATAATAATTCAATTCAGTTCATAAAAGTATGCAATTTTTCATCAATGTTTTCTTATGACATTATCACGTAAAATTACCGTCCATAAACTGACATTACAGACAACCATTTAATTGGGTAATAATTTATATATTTTTTTACTATTATGATTACACATGAATGGATGAGAGACATCACTTTATTTTATTTTCCTCCCTAAAGACGACTCGCGCGGTTAGCACATAGCACTGTTGCTGTAATGTACTTAATGAATAATTTCAGTTACATTAATTTTAATATTAACTCTTATTATTTAGTTGTAATTTTTATTTTTCTTTCTAGGTACGAGTTTCATGTTGTCGAGAAATGGAGGGAAAAAAAAGAAAAGGCGATAAGTTTAAGGGTATGGACTACTGGAAAAAGTGGTGTGGTCAAGCGGTTTCCAGTAAGGAAACACATTTGGCTACTGAAACTACAACAAGCTTGCGCGCTGCTGGTAATGAGACTGTGGTGGCAAGTGAGCCTTCGACCTCAGTTACAGAATCGAACGACAAAGTCGAGTCAGTGGCACCTGTGACCTCAGTTACAGTATCTAACGACGAATTCGAGTCAGTGGTGCCTGCAGCCTGTTTAATGGGTACGACCAACCAGCCTACGTTTATTCAGGAACCGACCAGCTTGCCTGTTTCATCATCATCTCATCCTGTAGCTAAACTGGACGTTGGTTTTTATTCGAATCAAGATGAAATGATGAATGAATATATAAAAGTCCAAATTTTAAAAGTCCCTTGGACCCCACCCAAAGATTATAAGTTTCCCATTTCCACAAAACGAAATTTGCGCTTTCAACTTAAATGGATAGAGAGATTCCCCTGGTTGTCATATTCTGAATATAAAAGTGGAGCATTCTGCAGAATTTGTGTTGTAATGGGACGTTCACTTGAAGGTAAAGGCAGCCATCAGCGAATTGGCCAGCTTGTAACCGAGCCATTCTGCAAGTGGAAAAATGCATTAGAAATATTTGAAACTCATGCAAAAACAGGATATCACAAGAGAAATTTGGAACTTGCAGAAAACTTTCTTAAAGTAACATCTTTGCAGGCTTTTTCAGTCAGTGAGCAGTTGTCTTCTGAGAGAAAGAGGCAGCAAGAAGAAAACCGAAAGAAATTAATCCCTATCGTAAAAGGAATAATTTTTTGCGGTAAACAAGGCATCCCATTAAGAGGTAAAATAGATTCTGGGCGGATTGTACCAGAGCCTGATCAACCACTGCAGAATGATGGTAATTTTCGGGCACTGTTGCGGTACGGAGCTGAGTCTGGGGATAAAGATCTTTCTGAGCATTTGGCCACTTCTCAGAAGAATGCTCTTTACACAAGCCCTCAGATCCAAAATGAAATAATAGACATTTGTGGTGAAATAATTCAACATAAGATAATCGAAGAAGTAAAGAAAGCCCGATTATTTGCTATTCTCGCTGACGAAACTACTGACATCTCGCGTGTGGAGCAAGTCTCGCTGTGTTTGCGATATGTTGATTTGAAGGATGTTGAACATCATAAAGTTAAGGAGATGTTTCTCGAGTACATTCCTACTGTTGATGTCACAGGATCCGGCCTAGCAAATCTAATTATTACAGCTCTGAAAAAGCATGGGCTTGAGTGTTCTCATGTGGTTGGTCAAGGTTACGATGGGGCTGCAGCTATGAGTGGGTATTTGCACGGGGCCCAAGCTTATGTTCGTCGAGAATGTGCTCTTGCTCTTTATGTACACTGTAGTGCACACTCTCTCAACCTTGCAATTGCTGACTCATGTTCACAAGCAGATATCCGAAATTGTGTTGGGATTGTACAGTCTGTCGGTTCGTATTTCAGACATTCCGCTCAACGCACTGCTGTTTTGAAAGACAAAATTCGAGAGTTGTTACCCGCCGATCACCAAAAAAGCCTGCTTGTAATGTGCGAAACACGGTGGGTCAACAAGCATGAAGCTGTCATGAGATTCAAAGAAATTTATCCAGCGATTGTCAATGCTCTCGAAGAACTCCAATCTAGCCATAATAAGGAAACATCACAACAAGCCGTCCAAATGCTTAACACACTTCGATCTTCGAATTTTGTGATGTCCTTAGTGATTCTTGAGAAAGTCATGAGCTATACATTGTCGTTATCCAAACAGCTGCAAACAGCTAACACCGACCTGATTACAGCATTCAGCCATGTGGATGATGTTATTAATACCTTGCAACTTCTGAGGAATAAAGTTGATGACGAGTATCCTCATATTTTTGAAGAAGCAAAGGTTTTGCTCGAAGAAAATGGCGGTATACTGCAGATGCCACGCATAGTCGGAAGGCAGTTGAACCGCTCAAACATTCCTGCGTCTGATACATGCTCGCATTACAAAATAAATTTCTTCATCCCATTCCTTGACCATACCATTCAACAATTGAACGAAAGGTTTACGAAGCACCGTAAAGTAGTGACTGCACTTTCTGGTATCTTGCCATCAAATTTCGCAGCCAGTTCTGAAATTGAAGAGGCAGTTTGTATGTACTCTTCAGTGCTTCCCGAAAGAAGTACATCTGTAGTCAAAGCAGAACTAGATGTGTGGAAAGCAGTGATGACAAACACCTCCCCTACTCCAAAATCTGCTTTGGAATGCCTAGATAAGTGCGATCAAAAACTATATCCAAATGTTTACACATTGCTACAAATTTTGGCTACCATACCTGTTTCCACTGCTACCCCAGAAAGGACGTTTTCAAGCCTAAGGAGACTGAAAAACTACTTACGCAACACAACCAGTGAAAACAGACTGAACGGTTTGGCTCTTATGAATATACACTATGGGGCAGAAATAGATGCGGATGAAGTAGTGGACATATTCAAAATGAAAAACAGAAGAATAATTCTATAAGTGTAATTGTGTATGCAGTATGCACTTTCTATTCACGTGTATATTAATGTTGCATTGTTTTGTCATTTTATTTTGTAAACCCCCCCCAAAACTGAAATCTGGCTACGCCCATGACCCCATGGGTTGCGATTCTCGAACGTTGCAGTTTGTTTACTGCACAAGCAACATCATAACCTCTCACACTTCCAACCTCCCACCCATTGTCATGGTTGCCAACCTACATATTTTGTACCACAATTACATACATTACAACAATAAAATCAATAATAATGAACCTTTTTGATTTTTGGGAGA
The DNA here is from genome assembly GCF_032445375.1 of Bacillus rossius redtenbacheri. NCBI lineage: Eukaryota > Metazoa > Arthropoda > Insecta > Phasmatodea > Bacillidae > Bacillus > Bacillus rossius. The sequence continues at coordinate 66,908,583 of NC_086333.1, read as the reverse complement.
TTTACTGGCAACATATTTTGGGTATTGAGAAGAAAAATGTTTCATTAAAGGAGAAAAATACTGAAGATTATTTACTAATGGTAATAAAACATTAAACTAAAAACAACTTATGACACGAGTCATGGCTGTCACTTTAATAAATGGTGGATAAATTTTTCATTCAAGAAACGTACTGTATGATTACACATGCAAAGTTATTCTTGAGGGCCATGTATGTGAGCTCATAATTGTATGTTCAGGAGAGTGTGTCAAGGTTGTATTCTGTCACCAACCTTTTTCCTTGTTGTGATTGATGCGGGAATGAGGAAGTGCAAAACATGGTATCCAATTATGCATCAATATTTAAATTTTTTTGTTTGTATATTTTATTTTGTTAATTATCATAATTTGTGATCTGATCTATATGAAATACTTCCCATTTTGATCAGTTGGTGTTGGCTCTTGTCTTCAGGCGTGATGATGGCGTACATGTCTCTTATCATGGAAGAAGAGTCTCCCCGAGAGTTTGTTGCTGACCACCCTTTCATGTTTTATTTGCGAGACAATGTGTGGAACGTGCCATTGTTCTTAGGTAGCTTCGTAAGGGCCTAGGTAGGCTCTGCAGTTCACTAAATGTTGTATGGTCTGCAATGTCACAACTCTCTGTGGAATGGTTGCTGTTTTCTGCATGCTGCACCTAATGTAATTTTGCAGAGGTTTCAAAGATACGCTGGTTTTTGTGTTTGTGTCCGGACTTTTAACATACAATCTTAATTTTATTTTATACAGTTATTACCTAATTCTTCAGTCATGCAAATGTTGTATTTGGTAAGCAGTATATGGCACTACATTAACTTTGAGAGATGGAAGTTAAATTTTGGATTTTCATGAACAGTATATTCAATGTCTTATTTAAATAGTGTTTTATGTTACATATATAATGGAATGCTGTATATTCAAAATTAAAATTTAAATGGAATTGACGTGTATTGTAACTCAGGCTTTATTTAATCAACCGTTATTTTTTTGATAGCAGTGTACAGAGCTTTTTGCTTCTAGGTCGAATTAAAGATTTAATATTTTGATTTAACTGAAGAAGTGAATCTTTTATTACTACACAGAGATACCAGTTAGATAACCTCTTGCAAGATCACTTTAAGGCAGCTTTTCCGTGTTATTCGTGTGGTTACCTAAGTGGTCATCATACAGATTAGAAAGATATTATCTCTTTATATTCAGGATCTTATGAATACCTATATTAAGTACAGCTTTGTAAACTTAGTAAGAAAGTGTGATATTTGTCTACAAAGGATGTTTTGTGTTTGTGAAAGTCTATTTGTTTCATCTGTTGGTTGACTGGTAATTAATCACAGGTGATTATGTTAGTCATTCTAACAGTTTTTGAATCTTACACGTTAATTTCCAGGATTATGCTTGAAAAACTGAATAGCATACCCTCGCTATGTTTTATTTTTTTTCTATACATATTACCTTCTTACTACTTAATTAGTGGAATTTCAGTCGAACATTTGTGGTCTTGAAGGTAGCAAGTAGTTTATTGGTTATGGCTTTTTACAGCATCATATAATTTTTTTTAATTTACTCGGTTGATTTTGATGTGTAAATTTAGAGAACACTATAAAGACTGGATTCAATAACAATTAAAAAATATACTTGAAATACTTTTACATGCTTTTCAGTTATCATTTTTTTTTTTCAAAACTTTATTCATTGTTGTATATTCTGAAGGAAAAATTGCATTTAAACTACTTTTTTATTATTTAAAATAAGTATAGTTAGGTAGTTATTCTTGATTTCAGTTAATAATCTTATAAATTTTGGTTAAAAACATTCTAGAAAATTAATTTAAATATTTTGGGACACTTTTGTTTGTAGCAGAATCATTAGAACCATTATAAAATTGTTAGAGGGATAGTTTGATTCAAGAAAATGTAGAGAATATTCTAACAATTATTTTTGAATATCAAGATGGAAGTGGCCATGAATGTTTAGTAAAAACATAAGTGGTGTTAGTTGTCTTCTTTCTTGTCTTAGGCCTGGAACTCTGATCTTCTGTTGGTAACCCTAGGTTCTTTTCCTTCGTCGCTATGGTGTTTTTCCCTTTGGTAGGATTAAAAGATGGTGAATTTGAAACCAATTTGGATGCCACTTTAGTTAGTGCTCTCTGGGCTATGTAGTGATTTGTGTGGGCCATAGTGTGTAGTTTCAAATTGCAACTGATTCATAGAAGTAATTCCGTGTATGCACTTAAACACCCAATTGTGAATTGTTAGCCTCACAGATACTGTTATTACAGTGTTTGTAAAAGCATGGCTCTAAGACGTAGTGTCACATGATTGCTGTTGCATTATAGATTTTTTATGCTTCAAACACACAATGTGTGGTTTGTATTAGAAATTGTTATGTTTCTCCAATATGATTTATCAAGCATCATATAGTTTTTTTTCTTTGGTTTTCATTGATACATACATAGTTAAAATTGTGTATAGATAGTTACATATTTTGTAGGCATTAGTTTGTTCCATTTATTGTATATTTTTGATCTGAAAATTTGGCATTTAAGTAAAGTATTTTACGAGTGCTGGTCTTCTAAAACAGATGACTGAGAGCTTGTTTGAATGCTTATATTCTTAGCTATTATTGATTTTTAGTGTTGCTGTATTTGCTTTTATTTTTTCTGTGATGGTACATTGATGGCTGCTTTATTATTTTTTTATTTTTCTTATTTTTCTTTTGAATTATTTGGTCTTGGTTTATGTAGTTACGTTTGCTTTGTGATTTGTGGTGTAACCATGTAACATTGTTGATATCATGCTGTCTATGTTTTGGTTGTCTGTAGTACAGCAGTTCCCCATTTTTTTTCGGCCAGGCAAACCTATGATAGACTTTTCTTTTGGCGGAACCCTAACTCCTTCAAAGAAAGTTATTTGACAATAATTGTGCCTGCTATATATGGCATTTGTCCTGACTCACAGACCTGTGACCCTGCGAATCACATTTTGGGAACCATTTACTAGACCGCTGGTCTTGTAGATGTTTCTGCTTTTATCGCTGCAACTGTCTCGTTTTTTTTTTTTTTTTATTCTTAGGGTTATTATATCGGTGTAGCTACTTCATATATAAATCATATATGAATTTTAATAAAATTATAATGAAGTCCAATTTTTTTGTCTGGGCCAAAATTCTTGTGTGGGTGAACATTTGCAGGGCAGGGAATAAAACCTCCAATGTGGTTTCCAGTCAATATTTTTGGTTTTGCCTGGATACAGTCAAGCCCTCACGAATGTCAGTTACAGTTATCATTTTGAGCACCAAGAGCTAGACAATTGTCAGGACACCTGGCTTGAAAAGTAACGTGGTAAGCATTTAATTGAAAGTAAATTAAAAAATTCCTATTTTCGCTATTTGATTTTTTTTCATGTTCCCTAATTTGCAATTTCATAGTGGCATGAAGGGTTGACTTTAAATATTTTCTCCCAAAATATAAAAAAAATATGTTATGGTAGTGAGTTTAAAGACTACTTAAATACTCAATTTATCAGATGGCTGTTCAATTGTTCAATTGACTTCAGTTTTAACAGACTGCTATTGTTCAAAAAATATTGTTTCAATGGCTTAGGCTATACCAAGACTCTGATAGCTTCCTTGTCGGTTGCCTTGCTGGCGGTCTTGTTGCTCAAGCAAATAAAATAAACAGCATCTCACGTGAAACAGTCACAGAGATTGCAGTTTGAGTTGTGACCTAACATGTACTTTTAGTATCCGCTCCCCCCCCCCCCCCCCTTCCCTCCTACCCGAGGGTTTGTTGATTCCCATCAGTGGGTGTTGTGGCAGATGTGTTTTTGGGTGGAATGGTTATAGAGTCAAGGTCATAAATGTTGATTCAATGCTGTGCTTGTAGGTGTCTTAATGATGACTCGCACTGTCTTAATTCCTCATCCCCCGGAGACATTCACCGCTGACCACCCGTTTCTCGTGGTGCTGCTTGAGAAGATGTCTAGAGCGATTTTGTTTGTGGCGAGCCTAAGCAAGCCGTGAGCGGTGCCACAGCCGCAGTGGCTAGGGTGGCATTACTTAGACATGTTGCGTGTTTTGCTTACAATAACCACATTTCTACTTGCTGTATACCATAAGAACAAGGAAAAAAAATATTTACCTGAAACATGGACAAAACATCACATTCGCTTACAGTTATATAAACATCACGTGATTCTGCTTTGTGAATTAGGTATCGCAGACAATAATATTTTTATGCATTAAAAAAATAGGAAAATCGGAATGAGATGCTTTTGTATCGCCTTAACAAAGTTTGGTTTTTTTTATAAACTAGTGCAAAGTGCACATAATAAAAGTTTCTCTTGATGTAGTAAATAATATTGTATTTTATAGTATTGTGTGTACTTGTTAGGGACAAGATTGCACATTGAATTGCAATAGAGCCAAAATAACTTCGAAAAGCATGTCAATAATACACCATATAAAACCAAGTGCAACAAAAAATCATGAAATTAAACAGCATATTTGATTAAAAGTCAACTCATTAAAAAAATGCATTCTTTTAGTATATTAAATTCAGTGAATGTAAATTATTTAGCATGAAGTTAGTACCAACATGTATGTACTAAATAGATTGGAAATTTTTTTTTATATTGCAACTTGTTAGTAATTAATTTTTACATTACAACATTGGAACATTTTACAAATGCACATATACTTGCTGATTTATTTGTGTTGTTACCAGTAGTTAGACATGCTTATTAAAAAATTATTATACTGTAAAAGTGCATCATGTGACAGTCAAAAGACACTGTTTTGGTGAAGTAAGTATCGTTGAACAAGCAAGTGTCGTATTTGTTGCAAATATTGCTATTTTTATGAATAAACAAAGTTCATAAAAAATAAAAACAATAACCTAATGACCTAAAAAGAAAATCATGAAATCTTGTCTATAGCAATTGTTAGGTAAATTGATAGCTATTAAAAATAATATGCTTGTATTCAGGAGCATGTACTTTAATACAGAATTAGAAGTTATTGTGTATTTTTCTATGATATGATTTTGTAACTCTTATAAATGAAGTTGCATTTAGTTTGCTATTTTGTGATCAGGTGAGAAATGTTGTGGCTGGCAGGATAGTAAAAACTATAATTGAGGAAAACCTGGAAGTATGTGATGCAAGTGAATAAGTCTTACGTAAATTACAAAGTACTCATTTATTGTGGGAGAATAAAATTAGTGCAGGAAGAACTAAGAGCTACTAATTGATAAATAGTTGTCAGGATTAGTTGAGTGTTTTTGGCACAGCTCTGTTGGGAAAAATTATTATGTTATATGAAATATGATTATTGAACATGCTTTAATCCGTAGACACTGTGATTATTTATCCAGGGTGATTCTCAGCTCCAGGTAAAAAAATATACATGGGGGTGTAGAGTAGGGTTTTAAAAGCTATGTCATGTGTTATATAAGTTAACTTGGTCTATAAAGTAATATCATTTTTATCTAAAAAATTTTTGTTATTCCATGTCTATATGTTTTGTCTATGACTTAATGTGTATAATTTCAGGCCACTATTTTTTCTCTAATCTTTTGTTTTGAAGAATGACAAAAATTTTAATTTTTACAAAATAAAAATTTTAATTTTAACTAATTAGGCAATGGTGGGTGCCATTTACTCTGTACTTCAATTTAAGCGTGAGAAATACTGTAGCATATGTCTTGTGGCAAAATATGCTTAAAAAAATTCAAATTTTAATACTTCAGAAATGGAACATGTGGATAAATCATCCTGGGTGAATAATAACCAAGCATAGCGGGTGATTCAGTATGTTGAGGGGAGTTACGCACCCTTAAATTAATATTTTGAGTGATTTATTACAAAATACCTAGATGAAAACTTCTTCACAGAAAAAATGCATTGATTTTAGGAATAGCATTGTTTTGGATTAAAAACTGCAATTTATTAAAATTTATGGGTCATATAATTTAAATTCAATAAGAACATTCTAGGAATGCATTGTGGTACAAAATAATGTAATCTTGCATGAGGAATCAGCACTCTACATTGTAACCTGGAGTTCAGAGTTACTCTTTATATGAGCAAAGTAGTTAGTTTTGATCTAGTCTATTTTCGACAATCAAGCAGCATTTTTTGGTCATAATTATGCATGTGCTGATGTCGATGAAAGAAATTTTTGATAATGTTGTTTACATACTGTTGTTAAACAAAAACTTTGTTAGTTTTATTATATTCTTAATTTTTGGGTAATGGTTTCATAGGTTTAACATTTTATTACATTCAAAAGTACTTGCTATGGGCCACACTAGTACATTTGTGCTGTGATGCTCTTTATTCTTTATGCTTGTTTCAGCAAAAAAAAACTATTGCCAACATATTTACTTTATAAGCATTTGGTAGACATTAAACCTGTTCTTAAATTTCAAAGTATATAACTATTAATCTATCTTTTCATACAATTTTATGGATGATATGTTCTTTATGTACAAAAAAAAATTTCTAGCTAAATGAATTTTAGTTTTTACAGTGAAGCTAATACTGTCCTGGGATGGTCAGAATGACTGATTGTAGTAGAATTCTAAACATATGAATACTTACTGGTAGAGAATAACTATATGTGCTATTTGTACAGTCTAGTGAATACCATTTTATGCCATGGAGTTATATATAATGTTTATCTGTCTAAACAATTTTTTTGTAGTTCTGTAAGTTGTATATAAACACTATATTTGTATATTTAAATTTGCATTTATTTAAATATTATCAAAGTGTGTGCTTTTCATACAAGTTTTAATAACGGTTATAAAAATTAGCAAAGACAACTAGCATTTTAAGATGGAAAAGAAGCTTTTTTTTTGTAAGTAAATTCTTGGATGAATCGTAATATATTTTCTGTTGGTATTATAATTTTTAATATTTAATTTATTAATTTACCGGCATATTGTTTTACTTTATGTTAATGTTTGATATACATAACTTTGTAAAAAAGCAGAATGTGATAGATTATCATTACATGGGCCATGTAGAATGAAGCCATTGAGTATATAGGTATGTAGAAAGTCTCTCTTAGCACAAAAATAGTTATTTTTTGATAGTGAAAGTTACACAATATGGAGAACTTATTTTTAATTAATGTATTTTGCTATATTTATTTTATTGATGTTTGTTGCATAACATAAAATTTACTTTACCTGTTTTTATATTAATGTTTGAAAATTTAAGTAGTATTAATTGATCTTACACAATGTTTCTTAAAAGATCAATTAAGTAAAATTCTATTATTTTTTTTTAAGTTTACATCAAGTAATTTTTACACAAAATTAATTATATAAAACTGCTGCCCATGAACATGAAATCAAAGGAAGAAACAAGTAATAACTATGAAAATCAAAAAGTAATGTATAAAAAATAAATATACTGTATGTGAAATATTTAGTCATAATAATAAAATTGTATGCACAACAGTTTATTTGTATGTATTTCTAGGAGGTGGTGATGATATAATTCATGTATATTTTACAAATAAAAATGGTTTCTAGTTTTTGTTGTGTTTAAATTCTGTAGTATTAGCAGTGAACTTCCTCATGAGTTTATAATTACTGCAGCTCTTGTTCTGGTATTTGTTGGATCGCTCAGTCACTAGTCCACAGTTCCAGGGGCAGATATAGGGTCCTCTCGTTCTCTCTGCCTTCTTTCAGTTCCTCCGTAGTCTTGGTTCTGGTGTTGCTTTGCTCTCAATCAAACATCTCTGTAAATTCTTCAAGCTGGCAATGAGTGATGGAATCACAAAAGCTCTGCTGGTGCAATGCCTTGAAAAGTTTAAGTTGAAATTTGTCGTCAGGGAATTTACTGAAAAAGTCATTGAAATTACTTGATAATAGTAATTTAGGGAGGGGGGGGACTGTATTTTTTTATTTCTTTCAGAAAATTGCAAAATAGATAAAACTTTTTTTGAAGATTAGTCAGGGAAATTTGTATTTTGAGTAGTCGGGGAAATTATATTACAGATTTGTGTGGACACCAGGAAATAATTTCCTATCTGTGAAGCGACAAAATCTGCAGGTGTAACAGACGTTCTAATAAGATTTTTCCATCTTATTATGCGCACAACATACTGAAATGAGCATCAGAATGTGACTATCAAGATATGGTTTTTATTTGGTGCATTGGTATTGCTATTATAAGTGTATTTTTTAAGGTTTTATTTCATTTATTTGTGAAATATTTTAATTTGGTTCCTGTGCAGTGATTTTTCTGAATGAATGTTAAATTTGAATATATAAACATTAATGACTGTCATGTGTTTGGTGTGTGTGTAATAGTAAAAGATATTTTATAATATATAATAGTTAATTTTTGTGCGTGGGTAAAAACCACATGTTCATTATATAAATGCAATATTTTGTTGTGTCATTGCAGCCTTGTCGTCGCACTATTGTGATTCCAGCATGATGGCTATGTATCTTGCAGGAAGGGCATCCAACTCATTTGTGCCAACTTCCATCCATAGTAACCTTGTCTTTCGCAAGACTGCCTCGATGCTATCGTCTAATATTCTGTAATGCTTCCAGTTGTTTACACAATAACTGCCATCATACATTAACAGAGTTTATGATAACTTCCATCTTATTTCTATATTTATTTCAAATACTTTTCTGTTTGTGGACTTTCTAACAATTTAAACATTTTGTACATAAAATTTTTCTTTTTTTTCAAATTTCCAGCATAGTTATACCAGTTTTCTGATTATGATATAGGAATAACAACAACAAAAAAATCCTTTGTCAAATTGAAACAATTGGCATAAAAAGTTATTGCATAAGGGTTTTAAAGAAACCATTGGCATATTTTCATGTAAAAATTTTCCCAATAAAATTTTTTAAAGTACCTGCATATACTTCTAAATAGCCAATAAAATCATATATTAGACCATAATGCTTCAGTTTTGAAAGGCAGTGGTTAGTATTTCTTATTTTTACTACTAACTGGGGGATGGCTTAAGCTTAGCAAGCTGGTTAAGTGTATTTACTAGCAAACCTGCCTCAAAAAAATACTCTTATTTTTGTTAATTTTTCTGCAGGCTGCATTTCCACTTTCCCCATCATCAACCGGTGATTTAAGACAAAGCATAATTTTTTTTTCCTTTGGTGACAACCTCTTATTTTGGTTGTGTGTGTTCAGGTTTCCAGTGTTTCACGCTTTTTTTAACTGATACATGTTTGTTTGCTTTCAGTAGCACTACACTACTTAGAGCTGCTTTGTCCTCTTGTTCCATTGTTGTCTATTTTACAAATGTGTTTCTACCCTAGTCATTCGTTTCAGTTGGTTGACCTAAAGTCATGGATCAGTGTCACCTGTAAAGGTTACTCTACATCTGCTTATAAATTAGTTTAGCGAGTGCATTTTATTCTTATCATTAATTTATTGTGAAAAGTGTCATTTAATTTTTTTTTATTACATAATAGTATAGTGTTTTCTTTTATGGACCTTTTTACTTCCTGTTAGATAAGAACTAAATATAAGTTTAAAGTTAAGTTTTTATTTGGGGGGGGGGGGGGAGGGGGTTGTGAACACAATACTACATATATACTTAAGCTCAGTGTTGCATGCTGCCTTTGGCATAAGCCCTGGTTCAGTTCCACATCACATCACATCACCTTTGCATTTTATAAACTATAATTGGATAAGTTTAATGGCAAGTCCTGCTGCCACAACAATTTTTTTTTTCCTAAGCTTACATATGAGCAAGAAATTTAACTATTGAAAATGTTGTTAAATCAACTTATTTTATTTGAAGAATAGTTACTTGAAAATTCTCATAAATGCTTGTAAAAATAAACCACAAGTAGATGATGAATCATGAATGCTTAATTTTGTGTTTGAGCTTGTTCCTGGGGCCTGCATGACACTAACAGTTTGCATGCGTGACACTTCTCTCTTCCCGAACCAGGCATCGTTATGGAGGCCATGAGCTTGCAGCTGCCTCGGCCTTGTAAGCAGTTTCTTGTAGATCACCCTTTCCTTTTCTTCCTGCGGCTCGCCACGTCCCGCCAGGCTCTCTTCATGGGGCGCGTCGCTCGCCTTCGCTAGCCGGCGCGTGGCGACCAAGGTAAGGCGTGCTTCCTCCGGGGCTTGCAGCGACGTCTCGGGGGCCCCCCACACACACGTGATCAGTCGGAGCTGATGGACCGACAAGCTGGTGGCTTCCCATCAGATCTGACCGTGGGCTCGAGAATTTGTTTTCCTGTTCTAAAAGTGTAAATGTAATTGCAACATTCAAAAGTTTCTTCCATATTCCACGATGAAACGATACATCCAACAGCAACAGCAACTGCAGTTCAAACTGTCAGTTCGGACTGTTCGGTACCCTGACTGATGTGAGTGCAGAGGGCCTCAGTTCAATCCACAGTCAGTCAAAATTGGGAGCTGGACTGATCATGTGTGGGGGGGCCTTTAGGGCATCTTCATACTAATAACAAATTGAGTATGATGAGATTTTGTTGGTACTTGGTTGTAAATATATATAATAAAAAAAATCTAATACAAACTTGTTTTGCATGTAAAATCACATTACGCGAATGGTTGTTAATTTTACTTTTACTGACTAAGACTGATGCAAAGTAAGTTACAGGTGCTGTCCATAAGCTTTTGTATAATATATGTAACTTATGTATTGATTGCCTGCCTCTTAACTGTTTCCTAACACCTGCTTGGGTGCCAGCAGTTGCAATTTTACTTCTAAACAAAAGAATTGACTTCAAACCAGTGTCGTAATTATTACAATTTTTATTAATTACTTTGGCAACAAAAATTGTGACCATAAATTTGTTTTTGACAAATCCATGTGCTCTAAATTTTATAGAAATGATTCACTTTATGGGGTTATAGGTTCTCATGGAGATATATATATGATTGTATTTATGCTTCCCCATACATCTGCGGGGAGGGGGGGGGGGGGGGCTACACACACAGACAGATGGAGAGAGAGATGGAGGGAGACATAGATGCACACTACTACTAATATGACTACTACTACAGGTAACACAATCTAACAAGTAAAAATATCTTTTGAATTCCTGTCTGTGGGATTATCAAAAGTCTGCTGATGGAATAAATTTGTCTCTCGGTTAAGTTGCCTTTTGGCAATTTTGGAAAACTCTTATTTGCAATAGAATAATGGCATGTCTATAGTTCCCCAAGACTATGTGATAGTCTGGTTAGAAGCTAAACATATTCACAACTAGGAATTTTTGCTATGAAGAGTTGGGTAATCACAGTCAATGAAAATAACCTTTAGGGCGAGATTGACAATCATAATGTACAATAATTATTCATTGACAAAACATGCTTGCAAATTTTTTTTAAAAATGTATTTGCACTTTTCAAATTATTTAATACGTTTATTATCTATAAAATATAAACAAATATTTTAGCTTTCAAAACACATATAGCCATGCCCGAAACCAGCATGGGTCTTGACTAACAAAATGTGTGTAGCATGAGCTAATTGTCAAGTATGTGAGGATGGATCAATGTTGCAGTACACATTTTTTTACTGGTTGAGAAAATTGGAACTGGCAGACCTACCCCATCTAACCCCTGTTCAGTTACACCTTGTGAGTGCCATCTCTGTTTTCTCAAGCTAGGCAAGAGGCATTTATATGGTGTGGTACTGCAGAGGACCAATGTAACACAGGCAGACTTCAACAAAACAGGAGACCAAATGATTGAACCATGTTTGCATGTCAACTAATTGCAGTTTACATTGATTGCCTGCAGTAGTTTTTGAGTCCTACTCATCTCTCCTAGTAGGTTTCTGTAGGCTTGTTGTCAGTGCCATAGAGAGAAACCAATTCAATGCACAACTTTTCAAACCTCTCCTAAAGACTGTAAACATTACCTTTGCATATTGAAAAAGTTGTAGGGCTTCCAATGAATTCTATTGGCAATTGATTTCGTAATTTTCGACCTCATCAGGGTGAACTTCTGCATGAAAAGTCTTGAAACTTAACCGGACCCTTCTTTTTTCGCACTAGAATCCTTCCCCCCACCCTTGATGGTTCTACTTGTTGCTTGACAGCTCCTGGACTTTTGCTCCCAGAACTCTCGTCCCACCATTGCTCATAACTAGCTCAGTCGATGTATCTTGTTTTCAGCGATGCTTTCTGCTCGTGCTTGCGTAAACTCTGACCTTAATTACACTTCTACAATTTTCTTGTAGATTATACGGCATCATAATCCTATTTACTCACGTGGAGTGCCTGCTTTCTCTGCCTGACCCACCGGGAATTAAAACACATCAGAACATTTGTCTTATTTACACATCAACAAATATCCTTATGATTAACTGCTGTTTTTTTTCTGGATTCTTGGTATCGGTGGATAGTTCAACTTGCATTTATTCAAATATCTCAGTTGAGTTATAGTGTGAAATATTGTAAAACCAACTATTCTTCACATGTCTAAGACATTTGCGTGCAAAGATTTTTAAAAAGTTTTTTTTTTGTCTTTTACTGTGTTGGAAAATCAAGTATACTGGGTGTAGGAGTCAGCCTAAATTTTTTTTTGGGTGTTCAATATTTTTTTTTACAAATTACTGCATTTTCAACATAAATATAATCAACAGTAATCTATCATTTAATTCTACCAAATAAGCAAACCTAGTAATTTCTCACCAAATGTTATTTAAAAAAAAAAAATATATATATATATATATATATAGGTTTTGTAACTATATTAAGATCAACCTGATTGAAACTAACACATAACCCCATTACATATTTTAAAAAAACTTAGTGTTTGGTTTATTGTGCTCTGTTGTTGGCTATACATCTTTAAAAATAATGCTTTGGAGTCTTTTTTTTTTTTTGCACAAGCTTATGCATAGCCTATGTCACTACTTGTTGCTTTTTAGACACGTTGGCTTCCTTATGTTCTTCCTTCAAACAAACTGTCATTCTGTACCTGTTTTTGTGCAGAATAGGTTCTTTCCACATATTTCATTGAGCAGTATTTGTGGTTGTGTTTCACTCAGGACTCGTAATGGTCTTAAAGTCCATGCCACGGCCCCCAAAGCAGTTTCTGGCTGATCACCCGTTCATGTTCCTTGTATGGAATGAGGCATTGCAGGTTGCAATGTTCCTAGGACGACATGCGAAACTGCAGTGAGTTATGGTAAGATTGCGTGCAATGAGAAATTCTTGTTTTGTAGAGTAGTATTATTCTATGGTTTTTTCTTGCCATTACCTTTATGATCTGGCCAGCCATTTATCATTCCTGACATACCAAAAAATTGTTTCCTGTGTTCTCTGGACCAACCCCTCAGGTTTAATATCTTTTGTCTCTTTCACCGACCCATTTTTTTACAACAAAACTGCGGTACAAGATAACCTACAAAGCACCACCATACCTGCCAGAAATGCAAAAACTGTGCATAATATGATTATAGGTATTTGTTTTGCCAATGTAAACATTATCATTGTAACTTATAAATTAAGCACATACATACAATCACATATAAACACAGTGAACACGCTGAAACGAATAAAAGTAAATATAGTCGAACCTCGCTAGTTCAAACATGTTATTTGGATTGGAGAAAATTTTGAATTACTTGGCTTAATTCACTGTTAAATATTTGTAAGCCCAAATATGGCAGAAAATTGTATATTAATTAAAGTACTGTATTACATTGCATATTACATTACCCATATATTACATATACCCATTAATATTATGGGCAATAATTTTTGTGTGTGGTTATTTGAATCAATAACACTTACAACATGTAGGCCCCTAACTGCTTTATTCTTCACGTATCTGTAAAATATACTATGTATTTAAAAAAACTGTATGAGTTTGTCATTGATATTTACTCACCAGTACATTTTTCATTTTTGCCTATTTTTTCAGATTAGTCGGGTTTTCGGACTAGCAGGGTATGGACCAACAAGGTTCAATGTAATTCTGAAGTTATAAATTTAATGTGGAAAATTTTTTACAAAAATCCAAAGTTTCCATGCAAAAAATTGTTTGCAAACATAGAATTATATTAAGCTACTCCAAACAAAATATGGGGTTTGAAGAGTGAAATACTGAAATATATCCCTTGATTTAAAAAAAAATACAAGTAAGCCTATCATGCTCAATTTCAAGTTCTGGCAAAACAGCACAAATTTTTTTCATTTTCCCATCAAAGTACTGTAAAGTCAACTCCTAGTAACTGTCCGTGCCAGACGTGATCACGGCCCAGGGTCAAATAACTTTATCAGGTCCCCCCCCACCATTAATTAATGTACAATTTTTCAAAATCCACAGTTCAAATAAAAATGTAACGATAGTAAATGTTACCGTAACCATTTTCTGTGCACTTGTTGCATGATTCGTCATGTTTCCAATGAACTTGATTAGCGATACTCTTGTAATTATTGTCCTATGATGCACTACAAAAAAAAAAAATCTCAAAACCAAACTGGACATCTCTGGTGCCCTAAAGACTTTGCCCCCCTTCCCTCTGTCCCACTCTCTTGATGGCCATGGCTCTGGCCATGGTTACTTCCCTTTCAAAAACCCAACACATGCAGTTGAACTACAATAGCCTTTCATATCTGTTGCTGATAAACGTTTAACAAAGTTCTTTTATTCAGGACTATTCATAGCAGTTAAAGAGAAGTGTGGAAAAAGGTCTGTTATTGACCTTACTGATTCGTACAACTAGGACCCTTTGATTTAATTGATATTTACACGTATGAATTTCAGTTCAGATAAAGTTTTATCGTTTTATGAACACGAAAGACAGTAAATAAATCACAATTTAAAAACAAAAACCTTATTTACCTGCATCTTATTAAGAAATAGAAATACAAATACATAATAAAAATGAGGTGAGAGAGTCTTTCAGTACTTGCCAGTAATGTTTAACATCTAACCTCGGTAATGGGCAAAATCCCAGTTACGTTGAGTAGAGTTATGAGCAACCTTTTTTTTGCTCTACACCTCCAGTTTGCAATTTTTCCTCTCACAATTACTTTAATTACTTACTGTAAATTCAAAAATGAATAATATCTTATGAATTCAGAAATAATATTATTAAAGAAATTATTTGTTTTAATATTAATTTGTTAATTTCTTTTGTACCATTTTCAAAAGGATTACAAACATGGCTTTAAAGCGAATAAACCTCAAATTTTAAAATTTAAAAACCTCATATTTCAATTACAGTGTATTAATACTCACTTTATACAAATAACTTTCAGGACTGAAATTGTATTACAAACTATGTATTAACACATGTGTATTAATAACACAATTATATTACTGGATTTTTTTTAAAAGTATTGTACATTTTTATTTCACACCGTGTTTACAATGTATTAGAAAAGCCACATGGCAATGTTGTGCTGTTCAAGACTACTGTTGGCGGAACAGCCGTCTCTTCTTTCACTTTCTCCCCTTTCTCCCTTTTTTCAAATACCATGGAAATGTTTTCGCTCACTGACAAGCTTCAGCACAAAAGCGCCAACTGTATGTAGGCTGCACCGAAAAATTGAATGGCACACGCTTCTCCCTACTTCCTGTTACACATTTCCGTAGCATTCATGAAATTAATCTCACCTAATGCAGTTTACCGAGAGCTAAAATGTTACAAATCAAAATACATGCTATGTTTGGTAGAGCAGGTGAGCCAACCCTTCCTCTCCCTTTACCATGAACTGGCCCAGGGGCGACTTCAGGGCAGGGCCCTGTGCCGGTGTTTTTTCATTTTTATTTCCCTTATTTATCTAGTGTCCTGCTAAAAATAAGAACATTAATGAGAAATTGAAAATTAAAATTTCACCAGCACGTAAACTTAAAGTTCTGGTCAATACAAATTTCTATTCATGACTTGGTACTAGAAAAACTTGTAAAGTGTTTAGTGCCACGTATAATTACGCAATTCCACTGGAATTTGATTGTAACCATTTATAAAACTTATCCTAGGATAATTTATCAGGAAAGGATATCAAAATTTTTTAAAGATAAATTGGCAAAATCATTGTCAAAATTTTAAGTTCCATGTTGACTTAAAATTTTGTTTTAGAGAGTGAATTATTCAAATTTTCCAGGTTTCCATTTAAATAAATAGCCCGGGGCCCTGCTAAGCCCAGGACCACCACTGAACTGAACACTGCATGTGTAAACACCCAGCCTAACCCTTCGTAACGGTTTTAGCTGTTTTCTGTTGGGGCCGGAGCCAGGATTTTGTGGAAGCAGTCTAGTAAAACCTTTATATCAATTTTTTTATGAGTAAGTTTTATATATAATTGAGTATTAAAAGAATATTGATGAATGTACTAAAATCTCAGGGAATGGTAGGCTTTTAGAACTTATATACATAGAAATTTAGGAAATGATTTTGCTTGAGAAAAGGAAGTTGATAATTTTATTCAATGGTTTTTATGTAATTTTTTTAATAACTGACTATAGTATCAAGTGTGTAAATAGTCATTAAATATAGACTTTTGGAAAAAATAATTCCTGACACTTCTGAGTGTGAGACATTTTGGGCTCTAATGGGGAGGAAATACATTATTGTAGTCCACTAGATATTACAACAATCCTTCCACAATAATATATTTGTAATCTTATGTAGCTAAATGGCTATAATTTCATTATTCTGTCTTTTTTTTTTTTTTTTTTTTTAAATCCTGGAAGGGACGGGTCTGGACCCCACAGACCTCCCCCTGGCTACATCACTGTAGCTGTTACTGATTCTTCCTACTGCAGCACCCAAGCCTTGCTTGGTGATGATACTGTAGGATTAGGGAACTTCAGTTCCACTTCATTTGGGCCAACATCAGCTGTAATAGGACAGGAGACCTGACACAACATGCATCTGCTTGTATTTCCACATATCTGTCGTTAAGACTGGTACCTACTCTTAAACCCAGCGAGGTTGCAGGGCCCTGAAACAACTCGGCATGTTTTCTTAGTAAAGAACGCTAAACTGTCCCCTTTTCAATGTGAAGGCAACGAATCTGCCTTACAATTATTGTCATCCCCGATGGATGACGGCAATCATTCATAAAAGGGGAGGGGGGGGATGGGGCCTTCTTGGTTTGACATTGCTTCTATCCTAATATTGTCCCACTACCACACATGGCGACATCTCATCCGGGGATTTGATCTTAAAATGGGCATTTTGAGGCACTGTTAAACAGTCCAATTATGGCCAGGCCTAAGTGTTAAAAACAATTTTAACTAACCATAACTTTTTAATTTTTTTTTGAGGGTAATTAGTTTTTTCTAGGTATGTATGAAGCCAAAGGTTTTGCCATCACCCGTGGTTTCGTTGTCAAAACCAGGGGTGGGCTTAGTGCTGGATGGCTGAATTCATCCAGGAGTGTGCCAGGCTATCTGTTGTGTGGGTCGACGGCCCCAGCTTATCATTAGGGTCAAAGACAAGCATTTAACTTAACACAGAAGTACAATCCCTGGCCAGCATAATGCATGATTCCTAACTATGCTTAATGGAAAACTTGTAAATGACAGATGGTTTTTGGAGCACTTGAGTTTCATTAGGTGCTATTAGTCTACACTCTACATTAAGGTGGTTCTGGTAACAAACTGCGCTGTTACTTCTTAAATACGTTACACTAATCACACCTAGCTTTAATTACTATGTCTTAGCGGCAGTCTTGCTAGAGGATGGTTTTGATTGGAGAAAGCCAAACATATATGTTGAATCAGACTCAGCTTTTAGAGCCGTTAATCTACATACTTTAAAGCTGATTTAAACGCCTTTGTTTTTGCCAGCAGCCGCATGCATGACTTATAAATAAAAACGTCTCTCCAGTCGGCATTTCCCATAAGCTGTTGACCTCGCGGTGTAGTTAAGTTGTAAGACTGTCGGGATAGGCCCTGCACTGAAAAACGAACCAGGGACGCATGGGAATAATAGTTACCACACTGAAAAGATCATAGGCACAAGTTCAATGATCCCTGCAGATCAACCGTATCGTATCCACCCTGTGCCATGGCCTGATGAATACTGCCGGAAGTAAAAACTCGTTGGAGGGGCACAAAAAAAACCGTACATAATAGAAAAACATTACATTTAAACAATATTAACTGGCACACTCGCCTTAATAAAACAATTTATGAAATGACTTTAGACCCTTTTAAAATTACTTTATTTTATAATTGCGCTAAAGTTTTAAACATTGAGTCAAGCACGTGACTATTGAGTAGGGGAAGCCTAAGTTCCACATAGAGTTGAGGACCTACCCGAACACGCCCGAAGACTTCACCTTCGGCCTACTTCGGGACTTTGTTTTTCTTAAACAAGACGCGCGGGAATTTTGATTAGTGAAGGCCCACGACAGAGACTATTCCTATCTTGCAGAATCTCGTTACTGTTCAACTATGTAACAGAACTTAACTGAATTCAACATGTTTCAGGATAATGATATTTTTGTATCTATAGCATGTTTAAATTGTTTTTCATGGAAAATTCAAAATCAGCTTTACATATTTACAGCTTAAAAATTTTATTTTCTTTACGGGAGGGTGCCAGGCTAACTTATGCAGCTGTTGGGTGGGTCGTCGGCCCCAGCTTTGTTCACTAGGATCATGGTGATGGTTGAATTACTAACTAGAGAAGTCGTATCACACTCCTCAGGCAGCATGGTTGGCTGATGCCTAACTTAGGTAAGGGGGCACTGGAAATCACTGTCAATTTGTTCTCGCATTTATTGGCATGCTATGCGTTGGGGTGTTACACTATGCGTTATACCTTATACTTTACCCTGACAAAAGTTTCTGATTGCTGCATTACGTGCTTACGTTACATCTAACAGCAGTCTTATTGGGGATTTGCATGGAGTTGGCCATACCCGTAAGTTTTTGAATTACGGCTCGAACAGGCTCTGTGAGTGCTTTAATGTCTTTGTTGGGGCCAGCAGTCATATGCACGGCTACATTAAATTAAAACGCTTACCTCTGGAGTCAGCCAGTTCCGTAATTGTTGACCCTGCGGCGTGGTCATGTGGCAGGGTTAAACCTAAGGCGGTTGGGATAAGCCCGGCTCCGCAAAGATGACCAAGGGATGTGTGGGTAACGAGAGAAAATAGATTTAGTGGTGAGAAAGTCTATAAAACATTTATCACAATATTTCAAGACGCGTGTGAAAATGCTGAGTGTTAATATTGTGGTCATTCACTAAAAACTGATTTTATATATTTGTGAGGTTCATACTGTGCAGATATACTGCATGACTATTAAGTGAATATTGTATGTATTGTGTTGGAGTGTACGTCAGAGCTGCCAACCTCCAATCAATCACACCCATCAGTAATGACAATTATATGAAAAAAGAATGCGTAAATCATGCACAATAAATTTTTCCTGAGGCATTATGACTCACTAACAAGATAAAACAAGGACAATAATATGCAAAAAAAATAGCAAATTAATGAATCGAAAAAATATATACTTTTTGAACAATAGAATCATCTGAAAATGTAAGAAATGTCAATAATTTTAGTGGAAATTTTGAATCTTCAATTCAAAGTATTCAAAGTTAAACTTTAGAACAACTGTCTTTTTATTTGCTTTTATCCTGGTTGGATAAGAACTGTCATGTAAACAAACAACAAAAGATAAGCACAAGGACTTGTAAACAATAACTCTGCGTTCGTTACTTTGGTTTCTTCAGATGTAGCGAAAAATAGGGATGTGCATGCTGAAAATACATCGATGTTTTTTTCAATGTGATACATCGTAATGTGGCATCGATGTTTTCCGATGTATCAAACAAAAACATCGATGTTTTCGATGCATCATAAAGAAACATTGGCATAAATAAGTTATATATTTATAAACTATCTAGTAAACATTTTGCTAAGACATATTAAAAATTTTCAGGAAATTCACTCTACCAGATGACTTAAAAATTTCAGCTAGAGATAATTATAATAATGTTATTAACATATCTGTGCCACCGATTACGGAGAGTTTGATTAGGTGGGTCATTAAGAAACTGAAGTCAAATAAAGCTACTGGATCTGACAGTATCCTTAATTTGATAATAATTAAAGAATGTAGAGAGACATATACACTCAATTATTAACACTAGCCTCAGTAATGCCTCTTATCCCTATACCTACATGGAAAAACACAATTGTGATATCAGTATTTAAAAATGGGGGGAAAATCAATTCATAACAAATTACAGACCTATTTCTTTATTATGTAGTTTTTAAAAAAATTTCGAAAAAATTATTTTAACACATCAATTTTCATTTGAAAAATAAGATTACTGAAAATCAACATGGATTTCAATCTGGAAGTTCCACTCTCACAAATTTATTTAGTTATGTAAATGATCTTTATAGTAAAATAACATCCAGATCCAGACAGCAAACTGATGCTGTCTTTTTTTGATATGAACAAAGCATTTAATACATACATGCCAACATAATCTTATTCTTAAAACAATGATGCATTTTAGGTATTGACAAACAGTACTTAAGACTGGTTGCCGAACTATCTGTCTAATAGAAATTATCAGTCAGAGTTGCTAATGCATTATCATCGTACTTTAACATTACGTCGGGTGTCCCTCAAGACACTGTCTTGAAGACAGTAATCTATCTCCACTACTATTTAATGTCTTTATGAATTACATTACAAGATCAATAAAAACTGAAAGATTCTACTATATGCTGATGACATTAAATTGTACAAAAAGATAAACCTTATGGGTAAACGATATAATACCCTGTACTTGTAAAATAACAAAACACGTTATAAAAATCGAACCTTTTCACACTGTTCGTACAGAAAATACAGTTGCCCACGAGAAATAAACATTATCAAGCCCAATGAACACTCAAAAATTTTTATAAGGTGCATATTAATTTAAAAGTAGTAAATTATTTAAAGCTCTTATGTTCATACCATGGAAACAAATAAGTTTTAGTTTCTATGGCCTATGAGCTAACCTACGTCAAATCGCTTAATTTTAATCTAAATATAGGACTCTTGTCACATTATTTCTCTATATTCACAATGGTCCAGCGAGGTTGAATAACCTTATTTAGCTTACATTCAAACAACGATCGAAAATGGTCTAGTACAAAACCAGTGATCAAAACATCTTAATCACTTAATCCCTCCAATTTAGCAACGAAACTTACATCATGCGATAGGGCCATTAATTAATACCTACTACAATTCACCTGCACTCAGGTTTGGTTTGTAATTTATTTTCATAATTCGCAGTTGAAGTAATAGAATCGTAACTATTGCTTGTATTTGATCTATTACAGAGAGACAAATATAAACAAACTTCATAGAATATTCCTTCCTAGTCCGAAACCGTTCTTTTAATGTAAAAAAAAAACGTATTTTTCGATGTATCGAAAGAAATACATCGATACATTGTTAAACATCGAAAGTCATCGATGCATCAAATAGAAAACATCGATGTTTTCGATGCATCGATGTATATCGAACATCCCTAGCGAAAAAACGACGATATAGATTTATTGCTCATCATGGCTATAAAATGACCCGCATGTTTCTTTGATTCAATATGCTGTCTACAGTCATCCCTTTCACCATGTGCAATCGAAAAGTCACACGTGCATACATTACAATAAGTCGAAAGTTCTGAAGAATTGCGTGTTAATATATCATGCTTTATAGATTACAACAGATTCACCTACAACACTCAAAAACCAAATTAACGATGTATAAATTAACAAACTTTCAACTACTCGCAATGTAATCAAATAGCAAAATCAACGATGTTATTCACTAAACTTCCCCCTCACCTTTCCCACCAAAATTCAAACCCCTCATCTAAACGATGTGTTTATGTTCCATCTGGTCAATTTTCTTATCTCTGAGGTTCACAAATTTAAAAAAAAATAACCTAAGTGTGAAGCAGGTTAACAATTAAAATATTACTGTTAATCTCAGCCAATGAACTTTTGCGATGTATGCGACATCTGTCGTTAGCTTTAGTAAATAACTATATTAACTAGCAAAGATTAGCCCATGACATCTGACCAGCGATTTATGAACATATTTTTTTTTCTTTCAAAATGTAAAATAACTTGGGTTATGCCTAATTTTTAGTATACCATTCTACCAACGAAACATATTGTTATAATTGACTTAAATTAATCTAGTGATTTGAAAAGGAATAGCAATAATTAATTTTTAAAGTAGGAATTACATACACCTGATCATTCTCATATCTGGAAAATTTCTTGCAACTGTAGTTGTTAATTATAAACAGTTATCGAGTCTCTACAAAACTTGATTCCTACTCTATTCTCATTGGCTGTGGTGCCATGCATTCATAACAAAATTTAATTTATTCGTTTCCCTCCTATGCACATGGACAGTCACACGCACACGCACACTATTGTCACATGTGCTATTGTGAATCAGTAGGTTTGAAATAATGGTGGTCAAATCTGGTGCGCACAATCTATTGTTACTGTAATTTTAGGGAAGCCTATGATGTACATTCTATATTGCATAGACCCGAATACTCACGTTGGCAAGCCTTCTTTTCACAGACGAGAGAGCCAAACGCCCTATCGTGCATCTTCGGTTTTATTTTTGTTCATTATAAATATACAACTCATGATAACTAATGATCAATTAGGTTAGGTTAGCTACATTATAAATACTTTAAAACATTGTGGACGGTTGATTTGGTTAGGATAGCTACATTAAAGATACTGTGAAATCATGTAAACGGTTTCCTAGCCCTGGATAGCTACATATTAAAAAGTTATTTGCTAAGCAACCATAAAATGCTTTTACAGTATTTTTAATTTAGCTATACTTACCTAATATAACCAACCTTCCACGATGTTTTAAAGTATTTATAATGTAGCTAACCTATCCTAATCGACCGCAAAATTTAATGCCACACCGGTTTATACAAAGAGAGAGAACGGGAAAAAAAAAGCGAGCATGAACTTCGGGGAACTTCAGGTTTGGCTCTCTCGTCTGTGAAAAGAAGGCTTGCCAACATGAGTATTCGGGTCTGTGCAATATAGAATGTACGTCATAGGCTTCCCGTAATTTTATCAATTGTGCATACAGCTTTAAGCTTTAATTGATAAACTTTTATGAAAGGTTTTGAATGCAAATAAAACACGGATAAAATGGCATAGACAATCATGTTAATACTCTGTTCATAACACAAAACTATGCGGTGGTATGATTTAATAGAAAGTCACTATTTAATGACAGTAAATCATATACAAAATTAAACTGCTAGAGATGTCTACATCTTTTTTTCCCCCCCTCAAAACATTACATTTTTGTTTATATTTGATATAAATATTGTCATCTTGATTATTAATTATGGTTTTATAATGAAACATACCGTCAAAAACTTTGTTAAATGTAGCAGAATTTACCAGACCGTTTCAATTGTTCAGATTTGAAATATTAACCTTGACACGAACCCCGCTACCTCCGTGTGAATTTAGTAGTATTATGTTCTGTCCGGAATCTCGGGGTAGGTTCGGCCGTGTGGCGGGAGGCAGAGGTTCGACGTAGCAGGGCCCCCCGAGCTGTTAAGGCCACTCGGGACGCCTGATAAGTCCAAGAAAACACCGTGTTATAACGTATTAATTTAATCCGGCACAGCCCTTTAGAAGGTGCTACCCCTCCTGGCGGTAACGGTTGTCCCAAAACGAATTGTCACACGCGCAGCCACTCTCTCAGTGGCGGCTCGTGAATTTAATACCCGGTAAGGTCATTCAGTTCTGACACGACACGACGATTACATATACGCACTCTAAACATAACACAACTAGAACCCTAAGCAAGATCACACTTCACTATAACATTACGTATTACACTAGGCTAGGATCGTGTAGGCCCGCTACTCCGGTGACGCTACATGAGTCCTGGAACTGTCCCAGATACTGATGCGTTAGAAAGTTGATTACGTAGTACCTACTGGCTGCCTCGTGCAGGCTAAAACTAAGTAGCCGACTGGCAGTCCTTACACAGTACTTACATATGACGTAGCATGCTCATCTTGGAGCACTAATTAATTAAGTTACATACCACACGATAAATCGAGACCGACCAAGGGACTGAAGGAAAAGGTTTTAAAAATTGATTAATTATGGTAAATTACATGTCGGTGAAAATAAAGAAAATGCTGGTCCCGTGACGCGCGGAGGCTGCCGGCCTGTGTGAGCTCAGGAAGAATACTGCCGCCCTCACCGCGCGCGACCCCCCCTCCCCGCCGGCCCTCCCGCGGAAAACGCGTGATTTTCGCGGGAAACTGAACCGGCCAGGTTCGGGACAAGTCGCACGATGAAACATAATTTTGGAAAATATAAAGTGTTAAACATTGAAAATAAAGTCTAATGTGTTCCTGTGGAAAAAAAATACATAAACACTCTTATAGTTCGGCAGAGGGATATGCCACACCCGGCCGGTCTCCTCCAACGATGTGGCACTAATTGCATGGCGTTCGCTCCCTTGCACTTCCTACACTCTGGTGTGCGCCCGAGCGTGTTCGGTGCACACGCTTTCGTGAGACGTTGATGAGGCATAGCGGTCTATGTGAATAGAGGAGCATTGGCGGTCGGCGTCAACTTATTTTATTTTATTGTAAAATTCAATCGTCTTATATCCTCATACACAAGTGCGATATGTCATTTGTGATATATATCCCAGCAAAATTCTCCAAACTTGATCCTTTCATGTATTCTCAGATAATAAAAGCGACAATTGTTTGCTTGGCAATTGAGTCCTTGCGAAATTTAGTTTAGTTTATTGCATCCATTAGATCATTTTTGTGTGTACTAGTTAAGTAATATTATAAATAAAATGATTATAAATTAAATTAAATAATCTAATATTAATTTTAATGTTTAAATTGATTTTTAAGCGTAACACTCTACCTAGGGAAGAACTGTTCACATTCTGATTTGTCTGGAAATATATTCCTTTCTAAATTATTTCAATATGAAAATGGACATTTGCACATTAAAAAGTAGCGAATTATGAAATTTATGGGATAGAAGAAATAAAATCTCTCATAAAAGCACTATTTACATCAAATGAAAATCCCACAAAAATTAGATTGAGAAAAAGAGTGACTAATTATGTACATTTTTGTTAAGATTTATATTTTTTAGTCAGCCTGACAACACTTCTGTATTCAGTATAATAATTTTTGTAATTATCTCCCTAGATAAATACTTTCAACTAAAAAATATATATATGTAGTACTTTATCTTTTAAAAGGTCGTTAAATATGTTCAAGTTAAATTTCAAAAATCTGCATTTTTATTGCCTTACTTTAGAATTCAGCCACACATTTGTATGTGATGTTTAATGTCCCACTAGTGTGTTGCTAACTTCTTGCGAATGTGTGATTCCCAGGTATTGTGTTCGTGGCATTTAGCTTGCCTCCACCACCCAGGAAGTTCGAGGCTGACCACCCTTTCGTCTTTGTTCTCTGGCATCGGGCAGCGAGAAATCCTCTCTTCTTGGGGGCCTATGCAAAGCCCTAACTGCGAGACATGCTGAGTGACATTCAGGAACTTTTATTATTTTATACTGTACTTAATACGTCTATCTAATTAGGGGCACTTTTCTGCTCAAACTGTACACAGTTAAAAAGTGAGAAGTTTTCTTTGCCAGTGTCTGTTGTAATAACTTGTTTATATATTTAGTGAATTTTTCTTATTAAAGTGTTACGAACACAGTGTTGAAACCCAATTATAATGTTAATTGCTTGCCAGAAATGTAACATGGATGAAATAAATTCTTATTGCTGTTAAAAAGTAGGATGTTTTAAGATTTGGTTTTACTCCACACTTTTCCTTGATAAATGCATGCTAGTTCTAAATCATTAATTTTGTTTCTGACTGCCTTCTCTGACGGATACCTGGGATTTGACAACATATGGTAGGTATGGAGTGGTAAGTTTGCATTGTGTGGTGGCCAATGTCTATGGCCACACTACAGATCAGAAGCCTTAAATTCTTTTATATTAAAATATTGACAATATGTTGAAACTTGTATATCTTCAAAACTCAAGTGTCAATGTTTAATTTAAAACATTTAAAAAAAATTACCAGACTTAAGGTGAAGTCGTACCTCCCACGGCAGGAAATCCTGATCCAACACCCACCCCCCCTCCCCAATAAGGCTAAACAAGACCTCACTGGCGGAACGCACCCCTAGGCATCACCCCGAGTCAAAGACATAACTATGCCGACATGAAAGGGAAGTAACCATTGTTTCCCCCCTACAGCTAAGGGCCTATCTTAATTCGTAATGCTGTTCACACCATAGTAATTTTAAACCCATTTTAATATATTTATGGAGCAGTTCAAGGCAAACATTGACAGTATCTAACTTAACTAGCAATTGTAACTTTAATCATACTGTAATATTTAATACCAACTTTTTTTGTGACTTCAGCCGACTTAATTTGTCATAAGAATTTTTATTCAAGGGATTTGTGAAGTGTCTAGTTATAAAGTTTGACGTCCCTCGGCTTTAGGTCCCTGATTCCCCGTTTACGTGATTGTCCTGTTATGCCCGTACTGCTCTCGTCGGTGAGGTGTGGGTCCAGGCCAACGTGGCCGGGACCGGGAAATGCGGGACCTGGAGGGAGAGTTTGGTGAGGAGGGATATTGGTAGGCTGTTGCAAGGATAACTCGACGTTGACGATTTCACGAGCCTCTTTTATTGACGTTTTAGAGCTTGCTGCGGCCTGGCGGAACCGTCGCGGAACAAGCGCCCTTCCCGCGGCGACCCGGGCTCCTGTAAGACCGTACTGTCCGTTAACACGTCCCAACGCGGATTGGGAATTCCCCAACGTAATACTGACCCCGTTGAGGTAACACTGCGAAGAAGCGCAATACATGCACGGCCCGTTGCGTTACGTTTCTTAAAGGCGGCGAAGGTTCAGAGACCCGTAATGACACGTCCGCATTCTGGAACTCTCAACTGGTTACGTCCCTCGAAAGACTCGTAAATTAAGTACGATGAATGACTCGCGGAGGCAGCTCGGCTGCCGCGACAATCCGTGAACTAAACGTATGACTGGCCGCGAGCAGCGCGGAGCGGCGTACACGACTGTCTCTGCTCGAGACCTGAACACTACTGCCCTTCCCCGCCCGCCCGCGGGCTGCGGGGGAGGGGAGGAGAAATCGGCCGGCGTGGGAGACGCCCCACCCCGCAGCGCGCCAGGCTGCGGTTACATACTAGCATAACGAATACTTGAGAGAATCACAGAATATTTACACACTAAACGAAACATTAATCAAGAGCAAATTTACAGAATTAATAAATTACGATTACATTGTTTACATACTTGTTGAGGCCCGTGACCATTTGGAAAAATATACAAACACAGAATTAACTATTGCACAAAAGAAAGCTCACTGGCACGCTAGGGCGCACGCGGGTGCATCCCTGGCCGTCGCACTTCACTGATGTAGCACTGGGGAAACACACTACCTCAGGCCCCCGTCGATGGCCAGGTACAGCCTCTGAATCCGGGAGGGTACGACGACTGTCGTCAAGTTTCACATAAAATTAGTTTTAATTTCATTGGCGAAAGGCAGCTCTGTTCCCCTCTGTCGCGCCTCTGCCACAACGCGGAAGTCTTTAGTCTTCAACAGGCCGTGGTCTGGGGTGGATGCATCGTCCAATGGGAGACCATTGCCATTGTTCTGACTCACTACATTACTTCTGGATTATTGTAGTATTTTCATACTAAACATTTTTGATTTTCCTCCTCCACACATCCCCGGACCATTTACGGTGCAGGGCTTAACCTGGCCGTCATTAGCTTCACCTGCTGTGTGATCCTTTCGCCGCATTTTCCAGAACTTATGGCATTGGCTGATTTCAGTAAACACCCATGCAAGACTGTCACCAAGTATCATCTCAAGTAACATAAAGTGCAATGTGTTTATTGTATATTTTTACTCTAAATAATGCCACATAAACATTAATGTATAATTTTCTGTCTCGTCTAGTGTACTTATAACTTTGCCAGCCACCACTTTTACAGTGTGACACAAACATACAACTTGCACTGCAGCATGTTAGATTAGTGAATTATTTCATATTATTTTATTAGCAAATTTTAATTAGAAGTGCCCAGCCTCCCTGTCAGTGCAACGCCTATACCGTGTACCGATGCCAGTCTAAAAAGGCAATAAAACCACTTGTGTTCCAAATGCTTCTATCATTCACATGCTCTTTATAGCTTGACCGAAGACAGAGTGTCTAGTGTATATTTTAACTGCTAGTTAAACCTCAGCCTCCGAGCCTAGTGGGCCACGCTGAGGCCGGTCACCCACGAAACATCGGCGGTTAGCCAAAGAGCTAGGTTTGCGCCCTCTCGAAACAAAGTTGAACCTCTTTCACGCCAGCTCCCACTAGGCCCACCCCAGGTTTCAAACCCACAGACAGCGGGTAATGGCAAAGGGAATAAGAGTGAGAGGTTTAAGAATTGAAAGACTAGTTATAAATCTAAATTTTATAAATACTATTAAATTAAATGACATTAAGTTGCCATCATCTGCGGTATTGTGCTCGAAACCCAGGGTAGCCTAGCGATTATAGGCTGAATTAAGGTGTTGGTTGTTCGGAAGGCCACTAGACAAACTCATGCGTATACGTCGTACCGACCGGAGGCCATTAAGCCCGGCCTCGACTTGCCAGTATTGGCTCCCGCTGGTGGAACGCACCCCTCGCAAACTCAACCCGGGTCAAACACGGAGTAAATACGCAAGTACTCCCAGTGTATAAATTTTGTCACGGAACTGCACCTGATGAAAACAACCGATAATAATTCACGGAGTAAGCTCATTAAGCCATCCCCTTAAATTAACATGTGATAAGAAATGTGCGTCGTAGAGCACGAGTGTTAGCCCCCTCCATGCACAGTGTTTAATGAACGCCCTTAATTCTCATCGTGGCCTAGAGCCTTATTTTAAGTAAGAAACAAGGAGCTGAAGCAATATCCAGAACAAACCCACAAACATAAACATAACTAGTGGTTTTAACAACTAGTCAGTAGTCTTTAAGTTTTAAATAATATTTGTTCAATTTCTTAAACTAAAGCTTTAATCAATATTTCATAATACATCTAATGTTAGCATTAATATTCAAACAAGGGTCATGTACAATAAACAAGTAAGTTTTCAATCAAAAATGGAATAACGGTAACTTCTTTTCTTCACTCGTGGTTTGGCTTGCGGCGGAACTGTTTCCCCCCCGCGCGACAGCCCCCTCCGGCGGTCCAGATCAGCTCGCGGCCTGGGGTGGATGTGTTCGTGTGTTCGTTCCGTGGGGAACCTTCAATTTAGTACCTTAAGGTCAGTCACTTTATGGACCTGGCCTACTCCAGGACACCAACGAAGCCCCCCTCTAACGGACTGCCTTAGGGAGAGACAATCATAATTAATCAAGAGTAGTATCGTGTAATATCGTGTAACAATTATGTCCAAATTATCAACCAAGGGTAGTGTCATGCAATGTCGTGTACCCAAATATGTCCATTAATAAATACATGTACCACACGTTTTCAGTTCCAGTGCGTGTATTACATCTGTAGTTAGGCACCACCCACCTAATGCTGAACAGGGAGTGTCACCATTGTCTACTAGCAGTTAATACCACCCTTAAGATACAGCCACCGAGTCTAGGGAAGCACGCTGGCGCCGATCGACCCACCCCATTGGTTAGACGTACGAGCTAACCTGGCGCACTCCCGGAAAAAAACACACCATAAAGCACCACCAGCCCCTTAGACTCGCCGCGGGACTCGAACCCGAGACCCCGGCCGACGGCAGCGTCTAACCAAAATTTTGTGGGTCGTTAGTCTCAGGATGGTTCACTAAGGCTCTTAGCCTGCAAGTTAATGAATATATAAAACTTCCTGTTATATAGGTTCACAATCCCTCTCCAACCTAACATGTAATTCCTAACTATTCTTAAATGCCGTTGCTCAGCATCAGCTTTCTCAAGAAGAGCAACTTCCTACAGGGAGGTAAGTCTTGGACCTCTCGAGCCTGTGCGACGTATTGAAGGACGTAATCCACCCTGGAGAAACAATGCTATGCAACCTAGCCAAAACACTCACTGAATCACATGTTGCAGGCCAGTGGGCATGCCCTAGATAGGCTTAACACTCTCTTGTGGACACTTAAGCCAGAATATCGACTGGGTGAAAACAGTACTCACAAATCAGGTAGAAGTCACAACCAGCTTTAATGCAGTGTCTACATGTACTTATGTTGTGGCTGGCATGTGTCTGTGCCAGTGATTTACTTGAAAAGAAATGTGGAAGTTGGACAGTCCCATAAGTGTGTATCTGACCACTTGCCCTACAGTACGAGGCGGAGAACTGTGAGGGTGTTGGGCCCACCGCTCAAAAAGCACACAAGGAGATTCATGAGTAGCTTTAGAAATAAGATAAGAGATTAAAAAAAAAAACACCACTTAATAACTAATGTGTTACTGACCACTTAAAGCAAGCAAATGTTAGGAGTTTCGAGAGACAAGTCTGACCTAAATGGTGATTCGCATAGGACTGGAGAAAGGGTTACAAGGACGTGCCTTCCGTTCTATGGGAGCAGAAGTTGTATCAACAATATCTATAATATAAATCTGAGATGCTGCCAGTCTATCTGCATGGCTGTAAAATAACACATACATTTAACTCAGTGGTGAATGTTACTGGGACCCAGTTTGTGCTTACTGCACAGGAGACAAGAGTCTAGCGACAGCAATGCTACCTTCCTGCAACTGGCCGCAAATGCCGATCCTTTCCTAAGTTAGCCGATCGGGAGCGCCTACCCCCTGGATGTTTTTTATTTTTAAGCGCGCGTTTTTTCTCTCCAGTATAAAAATGCCACATAGACTGTTTAGTGGATGGTTGGTTATATTAGGTAAGTATAGCTACATGAAAATTACTGTAAAATCATTTTATGGTTGCTTAGCAAATAACTTTTTAATATGTAGCTATCCAGCGCTAGGAAACAGTTTAAATGATTTCACAGTACCTTTAATGTAGCTATCCTAACCAAATCAACCGTCCACAAAGTTTTAAAGTATTTATAATGTAGCTAACCTAACCTAATTGACCATTAGTTATCATGTCCTTACCTGAAAATTACAATTTAATTAATAAATATACTTTTATTTGCATTCATTATTCAAAAATATTTATTACTTTTGAAATGTTACGTGATCGTATTTATTTTTACAAGTACAAAAAAAATTCGTACCTGCCGGGATTCCAACCGTCAACCTTAAGGTGGGTCTACACTATATAACAAAAACATGTTATATTTGTAACATGTTATACAACAAGTTATACAACTTGTTTCATAACATGTTACATAACAAGTTATATAATAAGTTATATAACAAGTAATACAACTTGTTTCATAACATGTTACATGTTTTTAAATATGTATACCAGTGTGGACAAACGGCCAACATGTTATACAACAAGAGGGCAGGGATACGAAAAGGGGTACAATAGTTAGACAGGAGCCCGAAGTGATTTTCCTGGGCAGCTCTATTGTGAAGGGGGTAGAATTGCAGGGGGTGGGGAAAGGAAGTATATATAAAGCTGCGTTTGGGGGTGCAAAGATTAGGAACTTGGGGGAGAGGGTAGGCTGCATGAAAGGAAGCAGTTAAGTTAAGGTGGTGGTTGTTCATGTAGGGGGAAATGATGTGGCTGGTAGAGTGGTGGGGAGGGAAGTAGAGGAGGATATGAGGGGGCTAGTGGGCAAGGTGAAGGAGAAGTTCCCTGTAGCCAGAGTTGTGGTCAGTGGGGTACTAGTAAGGAGGGGTATAAACTATGTCAAGGCTGCGGCGGTCAGCGAGGTGTATGAGAGGGTGTGTAGGGACTTGGGAGCCATGTTGGTAGATAGCAGGAAATGGGTGGGGCAGGACTGTGTGGGCAGGGATCAGGTTCACCTAACAGAGAGGGGAAAATGGATGCTAGGAGACCTGCTAGGAAGGGAGACTTCTGGCCATTTGGAAAGGGCAAGGTTTGAGCAGCAGGGAAGAAGATAGCAACTAGATAGTGAGGAAAGTGGAGAGAAGGGGGGTGATTGTGAATATAGTGCTGATAGCAATGCTAGGGAGGAGGTGACAGCTAAAGTCAACAAAACTCAGATTGGTTGGACGGGGAGCGAGGAAGGAGGAAAGAGGGGGGTGGAGTTGGATAGGGCTGCAAGAGTGCTGGAAATCGGGGTTCTAAGGGGAAGGGGCACTCGTATCAGGGCGGAAGGGACAGAGGCGCAAGGGGGAAAATGCCAATATGTAAAAGTCGCAGTTATAAACTGTAGAAGTATATATAAGAAGGTGGAGGAGTTCTGGGGCAGGGTGGAAGCCTATGGGGCGGATATCATTGTAGCGGTGGAGACATGGTTGGACGAGGAAATTAGAGATGGGGAACTGAAGAGAGCACACTTTGAAATATTTAGAAGGGACAGAAACAGGAATGGAGGAGGGGTAATGGTGTGCATGCGAGAGGGACTCTGTGGTAGGGTTGTATGGGTTGGGGGGAGAGCGGAGTTATTGGAGATGCAGTTCCAGGTAGGAGAGAAAAATGTACGGCTGATTGCGGTGTACCGGCCACCAGGGCAAGGGGATGAAGCCATACGGGAGGTGCAGGACAGGTTGGACATGCTAGGGGAAGGCAAGTGGGTGATAGTGGCGGGGGATCTGAACATGCCAGGGGTGGCATGGGAAAAGGGGCCGGAGGGGATGGGGTCAAGGGAACAGAGATGGGCATCTCAACTGGCAAACAGAGGACTGGAGCAGGTGGTGACTGAAAGCACCAGAAAAGGTGCCAGGAGAGGAGAGCAGGATGACGGGAACCTGTTGGATGTGGTACTTGTGAGACCAATGGAGGCGGTCAGGGGAAGTGTGGTAATGGAGGGCATCAGTGACCACAGGATCCCAGTAGTGGAGTTAGACGTGGGCTGGAGGGAGAAAAGGGTAAGGAGGGGAAACGTGGTAAACTGTTGGGGTAAGGCTGATAGAGTGGGGGCAGAGGCATTCCTGAAGGGGGAATACAGTAGATGGGTAGATATAGAGGACCTCGAAGGTAGATGGGCTGCCTTAAGAAATATTCTGCTGCAGATGGCTACACGTTTTGTACCTCAGAGGAGGGTAGGCCAAGGAGGTGACCCTCCCTACTATGGAAGGGAGTTGAAAGTGTTGAAAAGGAAATGTAGGAGGCTGCATGCGAGGGCAAGGAAGCTTGGGGGAGAGGAGATAGAGGCGGAAATGAAGGCGCTTGGGAAGGAACTAGGGAGGAAATCGCGGGAAGAAAGGGATGCTTACATGGAACAGCTGATGGGGGAAGGGGGGACGGTAAATGGGACGGAGCTCTACAGATACATAAGAAGAGTGAAGGGTGAGGAGGGAATAGGGGTTCTCAGAGGAGGAGGGGGGCAGGAATATACAGAGGACAGGGAAAAGGCAGACTTACTGCAGGAGCAATATCTGGCAGTATTTACAAAGGGGGAGGCATGGGAGGGTAAAGAGGACGACAGTTTAATGGGCAGGAAGGCCTTTGAGCTGCGACTGACAGATGTAATTAAGGTGATCAGGAGGTTGAAAGGGAGAAAGGCAGCTGGGCCAGATGGTATAGGGAATAGTCATTTGAAGTTGGGTGATAGGGAGATTGGGAAGTACCTGTTGGAGGTTTTCAAGCAGTCTCTGGAGGAGGGGAAACTACCAATGGAATGGAAGGAGGCAGTGGTAGTTCCCATCTACAAGGGGGGAAATGATAAGGCGGAGCCAGGAAGTTACAGGCCGGTCAGTTTGACGTCCTGTGTAGGAAAAGTGATGGAGAGGTTGGTAGGAAGGTACGTAAAGGGGGAAATGGAAGATCTGGGGTGGGTGGATAACAGGCAGCATGGATTCAGGATGGGGTTTTCATGCGAGACCCAGATGGCTGGGCTGTTGGAAGACCTGGTGGAAGCGGTGGACGGGGGGAAGCAGATAGATGCAATCTTTATAGATTTTGAAAAGGCGTTTGATAAGGTCCCCCATAGGAGGTTAATGGAAAAGGTTGAGTTGCTGGTGAGGGATGGAAGGGTGGTACCTGGGTGGGTGATTTCCTGAGGAATAGAAGACAAAGAGTGAGAGTGGGTGAGGAAAGCTCCGAGGAGGGGGAAGTGACGTCGGGGGTGCCACAGGGGAGTGTGCTGGGGCCTCTGTTGTTCACAATTATGATAAACGATCTGGGGGAGGGCATGAAAGCCAGATGGAGGCTATTTGCAGATGACTGTGTAGTGTATGAGGTTGTGGGGGAAGGGGGATGTTTAGCAGAGGACTTGATAAGGTTGGAGCAATGGACGGAGAAAAATGGAATGTCCTTGAATGTTGGTAAGACAAAAGTTGTCAGATTTACAAAGAGGAGGAAAGTCACACGAAATGTATATTACTGGAAGGGGCAGGAAATAAGAGAGGCAGCAGGATATAAGTACCTGGGGGTGACACTGAAAAATGACCTAGGATGGGCGGAGCACATAGAGGGGGTGGTCAGGAGGGGAAGGCAGGCGCTGGGGTTGCTTGGTAGGACCCTGCAGGGAGCTGGGAGGAGGACAAAGGAGAAGGCATACTCCACATTGGTCAGGCCAATGTTGGAGTATGCGGCGGCGGTCTGGGACCCCTACCTGGTGACTGAGGTGAAGGAGCTGGAAGGGGTTGCAGCGCAGAGTGGCTAGGTGGGTGATGGGAATGTGGAGAAGGAGGGAGGGGCAGGATGGGAAACTGCATAGCCCAACGGAAATGATTAAGGAGTTAGGGTGGGAAACGTTACAGAGGAGAAGAAGAGTGGAAAGGTTGGTCAGGATGTTCAACGTGCTGAAGGGGGAAGGGGGATGGGGGCAATTGGGAAGCAAAGTACATAGAGGGGAGTACAGAGGACGAAGAGACCACAGATGTAAGCTCCAGAGGGTGTGGAGGCGGACAGAGAGAGGGCGGAACACCTTCCTGGTGAGGACGGGGAGGGAGTGGAATGGGCTGGGGGAGGAAATGGTGGAGGTCAGGGATGGGAGGGAGCTGATGGAGGGGGGGGAGTGAGTGGGAGTTCTTGCCACCGGGTGAAAGCCCAATTGCAGGTTAATAAGTAATAAAAAAAAAACAAGTTATTTAACTTCCTTTGATCTTTACCGACACTGCATGGGAAACATATAACTTGTTTTATAACACTTATTTTGTTATAAAACATGGTGTTATATAACATTTTTCTTCACGTTTTCATAACAAGTTATATAACTTTGTTGTGTAACTTGTAATATAATTTTCATTCTTTTCATTTTGTAACATGTTGTATAACTTTGTAATATAACATTTTATAACTTGTTTTGTTACACAGTGTAGACCCACCTTTACGTTTAGATGATAGCGCCGCTGAGCGCTCAGCCACGAGGCCATATTTGATAATTGGAAGTTTCAGATGACATATATAATCGTGCCGCCGGCCCCGGAACGAGCCTGAGCGGTGCGGCAGTTGCAGGAAGGTAGCATTGCTGTCGCTAGACTCTTCTCACAGGAGCCCTATTCTTGACAGTATTGGGATAATTCCGTTAGTTGAATAACTGAAATTTGATAGAGATTTCCAAAACATATTCTTGAACACTTCCTAGCGGAATTATGTATCGGATTGACATCACAAACTGTCGGAATTATCCGCCACTTCCTTTACCGGCAAAATCGCAATTTTCTAGAGATTTGAAAGTTTTTTCTTCTTCAAAAATCGATTTGTTGAAAATGGAGGATCCATTTAGGTTCAGAAATACTTCAAAATTCTGTGGATGGGGTTAAGTTAGGTTAGTTACATTGAAATTGTGTAAAATATTGCTGATAAGTTATATTAGGTTGGTTATCTACATTAAAATCGGCAGTAACTTATTCACCTAATTATATTATTTGATTACATTCAGATAAAAATAAGCGACATGATACTATAGTAGGCCTATCGCCGAGCCATAAGTTAAATTTAATCAAATTTAATTTAATCACAAAATAATTTCTTTTTTTAATAAACTCGTGGCTTGGGAATAAGAAAATGTTTTTTTTTTTTTTTTTTTTTGCATTTGAAAATTGCAACACACTTTTCGATAAAACCTAAAAATTCGTATGTTTGTGACAAAATTTCCCACAGAACCAGACACTGCAGTCACAGGGCGTATCCCAGGCACGAATCCCTCGCTAATACCCAGCATGTTTGTAAAAAAAATAATGCCTTGCATCACTTTGACTTGTGAAAGCGAGCATTCGGAAATCGCATGACCTAAGCCGAAACATTTGGCATGCTTTGCCCATACCCTTGGCATTGTTGGCTCATTAAGCTCTGCATGGACTCGTGCTTAACCTCAGAAAACACATTAGGAAGCACACTTAAATAGGTTGTAAAGTTACACTAGCCGACTTGTTACTAGTCCCGCGAGTACCAATACACTCAGAGCTTTGCACAGTGAAAACTTTAGTACCAACAATATTCCGTACTCTCTCAAGGAATTACACATCTTATTTAACAGCGAGTAGGCGATTTTGCAACCTCTTCACTGCATTTGCATAGCTTCTCAAGGCTGGCAGGTGGGGTAAACATGGCACTGTGCTGAACAACAAACCTAAACCCATCTTCCAGAATCACCTTAACAAGTTCTAGCTCTTTCATGTCAAACTCCAGATATTGGCATATGCCATCAGAGAATTAACAAATTCGGACACAGCCATATTAGGGTGCTGGAATCTGAAACAAGTTCTCGTTTGCAATGCTCAAGGACTCGCGATGGGCACACATATCAATCACACGTCTCATGTGCAAATGTAAGGTTCTGAAGAACTGCGTCGTACATTTGTACATATGTGCTTGACTCATTTGTTAAGCAGGGTCTTAAGTTCAGCATCACCTACAAGATTTAGGCTCGCAACTCGCAATGATTTAAACTGACATTGAGCATGGCTCACAGCTCATTACCTTCCAGTCTAAGAAGAGACTTGAGGGATTGGCAGAAAAGTTACATACCGAAATTTGAATCTGCAGTGGACTCACAGTGAGGTTGGATGTCTATCCCGCCTTGACCCTGCAGACATGCTCGACCAGGCTGTGCCACAACTAATGAATGTTGTCAGAATAAGCATACTCCATGTCGTTTTCTATCAGGTGCTCTAACAGCTCCACTTTCTGGAGCTGTCAAGCCCAGGCTCTGGGTGCATTTTTACGAAGCCAAATCACATTAAAACAAAAAGAAACACCGATAGCTCACTATCTGCCAATTCTCAAGGGAATAAACGTCTGTCAATTTATTTCAGTTCTTTGAAAGATTCTTGCAATGGATTAGATTGACTAAAAATATTTTAATGGACATGTACCATTGCTTGTTTACATTATTATTCATAGTTAACTTTATGAACAGACAGCAAAGATGCGATTTTCGAACAAATATGTTTAAAAATCCTTTTTTTCTAGTCACTGTCTGCTATCAGCGTGTTTGTGCTTGATGATGGGTGCAGATTTCAGTTCCCGAAACTGTGTTTATATGTGCTGTAGTTTTTGAACCATACTGGGATCGAACCAGGATCTTAATACACTGCAAGTCAGGAACGTCGGAACAGGGGGGGCAACAGGGGCGAGTCGCCCCCGTGCTGTTATGCATGAGGGGGCGAGAGTAGCATTTCTCCCCCCTCCTTTTCCCAGAATAAATGTTTGGTCCTAGTAGTATTTTTCTCAACCAGTAGTTACAACGTTGCATTGGTGATCACATTGATTAGAAAATCAAATTTATGATTGTCAATATACTGTAAAATGATTGCAAATTCCTAGATGGTGTTTTAGTTAAATTGAACTACATCTACTGTCAAAACAGTGGCGTAGCGTGGGTGGGGCGGAGGGGGCGGGTCGCCGGTGAAGCTGGTTGAGATCTGATCTATGATTCATTCATTACATGTGTCAGACACACTATAATGTTCCATTTTTATCTAAAATTTTGCGCACCGACTATTTTTTAATATTTATTTAAAAGAAAAACTGCGAAATCACTGACAGAGCTCTTTATAACGTTTGTTTGTTTACATACGAACGGCAACATCGCATCACGCCGCGCCGCCCGGCGCGCGCGAGCCGAGTTGAGCGGCACTCCTTATTATGTTAATTACTCATACAAAATCTTTTGATTCACGCGTCGACCCATGTCGATGCCTCTCTTTCGCACTCATTGAATTTAGTACTACGCATTGTACTGACGCCAACCGCCGGTGCTCCCTCTGGTCCGCAAAGGTCGTTATGCCACAACAACACTGGCTCCGAAGTGCGACGAACACGCCCGAGCGTGATCTTCACAAAGTGTAACGGCGTCAAATTGGCGCCCCACGTTGGGCGCCAATTTGACGCCGTCCCCGCTACCTCCGATTATTTAGACGTGATTTTTGTTAGGTTCGTGTTCTCAGGGAAGGTTCGGCCTT
Organism: Bacillus rossius redtenbacheri; assembly: GCF_032445375.1. Lineage (NCBI taxonomy): Eukaryota > Metazoa > Arthropoda > Insecta > Phasmatodea > Bacillidae > Bacillus > Bacillus rossius. Next base: position 66,870,058 of record NC_086333.1, on the reverse strand, counting down.
GTGGCTAGAGGTAGGGGTCAACGCAGTAGGGCCCCCCGAGCTGTTGAGGCCACTCGGGACACCTGAATAATAACACAAAACTTCTTCAGATAGTTGGTGAATTTAATACAGCACAGCCCAATACATGGTGCTGCCCGTTCTGGCCGTAACGGTTTGCCCGACGCGACTAGTCACACGCGCAGCTCACTTCCTCAGTGGCGGCTCACGATTCTTATGCGCGTGAGGGGCAGACTCGTATACGTAATGCGAAAGTTACAAAAGACACTCTGACATGGCACACGATATTTTGAAGCACAATACACTACACTAATACCTAGCTCTGGATAAACTGGGCTAGCAACACGTAGGCCCGTGTCTCCGGCAACTCTACGTGGTGTCTAGGTGTGTCCCAGGGACTGAATCGTTATTAAGTTTGGTGGCGCACTGCAGTACGACGGTGATACATAAGCCCTGACATGACGAATTACACTTAGGCGAACAACTATTCCACTAATACATTACACTTGATAAACTGGGCTAGCAGCACGTAGGCCCGTGTCTCCGGCGACTCTACGTGGTGTCTAGGTGTGTCCCAGGGACTGAATCGTTATTAAGTTTGATGGCACGTGTCGCCTGCTGGCTGCCCCGTGCGGGCCAAAACTAAGTAGCCTGTAGGATAGGTTGGGCGTGAAGCGCCGACGTAAAACCACGTAATCTCCCCACAGTACTTACGTATGACGTAGAACACTCATCTCGGAGCACTGATTGAATTAAGTTAAGTACCTCATGGTAAATTTAGGCCGACCGCGGAACTGTACAAAAGGTTGAAAAGAAATTACACTATTGAAAACTACATGTCGGTGAATGCAAAGGTTGAAGGTTCCGCGTTTCGCGCAGGCTGCCGGCCTGGGTGAGCTCTCGAAGGACACTGCCTGTGTCGCCGCGCGCGACCCCCCTCCCCCGCCAGCCCTCCAGCGGAAACGTGTGAATTTCGCGGGAAACTGAACCGGCCAGGTTCGGGACGAATCGCACAGTGAAACATGGTTTAGCAAAGACTGAATTATTAATTAATAAAAAATAATGTTTAATAAAATCCTGTGGAAAAACATAATTATAACAATTTGTTGTAGTGCGGCGGAAGGATATGCCACACCCGGCCGGATCCTTCCGCCGGCGCAGCACTCGTTGCACGGCGATCGCCTCGACGCACGCACTTCACTTAGCTGCGCGCACGGGCGCGTTCGGTGCACACGCTTCTAGGAGACGTTGATGAGGCATAGCGGTCTATGCGACATAGAGGAGAATTGGCGGTCGGCGTCAATATGCTGGTATGTAAATATCACGATGCCATAATTTACAGCAAGAACTTCAAACATTCTAATAAAAACTCAGTGTGACCATACGGAATTAAGTAGCCAATAGAAAACTTTCTTTCATTTTACAATCTATCTTTACCAACCTAAACCTAGATCGTGAGATCGAATGTCTGAACTCGTAAGTTCACTTTGGTGCAACACATTGACGCCACTCCCGCTGCCTGTTTAAGTTTTTTGAGTATGTATTAAGTTGAAAAATGATCTCAGGGGGCAAAAACGATGATTCGGCCTCGTGGCTGCAGGCAGGAGCGCGTCGTGGTATGAAATCTACCCGGGCTGTTCAGACCACCCAGGACGCCTTATAAATAAATGGTAAACTGATTGACACGGCACTGCACTTTATTAAAAACCGTTACACACGCTTGTACAAGGACTGGCCGCGTCTGTTATCTGACCGTCGCTGCACGCGAGTCTCTATACGTAGACGATGCGCGCGACCAGGATAAATGGCAAAACGGTATGTGCGGACTTATACTGTGGCCGTTATCGACATGAAGGATGCGGCAAATATTCGCGGAGCTATTGTGCTGCAACGGCTTATGCAGTCAATGACGTTAACATGTAAAACAGCACATACAATTGAATGCTCTAAAGTTATTTGCAATCTAACCTGTTACAAACGTTAATGTCCCGAAATGTACGTAGGCCCGGCTAGATGATAACATAAGTCACAGTCACTTATTACAGCTTAAAACAATTATTATGTGGTTAGATTGCAAGTTAGATGTTACACAGTTAAATAAGATAAATCGTAAATATGTTGATTAACGAGTTAGAACTCGACACACGAGGCTGGCTAGGAGCCTATGACAAATGATGATTAACTGGCTTCGAAGCCTGAAAACTGCGTAAAAATCATTCACGCTGTCCGTCTGCTCAGGACATGAAAATTACATAGTAAATAGAAATCTCCCTGTTGGGAATAAAAGCGTTAAGTTATGAGTCGCATGAAATGACGTACGACTGAGTGGGGTCGGGCGCAGAGCTGAAAAAAGGATTTAATGAACTTACACTATTGCGGTGACTTGGATGTGGCGCGAAATCTGTAGGCTCTGCGTTCGCAGAGCGACCAACCCCTGTGAGCTCCCGACGGCAACTGGCGCGAGGGCGCCGTGAGACCTCGCGCCAAGACACGTGAAACGCTGGATAACAGCTCCGACCAGTTTTGGACTTAAATGACATATTTGAAAATACATGATCATTTAACAATTGTACATAATTTTACTTGAATTAATTATATTTTAATTGTTATTAATTTGGTTGTTTTAAAAATAAGTATTAATGATTTAATTTAGCGCATTGCCACACCCGGCCGAGCGCTGTAATCGACTTGGTGTTCGTCGCGGTGCACTTTTACTCAGTCGGCGGACATCACGCTCGGGCGTGTTCGATGCACTTAAGAGTAAGTGTTGTTGTGGCATAACGGCCTGTGCGAACCAGAGGGATCGACTTGAGATCTCACTGAAACAATGATATTACGATCTAGGATCCGAACAGTTATTGGTGCGACCGGCCCTCAGAGCAGAATGAACTTACTATTCAAACATGCATTTTGTGATTTTGGCAGCAATGCAAAAATTTAATTCTAGTTTTTAGTAATGGTGGTTTTTTGTTACGGCAAATGAGTTTGTTGTGTTCGAAGATTTGTAGAATGTATTTAGAAGAAAGTAATACAAGTTATAAGTAGTAATTATGTTTTTTAAGGCATATACCTTTGTATATATTTCCTGAGGATTATTTTCACAAACGTAAGCATTATTATATCAGCTATTGATAACGTGTCGTTCGTATTGTTTGCAATAGGGTTAAGTGTTGTCCGTAAATTTTTTTGGTATAATTTGTTAAAAGTTTTTTTATTTAATTCAAAGCTTTTATTTGTAGTAAATTTTTTTATCTAAGTATCGCTTTAACTGATCAATTTTTTCCCCATTTTTGCCGGTGACGTAAGTCCCTGTGATGTTGCTAACATTGTTATAAATGCTACTATATTATAGTGTTGTGTTTAGTGTCTTCTGTTTGTACGTCGTAATAGTACTCGTGCCGTCGACGGCGAATTTTCGTGACTTCGGTCGCTAGCGTCACTGTCATTGTCATTGGCTGAAGCTCTTCGGATCGTGCTTTAATTAAATTCGCTTTAAGGCCGTTTTTATAAACTACTCAAGAATGTAAGAGTCACGAAATGTAAAAAAATTAATAACGACGTTTTCAAATACCAGTATATAAACTATGCAAGTCACAAAACTGGAATGTAAGCATCTGCTTACTTTCAATTTTTTTTTGCCTGCTTAAAGGCACTGCCTCATACGCACAGTCGCATCTATCTGATGTGTCGAAGCTGATGATGCAGCTGCGTAAATTACATTTGATTTGTTCACATGACTTATGATGTCAGGTGGTGATGGTACAGTTGCGTGGAGTGAATCAATTGTCAGAGTTGGCAAACTTGAACTCCTGAGGTCAGACACTTAGACAGCAAGCACCATCTGCATTTAACATCATGAACAGAATCTGCTAATGAGAAACATGTTGAGTCCATCTGTAACAGTGCAAAAATAATTATTTCTTAATAGTTTTTTTTTAAAATTTAATTTCGTTTTGGGAACCATTTTTGTTTGTATTTCCCCCCCCCCCCCCCCACCTAATTTATAGCTTTCAAATGGAAAATGAAGTTCTCCATAATGTAAATAATAATTATGGGAATGCATAGGCATTATATTTTATTAATTAAATCCTTAGTTACATTTTCAAGAAGTGTTTCATTAATAAACATTTTTATTAATCTCTTTTTTATATAAATTTTGAATAAAAATCTACAAACATTTATCATGGCTGCCTTCTATGCATCAGTCAAGCAAATGTACTAAAGAATACCTATCAGACAGCATAGTCATACAACATGTTCAGGTAAGTCAGACAGACGTGACTGCGCGAATGTGGCGGGGCCTTAAGGCTGGGCTACATTCGCAATAGCATGCACACAGCACTGACGTATGGAAGTTGATAGTACACAAACAGGTAATACCAGCCACATTGGAAAATAGTATATACACAGTAAAACAGTATGCGTACGGCACACAGTGTGTGGTTGTGCTGTGCACCAATTTCTGTGTGCGGCCCATCAGTGTACTTTACGTCAGCAGCTTAGCATAAGTTACTTGTTTTGATTTGTGCATTTAAAATATAAAGATTAACACTAATGTATGTATATTTATGTAGGAGAAAATTCTTTGTTAATTTTTTATCATCCATGAATGTTAAAAAAAACAGTGAAATTGAATGCTTGGATTGAGGTAAACAACTGTTTCTTAAAATAATAGCTGGCAAAATTCAAACATTTTAAACTGAAAAATTGTGACAGAAGTAAATGAGAGAAAAATCCAGCGGCACTGTTGTATTGTGTGCAAATGTAGCTTTGATTTTTGTGCTGTGCACATGCAACTTGCTATTTATATGCTGTTTGTGTACTATTGCAAATGTAGCCTTGGCTATATGGTTCTGCCGTCCATATTTGAAGTAAAGTATTCTGATAACTGTTAAAAGATGCAAATGGCCAATTATTAAAGTTTTCCACAGTGAAAGCAAATAACTCTTGCAAATCAAATTATTTACAATCATACATGCTTTCATGATAATCATGTATTATCATATCAGTCCTGGGAAGAAATTTGTTTACTATTGTTAAACAATTTTATGTTGTAGGGTTGGTGCTATCTTGGAATTGCTTCTTTTATGACTGATCATGAATTTCTTTTGTTGGTTGTGTTGATCACACTCGGTAGCATTAACAGACTCATTATATCTACAACCATATCAGTTTAACATTACTTTATTCTATTAGTTTATAGGTTTAAGTATGTAACTTTTGACAACAAAAATTAATGAAACCTCTACAACATATGACAAAAAAAAATACTGAAATATTTAAATTACTTAAAAAATTTCCAAATCAAAATTAAAATGAAGACATCAAAATGAACAACTATACCTAATTTATTAAAACAAATTATAATTTTTTTTAAAATAATTATAATTAATTGTTACAACTGACAACTTGTTATCACAAAATGCTTGTAAAAATAATTTTTTGGACTTGGGTAAAAGTTTTGTATCACATGCCAAGTCTATCCCTTGATCCTAATGGCATGATCCTGATTAACATTGATCCTGTGGTACATGATGCTTGCTGTTTTAATTTAGTACATCAATAGATCCTAATTGTGATGTAACAATGAATTATGATTATATTATCAGATCTAATAAAAATCCGAAAATAATAATTTTTTCACTTAATAACATTGATTGTATTTTAATATTTTTTTTATGTCCAGGATCTTTCGACAAACTAAATTACAACAGTAAGTATCATGTACCACAGCATCACTCATACAGGATCATGCCATCAGGATCAAGTTTGAAAACTTGATATTCAACAATTAAGTACCTGGACTTGCATAACATAGCATAGCATAAATGGTACAATAAGATAAACAACCACAACATAAAATTGTTTACAGTAAAAAATTCCGGTAATATTGTAGTGATCTGCAGGAATGTAACAAAGAATAAATTGTAGATACCGAAAAAGAATTGTTCGTTGTGACTTGGTCACTAGCCATTCTCATCTTACTCCTGAGTTCTAGATCATCTGTGCCTGTTAGCTCATATTAGTTTCTGGGTATTGTGAATCCAGCTTTAGGATGGATGTAAGTTATCTGCGTATATGAATGTATGTTTAAGTTTGAAAGAATGCAATATTTTCTCCAACAACAGTATACTCAGAGGTATACAAGGGAGAAACATTAATAAAAGGCTTAGTTCTCACAATAGGAACTAGAAAAGTGGAGTGTATTTGAAGTAATAAATAAAAAAAGAAATTTGCTTAAAGTGTACCCATTTTATTGTTGATTAAGATTTTCATTATTTTCTGTTGATAATCTTAGAAATTACAAAATTACAACGTTCAGAATTAATGGTGGGGGCCCGGGCCGTTAGAAGTTATCAATTACAAATAAATGATTAATTTTACAAATTTAACAATCATGTTTCACAAAAAAAATATCATTTATAAATTTAATTAATAAGTTGCAACATTTGTTAGTCCAACAATTGAGGGACTGTATATAATTTGATTTCACAATATTTAATTGTTGACTGTTCACTGGCGGTGACTAGAAGTGAGAGGTACTCGCAGCATTCATTCAAGAGGGACAGGCGTAAATTTACCAGACTTCAGGGATGGGCTTGAGCCGGAGAAAAGCCTGCGCTCTAGCCCCATCTCTTAAACTAATTCTTGCACAAATCTTGCACTAATTCTTGCACTAATTCTTGGACTAAATCTTGGAATAAATCTTGGACCCCACTGTAACCAATAAAAGAGGTCCAGTGGTCAAGAATAGAAAATAAATTGAGAAGTTAGGGCATAAGGTTAAATGGGGAGGCAGCTATAGCCAAAAGGACGTTGAATTTTTCCCTTACCAGTCTGGGGGTGGAATGAAGAGAATCACACCTTTGGAAGAGGCTGCACGAATGCTCGCGCATGACTGGCGCGAGACATGTTACGAAATTAACTAGTAGTCTGCACTAATGGCGACTAGAAAATAAAAAATAAATAAAAAAGTTAGGGAACACTCCTGAACTTTAGTAATCACATCCCTTAATTTAGTCACGGCGAGATAGCTTGTAAATAGAGTTGCGGGCGATAAGCTCCAGCGAGATGCGATCGCGGTGACGACTTAGGGAGTGAGGTAACTGGTCTCTGATTGGCTGGAAATAGCGCGCGGAGGGCTCGCTTCGCTGACCAAAAAAAAATAACAAGGTGGCTGTTAGCCTAACTAAAGGGGTATCGGAGGTTAATCGCGCTCTGAAAACAGTGTGCGCTGTCGGGGAACGGGTGGAACCAACTCGGTGTTAGTACGCAGAATTCCCGCGAGGGAAAACTAGCGTAAACCTAGTACTTATGGGACCAACTGGTGCGCGCTCTGTCGGGCTAAAAGGTAACTAGGGAGAGGAGAGGTGACGGCCACTAGAGTTAAGTAGATGTCTTTTTCGCCGCGAGATGGCGGAAGCAGGCCTTTCGCGGGTGAGCAAGGTGTCCTCAAGGAGGTGAGAAGGAGAGATTAATGGCCCAGGTCATTGCTCTGAGCGGTGTTTCTGGAAAAGGTGGAGGGGGGGGGGGGGGGTTATGCTAGCACGTGATAAATTTATGCCGGGCGCCAATACGTGCCTGACAGCCCTGGAACATTAGAGTGGGGCATGACTGGAGCTGCCAACCTAAGCTGAGCTCTAGGAAGTGGACTGGGAGGATGCTGAGAAAAGCGGTCCCGGTTACGAAGTCGGACACTGTTACTGGTCGCTTTTGTGACCCTAAGCGGGGAAAAAAATGATGGCTAATACTAGCCTAGGCGAAATTACATCAGGGTATTGGTTGAAGTGTTTGGAAAGAGTCACAGGACTCTGGTAGGAAATATTTTATCAGGATGAACAAGAGCTAACAAAGTTTATGCTAGAGAATTTAGGTGAAAAATAAATTTGTGTCAAATATTTCAAATTTATAGCACATCACAATCACTTCGTGTAGGCTAAGTTAAACACGAAAAGTAAGACGTTTATTCGAGACATATAAGCCTGAAATGTATATTTATACAAGACTTGCAACGTTAACGTCAAGTAACATAAAAAGTAGATTTACCGAAGGAAAGTTTGTTAATGCGAAGCGTTACCGTTTTACATACTGCGGTTCTATGTATTTGATCATGGGATCAATCACATCTGGGAAGAAGAAACATTTTCCTGTGGTATTATGGTGTTACAGGTTGTCCGCATTCTGGAAAGTCAGGGGAATTCAGATTGGTCAGTGAAAGTCAAGGAATTTACTTTAAAGACCTGGAAAAGTCATGGAAATTCCTCATTGATAGCAACTTTAGAATGGAAGGTCACGCTCCAGTATGCCATCACCCAGACTGTGAACACTTTCTTGTTCCTGATGGTGTTTCAGTGTATAGTTGTACACTATAAAAGAGTGTATGCAAGGTTCTGTTTGAACTAGTATAGCTTTAGGGGCGGTGAAAGCTGTATTATCTTTATTTCTTCAAGAAAATTGCAAAATAACTAAACTATTTGAAAAAATTACCAGTGAAATTTGTAATTTTAGTCATGGAAATTCATGGAAAAGTCAGGAAAATATTTGTACAGTTTTGTATTATGAACATCCTGTGTTATCAGTGACTTTGATGGCATCGTGCTAGTGTTTATACAGTATAGTTCTGTTAATCCGGGCTGTGTAGAACAGACTCTGTCTTTGTCATGAAAGTCCAGTTTAGATGGAATTTGCCTTAAAATGCTACAAGTTTTAAATGGTAAAACTATAATAATTTTTTTTTTCGTTAATCAAACTTTTTCTACAGCTTAACTTTAGTTTCGATACTACTGTATAAAGATTTTAACCTACAAACTGATGTAGGATAACAAAAAATCTGGGTGATTAAAATTCAAAATTTATTGATGTTACATTACACAAAAAACTACAGTAGATATCAAATCCTGTCCATATTAATATGTGTCCGAATGAGCAGGTCTGGATTAGTGGGATTCTACTGTATTTCACTTTAATCTCCAATTTTTTTTATATTAGTAGTATGGATTATGACATGTCATTTAAATAAACTTTAGTTAATCATGACTCACTAATTTACGGATTAAATTTTTTAAGAAGAGTATACAGTAGAAAGTACTCAAAGAGAAATTTTGGGTGCTAAATTCACCATGCAACAAATTTATAGCCCTGATACTTTCACATACACCTAATATTGTAATATTTTTTGTCATCTGCTCATGCATTATTATAACCAAATATAACATCAAACAATATTAACGTGATTTCAGATATTTTATAAAGATATAAGTTTCATAAATGTTTTTATGCTGGCTTAACTCTTAAACACAGATGTCACAGCTGAATCAACATACAAACAAAATTTGCAACACACGTGATACAAGAATTTTCATTCTCAAACACATTTTTGTGTGATTTTTTTTCACGCTTAGCAAAATTTAAAATGCTAGCATGAAGTATCATAATATAAAACTCAGAATGAATAAATTAACATACAAGTAAATAGTTTGCTTGGTACGTTATCTTATGTGATGTCATCAGACCCTGGCGTTAAGGGCCTTGCCTACTTTCATTCTGGTTTTGACATCACAATTTCCAGGAAAAAAAAAAACCAGTACAAAATGGGGTTTATTTTGTTAAATAGATTGACTTGTATCACAGCCTACCTAAAATAAACTACAGTTTTTTGCTTCTTTTGCTTTTATTATGGGAGCAAATGTAGCACTGTTGTGGTTCAACTAAAGTTTTTTAATAATAATTTTTTTTTTCAGAAAAAATTTTTATTTTTAATTTTAAGGTATTAATTTATGTATCTATGCACATAGCAATATTTTCACAGCTTATGTTCACTTAAAATATGTTGAAGTTTTTAAACTTCTGCCTTAAGAATTTTTACATTGTTTCTCCTACTATCCTTTTTGAGAATTAACTATTTATTTATTTTATTTTGCAGGCAAGAAGTTGTGTTTTTGCAAGAAACATTGTGACTTAAATTTACATAAATGGAAAGTACTTTTTGTTGTGGAAAAGCAGAGTTTCTTAGCAGGTAAATAATGCTGTTTTTTCCTTCTTTTTCCTCTTTTTAAGATCAGGCATGAATATCTCATAAATTTTTTAATATATATTTTTTTTATAATTTTCATGTGTTACGATAGCATAAATGAACTGTTCCTTCTGCATAAATTCACGTATTTGCACCTGAGTGAATTGTGCAGAAGATACTTGGCCATATTCATTAACCCTGTCTCTCACGTAATTCTATCCTCAACTTTAAGGATATTCTTCACAAACATGCTAATGCAAGTGTAGGCACCTGTATTGTCTGTGTTTATGTGTAATTCTTCAACTACTCATAGCTGCCTGTCTTAAGCTCTGTGAGCAATTGTTGTTTTATTAACTTAGCTCTTAAGTTCACATGTGGAATACTGCTTGATCAATTTAAATATAATCTTTTATAGATTTTAGTATCGGTAAAATGTAGGGCTGTTCCTTAACTTGCGAGCAGAAGCTGTGTACAACACACCAGCATGAATAGATGGTGTATATGTTACGTGATGCTGACTTTACCACTATATTACCTTCTGCATTGTACTAGGGAAAAAAGTGATGCCTTGAATTTATTCTTACTGAGACGCATACAGTATGCATCTCGTGTTTTCGTCATCCAAGTTGCTGCCAAGTTTTGTTTTTGTTAGTATTTCCATTTTTAAAAACTACTTGTTTGTACCTGAAGTTGGTGAAACACAGGTCGAATTCTTTTCAAAGTTGTCTGGCAGTTTTTTTTTGTAATTGAGTTCAAATTGTGCTCACATGGTCCTGTAAAAATTTAGTGTGTGTATGTTGTTCTTTCTTGACTCTCTAATCCATCAAACGTCCCATTATATGTGTGACAACAGAATTGTGAATTAAGTTCTAATATATGTATTTTTAATTATTTCATTTAATTTTAGTGCTAGCCAGTAGACAATGTCCAAAACTGGCAACATTTTTTAAAAGTACAATAAAAAATCAAACACAAAGAGAAAATATGTACAAAGACACATTATATGAAAAAAAAAAAAAAAAATATATATATATATATATAAAGTACAATAATATAATAAAATAAAATTGAATGATCCCAGAAATGTCACGTAACTAACTGTAATTATTGTAATAATGTTAGTAAAAGTAATGCTAACAAATGTAAATATTAAGATGAAATAATATATTTAGGCCAATGTTATAAAGATATAAACACTACTGTAATAAATCTCTAAGACAAAGTTTATTATGTTTTATGCAGTGATTACAAGATTTACAACAATCATTATTATGAATAATACACAGCATTAACAGTAGTATGACCTTGGAGATGGGAATATCTCGTTTCTATAGCAGTAAGATGAAACTTTCAGGGATGTATGTTCTCCTATCCTCAAAACAATCTTATTGGAAAAAAAAAACACTCAATGTCTTGCTTTTAGGAAGTGAATATTATGTAAATGTAACATCTCATAATAGTTAAATTTTGTATTATTAATATGAAGTATTTCAAAAATAGTCTTTGATCAATGTAATTTTTTCTAAACCCTTGGATTCTTGTTTCCATGATGGAGTTCCAAATTACAGATCCATATTCTAATTTTGATCTTGTAAGGCCGTAATAAAGACATAACTGAGAATCAGGTTATTGCAAATTAGTTATATTACTTGAGTAGGCCCAGTGAATGAGAAGATTTACAAATTAAGACTATAAATATGTTCATGAAAATAAAGTTTTTAATCTAGCAGTAGTCGAAGGTCACAAATTTCGGTAACACGTTTAATTTCTATATCATTCACTAAATAAGATTAAAGTGATGTTTTTCTTGTGAATGTGATGCAAAATATTTTTCCATGTTTTCATAACATTTTATTCATGTCACACCATTTTTTAATATAATTAAATGTCCATTTGCAGTTCTAAGAAATATATATTATTTGAAATTGATTTATACAGTTAAAGATCATCAGCGTATTAGAAGACTAAGAATGCAGTATAACATTTACAATATCATTAAAAAAAAATTAAAGAGAATAGGTGACACTGTTCCGTCTTGTGGAACACCAGAAATAACACAATATTTATTAGATAAAAAGCTGACAACTCTTTTACATTGATAAATCTTTGATATCTAATTTGAAAACCATATAATATAATTTTGATTAAGACTGAATTCTGAGATCTTTTGTCGAATCAATGTGTTAACATGCATCAAAGGCTCTTGTGAAATTGAAATTTATACGTTTAGATTATTATCTGTTTGTTACATCATTATTTATTAAATTGATTGTTTTTGCTGGTTTTTCTGCTTGTAAAAAAAATGTTGCATATTATATTTCAAGACTTGGTTATAATTAATAGCACTTCTAGTTATGGCTATCTTTTTTAACTTGAATTTTTCTATCGTTTCAAAAAAATATTCTTGTAAATTACGAATGTTTTCTTGAAAGTTAAGAAGAAATACACATTAAAAAAAAGCTACGTTAGGTATCAATAAAGTTAAACTAATTTATTATATTCTCAGCATGAGTGGTAAGTGTTGTGAAATTGTTTGCAGATATTTTTAGCTTGATAATTCATTTAAAAGTTATGTTGTAGCAAAAAAAAAAAATTCAACATGTTAGAATTTTTTTTTAAATTGAAGTAATAAATATGTTTCTACCTTTCAGCTATGTGCTAAGTGTACAATAATAATAAGTTTGCTTCTTTAAAGTGCAGGATTAAAGTGTGTGTTACATGCATGAAATGGAATTAGATAATTTTTATGCTTTGGTATGTGCTTCCAACTGCAACTTTTTCAGAACTCCAGTTGTCTGGGTGCAAGCCACTTATTTAGAAAGGATCACAATGTTTCACACGGTACACAGAACTGAGTTTTCAGGACAGTTTGTCAATAGGTATCTGTAACAAAAACAGAGGTAATTTTATTGTTAAAGTGTTTTGCATGTACCATAAAAATAATTTATCTGCTGCCTGAACTGAGTAGATGTGTGTAAAATCAAAATTAGTGTTCATTTATATGCCACTTAAATAATTATTGTTAGAATAATAGTTAATGTTGAAATTCAACATTAATGTACATACTTTGCAATATGTACCAAATTCTCTTAAGATACGTTTGAAGAATAAATGTTAGCTACCTCACACATTAAAATCATTATCTAGTATTTTTAACTTACTGAGGGTCAAAGTAAGAACATACGCTTTTTGGTAAACTATGGATTTCAAAATGGGTTAAAATTCTAGAAATGTGAAGTTTCATTTGAATTATGGAACAAAGTGAAATAAAATAGTTTGGCTGATACCGTATGAATATAATCAGATACATGTTGTCATTAGTTAATTTGCACAGAGCTGTGTAGGTGGCCAATTTTTTTTAAACTGTGGTCTCTTAAATTAAAAACAATATAACAGTATTGTGAACTTTATATATACTCAATATATTACTAGAGACAAGATTTTATGGTTTAATTTTCAGACCAATTTCATAAAAAAAAAAAAAAAAACACTGGTGTTATTGTGTTTTTTTTTTTTTTTTTTTAATTTCTATGTACTCTGTTTATGAAGCCTAATATTCAACAAATATGACACATTCTTAATCAGTGATGCTTAACTTACTTCATCAAAACAGTGTAATTTTGGCAGACAAAATAATAATTGTAATAAGCATGTCTAACTATCGCGAACAATAAAAATAAATCTGCAAGTATTTGTGCATTTAAAAAATGTACCAATGTCATAATGTAAAATTTTGTTACTTATAATGGTTGCAATATAAAATAAAGCAGAATTTATTCCAATTGATTTAGTACATACATTACAGTTCTAGCTCCATTATAAATAATTTATATTATTTGAATTTAATATATTAAAAGATTACGTTTTTGTAATCTGAGTCGTTTTGATTAAATATGCTGATTAATTATATTTTGTTACATTTTGATGTTACATGGTGTATAGACATGCTTTTCGGCTTTATCGCAATCCACCTTGTAATCTTGTCCCCATGTATTAAGTTATATGTGTGAGATTAGTGGTTAGATATCATATCAGTGTAGCAGTAAGCAGGGGTGCAACAACTAAATTTCCAAAAGGGGGGGGGGGGGCAATATACCTTTTTATAAAGAATCATCGATCACCCCTATTGAAGCGGGGGGGTCCGGGGATCCTCCCCCGGGAAAATTTGTATTTCAAGGTGGAAAATGGTGCTATTTAAGCATTTTTATTATCTAAAAATTGATTACACAGCACTTTCTTTGCCCCCATTTGCCCCCCACTTCAAGGTTTCAGAGGGGGGGCAAAATACCCTTGGCCCCCTCCCCCCTGTTGTTGCGCCCCCGGCAGTAAGCTTCCAACACTAAAGTAAGTACCGTAGCTGGTTTTAATTATCCAAAAATTAGTTAGTGACAAAGGTATATATGTATCATAGTTCATGCAAACTGGGAAAAAACTCAGGGGTTCTAAAAGGTGTCTTTGAAACCCCAAAAAACACAGGGAAATTTACAAAACTGCAATTGCCAAACTTGATTAGTGATATTTTAATATAAGTGTGCTTCTTTAGTGCCTTAAAACCAGTTTGCACTTTAATAACAAATTCACATGTAGTTGTAAGTCTGTTTGTTATTCACGAGGGCGTATCAGTATCACACATAATTAAAAATAATAAGCAATTAATGACACTGTGAAACAGAAATGAATGTATTACCAATTTATTCCTTTTCTGCATAACTTCCATGCATGTTGAGGTATTTTCCCAAGATTGGATCAGTTTGAAAATCCTGGTCTCATAGCACTGTGTAGAGCTGCGTGAAGAGCCACACTCACACGGTCCATTACTGCAGGAAATTCATGGATGTAACTTCTTCACGGGTGTAACGTCTTCAGATGGAAATCAGAGGGTGCTCGTTGCTCCTCCACAGTTGACGATGTAATCACTCACGCCATTTTATTGGTGGCTGACGAACGCTATTGGTACGAGGAATCTCGAGAGCTTGTATTGCTCCCAGTGAGTAACGCCCTATAGTTCCCTTTTTAGTAAATAATATCATTTTTACTAAATTATTTTCCTACTTAAAAATTGACTTGTGCGTTACTTATTGATACACCCTCGTATTTATTTATAATGTAAGAACAACAATAAGTATATGAACTGTGTATTGAATGATTTGAAGCATGATCGAATGCCGATAGTCATTCACCTGGTCACTATCAGTAATACATTGTTTCAAAATTCAATCAAATATAGTATTTTTGTATTGAAAACTGGCTTTGTTGGTCGCATTGTAGCATTTATGAAAATAACAGTGCAAACTGTGTATGGAGAAAAGATTTTATGTTAAGTGTGGTCAAAAGGTTTTTTGATACATATTTTTAGTGTAATATATTTCTGTTATCTTATAAAATTGATCGAGACAGAGGAAAAATGTTTGCTTGAACAGGGAAAACTCAGTGAAATCATTTACAGTAAGAGTATGGGACACCTGTATAAAGCACATGCATTTTATCGCCATGTACATAGGTGTCAATTTATAGGTAGTCAGGTGATCCGTATAACATAGACAAATGTATATGTTTCTGTGGAAAAATATATGCTGGTTATAAGTAAATTAACTTGAAGATCAGGTGATGCAACTCTGTTGTGCTAGGATTTAAATTTAAAAATTTGATATTTCAACAATGTTTAGTTTAGTTACATTTGGAATCACATTTGGAAGTTGCAAATTATAAGTGAAAGACATCAATGAAATGTTTCACGCACTGAATAATTTTATTGAGATTGTATTAAGTTTCTTTGTAATTCTATACAAAACATG
Source organism: Bacillus rossius redtenbacheri (assembly GCF_032445375.1). Lineage (NCBI taxonomy): Eukaryota > Metazoa > Arthropoda > Insecta > Phasmatodea > Bacillidae > Bacillus > Bacillus rossius. The sequence continues at coordinate 66,854,254 of NC_086333.1, read as the reverse complement.
GCACATAAAATGTAAAATTTTATGAAGTGTATATGTTGTAGATTTTTTTGGTTGTGTGTTTTAATAACAAATTTAAATCCTTAAATCTCTTCTAGTTTAAATAAGAATGTGCACAAATGTGAATATGGTTTATGTAATCATGAAATATCATTATTTCATGACTGCCATCTCCGTTTTGCCTTATGCCCTCACGTGTGCATTGATTGTTCATAAATGAACTTAACTGTTTCAACGCCAAAGAATAATGTTACTTCATAGGACATAACAGATACCAGCTAAAAACATTAAGCTTAAAGCTGACAAATGTTTGACCTTATTTGAGATATTTTTTCATAGATAAATATTTTTTCTTATTGTTTTCATCAGTGTTCTCGTGAAAAATAACAGTGGATTGTCAACAACTTGTATGGATTATTTACAGAGTCCTGCACACATTTACTTGATTATTGATTACTCTTTTGATTAAATATATATGATAGTAGATTTTCTTCCTTTAATGTAAGTCAGTTCGTGTGAAAGGATAAGTAATGTTTTGTAGGTATCAAGTAAAGTATATATAATGAATGTATCCAGGTTCAGACATTGACTTAAGGACATTAATTTTATTTATCTGTTGATTGAAAAAAAGTGATTTTGCTATGGAAAAAAAAAAGGTTTTTACTTTATTGGACAGTATACTTAAAAAAATTATTTTTGTAAATTAGTAAATACTGACTTTTCTTTAGGGATTTTTTTATTTACTGTTAATGTGAAATAAGTATGCAAATTCATTTGCTGTGTAATTTATTATTATTAGATTGAATAGCTTTTACTGAAGTTTACTATTTGTAGCTTGGAATGTTATACTCATAGTTCAGTGTTCTAGGTGTGGTTGCCTTTTGATTACTTTGTTTCTCTTGCAGAAGGCATGAGGCCTGCTGTTGTGAACCATCACCAAAGGCCCACCGTACAAAATTTTAAGCTTGTTGTTGACCCCAATCTGGTGGGAGGCTCGGCACCGTATTACAGTTTCGGAGCAGACGTGGAAGACAGTCTCGCGCGTCATGATCCCAGAGAGCCGGTGAGCATCGACCGCAAGGACGTGGATCTTCCTGTGCCCCAGTTCGAGGACGGTTCGACGAACCACATAAGTGTCATCAGCAGCCACAGAGGCCCTGCCATGGCGCAAGATTCCATCAACACTTTCCTCGACGACTATTACGAGGTGTTTCAGAAGAACATGAAGGAGCGAGTGTCTAAGTGTGAGCCTTCGAACCTCATATACGTTAATACCTGCGATGTCACGCAGCCGCCGCCGACATTTCGCGCGGAGCCCCCCGGCGGCATTCATTTCGACGGGCACGCGCTCCACAGGAGGACTAAGCACAGACAGTTTCCACCACGTTTCGATGGTGAATTTTTGGGGATAGGGGCAGGGGTTGATGGTAGCTGTACGTCTCCCACGCCTTCCTTCGATCCTCGAGTTCCTCCTCCGATGTTCCATCGTCCCAACTACTCGATAGTGGAGAAAATCAGACTGCCGCCTTTGCACATACCACCGCCGCCGATACCACTCCATCCTCCGTTACCACACACGCTGCAACCCCCGCTGCCCCCGTCACCTCCCCCTCAACCTCCTCCGTTGCCTCCGTCGGACAAGACGGAAGAAGGAGAGCTGTCTGTTGCGAGCAGGAGGAAGTCCCAGGACTCCAGGCACGGCTTGTTTTCCCCGCCCTCCACCAGCGGGAGAAGGAGCAAGCACGGCGAGAGTTCGTCCGGCCGCACGGGCGAGATAGAACCCTCCAAGCTCGACTTGGACTCCAGGATCAAGCTGCTGCTTAACGACGGGCCCCTGGGTCATCTTGTGCCCAAAAAGAAAACTCCCCCCAGCTCGAGGAAGCATTCCCACCAGAGGCCCTCGCCTCCGTCCTCGCACAACACGCCCTTGTTCGAGGAACATCCCGACGAGCCTCTTTCACCGCCCCCCTCGCCATTCCGCTCGAGGGCCATCTACCTGAAGTGGCACGGCTTGTGGCTGCAGAAGAACTTGAACACGAAGAAGAACTTCATGGACAGAGCATCGGAGCCCCACCCTGCGAAGGAGAAGACTCGGGTGATAAAAGCAGACAAATCTTCGATAGCGAAGAAGAGTTACGACATCAAGAGGAAACTGAAGCAGGTGCTGCAGCAGCAGAAGGCGGATGCTGCTCGGGGAGACGTGGTGCGAGATACGCCGGAGTCTCCTCAGAGGCTGCAGGACCCCGACTCCACGGTGGATATTGGGCTGGGAGACACGGCGGACGGTAGCGCGCAAGAGGCCATGGTTTGCGATAGCTCCGGGTCTCCGGCGGGCACGGATGGCTTGGCCGTTACCGTTCAGAATGTCGTCCGGAGTGTCGTCGGGGAGTTGACCAAAGACTTGAGACAAGAACTGAGCGATAAGCTCCTGGAATACATGTTTGGCAAAGCCATCGAAAACTGGGGAGAAATGAAGTCTCGGGGCTTGCCTACGTGAACTAAGTAAGTAGGAATCTTTTTTTTTAAGGCAGTTTAAGGTTGAATTTAGTTGTTATGTAAATATTGTTTAGAAATGTGGTTTTCTTTGTAAGGACCATTCTTGTACTGCACAGAAGGCAAGTTAAAAAATGAACAAGTTAGAGTACATACTTCAATAACAGCATGCATTGTCATGTTGCAACCAATCTTACTGAATAGTTTGAATTTTCATTACATTATTAGAAGCTTTGATTTTGTCTTCTTTTTTTTTCAATGTTATGGCAAGGAAATGGTTTGATTTTTAAACTTTATTTTGCAGCTGTAGTATGCGTCTAAATATTTCAGTTCTTGTAACTGATGTTCCAAGAAAAGTAGCAGAATGTTGATGGGTAAAAAGATTTCTTGTTAAGTGAAATGTTGACAAAAGTTGAAGAAAATGTTGAATGGTGTTGATTCTGTTTTGTTTTGAGATATGTTTGTTGAACAGGTAACAGCTGCTGATTGGCTGAAACTGAACATAGTTGTCAGCATTATTGTGTTATGTTGAGTGTTCTATGGTTAATATTGTAGCTTGTGATTCACAACATTGTATTGTTTTAGTGCCACTTTCAGATTTAATAAGTGCATACTTACGCAGTAATTGTTGGGTAAGTTAAAAATGAAAAACTTGTGTGATGCACATTATTTATTATGTACAAGGTAAGCTGTGTTGAATTTTTTTTCATTGTCTCAGTTTGATTTATTTTTCCATTTATTATTTTTATTAAGTTTTTGTGTTGCCAGTTCAGAATATTTGTGGTTGCTGTCTAGCTATTGATGAAGTTCACAATTAGCTCTTGTAATAGATACAGTATTTTTAAAACTCTGAAAGATTTATGTTAGGTTTCACATGTCATGTTGGTTTCTTGTATTTTCGTTTCATTGTTGTATTTGTCATTTTTGATTTTATCGTCGTTCCTTTGTATGTACTGCTGTATAAGCATTGGAAATTGCCTTTTGTTTTTAAATTTTGCTTCAGATATATTCTGCACATTAGCTTATATTTTCGGAAATTCTGGCAAATATCATATTCAAAATTTTTCCTGGCTAATGGTATGATCACATACTAGAACAGTGGTTTCCAAACTTTTTGAAGTCGAAGCACATTTAAAATCCTACAAATAATTGTAAGGGCACCATTTTCAAATTTCTAAGAAATATGTTATAATAATTGAGTCAGTATTACAGTAACAAAAATGTTAAGAAAGAAAAATGAAATATACCTTAAGTTCATACAGTCTTCTTTACAAACAGTGCTATACTGAACTAAATCACTATTCGGGAAAAACGTATAATGATGTGTTAACTATAAAGAGCGGTATATCTGTAGTGAAATGGTATAATATAGTAAGTATATTTAATTTTATATCTGGACACACATTTCTCTGGAATACTACAGGGTGCATCCGGATGGCTTTTAGAATGCACACTTTGAATACCACTGGCCTAGAAGTTCATTCCCTCTGATTTCACAGTTTGATATTACATAACAACTTTACTTTTGCAGTCCCATAGTAGAAATTTTTTTCTTTATAACTATCTGTAACTAGCCAGAAAAAATTAATGTTTGACATGGCAGGTGAAGTTGAACTTAAGGGCGTATTACTTTCAGTTCATTTCTTTGTATCTCCGCTTAGGAGAGTGTTGTGGACACAGTAAAAACAATCATTTTAATCTCCAAAAAAATTTTTTTTTGTGTTTTGTAATTTTTAAGTATCAGTGTTTAAATTTAAACTCTCAATTTTCTGGTTCTAGTAATGTATGACTCAGCAAAATTAAAGAATTAAACTGAAATAGTGATCGAAAGCTATTATGATAAATTTGAAGATACCATTTTAAGTCAAAATCTCTACATAGTTTCTACCTCCTGATTTAAATTGGATCTGGACAGGTGGTTTGTAGAAAATTAAATGGAGTGCAAAGGGTTTTAATATTAATAAAATCCACACTTATGTGAATTTCAGTTATGTTAGATTTTTCAATGTTCTACATATACTTTTAATTGTAACAAATATTTCCAAGTGAAAAAAAAATGGTCTTCCAAGAATTACGTTATACTTTAAATGTTGTAGTTTTTTTAGTTTATTGTATATTGTCAAAAATATTAAAACCATGACTTACAGAAAAGTGTGTAAAAAAATATATGCATGCTAGGATATTGTTGTTTAGTTAAATATAATATGACTGATACTGAGAATAAAAGTACCTACTTTTAATAAGATACAAAGGAATGATGTGAAATGTATGTAACGTCCTTACAGGCTTCTATTTTAAGCCTTTTTCTAAAGAAGCAAAATATATGGGCATGATTTGGGGAGTATGTATTGGTACGCGATGATACATGGCTTTTTTCAAGTTATATTTAAAGATTTGAGTTTAATCATTGTTTATTTGTTTATGCTTCTCACATTTAGATTGTTTTGTTTAGAGCTCTGTGCAAAGTGCATTGCCGTGTTTTACTGTGGTGTGTGTCGTAGAATTAAGGCAACCTGATGTCCCGGTGCACGTACAAGTGTTGCGACAACACTGCAGAAACTAACCTACATCTGTGTGTTGATACGAACAAAAAATCCCAGACAAAAAATGCCAAAATGGACTTGTTTGTTGTTGAGCCCAACATTGCAATTACTGAGGCATGCTTACAACATTGTGCATATTGCTAGGCAATATTGCTTCGACTCACATTAGCCTGTTTTGGAAAAGTAATTTGACCCCACACTGTCAGGTGTGTGTTTTGTCCCTGCCTCATGCTGTTTGTGAGACAATTGCAAACATTTTGTCTACTGTTCATACATATGTACATACTTAAAACTATATATGAACTTTCCGAATTTTTGAAACTACTTCCACTTCAGCTTAGCAAAGAGACATCTTGTATTTCTTGTGTTCTAAGCAATAGTTTATCACATAGGTAATTGTGAGACTGTCAGAAAATGCTTTTTTCCCCTAGTTTGTTTATTTGTTACCAATTGTGTTATTTATTTCCATAAATTTTTAGATGGTGCACAAAATTTGTTTACAGATTCTAATTGTATGCCAGTTTTAAATAGCCTACAGTTTTTGTAAGACATATAACGTACTTGCATTATAATAACGTCAAAGTATTGAAATTAATATAGAATGAATTTTAATTCCACTGTTACTTTGTTTTTATAGCTTTTTAAGGGTTTATGCATTTTAATCTTTGACATGGAATTTTTGTTTTGTTAAGTTATTTGACATAAGGTTGTTGTGGTAGTCCAGGTTTAATGGCAAGGATAAAGTCACTATCTGCACATCTTGTATCACAATGTTTTTTGGCATTCATTTGCTCCACAAATTAATTTTTAATAATATATAGCTATCAAAAGAAGTTTTGCTCTCAGCAAAAAAAATCTGTCTCATGCTGGTCATAGAGTTTTTGTTACCTTAACACATTTTACACTTTTTTTATTCAGTCAATATCTATCTGATTCCCATGATTACATCTTTTCATCTGATGGTTCCCATATTTTTCAGTAACATGATCTTAAGATATTTAACACTGCAACTTTATTTGAGCCATGAATAAACAATTTTGTGTCTGAAAAGATTCACATGATTTGGGTGACATATTCACACCTGATATTGTAAGGCTAAGCTACTTTACCATTTTCACTAGTATCAGGGTTACTTTTGATGATATATTAATTCAATTAACCCTTTGAAATCAAAATAGTAACCCTCCTGTATTTTTGACACCAATGGTTTTTAAGAAACTTAATGTACTCATATTTAAAAAAATTCTCCTTCGTAAACCTTGAAACAGCTGACAGATCTAACTCTGTGCAGTATACGTAAAATATGATACTTTGTAAAGTGAACTTGACGATATTATGCTGCCTCATTTGCCACTTTGGCATCACTATTTTTTGAGAAACACATTTATGTTTTAATAAAATATAAGTTTGCTCAGTGTTTTTCTTTGTGGAGATTGTAAGAACATCAACTACTATAAATAAAATATTTATTGTGCATGTTGAAAGTCAAATGTAGGCATTGAACAAACAATGAACATAATTTAGTTTTTGTTTGCACAAGTACCACTTAGTGATATTTTTATGATTTTCATAACCTTTTACTGGTGTTCAGTTATGCATAGTTGGAAATGAAACCGATTTTCATTTTGCTAAAGATGCAAGACTGTGATGTATTTTCTGGCTGATTGTGGTAGTGATAGCCCTTAGTAGCATTTGATTATCAATATTTAATGGCTGTGCCGGGTTTCCCAAAGACTGCAAATATGTAGTAACTAGAGTAGAAAAAGAATTGAGTTCTCCTTAAAAAAATTTCTTTAATTGTTTTAAATGTTTTCTTGGAAATATAGTTGGTATAGTGACTTTTTTTTACCTAGTAAATGTACCATCCCAATTTGTTTTTTGTGATAGTTATTTACCTTAGAGCCTAATGAGCCCAAGTGCCAAATATGGTGATTATTATTTTATGGCAGATTATGTCTCAAATTTGGTTTTCTATCAAACCACAACATTGAAACTACTCAAAAATTTTATCTATTAAATAGTTTAGTGAGAGTTTTAAGAGCATAGGTCCTAAGCTGTAGTTGAGATAGACGCACGTAAGTCTGATTACAATGTTATGTGCCTGTGGAAAAAAAAAATAATCATAATGGACAGATTTATGGAGGGTTATGAAAAAAACAATATCATTTACTCTTGTGTTTAATTGTCCAACTGATTGGGCTTGTTTGGTTCTGAGTTGTTAATTCTAGCAGGGTTTGTACGCCTCTTTAAATAATACTTAAAAACTCCTTAATAAAGACTGATAGCTTGCAAGTAATGGATGAATGCGGGTATGTTAATGTTCTTTTGTTTCCGACTTGGTGGAAAAAAATGCTTGCACATGCACAGTACTATTTTAGAATTTCGGGCCATACATAAAAAAAAATTAATTTGTTTTTCATAGTTTGTCTCTCATCTTCAAATAAAAATGTGTTTTATAGTCTTTCTTTGAACTTATAAAGTACATATAATTAGTAATCATAGTAAATAGTAGGGGTATAAAATTCAGATAGATACTACTTGAGTTAGATGTGTTCCAGGGATAATTCTGGACAATAAGGGTTTATCTAAGTAATTTTTTTTGCATTAACTATTTAACATTGTTATTTCCTTGAGGTACTTTTGCAATATTACAAATGGTTTTCTACCTCTGATAGTGATGAAGACAACGAAGTAAAGGGAGCCTTAAAAACCTCGTAATTTTTTATTGATCAAGAGGGTACAAACTTTCTTCACATTGCCATATTTTCAGCGAAGGAAATACATCATAGTTCCTCCTTGTTTCTCCATTATATACTTCACTTGTGATTTTATTATGTTGCTCCCTAACAAAATATGCAGGTTTTTCTCTGCCACGATCTGAATTTGCGTGGCTTTGTGACTTAAAACACATAGATGTTTCTGCCGAAATTGCAGTGGGCACATTCGGGGTGGCAGTTACCACAGCTACCAGCGACCACATGTAACTGCTGCCCTGGAGACAGTAACTACAGTGTCGACCAGTGTAATCATGAAAATCAACACACTTGGTGGACTGAAAGTTACTTTGGAACTTTTCCATCTAAGTTTTATTGTCAAAAGTCTGAAGTATAATAGAATGTCCCGTGTGACTTGCATTATCCTGCTTACTGGTCCTATGTAATGTACACATAATTATATGCATTGAATGAAAAAAGTGTGTGCCACTGTACATTGTGTACAAATAAATATTTCATGGTAAGTTATTGCAGTCATTCTGGTCTTTTATTTCTTTTCAAAACAAGTAAGTACATACAGTATTTTATATATTTTGTGTGTGATCTCAAACATGATAAAAAATTTGTTGTGAAGTTTATATTATCTGGATATTTCTGCACTCTTAGTTCATTATTTCCTGTTATAAAACTATTTAAGACAAATTTTTTTGCAACAATACCATGATGATTTTGTACCAGTTACAGTATTAATGACATAAATTAAATTTCCTTCTTTGTTGATTTAGTTTTTTTTTGTTTTTCCTGAAAATTATAAAAAAAATTTGGTGTGTGTGGTGACAATTTTTTTTTACAAAATAACTCTCTAATAACCTTTACTTATTGTCAGAATTTGAAATTGCATAGAGTACGTTTATCTAATCTTATTTACTTAATAATAATAAGATACTCATAGGCAATGTATTTAATGTTCTGTAAAATGGGGTAAATAGAAACAGTCAGTTAAAGAGAATCGTGAAAACCTAATTCTTCAATATAAATTACTCTTAATAATGTTGGCAAATAACTTTCCAAATAGAAAAATTTTCATTTAATGATTTTATTCATAAATAATTTTTGATCAGACTGTTTCTATTCACCCTGTTTTACGGTTGCTAAAAAAACAAACAAAATATTTTGCTTTAAAAATTTTTTTGATTGAAGTTTTGTCAAGCAAACATGCTGTATGGTGAAAGGGTTTTATCTGGGTGTCCAATGGTTCGGCTCATTCTGTAGTCCAGCGCCAATCCATCCGCTCAAGTTCAGATTCTTCCAGGTGTATTCCGGCTGTTGATTGGCCACCAGGTCATGTTGCCCACATTTTTAGTTCGCTCAGAGTTTATTGTGTCACAATATTTCTTGTGATTTTTTTCACACATGGAATTTTCCATTTCTCTGTCCCTTCCACACATACTGATAACATTCTGGGAATGTCTGTAAATTCACAGTTATCATGCACAAGGCACACCTATCTGTCTCTCACTCTACCACCGATGTACAAAAAAAAACTTATACTCATAACAGACAAAAAGAATTCTAACTCCCACATATAGGAGCTTTTCCCCAATGAAGGAAGAATTCAAACAAAAAATAGTTTAAAATATCAACTAGTGCAAAACATTGCCAACAACATTTTGCCAAAATGTTGATACTTACAACAGGTATTCAGCTGTCATTTTTAATACATACATTTTTATGATTAGTCAAAAGAGTAAGGGTCTACGCTGCTATAGAACTTTTTTCAACTTGTTTTAGATACCATTCAACTGTATGTTTTTTTAGTATTTACGTTAAACCTATATTAAGAGGGCCGCCTTGTCTGGGGAGTATTTGTCAAATAGTGCGATGCTTGTTGGTGATTCCAGCGAATTATCGCCTCTGAGTGCATAGTTCTGAACTGGCGTGCAGCCTTTGAGCTATAACCATTACATTATATGGCGGGGAATTTAAGATAAAGAATCTGAATCAAATGTTTCATACCTGAAAATTATTCTGAAAACGTGCGTTTTTGCCATTTTTACTTTTCTAAAAATACAGTTTTAAAACAAAGTATGAAAACAGAGCCACCCATATTCTTACATGCTTGTCATAAACGGACACCACTTACCATGAACAATTTTCAAATTGCATGGTTTTTTTTCTAAATCTCTGCACACAGCATTTGTGTCCAGGTTGGCGGGGACCTTAAAATTGGATCACTGCAGCAAAATTGTCATGGTATTGACGTGGTCCTGAAATTTCCATATTAAAGACCATTCACTGTATTTTTTTTTTAACATTATTCTTCGGGATTTACGATTATATGACCAGTACCTTCAATGCGACAACTAACAAAAGAACCTGCGCAGATACCAATGTCAAACTCCGAGAAGAGTATTTTATTTCTTGTCACACTATAATCTATTCCAGTGGTTCCCAAAAGGTGTTCCGTGGCAGGGTCAAGGGGTTCCGTGAGTCAGGATGAATGCCATATAGAGCAGGCAAAATTAATGTCAAATAACTTTCTTTGAAGGAGTTGGGGTTCCGCCAAAAGAAAAGTCTAACATAGGATTCCGTGGCCGAAAAAAAATTGGGAACTGCTGATTTATTCTATCATTTTTTATCCCATTTTCTCAGAGAATCCAGGTTTTATTTTGGATAGTGAAAATGCATGTTTTGATCGTGATTGGACATGAACCAACAATCGAGAAACTTTTCAGCAAAAATTATAAATAACATGACATACATACAGCCTGTTAGCTCCAAAATTAAGTCAGCAAACATTAGAACGGAATATGAGATTGAGACATTGCTCATTTGCCAAGAGAACCGTCAAAATCGTGTGTCACAGTCAGACGGATGTGGTTCGTTGTTGAGATGTTAACTTATTGCATTGCTTCATTTGTTCAATTTTTTAATGCAGTAAGTTTGATATTTCATTATTGGTGAGTTTTAATATGTTTAGTATATATTTATTAATTTATACTCACAACATTTTAACGGTTGTTATTAGAGATATTAATTACCCAGAAAAGTATTTTTTGATAAAATTATATGGTAGCTAATCAGGAAATTTTGTGCACAACCACTCAATTTTGCAAGTTATACTTTAACATTAAAAAACCGTTACAATTTATAAACTTTTTCATACAAGTCAAAGAAAATTAAACATACATTTGGTCTTTCTGTACAACATAATGGCCCGCTTAGCATTTGAGAGTTGCATGTACCAACTGATACGAACAAAAATAAAATTTGTTTTGGGGCCTGCCGAGCCAGGGGTGTATCTGTGTTAGTGAGGCAGGATGATAAGTGCGATGCCCGCTGATGCATGTAGTGTGGTAGCTCCTCTAAGCGCAAAGCTCTGAACTGGTACACAGTCTTTACGTCGTCCGTAGGACAACTATGAAATTTGAGCTGCAACGATAACATTGATTGGCGAGAAATAGAGATAAAAGTGCTTTCAAGAATCTTTACCGGTCATTTTATGTCTAAAAATACAGTTTAAAAAGAAACATGGAAACAACTACCCATCCACCCTTGGCACATTCAGAAATAATTTTTGTAAACAGACACCACTTCAATATCTTGAGCATTTTTCAAATTACGTGGTTTCTTCTGAAGCACTGTACACGTGTGCAAAGGAAGGCGGGGTCTTTAAACGTTACCTCCCAATCTATAAAAAATAAATGATTTAATGTTCATCAAGCTGTTTTTAAATTATGTACATCTGTCTTGGTGATGGAAAAAAAATGGAAAATTCTCCTACTCACATCTCTAGTTAAGGTACAATTTGTAAACAAATGCGCGCCTGTGTTAACATCTGATTTTGACGATTCCGAGGGCAAATTGCGACACAATGTTAGCAACGTGCGCAGAAAAAAAAAAAAAAAAAAAAGACATGTTTTTGTGGTATTGTTAGTCCATGGTGGCTGAAGCATCAGTGCTGAGCAGGAGAGGTATGACTACTGGTGGCACTTGAAAGGGAAGAGAATTTCTTGCCCGGAATAACAGGAGCTTGCAACGATTCTGATCAGGAGGGAAGTGACAGTCATCGCTGTGAGTTCTCAGTTAAGAGAAAAAAAAATAAACCTTACAACATCTGAACTGTGGAAATGAATTCTAAACTGTTCTAAAATGGAAGGAAAATATACCTATGCTATTTTTTAAGTAAAGCGGAAACACTGAGTAACAAAAGTCTGAAATTCACAGTAAAAATGTCTGAACTTGAAAATTTAAGTTACTTTTCTTTATAAATATTAAATATTTGTAATATATATTCTACATTATTTTTAATAGGTATCAAAACTTATTTCACATATCTCTTAGTGAACAGACTTTTAATAACCATGATACATAGCAGAAATTCCTTGTTAAAAATCATAAAACAGATTATCAGTAGACTTAAAAATGTAGAATTTATTGATTACATACTTCAACTTCCAATGAAATGTTTATTGTTATGTGGTTGTGGCCACATTTTGTGTTTTTGGTGATCCAAATGAGTGCTCAATTTTTGTTTGGGAATCATACATACAGACCTCAAGAAAATGAAACTATCATGGTTGTAATTCCTTTACATGTATGTAATTGATCTATGTAATTGACTACTGCTAACAGTACTACAGTAAAAAATATAGTCATGAATGAAAAATAATGTAATTATCATTTTAAAAATTCATAAGCTTAAGTGTTGATATAAATGTGTCAGTCTTAGCAAACATGAGTTAAGCTGTAGGAAAAAAGTATAATCTTTAATTTTCTATTTTTTTATTTTAGTTAGCAGAGAGAATAAACTTAAAATGTAAGTAAACTGAAAGCAAACTAAAAAGGTTTTCTGGAATTTCACAACAGTTCTTACTTTCATAATGTTCCAGCTATTTATCATAAGCCAGCACTGCCAAGGTTACTAAATAATTTATAAATGGTATCCCATATTCATAGCAATATTCTGATAATATAATTTGATTTGCACCATCGCAAACTCTGCACTCTTATGTTACTGCACTAAGAATATATTTTTGCACGATATTCAAAGAACTTTTTAGTTTATTTTATGTTCTTTCAACAAATTAAATGTAATGAAATTTTTTAACAGCCAAAAAAAATTCAGAGTATTTGCAGTTAACAGTCTCAAGATCAATGTGTTGGAGAAAAACAATTGCTACAACAAGCAAAAAGTTAGGAGTGGAACAGAGCCTACTTAAATGGAGATTAGGCCCTGCCATCTTGCAATTTTAAGTATTCTGATACTGCTTGCAATAAATCTTCCATGCTTAATTTTTTTGGTTCGACATGGCATAGGAGTTAATTTTGGCTACTTGTTGAAGTCAACACTTGTAAACTGGTGTGGTTGTTAAAATAGTTGTAGTCGCCCGCATTAAATAATAATTTATTTCCTCGCAGTACTTGCAGACTAGTCTGTTAGTAAGTATGTGGTTGCAACAAGGTATGGAAGTTCTAGGAGATATAATTTATGCCTTGACATGTCAAAAATTGGGATAAATAGTTCAAAATTAGAATTACAGCAAAAAAATTGGAAAAATCCAAGAAGTCGGGGTCTAATGCATGCGCTGATGGCGTGAAAAGCAAAATTGTTTGAATTCATCACTACTATTTCACTTCTTACATTCTAAAAAATTTTAACAATAGATCTGTTTCTTACATTTTGCTGCCAGCCTCAATTGCAGCTAGCTAGTCAGCTTGTATGTAAAGATCTAACATAGTTATGGCCAGTATTTTTTTTCTTCCAGATATTGATTTTAAAAGTGGTAGTGTAATCTGGAATGGACTTCCGGAACAAGTATGCCACAAGATCGAAAAAATCACTTGCAATCAGCAAGAAAGTTTATCTTATTTTATTTAACCCTTTAATAAGTACTTAAATAATTTTTTATATTTATATCCATATCCATAGACAGTTGAGGAGATATTATTTAATTCACTAACACTGGAAGGGAAGTTAATATCCAAGTGGAAAATCATAAACATTAAGTGTTATTAAATTTATTGCAGTGACCTTTGCACCATTAAAAGAGGTTTGTAACGGAATGAGTTCGGTAATAATTTGTACTTATTTATTAAAGTTTTTGGCTTCAGCTGTACTTGCATTTTGTAGAATTAAGTGTTTAACAAGCCGGTACTTTTTCAGATTTTTGTATCATGTATAAATTTTTTATAACATTTATACTATATAAATTTTTACATCTGCTGAGGTATGACTGTAGAGACCCAGGATGTCCACGGTTCATTTTGACAAGCTCAGCTCTGAACACTTGTATGTTTTGGCACAGTCTTTATTTTATCCTCAGTTGTTCCGACATTCCAGTAGCAAATCAACAGCAACTGGGCAGTCAATCACAGTCAAGTTGTTCAAGACAAGAACGTCTTCTATCAAGAATAGCAGCCAATGAACAAGTGACTAAGACTCGACAGCCTGCGAATTTTCATAGACTCAAGATACAACAAAGAAAATTTATCAGTAAATTGATCTTGATATCATGTTTCATTTACATGAACTAGAGAAATTATAATTTTTGTTAATATTTTTCCGACTATATTAGACATTGGACTTCCAGTAAACCGTCAGGGCCTTCCTTTTGTGTGGGCATGTATCCTCTGTGAAATAACATTCACATAGACATCTGGCTTGGAACTTGAAACTTACAAAGTGTCGATTTCGACTTGGAACTTTGAAAAACATTTTCAAGAATTCTGAAAATCGCCTTCAATAATCCTGAAAAACTCCAGTAATCTTGAAATTCTCCAGTAAACATAGCTGGACTAAGAATTTTGACCAGTAAAATATTGGGTGGAGATGTAAAATGTGCAAAATGTCACAAGTTCGTGAAGAGCATTGCCAAACTAGCGTTCTAACAGTTTCTTTCGAAGGACATTATATAGCTTTTGATGGATTTTCGCCAAATAATTCATTGGGCTTTTAAATGAAGACCAGAGGTTCAATATTCAGGACACAGTTGTGCATGACGATATGAAACAATGATTAGGTATTATGATTTCAAGAAGTGGGAGTCATAGTACGTACAGATTTACCACAGAAGACTGTGTCAGTATGTATCATCTTTGGAAATGAAACTATCCCTTCTCAAATAGTATCACTGAGACCTGTGAATTGATTTCTTCACGTATTTGAAGAAGGAAAATGTTCAGATGAACGATACTATTACGAGTGGCTTCTGCTGCAAGATGTTGTCTGTCTCGCCTCTTACGGCCATCTATCTTCCAGCTTGGCGCTTAACATTGACGAAAAATTGCATCAGAAGGTTTCTGCATTGCAGCAAAGCCATTAGAGTAAGTGCGTGAACTCCTACAAGATCTTCATAGTTAACAATCTTTGGCAACGTGGTATTCCTACATTTATTTGTAGCTTTATGTACAGAAATGTTCAAGTGTGAGCAAGCCATTCATTAGACTTTTTTTTCCCCCACTTTTATAAAATATCCTCTGCTTGAAGAATACTGTCATTACCTTAAAGCGTCCCAGTGACAGCGTATTAAATGCCAGCAAGGTATCTTATTCCTTTGGAGCAAGCATTAAGAATGATGTAAAAAAAATAGACACTGAGCTGTGTAATTAACTGACAATCAGAAAAACTCAGTATAAGACCAGTATCTGATAGTGACATAATAAGTGGTTACCTGTTATAGAATCATTTTACCAGTGGACTTATGTCGCTGTAGCTATCTTTTGAAAGAGAAAACCAATGTAATCTAAATTGCATGACTGCTCATTACATTTTGTACATTATTTATACTTCGAAACCAAAATCACTGTGTAATTTTGTTGTTTTTTTTCATTATGTACCAATTTGTGTTCTTATTACAACTATGTGCCAAAGTGATAAGTTTCTGAGAATATCCTTAATTGATGCATGTTTTACAATGCATGCGCATGCTGTCTCTAAAATTTGTTCACGATGATCAATGAAGCCTTGTAATTGGTTTACTGGTTCAGTTTACCTTAATTTTATAACATAGTAATATTATGGCATTTAACGAATATCTTGCTATGGGACATTGAAATATACTTATATATTGCGACTTTCTCAGACATCGTGAATTAGATTTTTGAGACTACATTAAAGCATGTTTAATTTTACAATGGTACTACATATTTGTTCATAACGAAGACCTATTGTTATGTATTTTAATTTATCCATGTTAAAATACAATCTTTACTATCTTCATTATGAGATCAATCAACCTTTCGAATCATACTTTGAATCTATTGCTATTCTCTATCACTGACTTGTTACCTGGGGCACAATTTGCTCTTGGTCTTTTGAATGCTCTGCCCATTGCAATTCCATTTTGGTTTTCAAAATAAACTTTATATTTCTGCATTAATAATTATATATTTTAATTTAAGTTGCATGTTTTGGTTCATTCACTGTAGATTCACGTGTTTTATTTTAACCCTATAATAAATCACCCTTGTGTATCTTGTGGTTTCCTAAGTAGCTCATATAATGCAAAGCTTTTCTGTTTTTAGAGAAATTAAGGTATGCAGGCCACAAAGTTATCAGACACGCAACTTGTGTAAAACCTGTAATGTAAATTCCTCATTGGTATGCATATGCAAGCTTGGATCCTTTGTATGAAGTTCATGTGGGTAATTTCACATTGATTTTGTGAGAAATGCATGCTATTGTCATTGAATAGAAACATTCATTTTGATTGTTTCTCCAGCAAATTGTAAGGTGTTATGACACCCATTGGATGGATTCGTCGAGTTTAGACGAGATTGTGTAGCATTCCTGCAATTTCCGAATATTAGGTTTTCCTAGTATGTAACTGCAAGGTGATAAGGCTCACCACCATCTTATACTATCTATCCTTCATGATGGCAAATGCAAGCGGAACTTAAGAAATGTTTTATTGTAGCCCTGAAATGATATTAAAATACAGTTGATCATATATCATCAAAATTTAAAATTTGCAAAATGCTTAACTTCAGTCTTCAGCAAATTGTGAAGATATTGAGCATGCATTTTAAAAATATTAATGATACACCTCCAATCAGTTTAATGACTAGACAAATTGATTTTCTAAAGAATATGCCAAAAAAATTGTTATAGGGTGTAGTTTAATAAATATTTTAATATTAAACAGTTATTAAAATATTTATCTTTTTTCATTTACACAGCTTACACATTTGATAAATTTTGTAATTGTTTTGGATTGGGTAGTTTTCTTTTTTTAATTTTCTAGTCTTAAGTTTTTTTAGTATTCTAACAGTATTCATAGCAAATAGTCCTTTTTTCCAATAATTTATTAGAGTGTAAAATAATTTGGTAATATAATTGTTAGTGCCTTATGGATTTGTAATTTAATGAAATGCACACCATATTATGTTATGTAAAATTGTCACCAAGTTGTCAGTTATATTAATTTTTTTTAAAAGTATATTACTATCCATTTGATGTCTGTTCTGAATTTGGTATGTCATTGCTATGAGCTGTATTTACATTTAGTAGTGTACTTATATGATATGAATGAAAAGAAATAAAAACTTTTCAAAGATTTAAAAGGAAATTTTTGTCACCTACATTTCCATTTAGTTAGGTGATTTTTTTTCCCCATAAGTGTAAACATGAATCACACGTGACTGCAACACCACTTAGAATTTAATTTTAGAAAAGTTTTGCAAGCTCTAGAGGAAGTAGGTGATTCAAAATACAGAAGAATACAGATGAGAAAAATATAATAGGGTAAAATTGAAAAATACTGGTACCTGAGCATGAAGATAGTTTAAGTAAAGAAAATTGTGTGCAACTTCAAAAGCAATATTATTTTACAAGATTAACTATTGCACCTAAAAAAAATCTTATGAAGATCAGCTGTACAGTAGGATTGATGCAGATATAAATAAAATCAAATGGAAGTATGAGCATCTTCAATAGCAATGATACTTTTAGAAAAAGCTATGTTGTAGCTAAAAGTAGCTTTTAAAGCTTATATGTTGGATGACAATTATAATAAAAGTTCAATTTGGTCATATTGATGTGGAAATAAGAAAGAAATCTTCTTTTATCTTCAACTGAACATGGAAAAAGTTTCTAGGCTTTTTCATTATATTATAAAAATGTATAAAAGAACTCTTTCAATCACCACTGAACCTGACATTTGTACACTTTATGTTGTGCTTTGAGGTAAATTTATTACAACAGTAATGCCACACAGTGAGGTTAGAACTTGGATAAAGTAAATGTCCATGTTGATTGATGAAGTTGGTGCAAAAACTGGAATGTGAAAAGAGAATCTGGATTGTTAAAGGTGGCATAATGGTGGCTCTCAAGAAATTAGAACGTCTACTGTAGATCTGTAGGTATGCATACTTTTCATTGTGTACGCAGAGTGAATACATATACTTTGAATACTTTTATCATAGATATGGCGTGAAAAGGGTGTACAACAAACTAATGACATAACAGTAAAACAAGAGGTTTTTGAAAGGCTGCTTTTCAGCAGTTCTTGTGGAAATGTTAAATGTTGTATTCCAAATTGTTCAATAAAGTTTAATTTTTCTGCCTTATTTTTACACACATTTTACTACCAGACAGGTGGCACCATTTGTGGACTTCTCACACATACATGCTCTATTTACAAACCAGTTATTAGTCCAAGCTAACTCAGCCAAAACTGTTTGCTCAGGAATTATATGACACATGTGTCATGTGAAACCACAGTAGCAACACTTCTAACTTCTATATTAACTGCACCAACTTCAGCATCAAGTGTGCTGTGAAAGTGGAAAAAAGGGGACTGCCCTAGCTGTTCATTTTGGCGCAACCGTGGCATAGTGGTCCTTTTTGCAACTTGACTTCATAGTGCTTGTGCAGCAAGCATACTTGTGTGTAACTGTAACAGAAGATAAGTTACACATCCAGATGGAACATTTTATGAATACCCTTTGACTACTAATTATATCTTTGGCTGCAAGAAGAGGAACATTAATAGAATGCTTGATCAAAAATATAAATATGAAAAGATTAAAAAACTAGACACACTTGCTTGTGTTTTATTAATAGGATAACATAAATGAAAACTACCCTGGAGCTAGCAAGAGAGTTAAGCACTGAAAAATGACTTGACAGGTGAAACGATGTAGCCAAAATTACTACGTATCTACACACAGCTGTGATTAATTATGGCTACAGGCTAAGTAAATTCTGGTTTTCCTGTTTTAACTTAAAATTAGATGCTGTTGAAGGAATTGTCCACATGCATGCAACGCCCGGATTGGCTGGTTATGCAAACTGTTTGAAAGAAGACTAGGCATCCTTAGTCATTATCCATAAAGGTAATGTGTGATGTTAGCATGATTATCACACTAAAAATTTTGTTATGTTTTCACTTGGGAATAGCATCAAGCAAATGGCTGCAATGAAATTGCGAAATAATGAGAGAAAATTATTTAAGCAAGAGTCACTCTTTACTTTAATGTGGTTTCCACACAACTTTTTCATGCTACCTAATTTTTTAATAATTGCAATATTTTTTTTAAAACGTAAGGACATTGTGTGTCAATTCAAATTTCCCTCAAGTAAATAAATAGGCCATTAAATAAGGTCTTCCGCTTAACCAAACTGTTGATGTACATGTTACTGACACCAGCAATATGGTTTAGAAGAACTGAATTTTATATTGCCAACCCTACAACCCTTTAACCCTTTTTTTCTTTTTAGATAACACAATCACAGTAAACTGTAATAGTTTATTTTGATTTAAATTTAATACTTTTACCTCTTTGCAACTAATTTTTTACTAAGATTTTCAGTTAATGTAACAAACTATCAAATTATTTTCAGACACAGTTCGTAAGCTATTGTAAGGTGAAATCTTTTAAACAATAAAAAAAAAAAACTTTTGTATTTATATTTTACATTTCCCATTGTTAGTGTTAAAAAAAAACTTTTTCCTGTCCAGTATCCACAGGTTGAAATAGTAACTTTTATAAAGGTGGTGATGTCCATTTGTGTATGTTAAACCTAGGTAACATGAAATGTTTGGAATTTATCTTCCTTCCTTTGAAGCGGTTGTACGTGACACCACCAAACCAAGAAATACGTCACTGAGAATTAGGTGTAAATCGCACCAACTTTGAGTGAGAAAAACTTTGTGATGGCCAGTCACTGGCTGCGATACGTTGTTTGCGTCAAAAGTGCAGTTCCGTTCCCACTCTTGATCTTACCTCTCTCCTGTAACCAACCCTGCTTACTGCATCACATCGAATACCTCGACCAACTCATTATGGTGAACAGACTTGTATTTAGTTCATTCAGAGACTGCAGAACAGGTTTTAAGAGGAAGTTGGAAGAGGGAGTGGTCTACCACCTTCGTGAAAATATAAAAATGATGGAAGAGGTGAATATTATACCCCGTACACACAAAATACCACTCGGCCTGTTCGCCAGATGGGACACATCTGCTCCTAGTGCATTCAATATCAATATGCTTCAAAATAAAGAACGACCTTCTTTCTAAGTACATCATTGTTGCACTTAAAAGGTATTTCCCCAAAACTCTGATAAGCGATTGATGGACAAATTCCTTTCTTATATTTTTTCCCCAAGGACTGCCTCCCCTCCCTCCCATACCCTCCTGAAGACAAGGGCCTCAGCTACTGTGAGACTGGGATGCAGTGAAGATAACTGCAGTTCCTCGTTTACTTGCCTGCGATCGACAAACTTTTGGTCCTTCTAATTAAAACATTGATGCCATTTACCCCTAATGTGCACTTTTCATCGTTCTGTCAGCTCTGTGTTACGTATAACCATTTTAAAGTAAGATAATTTCAATTTTTGGTTGTAGCTTTTATGAAACCTGACCTACACTCTTTCCAATCCATATGGAATATGAATTTCAAATCTACAGTTTTAGAGCCTACAAAAATAAAGCCAAGAAATCATAAAGAACATCATTTTACAACTCCTTTAGGGATGGAACTATGCAAAAGTATTTGCCACATGCTTATTTATTTTTATATAAGAAATGCATAATAAAATTGATTAGCCCTAGTAAAATAGTTTTTATGTGAATACTTGCTTTAGTAATCAAAATTTCCTTTTTTTCTCTCTTTTTTATTAGGGTTAGAATTTCATAATTGTTTGGATCCTAGTTTTTAAGTTGGTGCAAGTATTAACAAATGATAAGTCTTTAGTTCTCAGATGTACTCCATAGTGAAATTTTAATTTTTTTTTTTAGCAAAAATATACTTTTAAAAATCTTAATTTCATTATTTTAATAGTTAGGCAGAACCTAATTTGTTAAAAACTTTATTGTGCAGTTTTGAAGTATGTCACATGGTAGACAAAAATAATAAATCAGTTATGAAAATAATAAATTTAGTTGTCTTCATTTCAAGAAGTTATAACAACATTTAGGTAGGTTATGTCATGAAACAATTTTTTTTTGCAATGGAAAATAACAAACTAGTTAGTTTACTAGAGAGCAGATGGTTTCGAAGTAAACTCCATTTGTTACTCTTAAGAACTATCTAGGAAAAGATTATTTTGTTCCATACGTAATTGTACACATCTTTTACCATGGATGGCTACCAAGTCTTGTATACTGTGATTTCAAATCCCAGGAGTCAGTACCTTCATTGTATAAACGTGGTCCTTTTATGAGCACCATGAATAAATTAACTGATGCATATAGAGTAGACCAGGGGATTGGCCTGTCTCGCCCAATCCATTAATCTACATTTTATTGAGTTTGCACTTGCGAGCCTGGATGCCGTTACGTCAACTTGCAGGAAGGATACTTGTTATATATTTCCCAGCTGGCAGGCCTTAAAAGTTGGATTGTCTAGGTGATTGGTAGCATGCACAGTTGTTTCTCGAAAGGAAAAAAAAAAAAGCCCAATATTCTTGGAGAGAGCATCCCAGCTGATTATCTTAGGACTGTCTAATTGTGCTTCACCAGGCACGTAGCTTTGGGCAAGGGGGGAGGGGAAGTCTGTGGAGTCCAGACCCTTCCTTTCCAAGATTAAAATATTAAAAAAAAAAGCAATAAGAAAATTATAGCATATTAGCTACTTGTAGATTATTTTATAAGGTTTATTGTATTACTTAGTGGGCTACAATAATGTATTTCCTCCCCATTATAGCCCGACATGCCTCGTACACAGAACCAACAGTAATTATGTTTCCAAGTACATATTTAATGTCAGTTTGCACACATTTTACTGTTAGTGCGTATTTCATACATTGACATGTGTTTTTTCATGTATTTAATAGCTTAAGTATATTTGTTTAATAACTTGTTTTAAAGAAATCATAAAATTTTCTTAAGAACAAAGCATTAAAACCAAATAAAAAACCAAAATATGAAATGTTTAGTTTCTTTAAAGCAAAATCATTACTTAAATTTGTAGTTCAAAAGGTTAAGAGTTCTAAAAGTTTGCTATTCCGTGAGATTTTGTTTAAGTGTGACAGTAAATTTTCTTTTGAAATTCAGTTATAAAGAATAATTATTTAAAAAAATGATATAATGGTTGTACTAGATCCCCTCCACAAAATCCTGGCTACGATCTTGGCTCCATAATAACATGTTTTTTTTTCTTATTCCCATATGCGACTCAGTGTCAACCACCATGCTTAATGGAGTTTTGTCGTTTGGTGTGCACTATTTGCAATTTGTAGGCATACTGTTTCCATCTTTCACAGAACAATTGATGCGAGCAACGAATAGGACCCGTTTGTAAGTTGTCTGATTCTTGGTACTCATATTGGTATGTGTTTTCTGATTGCAAAAGCCTGTTTCACGATATCACGCATTTTAACTATGTTATGACTTTTTTAAAGGGGGGAAATAATTTGTGGATACGCGTTCTTTGCAAGTTGGATGTTTTGTGCCCACGATGCTGTGCATTGTCAGGTGGTGTTTTAAAGAAATAAACATGGATGTCAGGTTGTTATAAAAGTGCAATGCATGAAGGAGACAGCTCAGCACTTTAGAATTGAACCATAACACTTGCTTGGTAGATAGACTCGCTTGAATGAACAGTTGGGAGACGACTGCGAAAAATGGAACTGGGAACCTTCAATGAAGTCTATGATGAGAACATGCTAGACTTGGTGTGCTGTGTTATGACGAGATCTCGCTGCAGGTGTGTCGTAACAGCTGACAGAACAATATAAAAATTATTGACCAATCAAATTGATGGGTCCAAATTTCGTACAGAGGTCTCAGATATCAAAATAGATAGTTCACTAATATTTATAATTTCAGAATTTGAGTTTTTTTCTTTAATAGCCAAAAGCTTTCACTGATCTCCAAAACTTAGACCACTAAATATAGATGACATAGTCTTTTAGATAACAGGGACCGACAACACCTTTACTCGTTCACTTTATTACTGGGCGATCACAGTCGACTTTGAAGACAGCTCTCTCACTGAGATTTGAGCATGTGGCAATTGAAATACATTATAAAATAAAAAAAGAACATTCTGGGTTGTGTTGTACTTCCAGCTACTTGTAGAAAATCAAGTACAGTTTTCCTTGGACTGAACTACCAGAGAATGAATACGATTCAGTGCCACAGACCTTGTTGCTGTCAACAAGTTGAAGACTGCTTGAATACGTACGGCCTGATGAACACTTGCAGAAAATTTGCAGAAAACAGCACGTGGTCACAAAAAGCAATCCAAAAACTTAACACTGAAATTTAAAGGGTTATGACTGTCTCTAGAATACTTCGTGCACAAAAAATGTGCAACTACACACTGTGCACACACAAAAACAGCAGACACAAATCACGCTCAAACAAAAAACTAGGTAGGCAACTTAACATCCATGGCCCATGTAAGGGAAACTAGATGATGTAAGGTGGGTAATTCCCACACAGTTGTAATTGAGTAGGGAATAATCAACCTATTACATAACATGGCAGTCTGCAAATTAAACATGGATTCATTCGTCAGACCCCTTAAAAAGCTTAGGCACGATGGTGATATTGTCAGTAATTGGCTGCAGGATAAGAAGAAATTCAAGTACTACCATGAAGCAGTAGGTGGAGAGGGTTTGCCGTCATCCCGAAAAATAGCAGTGTTGATAATGACATAATGAGTCATGATTCGGAGGACATTAAATAAAAATTTTTAATTTTGTTGCGGAAGAACAGCGAGAACTAGAAACAGTGCTGAGCAAATTTTATGCTTATTTTTTGCCCCGACGTAATATTACGTACGAGAGGCATTTCTTCTTTACATGCACACAACAGGGAGGCCAGAATTGAAGAAGAAATCAGAATACTGTAAGTTTGGCACACTGCGAGATGACCTTATAGAAGATTGCATTGTATGTGGTATAGCAGACAGTGCACTACGTCAGCGCTTACTAAAAGACCACGACTTAATATTAGTTCAGGCAACTGACTTGCAGAACAGCAGAAATCGCAGAAAAAACGTTTGGAAACATTTCAAAACAAAGCAGCGGCAGTGCAAGAGATAACCAACAAAAGTCTTCGTCCAGTGACAACCCAGCAGTGTGCGCAGGAGGACTCGGTCTGCAAACATGGAAACAAGGAGCAGTGGCGGTTTCAGTGTTATCAATACGGAAGAAAACACGAATGTCGGGCGTGTCCAGCACATGCTACAAGACTTGCAATGGCACTAACCACTTTGCCAAGATGTGTCGCTCTAAGAAGAAGACAATTAGAGAAGTGCGTGACATGTCCTCGAGTTCATCTTCCTCATCTGAAGACGTGATTGTTGCTGAAGTTAAGTGTGTTGAATGTGTTGATTCTGCCGAAACTCCAGCATGTAGTGAACAGGAAAAATTGTATGCTTATGTGGTCCCTGGTAATGTGAATAAGTCAGAATGGACAACCAAGGTTAAGGTAATGAATAATCAATTTGTTAAATTCAAGTTGGATACTGGAGCCCAGACTAACCTAATATGACGAAACATGTTTGAGAGGCTTAGAATCAGTCAAAAACAACTGTTGAGTTCAAATGTGTGGCTAGTTAACTATTTGGGGGAGAACATACCTTTTCTTGGCAAATGCTATCTGAAATGCTCATACAGTGGCAGAGTAAGGGGTACTAGAATTTCATGTAGTGGAGAAAGACAAGTCTTTGCCCATTGGGTCTTTCAGCTTGTTATGCTAGATCTGACAAGGAAATTAGATTAAGTTGCAGGTAAAGGATTGGATCCCAATCTTTCTGAGATAATCAGCTAGTACCCTAATTGTTTTACAGGAATAGGTAAGGTGCCTGACATTTATAAAATGTAACTGATGAAGGATGAAAAACTTGTTATTCATGCCCCTCGCGAGGTTCGGGCTATTCTCAGGGACCCTCTAAAGAAAGAGATAGGTTGGTCAAAGAAAAAAAAATTATTGTCAAAGTTACAAACCCCACTGAATGGGTTAATTCCCTTGTGATTGTACACAAGCATGATGATAGTATACAAATTTGTTTAGATCCTCAGGATTTCAATGAAGCGCTGATGAGAGAGCACTATCCTTTGCCGACACTGGAGCAAATCACTTCGCAGATGGCAGGTGCAAAGCATTTTAGTGTTCTGGATGCTTCACAGGGGTTATGGCAAATCAAATTGAATGAATACAGCCAGATTATTGCATGTTCAATAGTCCATGGGTAAGGTACAAATTTTTGTGTTTGCCATATGGTATGTGTTCTGTTTGAAGGGTTGCCAGGGGTGCAAACCTATGTTGATATCTGTTGGGACAGTTCCAAGAAGAGCACGATCAGAGATTGGTGGCAGTATTGAAGCGAGTTCAAGAAAGTTGTGTTAGATTTAATAAAAAGAAATGCAAAATACGTGTTAAGCAAGTTCACTACATGGGACATATTTTCACTGAAACTGGAATGAAACCTGATGGTGGCAAAATAATTTCTATACAAACCATGGATATTCCTTCTAACAAAAAGGAGGAAGTAAGGTTTTTGGGTGTTGTAACGTATTTGTCAAAGTTTATTCAAATCTGTCGCAGGTTACTGCTTCTCTATGGATATTATTGAAGAAAAATGTAGACTGGCACTGTGAGCATGAACAAGTGGCTGCATCCCAAAAGCTTAAGAATTTGTTATGTAGCAGTCCAATTCTTAAGTATTATGATGTGCATAAACTTCTCACTTTGTCGGTGGATGCTTCCCAAGTAGCGTATGCATCAAAGTCACTCAAATATACTGAATGACGATATGCCCAAATTGATAAAGAGATGTTGGCTATTGTTTTTGGGGTGGAGCACTTCTCTCAGTATACATACAACAAGCAAGTAAAGGTGGAAACAGACCATAAGCCCCTGGTTACTATCTTCAAGAAACACTTTATTGATTACCAAGCCCGGTTGCAAAGGATGAGACTGCAATGTTATACATTAAATGTAGTGTATAAACCAGGCTCACAGATGTATGTACCTGATACTTCGTCTCGAGCATGTACAACTCTCCACGGTCGAACAGAAAGTGACAATGAACCTGAAAAGGAGATAGAACTACAAGTATGTTCAGTTGTGAGGTCCTCCATGATCACGGACGCCAACTTGCTAAAATTACATAAATATACCAGTGAGGACTGTGAACTTAAGAATCTCAGTAAAATGCTTTCAGTAGGTTGACCTGTTAAAATTGAGCATTCGTCTCCAGACCTCAAACATTTCCGGACTTGCAGGGAGGATCTTTGTTGTGCATACGAACTGATACTCAAGGGCAACGTGATAGTAATTCCCACATGTATGAGACAAGAAATGCTGGGTTGTATACATGCTGCACATCAAGGCATGGAAAAGTGTATTCAGAGAGCACGTGGTTCTTTTTTCTGGCCAGGCATCACATCTGATATTGCAAAATTTGTAGCAAACTGTGAAGTGTATAACAAGTGTCAAAGGTCTAACTGTAGACAACTGCTGCCGCACCCAGTTCCTGATTGCCCGTGGCACAAGATAGGAGTTGATGTATTTTTCCTGAATGATAAGCCATGTTTACTTGTTGATTACAATTCCAAATGGGAAGAGCTAAAAAAGCTTAAAAACCAAACAAGTGCTTGTGTTATAAAACATATGAAAATTTTTTTGCAAGGTTAAGAATTCCTGTTGAGGTTACGTCAGATGGTGGCAATAATTTAACTTCTGGTGCTAGAGAAGGGAACTCTGTTCATAAGACCTCCTCACTACACTATCCCCTGTCAAATGGTATGTCTGAATGACATATCCAGAATGTTAAAAGAACATAGAAGAAAACTCTTCTGGATGGGAACTATGTGGATGTGGTTCTCCTGGAAATTCGCAATATACCTGTGCTGCGATTATATAAGTGTGAAATTGACGATGAGACTCTCAGTCTACCTCTGGCAGTGGTCCAGTGCGGATCGACTAGTTTTACATTTCTGATACATAAGATCAGTAACTGGCTATTCTTGAGAGTTCAATGGCATCTTTATCAAATTTAACGATTTACTCAATGGATTGTATACCATCAACAGCACAGATCCCGATGGCAACATTGCTGACAGTTCCAGAGATCCCAGTGGTGACAACGGCAGCGACGATGAGGCAGATTATGTTCGCAATGGTGTCAGCAGTTTAACATCTGCAGTGTCTTCAGCAGTAGAACAAGCTAAATGGGTATTCGCCAGCTCAATTGCTGATGGGATGCATGTTTAAAACATTTGTTCCAGTGGTGCCATCTTTGCTGGATCATGCTTCCAGACCATAATGAGGTTCTTGTGGCTCTTGTCAAGCAGAAGGAACAAAAAATTTATTATGAGACATGTGCTAGTAAAAAGGAAGAAAAACGGATGTTAAGGGGCAGTCTGAGTACAGACCTCTAAAGAATGGATTAGTTGAGTCGTTATTGTAAGACCACCCACTCTCATATGTAATCAAAATGCCTAAATGAAAAATCCTGGAACGTTCGGCAAGTGTACTTTGCCTAGACAATTTGCCAAACCTAGAATTGTGTGGGCATTGAGGATACTGGGCTGGAACATCATGAACGAAAAGAGCCAGTCAAGCAGGGTGGTAGCGTGTGTACACATTACGTGAGTGAAAGTGGAGGTTCTCTCTCTGATGGATTTCTTGGTTTTAAAGAGCAGGAGTGTAATGCAGTTGCACAGCTGGTTATGGCTGCACAGGTGATTATGTTAGTAGGGGTCCTGAGAAATACAGGGTGTGGTTAAGTCAGCAGCGGATACAACTGATCAACCAGCTAGTCGTGTACCTGGCTTAAAATCAAGGTTTGGGAGAACTCTGAAACCTTCCAAGTGGTATGCCGATGTTTACTTATAGTGCTTAAATTTGTAACGAGGGATAGTTTAGTGAATGTAACTGTATGTGTACTACTGTTTGTTGATAATGTGAGATGTGAAGGACACTTGAGCTGGTAGTATTATGAAACTGTATTGAGAATGATATGTACATTACTAAGAGTTGTATTGATGGTGGTGTTTTGAGTGCAGTGTACTTTAAGTTGGTTTTGTTTGTTGAAGAAGGGAGATGTAATGGAGTAGGGAATAAAAATCAACCTATTAAGTACATGTCATATTTATCAATATAACAGTCCACAGGTGACCTTATTTATAGCAATGAAAAGTGTTGACATAAAACAGTATTTCGAAAGTAAAGATACATCACAGACAGCTGGAAAGGGGAAGTTTTGGTAAATGCGTTGGCAACATGGATTGTAACCTTGAACCTTTGGCTTTTTTCTCTTATGGTCATATGTTATTTCTATGCTGGTATGGTTCAAGTAGCATGTGATTGTAATGGCTGTGTCAAGTCAGAATTCCGCCAGATGTTAAGTGCGTTCCCTCGTGTGTTTTCTTCATGCAAAAGGTAAGCGGAGCATTATCAGGGAGCATTTTCAGGGTTTCTACGGTCAGGGAAAACCTGGAAAACATTCCATGTACCCTGGAAAAGTCAGGGAAATAAAAACATATTTCTGGAATTACTATACATACTTTCTCCCATGATGTTAAAATAGACCTTTTTCAGTTTGTTTAAGGAAACATGTTTGTTTTCTCGTGTAATTTTTAACTCTGTCAAGTCATGACAAAAAAACTTCCACTATGATGTTGAGATCAAAACTCAAGTTGAAATGAGTCATTGACAACAGGTGGTAAATTCTATGATTGCGGGATACCATAGCTTGTACCCAGTCTGGACAAAGGCGGCAACTGTGTTGAAAAATAAGGCATTTACCAGTAAGTAATTTGTAATTGACTTTTTTCAGTTAAAAGTTTTTTAAATGACACGCCCTAGTACCAGCTTTTGTAACATCTATGGGGAGAGATGCAATCAACTCGCCAGCCAGCCGCTGCTTCCACAGCAAATTGACAACAGACATCTACTACTCAGGCCGGCTGGTCAGTAGACTGTCTCTACAAGGAATCCTAAGAAAAGAATATTCCAAAAATTTACCATTCTATATTTGTGCCATGATGAAGGTACGCAAGAACTATTCGAACGTGGCAGTGTGCCATGACGATTGGGGAGCAAACAAGCTGTGCTGGTGTGTCGCATGCTCGATAGAGTGAAGATGTGTATCATCTTCATGAAGGACTTTCGTAGCCATTATTTCAAGTGCTGTGCTGTGGTAACCGATTATTCACTTTTGGAATACTTTATTCAATTTTGTAAATCATACAAAAACAGCAATACAGATTCGGTTTTTAAATAATGTATGTATTTTTAAGTTTTGATATAGAAGTGCTATCATTTGTAATAACAGCAAAGATAAAACCAAACTTAAAATAATTTTATTAGGAAAATAATTTCTTTATGTACTTTTGATTACAATATTAGTTGCCTGATTCTCTCAAATATATATATATATATATTCTTTTAGTTCCAGTACACATGCTTTTGAAAAAGAAAATGTATCCGAGGTTCTTGATTTGTCTGCGATAAGTGTGTGGCACT
Organism: Bacillus rossius redtenbacheri; assembly: GCF_032445375.1. Taxonomy (NCBI): domain Eukaryota; kingdom Metazoa; phylum Arthropoda; class Insecta; order Phasmatodea; family Bacillidae; genus Bacillus; species Bacillus rossius. The sequence goes on along the minus strand of NC_086333.1, from coordinate 66,824,578 downwards.
GCAATAGTGTAGATATATTTTGTGCGTGATGTATAACAGAGAAACAGTATTAGGTATATTATATGTATGCTTAGTCTGACTATGGTAATTGAATGGTCAAATCACTAGTTTCCCACTTAAGCGAACCAGGTTTGATTCAGTGCTAGGTCAAACCCCATATTTTTGATAAGTGGATTATGTCTTGAATGGGGCACCAGACAAAAACTATTTTTATCTTTTTAAAATGAAATTAGACAAAACGTAATTTAACAGCCAGGCTGATTTCATGCTAGCAGCATGTTGCTACACTGAATTTTCGCAGCACGGCTCAAAGTAGCCGATTCAATCCTTTTACTTGAACGGTCATGAGTCCATCACATTTTATGTGCCTCTTTTGATCAGTTTGAGATCATTGAAAGATAACCACTGCATAAATTCTGCAAGCATAAAATAATTGTAAGAACATACTTCTACTGCATGGTTGTTACCCCATGTGGATTTTTACAGTTAAACACTGCATGTCTCGGCTGTGCCACAGGGAAAATTCCATGTGGCAAAAAAATTGCTTTTGTGAAATGAGCTTAATTTTAGAGGGGGCACAGTTTAAAAGATGTCCCTAAAATACCAGATGTAAGTAATGCTGTACGTAAAAATATAGCCAAAACATGATGGTAGGTTTGTTTAAGTAACATACCCTTCTGATAAGAATTTTTTACTGTTTGTGAGGCAAAAAAAAACTTGTTCGATATAGGATTGATAACAGTTCAAATTTTAGAGTTTTGGTTTAAAATTTTATCCTTCAGTTGCATATATAATTACTGATAAATATAAAAATGATCAAAAGTAGTATCACACAACCTTGTGAATCTCTAGCGTAGAGAAAACGTTTGTAACATAAATATGAGCGAATCTTTCTGTAGTCACCAGAGTGTGTAACATCTAACCTCGGTAACAGGCAAATTCATTTATTCTCTTGTTGCAAATATATTTATAATACAAAACTCAACACAAAATTAATTAAACAGTTAATACTGTTACGATTTACTGCGGGTTCGTAAAGGATAGCCCAATTAAAGATTTTTATCACACACAGTTTTATTTATTGCCACTATTTACATTACTAGCAAATAAACTAAAAATACCAATTAATCAATTGTACTTTAAAAATGTTGCTTCCTCCAGTCACTCGTTTCTCACAATCCACACGCCTCGCTGGGCCGTACCTCTGGCACAACTCTCGCCGCAGCGCCCCTCGTGGATCTCCGTCGCCACACTCCGCCGCTGCTGTCGCACTTTCCCTTCGCCGAGATCCCACTCGACGCCTCGCTCGAAACTTAGCCCGGAACTCCTCCGCGCCCACGACACTATCGCCCGGAACTGAACTCTTCACCCTGGAACCTTCGTCCAGGGACTTCGCCACTCAATCGCCCGGAAACTCCGCCGCGGGAAAACTCCAGACTTCACTCTGAACTCACTCACTCCCTGCCCTGTAACCTTCATCCAAGGACTTCACCACTCTGCCGCACCCACGGCACTATCGCCCCGGAAGCTCCGCTGCGGGAAGGCTCCCGCCTGAACTCTCTCTCTGAACTCTACTGACTCACTCCGGCCGGCGTCCTCGTGCATATATATAGGCCCCAGCACAATTCCAGAACTCACGAGAGCGGTCGGGGCCAGTCGCGTCATTCCGCACCGACACGAGGGCAGAAATCTCTCGAAACACGTGTCGGCGGCTTGCGTAACTCCGCAGCTGTCAGGTTTCAGATGTCAAACTAACAGTGCAGCGCGGGGAGCTGAGGGCTGGAGGGAGGGGAAGCGGCTACCCAGGTGCGCACTGCACATCTCATGTTACGGCGGCATGTGATGCAGCCCAGCTAGCTCTGCACCTGCACGTGACGTGCCTTTGCTCATGTTCGTAACAATACTATAAAGTTCCCCTTTGGCTTTGTGAACTTTGGTTCCCGCCATCTGCCACAGTAAGCAGCTTCGTGGTTACACATTTCCGTTCGATTCCTGAAATTACTTCTACCAAATGCTGTATACCTAGGGCTAAGATGTTGCACATAACATAATGTTAGTATTCCGACTAGTTGGGATGTTCTGTTTAGTACAAAAAAAACCATAGCATGTATAATACTTAGGTAATACAATATAAGTTGGCAGCTCCAATCAATAAGCAGAGAAAGATGCCCAAGGTTACACATGTGTTAAGAATTATTATTGTAACAGTATAGATGAACATTAATTGACTTGTGATTGCGACTTGTTGACTGACTTGTTGCGAAGTTGACTGTAGGCCACTCCTAAATAAAAATAAATTACTTAAACTATAAAAAAATGGTGGTAAGGCTGAACTTTAGGGGCCCGACTATCTGGGCACACACATGGTGTGCGGAATTTCAGAAGAAACTATGCTATTTAAAAACTGTTCAGATATCCTTTTGGTGTCCATTTACGAATAGCATTTAGAATGCGCTGGGGGTGGATGAGTAGTTCTGTTTCTGAATTTGGTTTTTAAACTGTAGTTTTATGAGAGTGAAAAGGGCTAAAAAAACATGTTTTCAAAATAATATTTAGGCATGAAATGTTCAGTGCAGATTCTTGAAAGCACTCAAGTTACTTGCAACTTTTACCTTCATTTCTAAACCATCTAACGTTACATTTCCCGCTCAAATTCTATAGTTGTCCTATGCACTGCAAGAAGACTGCGTGCCAGTTTAGAGCCTTGCGCTTAGAGGTGACACCGTGCTAGAATCACCAGCGAATATAGCACTTATCATGCCGCTCACTAACACAGATACACCCCTAATTAGGCACACCCCTTAAGAGGCCACTCCAGTGTTTCAGGGGCACTACGCAACCTGCGTTAAACTCATAACATTCAATGCTATTTTCATTTTGCTTATAACTTATTAACTAATATAGATTTCGAAATGATGCTTGCTTGATATGTAAGACAACGATGCTCTTATCAAAGCCCCTTTCTTCAAAAACGTGCATAAATTATGGTTTAAACCTAGACAATACACTTATGCATATTAGTAAAGATTAGTATAAAACCATAATTTATGCACGTTTTTGAAGAAAGGGGCTTTGATAAGAGTATCGTTGTCTTACATATCAAGCAAGCATCATTTCGAAATCTATATTAGTTAATAAGTTATAAGCAAAATTAAAATAGCATTGAATCTTATGAGGTTTACGCGGGTTGCGTAGTGCCCCTGAAACACTGGAGTGGCCTCTTAAAATTAAATGATTTAAAAATTATAAAATACGCTCTAACTTCCACTAAGGCCAATTTTTTATTCTTTTCAAATTTTGAAGTAATTAATTCTTTTCATGAAGTTAGAAAAACATTTCAAATTGTTTCTTACTGTAATTAAATCTAGCTTTTCTAAATCTTATGTAGGTATATACGTAAGTGTGTGTGTGTGTGTGTGTGTGTGTGTGTGTTTGTTATTTATATAAAACTACAGTGTTACTCAGAGCCTGATGAAATTTTGCACACTTAACCTTAAAAATGAAAGTAAAGTCACTGTCTACATCCATTAAAAAAACTGTCACCCTATTACACCCCTTTAAGCATGTTTTTGATACTCGATTAAATTATGCACTTTTGACATTCAAAATAATAGGATTATTACTGCCTACCTTTGAGTTTAAAAAACTACCCCCATCCCCCCCCTTACCCAATCCTTAACCTTTAATTCCAGGGCCCATTTCATTTTCTTCCCTGTGGCCATCAGTAGTCTACAGTTATATTTTTGTATTCAAATTATTCTGTAAAAAAAAAAAGAAAATGACTGTCTACCGGAGATTTACAAAAATAAACTACTATTAGTCTCCTAAATATAGCCTCTTCTCTCTGTGTAAAGCCCAGGCAATGCCAGGTACTTCAGCTAATCAAGTTACAAAAGCATTAATTGCATAATTTCAAACCAAATATTTTTTTTTTATTTGTAGGCAATAAATTTTAGCAATAATATTAATATATTAATCATATCTTCCTGACTGACTCCAGGGGTGTCAAGAGAATGCCTTACATGCATACCTTGACCTTTCCACCTTTTCCTTTTAAGGACAGAATCTTGTCTGTTTACACCACCACCTTCCTTGTGAGTGAATTTTATAATTTTGTATTATTGTTGGGTTTATTTAGTATTTTGTTAGAATTTCTCCCAGTAACTATATAATTTTAACCATGTTATCTATCATGTCTAATCTACCAGATTTTGTTGTGTGTTTTTTGAATTTCAGTAAGAGTATCAGGCTAAACTTCATACAGGCTTAGTGTCATGTAGTTCACACCCTCGCCTATCTGGGCACTCTTAGAGTGTGCAGGGCTTCAGAAGAAACCACGCAATTTGAAAACTGAGCGAGATGTCCGAGTGGAGGTGTCTGTTTACGAAAAACAATTAAGCATGCTGTGAGGGCAGATAGGTAGCTCTGTTTTCATATTTTGTTTTTAAACTGTATTTTTATGGGAGTGAAAAGAGTTAAAACGTGTGTTTTTCAGAATAATTTTTAGATATGAAACACCCGGTAAAGATTCTTGAAAGCACCCAAGGGTCACCGCTCAAATTTCATAGTTGTCGTACACACAGCGAGAAGACTGTGCGCCAGTTCAGAACCAATACCGCGCTAGAATCACCAGCGAGCGTCACACTTATCATCCCGCCTCACTAACAGATACACCCCTTACTAGGCGGGCCCCTTGTTGTTTTGAGCTTTTAGCATGAGTTATATTTTTAATATATTTTACGTGAATAAATTAACCTTAAGGGATATGTGACATATCACCTGAAGTGATATAGTTGACTAATATGGTTTGGGATGGTTTTTTCAACATTATTATTTCCTGTAATTTTATTAATACATATTGTAAATTCTTATTTATCAACCTGCTGATTGTTTTGCGTTTATGAGAGAATTTAACATGGCCAACTAATATTTTTATATTAAAGGTGTGTTAATATTGTTTCCCTCTTGTCAGGCATCCTTGATGATGCTTTGAAATTAGTATTTTATGATTTTCATTATTGATAAGCAATGTGAAAAATGATCTGTAGTACAAACAAAAGTTCTGGGACATTTTTTTCTTTAATTAACGTATGATTAAATTAGATCTTATTTAGCTGACGCCATTAATAAGATGTATAATAATAACTGCATAGACGTGTATAAAGGTTTAGAAAACTTTGTGTCAAACGTTTACTAATTCATTGATTTTTCAGCACTGCTGTATTCTTTTTTTCAGCTCTCCTGACAACATGATGTACTTATGTGGGGAAAAATTTCTTGCTGTCAATAATAATTGACTGAGTTCTTCTGATGGCTGCTGACTTAAGTTTCATTTTCTTTTCAGGATTCTTGGGAATCAGCCATTGGTCGAGGAAAGAACATGAGATAAAGGAAACCGTTCATCGTAACCCAAGAGAAAGGGACTCCTGCACAAGGTAAATTTCTTAAATAATGAGGTTCTTTTGTGTGAGAGCAGTGCAGGTGAGCTTCCTGGCAGAAGGATGTCATCTGAAGTGCTTGCAACGATGAATGTGTTGATCCCAACTCTTAGTGCTCGCTCGGGTCCACTGAGGCCGTTGTGACGTTAGTTCGCATTCGTGCCACTTAGGCTTGTGAGACATCCAGCGCAAGTGGGGCATTTCAATGCCACAATGAATCTATGAATATTCTAAGCGGTTGCAAGGGAAATATTTGACTCTGTGGTGTATGGAGTGTATATGTTATGGTGCAGGATCCACGGTGTGGATTGTGGATGTGGGTCAGTGACTGGCCGTCATTTTGAATTCTGTTGTTCTTGACCTCCATTGACCTTGCAAAGATGCATTTAAACTGAATGACAAAACTGAGTGAAATTTGATACCCAGATTACAAATTTACTTAAAAGCAAATATTATTTTTGGCCACCATCTGAGATTTAGATGATCTTGACCTTTGGCCTTGACCTTGACATCCCATGACCTTGGAATGTGACACCTCGACTGGATTATGATAATTTGAGTGAAATTTGACACCAATTACATATTTATGTAAAAACTAAAAAAAAATTGGCCACTCTTGGATTCTGGTGACCTTCACCTTAAGTGATCTTGAAGTGTGACACCTTGGCTGAAATGTGATACTTTTGAGTGAAATTTTATATCCAGATTTCATTTTTATATAAAAACTAAAAAAAATTTTTTTTGTTGCCATCTTGGATTCTAGATCTTCTACCATCTTGGTCTCACGTTCAAGACTTTGTTGTATAATCAACGGTATCCTGGGGGCTTTACACGTAATGGTATCCTTGTTGGGTGATGACCCTGCTGCCATGATGCCACTTTCACTGGTGATATCATGACCCTGAGGACGTTTGCCATTTCATGTTCACTGCTGCCGAGTGCACGTCCTATCTTACGCTAGCACGTTCCCTTTCCAAGTCACCCCAACCTCCTCCAAAGCCAGTAGGCATCAGTGGCCTTGGTTTAGTGCAGTGTTCCGTGTGCTCTTGCCATGTAAAATCCTTTATTAAGATAGTCATCTACAGTACTTTTCCCTCTTATCTCTCATTCTCTCTTTCTCTCTGGCAGGTGGAAGATGGCTGGGTTGGGATGATGGCAGTTGGCTGGCATCTAGGGTGCATTGGTGCTATTGGTTACACCGATTAGTGTAAGCAATAAAAAAAAATATAAATTATAACTAAAAAAATTAGTCAAACATAAAGTAAACAAAAACCTTATTAAGTTGCATAAAAAATTAACTAAAAATGTAGAAAAATGTAATTAACGTAAATTTCAATGGTGCTGTCCAAAAGTTATTAATTAATACATATTTGTATAGTGATTAAAAGAAAACCCTAATATGATAAATTCACAAAAAACAAAAAATAATGTCGCACACGCATTGCTGCCAGCCCTCAAGGTTGCCAACACTCTTTTTTGAACAGACACTAATGCTTTTGAACAGACACTAATGCATATGCACACACATGCATTGATCAACGCTCACAGAGACAACGCATCGGGCTTAAGACTGCTTTGCCAGCTATAATAAACTACTTTTTTTGCTTTAAAAAATGATATTATGGATGCAAGCTGTGAAAGCCAAGAAAAAAAAGTTTTAGTGATGACCACCATGCTGTTAGTCATGAAAAATTTTAATTGTGAATATTTGCCAGAATTTTTTTTTTTTAAATAGCAGAAAACAAGTACAACCATGTATTTAATGCCATAAATTTGTGGTACTTCGGTAGAAATTGTTGTAGACACAGTAACCTAACAAGGCGGATAAAGCCAATCCTTTAAGGAAGTAGTATCTTAAATTGAATTGGTCCATGCAAAAAGGGCTTCAGTCCATTTTTTCCGCAATTCCAGTTTGAATATGCAACATTACCTAAGAAGGTAGATACACATTTCTACGCCAAAAAGACTTCAGTCCAATGCACTGTTACCGTAGTAACAGACTGTTAATTTCACTGTTCCATGCAGCAAGGGCTTCAGTCCTGGACTGAAGCCCCTTTTGCATGGAATAAAGTTTGGGAATTTTTGTTGTAGCGGCGCACTATTGAAATATTCTGTGACATTATGTTTCCTAACCTGTTATTCAAAATGTTTATAACAAAAGAATGTTGAATATGCAGTTTGTTTGTTAAATGATGGTAAATTAGTAAGTTTTATACAAAGATATTGTTAAATAATGTCATCAGAAAGTGAAGGCACAGACAATGTAGAAGAAAGAGGTATAAAGAGGAAAAGTACACCATCTTCTTGGAAAAGAAATATAAGAAAAACTGCAAGATGTAAAGGGGAGGAATACCTAACCTCCAAAGGCAATTTGATTCCAGCCAGAACAACAGGACCTCCATGCAGGTAGGTCTATAACTACCAATGTTATCTAAAGCTTGTATTTGTTATATACATTACAATATTAGGCACTTACTTATGTATTTCTGATATCAAGAGAATTAGTTTTAGTAGGCCTAAATCTCTCAATGCACTATATATATTTCCTTTATTTTCCAACAATCACAAAAATATTTATCGTTTTGTTTTCAGATGTCAGAGAATGAAGTGTTTTGAGAAGATCTCAGATGATGAAGCTATTGATGTGCTAAGACGTTTGCATGATTTGCCTACAAAAAATCAACAAGACACATTTATTCAATCTCTGATTGATATACATGATGTTGATCGCCGTCGACCTCGGAAGAAAGAGGGGGCAAGAATTGTTGACAAAGTTTACAAATACTATGTTATTATAGGCCATGTAAAGAGAGAGGTATGTTACAAAGCTTTCTTATCATTGTTTGCTATTACTGATAAACGAGTGAAGAGGATTAGAAAACTTGCTTTATTGGGCAAAAGTCCCGTTGATGAAAGAGGGAAAACATCAAGTGCTAACACACTTCCACCTGAAGTTCGGGAAAAAATCAGAAACCACATTCTTAGCTTTCCAGTTAAATGCACAAAATACACTGGTAAAACAAAATCATATCTCGATGCCAGACTGTCTGTAAAGTCCATGTATAATCTATTCAAAGATAAAAATCCTGACATTAACTGCAGTTATCAGTTTTTCATTAAGTTTTTCAATGAAAACTTTTCTCTATCATTTGGCAGACCCCAGGTTGATTGCTGCTGTACTTGTGAGGAGTTAAAACTTAAAATTAAAAGCCCTCACATAAATGAAGCAGCCAAGAGGTGTGCGGCAGCGGAACTAATGATTCACAGAAGGAGGGCAAAGAAGTTTTATAATGAACTTAAAAAAGAACGAGACTGCAAAACTGAACCACACGTTCTGTCCATCTGTATGGATTATATGCAAAATATTCAATTGCCACGAATCCCAGTTCAAGAGACTTTCTATATGAGGCAGTTAACAGTCAATGTTTGCTGCATACATAACATAAAGGAACATAGTGCTATGTTATACCTTTATCATGAGGGTACTGCCAACAAAGGCCCAAATGAAGTGTGCTCACTTTTAACGGATTATTTGAACACGGTTCCTCCAGAAATTAAGGAGATAAGGATTTTCTCTGACAACTGTTCTGGCCAAAACAAAAACCACTCACTGGCACGTTTGTTATTGGCTTTAACACAAACTGGTCGATTTAATAAAATAGAACAGTTCTTCCCCATCAGGGGTCATTCGTTTCTCCCCTGTGACCGAGATTTTTCAATGATTAAAAGACAGCTGAGGAAACATGACCGTTTATATTCCTTAAGAGAAATCACTGAATTAGTAATCAAGAGCAGTAATAATAATTTTATGGTGACACATGTGAAATCGGAACACATATTCGATTACAAAAATTGGTGGCCTCAATATTACAAAAAGTCTGTCGTTTCAGAAGAAACGCGCCCGAGATCAGTTCCGAAAGATGATAAAAAACAGTTTGGCATAAGTTCCTTCATGCATTTTTCTTTTAGTCAAGAAATGCCTGGAACAATTGTTGCACGAAAATTTATCAATGGTATGGTACTACATACTTTTTGTTTGCGGCAAGCAATGACGAACCCCGAATTTCCACCATGCATTGCTTATCCAGAAGGGAAGGTCCCCATTAAAAAAAAAGAAACTAGATGACATACGAAAACTTCTGCCCTATATTCCCGAGGAGCATAAACAATTTTACATTGATATTTCTAACTGGCCAACAGCTGAAAACATTGATTTGGAAGTACAAGATGATTAACTGGAGAACATTGATTTGTAGGTACAAGATGATTAACTGGAGAACATTGATTTGTAGGTACAAGATGATTAACTAACTGTATATAATTTAATTTTTGACACACTGTACATGAGTAAATAAACTAATATGTAGTAAAATATAACATATTGTATCTTCTTTTCTACCATTTTGTTGGATAAGAAACAATTAAAATAATATATATACTAAAATAACAATAAAATATAAAAGAGTGTTTAATAAAATACTTTTCCATGCAAAAATGGCTTCAGTCCAACATATTTTATAATTTTTTTTCGACAAACTATATACAAGAACAGTAATATAGATAATTCATATGAGTGGTGAAATTGTTAGGTACCATATTAAAAAAAGGTGTTATTATATTATTAAAATCTTCTGGCGCAGACAGTTTTTTGTGTTTTTCTCAAAAACACTTATTTAGGACTAAAGACCTTTTTGCATGGATCGATTCAATTATTGTGCTTCTTTTGTTTCATTTTTTTGAACTTATTTAATGGTTTCTATGAACTGAAAAGGAATTTTTTTAATTTAAGTTCTAGCATGTATTGAAAGCATGAAATAATTTGGTGTACAGTTTTGTTTTAACCATTCACATGTCTTGAAACTTAAATTTTTAGTGTACCATTCATTTGATTATAAAAATTAGGTTTCGCAAAACCCTGAAAACTCAGATTTCCATGATTTAGAAAAAATATATTTTTTTTATTTAGGAATGATATACTAAAAATAAAGGTTTTTAAGTCAAGGCTACATACGAACGTTAATCCAAAACTATATACCATATGATTTCATGCTTTCAGTATATGCTAAAACCTTTTTAAGTTCATATATACCATTAAATAAGGACTCTTTTGTAGAAAAAACTTTTATAATCAATTAAATGTAGTTACATTATTAATTTATTTAAAATCATGTACAAAAACAAGCAATATTAGAAGCAAAATAATTTAGGACACTACCACCTTAAGGGCCCCATGTAATTGGGCACATATATGGTGTGTAGAGCTTCAGAAAAAAACCATGCGATTTGAAAATGCTCAAGATATCAGATTGGTGTCTGTTAACAAACATCATTCAAGAATACACTAAGGGCACCTGAGTAGTTCTGTTTCCTTATTTAGTTTTTAAACTGCATTTTTAGAAGACTGAAAATCGCTAAACCTAGTGTTTTCAGAATACATTTTAGCCATTAAAAACTCTTGTTAGAGATTTTTGAAAGCATTCAAAAAGCCTTACGTTAAACATTTATTTGAATTTCTCCACCATTTAATGTTATGGTCACTACTCCAATCTCGTAGTTGCATTACACAATAAGAGAAGACTGCGCATCAGTCCAAAGACTTGTGCTTGGAAGTGATACCGCGCTAAAAGCACCAGCGAGCATCGCACGTATCATTTCGTGTCACTCACACTGATTCATCCCTGACTAGGCAGGTCCTTAAGGAAGGACACGTTTGATGTCAACGTATCTGCTATTGAGTTATCAAGAGTGGGACAGGTGACAGAATGGGCGCGTGAGGCTAGATTTACCTGTCTAAACCCACCAGTCACCACTGACATCCACCATGTGCCACTTGCTTAGTTCCAGGATAGACCTTTTTATGTTTAAGAGAAGCCCGTATGGCCTCCTTCTAAAAGAAAATTAATTTTTACGTTATATTTTGTTCTACATGCATTTAATATAATATTTCAATTGTTATATTGTGAGGCGAGATTGTTTCTCGGCAGTGTGTAAACAAGGCGGACATGGCTATAGATGTTACAGTTGCGTGGCGCCAGCTTTCACGGAGAGCAGCCTCTACAGGGAGGCGGGAGTTGAACAGTTAGGCCCTTGTGTCCCACTGAGCACATAACCGCATCAGGGTGCAGTTGGTGCACGTGTTTGGGCTCATGCACACTCCCCTAGATTGGTACACACACACACGTAGCCGGGATAAGTAATAGGGAAGGCAAAGTTACTAGGTCGGAAATAGTACTCAAGAGTTCTTTTGGAAACAGGTGAGCTCTTTATTGAAACCAAGGTCACTAAGAAGTGCTGCTACACCCACATGTTCCACATTACACTTAACATGGCAGTTGCCTGCAGTCCAAAATTGATGTCGGCACACGACACACTATAGTCGGCCAGTTCATTGAACACTACCTGTCAGCGTGCCAGACTGTGCAAAATGAAAAATTTATGAAGAGTGGGGTATGTGGGGAGCTCAGGAAAAAAAAACAAATAACATTATGAATTAAACTATGGCCGTTAAAACCAGGTAGAGAACAAAAGATGCAGGAGCTTCTTGTGGCAGCGTCAGCCCTTGACAATGCTGGACTGGAGGCAAGGATGCTGGGAGTCACTTCCGTGCACATGGAGTGCAAAACATGCATAAGGCTATTGACTGCGGCAGTCCAGATACAGGCTGCACTTCGGAGCAGTGGTGTGCTGCGGACGAGACTGGGAACCAGGCTTCGACTTCTGTCTAGGGCAGTACAACGTCAATTGTAGCCATTGCTTTACAGTTGGTAGTGCTTTTTTCTCTAAAGCTGCATTATTTAACTTTATTTATATTGTAATTTACTTACTGCCAGCCATTCCGGTGTATTTACTTGTAATTTAAAATCACTTTCTCTTTAAGTTTGTTCGAATGCACGTTCCGTGTTGTTCGATTTTCCGTGCCAAAGCTTTTGCAATCTTCGTATCATTACCTTTGAGAAACGAGTTTAATAATGCAATGCATTGCCCATGATGGTTGTTAAAACTTGTACTGGTAAATTAAACCAACAGAAAGCTAAAATACAAAGGTGAAAATTTAAAAAATGTGGGTTGTGATCACCGTTGTGAACAGGCATACTAGTTATTGGTTTTGGGAGTATCTCATGGTCATTGTCAGTGTTAGACTGTAAGTTAAGCGGCTCATTTCACAAGGGTTTGGCCAATGCAAGCATGTGGAATTGTCTTTTAGCTAATGAAAGTTGTGAAATGCAAGCCAGTCTCCAGTTTGGTTGTGGACCATGAACGAGCTGGATAACTGCAACAGCAATACCTATGCCAAACAACATAAACAAAGGATTTTGTTTGTAGAACATGCAATTGTAAAATTTAGAACCATAAGAAATAGATAAGCCCTTGGGACCTCAATTTATTTATTATTTATTTTAGCCATAGCATGAATCTAGGAACACAAGTTTAGAAAAAAAAACATGTTATGTAGTTTAATTGAGGCAGTCTTCCATTCAACTTATTTTTGTATCTTCAAGCTACGTTCCCATGGGGTGTGAATTACTAGCATGAAGCATGCTTCTGTGGAACACTATCAGGGGAATTAAAGTGCCGTGGAATCCCTCCTGACATCACAGGCAAGCGTGGAGTCTCATGCCTCAATTGATTTTCGGTCGTGAGTTTGCAGTATTTGATGCAAGATAGCAACAAGTAGTACAATGAAATGTTGTTTTATAAAATTGTAAGATAGCAAAACTGTGCGGTTTCTTGGATTGTATGCTAGTGAACAAGTATTGTATGATGCATTACAATGAAGAATTCAGAGACCGAGTTTAGAGAATGGCAGTGACTAAGATTATTTTTGATGCGCTCAAAATTTCTGGGTTTGGACCGAAAGAAGTTATTTGAAAATTTAAACCTTGAGAAGTTCATATTGTCAGGTGTTAAGGAAAATATCAATTTGATAAGTTAATGGTGCTTGCTGCCTTACAAATGTAAAAATAAAAGTTTTCTCACCATTCCACAAAGGCGGAACTGCTCTCTGATTTTACGCCGCGCTCTTAGTGGCCAGAAGAGCCTGCCAACCACAGTGCGTCTATGGAAGTCTGTCGAAGAATTGTAATCAGCATTTTATATTTACGGTGCAAATTTGGATCATGTTCCCCAAGAGAAGAAATAAGAGGATTTATACTTATTGCACATTTATCATAAACATTTCTGAGCAGTTATGTAGTAATAATCCTTCAGAAGTTCAAGTTTAAGCTCTCTTTGCATGGCCCTGATAGGGCAATACACAGGATCATCTGCTGTGATACGAATGCTCATATTTTGTATAGGTACTCTGCAACTGTATTTCATGTGTTTTGACTGCTGTTGCCCACACTGGCACCGTTTGATTATTGGTTTTATTTGCACGATGGGACTGCACTTCCCTTACCTTCCTTTCCTGCTGGGGAAGGTGGTACCAAGCCTCCTGCTTGTTCGTCCTGTAGCCACAGTAATTGGCAGAGTGAGGGGCCTCACACCTCGTACACTTTGCCTGGTCATGCTTCCCCCCCCCCCCCCCTTCCCGGTGGGGTCAGGCTTCTGTTGCATGTTTTTTGGTACACCATCGGCACACTGAGGGAGCCTTGCGCCCTTGCCCACTTGGCCAAACCTCTGGCACTTACCACACTGTACCTATGGGGCCCTTGGGGTGCCTGTAATCCTCAATTCTTATGCTGAGGCTGGCAAAGTTGATCATTGCGAAAATCCTTTCTGAGTTTATGTTTTTGTGTAACTCAACAGTGAGCTTGTTGATTGGTCATTGTATCTGCCTGTTGGTCAGGAACCAAAAGCTTTGCACAGGCAGAACTCAGCATGCAAGAATTCCTTGTCGTTGCTGCCATGCTCCCACAGAACACAAGTTTCTTTGAGATTTGGCCCTTTGTAGTACCTAACACAATGTGTTATACCCCAGCTTGGTGGAGTGCACACACTACACAGTGATACTCGCCCACAGTGGCAGTCGTGACTAGTATCTCATTATCTGCTGACACACGACCATTTCTCCTTCAAGGACGCACAAAGTGTGGCTTTAATCATTCGATAAGTGTGGTTTCCATCCACAAATGATAAAAATAAATACAACATTTGTTTGATGGAAACACAAACAGAAGTTCACTTTCCTTAAACACATTATTTATTCAGTTAAAAACTTAAATTCAAAGCATTATCATCTCAATTGTAATTACATAATTTTATCTTGCTTAAAAGTTTGAGGTTATTCATGTGTTTTTTTTCGTCAAATATCAGCTGGCCATATGTGCGGCCATTTTGCTGTCTGCTAAACTTGGTTACAAGTTAAACTAGTGAAATGTTATTCTTTTATTATTTTTAAGTTTTGCTTACAAATTTTAATCGTTCGTGTTGAAATTGGCCGTGGGTGTGTTAAATGAAGCTTATTTAGTTAGCTGCCGTCTTTTCATTTATGAATGTTTTGTAATAACATTTTTACCCTTATAATTTTAAACTATACCATGTTTATTTGTTGAAGCGCTTGATAAAAACATACAGTAATATTTTCTAAAACTTTCGAACTCTGTAACATTTTGTTAACAGTTTCGTAGAAAAACATTTTTACCCTTATAATTTTAAACTATACCATGTTTATGTGTTGAAGCGCTTGATAAAAACATACAGTAATATTTTCTAAAACTTTCGAACTATGTAACATTTTGTTAACAGTTTCATAGAAAAAAATTATCGCAAACCATTATCGTTTTCAGAGATTCGCTGTAATCAAAATCGCTAGTATTGCGAAAAGCCCAAAGAACTTGTGATGAATGTAACTATATGTCTATGCCATGGGAATATTGGATCGTCTTTTGTTGAAGTTTTGTCCTTCAGAAGGTCACGGAAGTTATTGTACCGGGATTGGCAACTAAAATTCTTGAAGCGATTCGTATAATTAATTTTAAAACAAAATTTCAAGTGTCATATAAAAGATGGGGAGAAAATTTTGGGTTGGTGGAAACTGGAAAATGAACGGAGTGAAGAAGGAAATAGACGGAATAATTAATTTCTTGCAGGCGGGGCCCATATCACCTGATGTAGGTGAGATCTGCAGTCTTTTCGCTTACCACTTTAAAAATAAAAAAGTGGTAAAATATGTAAACAGATCATGTCTTATTATAACTATATATTTTGCATAATTTAATACTTTTTTTGTATACTTCTTTTTTAAGTTTGAAAAATCTCTTTTCTACCCATTGTCACGATTAGTCCAGAAGAACATTTTCCTCCTCCAGTACATTGTATAGTGTTTAATGTGATTATATGTTGTTTCAGAGGTTGTCGTTGGTGTTCCTGCACTATACTTAGAGTATGTCAAGAATAAACTTCCATGTTCTGTAGCAGCATCAGCTCAGAATGCTTACAAAGTTCCTAAGGGAGCTTTCACGGGTTTGTATTGCTAATTTTAATTAATAGAACAGGATTTTTCATTGAATGGGGAAAACATTAGTAAGTTCTTAAAATTGGTAAAATATCCTATCTTCAATGATTGGTTGTGTGTCAATTATATTTTTTCTGTCTCAATTACAATTATTTCTTTCATACTTTATAACATAATTATGTTACTTTAAGTTTTTTCTTTACTTGAATTTTTGACACTGTTGATATTGACTCCTTGTCTTTGTGGCAATGATCATTGAAGCCCCTATCACATAATGATTTCTTGGAATGTCTTCCATGGCAGCAGGTATGGAATATTCTGTGGAATAATTATCAGAACGCTGGCCATTTTCATAGAAGTTTTTGTAATCTGTCATCAAATTTCTATGGAAGGTGGAAATGTTATCCCATTAGAATGAAGTGGTAATGAGGCCTTAGTGTTAAAAATAGTAATTTATTTTGGAGAGAGTGAAGTTAACTTAACTTGATTTTTGATTTGAAACTCTGAGAACATATCTGTTGAAGCAGGTACAGCATTATGCGACAATTATGACAAACCATGTTTTTATAATACAGAGTATTAATAATGATGATAAAACCATTCACACAAGCTAGGACTACAGTTGCAATTATACATGTGATGGTATTTTTCCATAAAAACATCCATACCTGCTGCCATGGAGGATTGGTTAGCAGTTAGGAGGAAGCTTCTAGTGGAGCCTGTAATGAAACCTTTCATTGTGTGATACATTCTAAAAAAAATAATGGTAATAATGTGACTAGGGTTGTAGGTTCGAGTCTGACCCCCGGCACACAACTAGTTTGAGACTGAGTTGATACCCAAGTGGTTTCGAGCCTACTTTAATCTTGAAATTCATCGCCTTAAGTGTCTGTGCAGGACTGTGCCACGTGATATTTTGTCAATAATATCAAAACATTCAAACCAATGTAGGTTTTTTGTTTACTTTTAGTATTAAGTTTGATTGTTATTTAATTTTTTTTCAACCCAAGCTTTACCTACAAATTTTCTTAACCTATACGTACTTTTTAACCAGGAAATTCGGAAGGGTTGTAATTTTCTAGATTAGGTGGATCATCCAAAATAAATATATTTCTGGTAATTCTGAAGGATAGCTAATTTTCCGAAAAACAAAAAAAAAATTCCATTTCTGGACATGTTTTTGGATGATTTCCTATAAGGTAGATGTACCAGTAGTCGTCATGCTAAGAAGAGTTTTATAAAAAAAAAAATTGTGTACATAACCTTGTAGGTGTATTACTGCCCCTACATGTTTGTTTTTAACCTCAAACTTTACTCTACAATGCTATCCAACACTCTTCGATAAACACAAATTATTTTTGTAGATTTATAATTTTGAAAAAAGTGTGATTTCTAGCCAGTAGTCGTCATGCAAATTTTCGTGTTTGCCAGTGTTCGTCACATGTTTGTGCCAGTAGTCGTCATGTGCGATTTCGGCTGCATTAGTTTTAATTCATGGATCCAGAATGATAGTATTGTACTATTTGGGCTTCAAATCTTATTTGGTACTATATTTTAAACATCAAAATGGCATTTCATAAAGATTGTTCAGTAATATAATGAATAATCCTCATTGAATTTTGAATTTACTTACAGCACTCACGGAACAAAGAGGGACAGCACATAGAGCTGTAGCAAACCGAATGTATTCGTTACTGAGTAACGGGTGTGCCGTCTAGTAACGAGTAACGAAACGTTACACACGGCTGCATTTTGTTACATTTCTCGTATATTTTACGCATGCGCGCGCATATTCAATGAATTTACGATACAAAGAACGATGTTTGTTTATTAATAAAGTATAATTTGGAAATTCCTCGTCTAAGTTTTTTTTACTGTTTATTAAAGGTATTATGTGTGTAGACAAAGTTTGAGATTGGAACAGAAACAACGTAACAAAGTATTTTTTTACAAATTAGAAATATGTATGGTTTTGTTTTTCACTATCGCGTATTTTCACGTTTTTTTTGTTCTTATCTTAAAAGAGATATAATAAAGCCGCTCTAATGAGATTTAATTGTTTCTTGGTTAACAAAAACTGTTTAATTATCAAATATTGTTAATTGTTTATATTCTATTTATTATTATTTACGCGACGTCATACTGTGCGCGTACGCAATACGACTCAATTCGTTGCTGCAACATAACATAGCATGTTATGCGGTATCACAAGTAAAATATAAAAATGAATCAGGGCCCGCCCATCTTCCTACCCAAGGGCGATTTGCCTTTGTGTTTATCGGACAATGTGTTCCTTGGCACACTATTTTTTTCCGCTGCTCATTTTATACTCATACCATTCGCTACATCTTTAAGAGCAGCTTCCATGGCTGACTCTTCATACAACAGTATTTTCCGTTTTGGCATTTTGCCCTGTAATTAAAGAACGAGACACATTACAATGTTTAGTTTACTTATTAATGTCAAAATATATATCGAATGACCCCTAAATTAATGTAAACAACAATGCCTACACAATTTTTGCAATCAATAAAGTAAAGTAATTTCCGACCCAGAAGTCGTCATACACATGCATCGGAAGTGGTCATAGGTGACGACTACTGGATCTGATCATAATAACGTACTTTGTCTATTAACAACAAAGAACCAATATTATTTAAGAACTTTAGGGTGTAACTTAGCACAACTTTAAATAAAATATTAAATGTACCAGTGCTCGTCAGGTATGACGAACACTAGCAATACAAGGTTTTTATTGATCCAGTTTTCGTCACCCTAACTAAATCATACAAAGAAAATGAATTTTTTTAAATAAACACTTTCACCTCTTCAAGAACATTTAACTAACACATTCAGCACAAAACATCACGAATAAACATGAAAAATTACAGAATTAGAAGTAAAAATGTGCACTAACGTCCTTAGTGTTTTAGTATAGGAATTCCCCTATTTATCTTCACTGCTCTACGAACTTTTGATGCACGGACTTTTTTTGATTGAAAATAGTGTTTGTTCCGAAAACTATTGTGGTAATTTCAGCTAGAACGTCGACCAAATTTTTGTCAATATTTAAGTTGGCGATATATTGAGCTACTTCTCTATTATTTACATTTGAAGTTGCTAGTGACGACCATTGGAGCAGTGACGAGTACCGGTGCACTTACCTTAAGAGTTGTTATCGCCACCTCCGGCTGTCTCAAAATTAGGTGATAAGTGGAACATACAGGTTAGTAGCAGGTCACGAAAAAATTTATACTCAATGTTAGAGGTATTACCTGTTTTTTATTCATGAAGAAATCACTATATTCCGTACAACAGAGCACACAAAAAAAAATTAAACTGTACCTCCAGAAAGGAGAAAAACACGTAGACACTTATTACGAATTACATAATATTGCCCGGATAAGTTCCAGGCAGCGATGTCTGGACAAACCCCTTTGTCGCCTCGCTGTGGGCTTTGCCTACGACTACAGTAAAAAAATCTAATTAATTAAAATGTCTGAAAGAAAAAGAGTTATTGGGTGTTGCCCGGACTTTAGCCGCAAAGTTGTACTTTAACAGAACATTACTATATTATGCAAGCCATTGCCCGACCACGGCCTCTCGTTACGGTGCTCGAACAATGACTGTCCAGCACGGTGCTCGGACAATGGCTAACTTTACAGCCTTCCTTCCCTTTGTGCGGGCAGTGTCCTGGGCTCGCTGACGTAATTTTCAGCCAATCACAACGCATAGCAACGGAACTTCCACTAAATGCTTACTTCTGTTCCCATGATGCAGCAATTTTCTCTCTCTCTCACACTCCCGTGACTGTGACTCAAACGCCTAGCGTGTGAAACAAAGCCTTGTTGTGGGAAAAACGAAGGAGAATCACGTCAGCACGCCTTCCCACACAAAGAAGCCAGAAAAAGAAAATACTAAAAAAATAAACTTATGAATTTTAAAAATAAAAACAACAAACCCTGTGAAATATTTTCACAATAACTTCTAAAAAGAAAAAAAACTTTACATCATTTGAAAACCTAACCTGAAATATGACAAAAAAATTTATAACAACAATGTTTGCTGGATTGCATGAGGAAGACTGTAATCTGAGTTGTTACAGAGTGTTGTGATACTTCAGTAGTTTAACTGTTTAAACTTTCGCCTGTGCAGTAACACAGGCACCTTGATGTATAAGTGCCTACCATGCTTGCAAACCGCTTGCCTCAATAATGATTGGGACCTTAATATGAACGTTTTGTGTAGCAAAAGGTATGAAGTGATGTAACAAAGATTTATGCTGCATTTGCAGACAACTTTTAAGTGAATATGTTTTGAGCTATTACTTCAAGCTGGTTTATTCTTCAGAAATATTGGGGAATAAATGATTTACTATACATACAGCAATAATAGATGTATAATGTTTTTTTTTTTTTTTTCCCTTATTTATTTGATGCCAAATATAATGAAATTTGATGATGTAACTTCATTGTACCTATTTAAAATGTTTAAGATATTAAATAAGTTGTTTAATTGACTGTAGGCCTAAATTACATTTTATTATTTATAAATTTGCAGTTAAGAGTGGCAAAAAAGGGTTCATTTATCCTTGTTACATTACTGAATACTATGCGACAGGTTCTGATTTTAAAGTTCCAGTTATGAGGCGGACACCCGCCTTACTGCACAGGCAAATCTTAAAATAGTTAATTATGTGTGAATTTGTATTACATATTTCAGAATCCAGTATTAATTTCAATACACCCTCTTCGAGTAAACTTGAAAACACTATTTCAGATTATTACATTATAAGGGAAATCTACTCTTATTTGGTTTTACAGTGAAATCTTTATTGAGTTAGTTACAACCATGAGTCCATGAGTTTTTCGCTTCATGGACAGCTTGCATCTTTAAATTCATTATAATTGAAAAAGGTTTAAAGAGTGATGTCAGTATGAGAATTAACAATGGCATGTTCTAATGCATTGTAGGTGAGATCAGCCCAGCAATGATCCAAGATATAGGAGTCTGTTGGGTCATTCTGGGTCACTCTGAGCGCCGGAACGTGTTTGGAGAATGCGACGAGGTAAGCTACTAGTGGAAATTTATTCGTTTTAAAGTATACATGAAGCTACTTTTAACTGATAAGTCTCATTTATAGTCTCAAAATGAAATTAGAAGTAAAACTATTTCATAATAATATGAAGCAATAATTATCTAGCCTAGTGAAAGTCTGACTTAAGCATTCAGGGTTTTCTACCATGCATACTTTCGTTCTTATCTGCGTAATTTTCCATGCTTTTTCATTTTCCTGTTATTGCTATTATTTGAGGGCTTTTCCTGCGAGTTATCATAGTAACTCTTTTAATTTTATTTTTTGGCAAATATGTAGTTGGGCGATATTTGTTAAAAAAAATTTTAAATTCCAAAAATACTTTTATTCTATGCTTTTTAGCTTCCTCTTTTCATAAAACCCGGCAGAGATAAGAAATTACAAATATTTTAGGCGAGATTGCTGTTCTTATTTGCAATACAAGACCTGTGCAATCATTCGACCGCCGAAATTTTTTATTTTGCCGTGTGTTAGTGAATGCCTAATTAATTAAAATGGTTGATTCGGTCAGGTCAGTTACATTATAAATGAACAGTAGGAACTCATGTAATTTTTTTTTACTTATTACTTGCGCAACAATATCCAATTTAAAAAATATTGATACTCGTAAACAAGAAACAATGTTTAATGCCGCATGAATGCACAGGTATTGTGATGAAAATTAAAAAATTTCTTATCTCCTTAAGTATTTGGAATTTCTTATCTCCGGCGGGTTTAATGAAAAGAGGAAGTTAAAGAGCATAGAATAAAAGTATTTTCGGACTTAAAAATATTTTTTAATACATATTGCCCAACTACATATTTACTTATTTTTCCTCTAAAATTTTCTAACCAGATATTTATTAAACTTTCTTAGTTATCAACTCCCATGATTTTTTTACTGCTGCATACCTGCCAACCCTCCCGCTTTAGGCGGGAGACTCACGATTTTATACCCTTTCTCCCGCCCTCCCGATTTGTCATTAAAATCTCCCGTTTTTTGGTTCTGTTTCTCGTTTTTAATCCAATAAATTTATAGAATTAATATGTTTGTACCATTATTCCGTACAATTGTATAGTAACTACGGTTCGTACCATAACGTGTAGTTATTTTAATAGCCTAAATGCCCACAATTGTCGGCTAAAACTCTTGGTTAAGCGTACATCTAAGAAAGAAACGTAGTTATTTACGATAATTATGGGAGCTGTTTTGGTACACGTTCGTCATTGGTGTTTGTTAGCCAACCAGAAAAAGGTTTGTTTTCCAAAATGGCGTGTTTTGTCAACATTGTAAACTGTGTTTTCGGTGGTGTTTTGAAATAAAGACGGACTGGATTAATAATGAGTTTATGATACCACTGTTTACATTCGTGCCCAAATTCGCTTCTGTTTGTTAGCCGGCTATGTGTGAATTTTTTGTTCGTCCCCGAACAAATTCACCTTTGTTCGCGTCTGTGCTCACAGAATAAGTGTAGAGGTAGCATTATAGTAGTCTTCGAATTAATTCAACGGTGTATTCAAAAAAAATATTATTTTGTGGAAGCAGTTGCGTGATGAGTATTTTGTACGCGTTTAGTTGTAGGCCTACTCCGCAATAGGAATTTAATAGAAATGGCCTACAGTGAAGTATCTTGTTGTGTACAAGAAGAGATTTAGTGACGAATTTCCGTGCATTTTGCAATCGAGGAAAGGTGAACATGCTGCATTTTTTTCTTTGTGTCGTGATTTTTCCGTCAAAATAAACAAAATTTCACCCCCCCCCCCCCCTTCCGCGTTTTATTGGGGGCAACAAGCATTGTTTACTCCACTAAAAAACCTCCCGCTTTTTGACAAGCCAAAGTTGGCAGGTATGCTGCTGTTAGATATGTAGTGAATATATATTGAGAAAATTTAGAACAATACAAATTTCAATAAAGCTCTAAATAATAGTTATGGCTAGAGTCAAGTATGATGTTAAAAAATGCAAATTTAATCATTAAAAATAGTGGATTTTGTCTTGTCGTTAAAGATTAAATGTATCTAATAAAAAGTACATATCAAGTACAATAATGTTGATCAACTCGTACAACAATTTGTGGTAAGATATTAAAATGTTTACATATAACAATACTACATAAACTGATAAGAGTAAGTTAAACAAAAAATTGCAATCAAAACATTTCAAATTTTTTCTGGAATGTTTATTAGTGCACGAGAAAGTTCAACATATTTTAAAATTTAAATATTACTTTTTGTCACTGTCTTGTTATTTCAATAATATTAATATCAGTAAAAAAAAATTATTTTTTAAAAACCCAAAATCCCATGTTTCTCTGTACGTATTATTCCATTTTGTGTGTATAAGCTATAGACTACATTAAGATTTAAACAAAAATACATAGGAACTAAATAATGTGACAAAAATTATTGTCAATGCTTTGTCTTAATAGCTCAGCTTGTAGACTGTGTGCCTGCATGCTGCCTCACACATAGACACTACTGTACTCTTGTTTCTGTCTAATTAAGAACACAAATAAGTATTTAGGTGTAGAGATAGAACCAGAGATACACTGTATTATTTCTAATGAAAATTTGTCTTCGATAAAGCACAGATAACTCTTTGAAATATTTAAAAAGACAACACAGTGACCGTAGTATTATTTCAGTGGTAGTAATTTTAAATATGAATTCGGTATTAATTATTGAGTGTCGGTGACTTCACAGGGGAAACTATTTGTTATGTAGTTAGGTAGTTATTAACTTCTGTATTTTATTGAATTACTGTATACTATGATCCTCAGCAGAGTCAAAGTTTGAAAATTAAATGATAGGAAACAGTTATGTCCTATGTGTAGGGACTGGAAAAATTCGCGAGTTTAGTGACCTTCAGGATAGACTCCGCGATCCTCTTCCCTACTTGGGCAAACGGCACCTGTTTTCATTGGGTGTTGAATTTTTTGAGGCGTCTCAAGTGAGTAACTTTATCGACTGATGGTCTCTAATTGGCCAAGGGTCCTACATATTAACAGTGAACCAACAGCGGAAGCAGCACAACGGTATAATTATTTGAATTTTAGCATATCAAGAAATGAACCCGCGATTTTTTCCTGTCTCTACTGTCCCCCCCCCCCCTCCCCCCCCCCCCCTTGTGACGCGGGGTTGTGCCCGTGTCGCAGCTGGTAGCGGAGAAGGTGGCCCACGCGCTGGAGTCGGGCCTGTGCGTCGTCGCGTGCATCGGCGAGAAGCTGGAGGAGCGCGAGGCGGGCCAGACGGAGGCCGTCGTCTTCCGGCAGATGGAGGCCATCGCCTGCAAGATCTGCGACTGGACCAACGTGGTGGTGGCGTACGAGCCCGTGTGGGCCATCGGGACGGGCAAGACCGCTACCCCCCAGCAGGTGAGCCACTGGTCGTGTCTCCGATACCTGACACTGCCGATGGATGTTCAGCACGGGTATTGGGGAAAAAATGTACTCGGAACTTTTAATAATTATTATAAAATACTTGCTGTTTGTTGGTCATAATTTTAATAATTACTTAGGCGCTGTTTAGCTACGAGCAAGTTGAAATAAGTTGTTTAGTAAGTGATGCACAATTTTTTCAATAAACTTGTTTTGAATAATGATTTAGAAAAACAAATTACTAACATGTTTTAATAATTTATTCATATAGTGTGGGCAGTAAATGTAAATCTTGATTGAGTAAAAGTAGAGACAAGATAATATGGTGAGTTGTGATGAAGCCGAGATAACGCTAAAAGCTTGTTGGTACACCATGTAACACTGAAATGCAAGTTAATACACCTGAAAACATTGAAATATGTATATATAAATTCATGAAATTAATCGGCATATTTAATCAAAACTCAACTCAGTTTACAAAAAAGTAATGTTTTAGTATATTAAATTCCAATAATGTTGATTATAACATGGAATTAGTACCAAAAAGTTAGTAAAATTTTTTGCTTTTTTAATACTGCAACTGATATTGGTAACTAATTTTTACATTACGGCATTGGAACATTTTACAAACACGTATATACTCACTGATTTATTTTTATTGTTCCCAGTAGTTAGACATGCTATGACAAGTTATTATAATGTGGAAAAAATCATGTATCAGTCAAAATGACACTGATTTGGTGAAGTAAGTATCATTGATCAAGTAATTATATTTGTGAAAATTGTGCTGTGTTTATGAATAAACAGAATACATAATAAAAAGACACTGAAATGTGTTGCTTTAAAAAAACAAAATGGGGTTCAAAATAAAACCATAAAATCTTGTCTCTAAGTATAAGGTATCGGTGGTGGTTTCGAGAATTGATATCTGAAAAAGAGGTATCGTAACAGCCCTAAGAAGAACCAAGGAAAATGTACGAAGCGAGGTGGAATAGCGGTAAGACATTGCACTCTCATTCCAGAGGATATAGTCTCAGTCTGTCCATCCTGATTCCAGTTAGTCTTGGTTTCTTGGAATCACTCCAAGCAAATGCTTGGATGGTTCGTTCCTGTACGATAACATTTTTGTGTTACTGCTATCAGTGATAAAGCTAGCTTAAAATTGGTGTTTATAACAAAAAAAAAGATACTTTGCTTGCTTGAATCATAGTACATTAACAATTTGATTCAACTTGCCATTAATACATACATGGTTGATCAATTCAAAACATTGATACTGGAAAAGTAAACACACAAAAAGCAAAATACAGTAGAACCCCGATTTTGTGAACACGGATTTAACGAAAACAGCGATTTAACGTAAAGGTTTTCAGGAACCAACAAAAATCACCAATTTATTAAAATAATAATATAGATTTCCAAAAAATGCAAGTAAATAGTAATGGAATCTTATTAAAAAATACACTCTGTGGTGTCAGTAATAGAATGGAGGTACTATATATTAATATGTGCCTTTGCATCATCTGTCCAAATACGAAAAAATTAAAAAAATTGTTCAAATTGCTTAAAAACTCAGGGCGCTGTAACTGAATTGCGTAGGTGCGTGCCATTGTGCGCGCCTGGATAGATAGACTGTCCGCGACACATGACGTCATGAAGGGTTTCTTTGTCCGCATCCCCCTCCCCCTTCTCCATCCTTGGCTTGACTCACCACGTTATCTTCCAAATACGCCCGCATAGTAACAGTGCTAGCCAATAATCGCACGTTTCCAAATATTCCCTTTCCCATCCTCCAGGTTTTTTCAACTTGTGACCACATCACACCAATACGCCATTATCATTATTCTCTAGATGTGTAAAAGTAACGAAAAAAAGTGTACCCGTATGTATTCGTTACTATAACAATTAGTACTCGTTACTATTGTATCGTTACGTTACTCGTTACTTCTGAAACCGCATTAAAAAGCTATGTTATGTTGCACCAACGAATCGAGTCGTATTGCGTTCGCGTACATTATGACGTCGCGTAAATAATAATAAATAGAATATAAACAATTAACAATATTTGATAATTAACAGTTTTTGTTAACCAAGAAACAATTAAATCTCATTAATACGGCTTTTTTATATTATCTCTTTTAAGATAATAACAAAAAAAACGTGAAAATACGCGATAATATAAAACAAAAACATACATATTTCTAATTTGTAAACAATACTTTCTTATGTTGTTTCTGTTCCAATCTCAAACTTTGTCTACACACACAATACCTTTAATAAACAGTAAAAAACTTTGAATACGAATTTCCAAATTATACTTTACTTAATAAACAAACATCGTTCTTTGTAACGCAAATTTATGCGTAAAACATACGAAAAATGTGAGTAATGAGATGCAGCCGTGTGTAATGTTTCGTTACTCGTTACTAGATGGCGCACCCGTTACTCAGTACCGAATACATACAGTTTGCTACAGCTCTATATTCTCAGTAAGAGCTTTGTGCGCGGTGTTTAGTTTTTGGAATACGTTTTTTATAAGTGCTGCGCAGCTGAGCGAACAAAGAGAGTCAGCCGGCGGCCACGCCGCGCCGTAACAGCAGCTAACCGAGTACAATGACCTTTCTCCGCGTACGGCGCGCTATGGACGGTAAATTTCCATCAATTTGCGGCCTTTTTTTTTTTAATTTTTTACTGTGACACAACGTGTATGTAGCTCGTTTTTGTTATAAACGCTGCAGGTTGCGACTATTTTAATAAACTTTAACGTATTTCTTACACTTTACATATTTTTAAACTTTTTTTATGCCTAATTTTTCACGGTTTCTAAGAATCTGTATGTACGACCGAGGTGTACGTACGAACCGGGGGCCGTACGAGCGAGATCAAAAACGTTGAAGATGGAAAGTTGACGAAGTCTGAGATAGCACGGCAGCACAAGATATCAGCGTCGACCCTGTCTACGATATGGAAACGTAGGTACGCGATTATGAGTGCGGGGGTCATTGAAAATCGGTAAATCGGATTTAACGAAACGTCGATTTAGAGTAGGTAAACATTTTCGGTAACCGTAGCACTTCGTTAAATCGGGGTTCTACTGTAGTAGCATCTTTATAAAAGTTGGTAATTGACTCAAGAATGAATTGCAGTGTCAGTGTAGGTAGGAATTTCCAACACTTGTGTATTTTACGAAATTTAAAAGAACTCTAGGGAAATCTTAAAAACAGAATGATAACCGTATCCTGCAGTCAGGTGTAAAATTATTTTGATTTTTTTTTGTGTGTTTGTCAGGGTACATAACTTCTCCCATGTAATGAAAGAATGAAATTTGGTTTGTGCACTTATAGAAATATTTTTTTGTGTGGAACATGGGGGAAACCCAATAATGAATTTGAAATACCTGAGCGATGTGATCTATTGTCTTCTTTGTTTATATATAATTTAGTGGAAGATGATATAACAAAGTTGTAGGTGGCCATGTTGTACATTTGAAAAGCTCTATGTTGTAATGTTTTTGTACAGAATATTTGCTTTTTATTTTTAAGTGTTATTTGTTAAACCAATCTTAACATTTCTCACTGTCATGGAAGTGAAATTATACCTTAGTACGAAATTAGTAGCTTCGTGAACTACTATGCAACCAAAGACACTGTTACACAAGTTGCATGTTTGTTCACATACTTAATAGTCGAACATAGCATTCTGCAAATGAACTGCCTATGAGGGAATTTTTTGAAAAATCAGAGAAAGTACAAAAATATGCCCCCTGGTTGGACAAAAACAGGAATCTATTAATTCAAGAGGGTTGGTTGTAAAGTTATTGCAAATAGGATTTTCTGTCAACTGAAAGTACAAATGATTCATATATCAAATTTATGCCCAGGGAAGGGAATTGTTTGAATGGTTTAAAAAGCAGTGTGCACAAACCATCCCATTGAGTGGCATGATTTTAAAAGAAAAAGCAGAACATATTGCTTTGACACAATGTTGAATTCAAAGCATCAAATGGTTGGCTTAACTGATTTAAGAATAGGACTGGCATTGTGTTCCGGGCAATATGTGAGAATCTGAGAGAATGAATGGGAAGGGGGAAAAAAAAACAATAAATGTGTAAAAAAATATTAATGCCTCAAATTCTGAGTATGAACCAAGGACATTTTCAATGTTGGAAGAGTTCGGCCTCTTTGTCCAAATGCTGCTTGACAAGACATTTGTTTTAAAAGGAGAGACTTGCCATGGGGGAAGCAAAGCAAGGAGAGGTTGACTTTTCTCGTGGGGGCCAACATGGATGGGTCCGAGAAGCTTCCACTTTTTGTAACTTGGAAGGCCAAATATCCACAATGTTTTAAAAATGTGAATCTTTACCATGTAGGTACACAAATAACAGAACAGCATGGATGACTTGTGGCATATTTTAACATTATTTGCATTCCCTGGATGCAGAAATGGGAGTAAAGAACAGAAAGATTATTGTGTTTATGGATCACTACCCTGCCGATCCAAAGAATGTAGCAAACTTGAGTAATGTGAAAATACAATTTATTCCTGCTAATTCCACATAAGTGCTGCAATCTATGGATCAGGGTGTGATCAGGGTACTAAATAAAGTAGTATTAACGCATGAGAGAATTGTGCAAACTAATCGGTGAATCACGTAACACCCAATTCTCCACCATACAAAGTGTCTATTTTAGATGCACTGCATTTTCAGCTGCTTCTTGGGATTTGTTGGATCCAACCATTATTGCAAGCTGCTTTAAGATGGCAGGCTTTGGAGGTGACATTGTAGCCCCAATTTATGAGGGTGATTATGGCAATGAGGGTGCATGCAATAGTGTATAGAAAAGTTTGCAAGGAAAACTAAAAATAGTGTGTAGTTCTGACGACTATGTTGAAGCTGACAGTAACGTCCTGCCTTGTGAGCGTTAAAGTGCGATAGCAAGCAGTAGCAGCAATGATGTGGATGAGGAAAGTGAAGCAAGAGAATCTTGAAGGACTGCGGGACTTCATTCAAGGAACTGCCAATGTGCCAGAATTTTGGCAAAGTGTCTGTCTGCAGCAAACCTAGAATTACTCCAAGCAGACAACACTGGATAACATTTTTCGAAAAATTTAATTTAGAATATTTATTATTGTACTGTTTTGTACAGACATTATTATTCAACATACATATATGCAAGTTATAATTAGTTTCTTTCAAAAAAAAGTTTAATCTTTTTGTTCTATTGTCTGAAGCCCAATGTTTCATAAGAAATTGTGACTATTTGTAAGTTTTTTCAATTATAATTAGTAAACTATGAAAAAGAGAAAAAAATTTGTTTTCCCAGCTAAGAAGTTTTTTTCAAGCAGTTCCCTGAAAATATCTTAAACGGAGTTTCACTGTATGTTATTACATGTTGATATTACACTTGCTAAAATTTTAATAAATACATAATTATTTCATTGGAGAAGATCTAGACAGAAGTGTTTTCAAATAAGATTAAGACAGAAATTGTTTTTGTGATTATTGCAATGTCTTGCTGGAAATATGACCGATTACTGCGGGTAGAATCGTGGCCCTTACCATAATATATAAGAACATTGAAAGAGATTTTAGTTGAATAGTTACTCGGAATCTGGATCTAATCCACAAATTCACATTGTAAAAAAAATATATATACAAAAAAGAACTTGTTACAAGATCTGTTATCACTGGAATGCCAACTTTTCAACAAATAGTAAAAAAGAAACAACTACAGTGAAACCCCTTATTTACGTTACCGTTATTTACGTTTTCCCGTTATTTACACTATATTCTTCAGGTCCCGTTTAGTTCCCATTTAGTCCAGTACAATACTTTCACGTGAATTACGTCTCAAAAATCGAATCCACCCTGCTATTTACGTCATGTAACAACCATAGTAGGCCTAAAATATTGTGAAAAACGTAACGTTTATAGTCAGCAATGAACATTTTAAATCGCATAATATACATATTTTATAACATGAAAAGTTGCTTTAATTTCTAAACATATAATAATTTAAGCTTAGGCATGTAAAAGTCAGAGTAATTATAGCAGGTAACAGGAGAAAATCTAAAATGTACTAGGGAAAAATGTAAACTCACGAATGTATAAATGTACCAGTAAAGTCGGGAATATTACGACTTTACGAGGCTGCTTGTAAGTTGTGATACTATATTTATGTCACAACTTAGCCAAAATACTGGTACGAGACATAAACTTCACAAGATAAAATGAGCGGAATCTTGGTAACTGTTTTATACGTATTTTATAATTTCGGAAATATTGTACAGATGACGCATATTTTTTAAACTAACCATTTATTTCTGGGGATCGTGAATGATTAATTATTGGTATCAAGACATCAAGATGAACGTAAATCTGAACATATCACGGCAGCGAGAAAACTGGTGCGTATACCAATAAACTGGTATTAGAACTGGATAAAACTGGTACACGGGAGGTGGAACTTATATTTTTTCACTAAGCTCGCGTCTATTGGCTGGCTGCTGATGGAAGGTCACGAGTCTGCGCGGAGCGTTGAGTGAGTTATACTGCGCATGCGCAGCTCAGAGAACAGAGAGAGCCAGCAGGCGGCTACGCCGCGCCATAACAGCTGATTGAACACAATGACCTTTCTCCGCGTACGGCACGCTATTGACGGCAAATTTCCAATTTGCGGCCCTTTTTTTAAACGTTTTTACTGTGGTGCGATGCGTATATGTAATGTAGCCCGTATTTGTTATGAACGCTGCAGGATGCGACTGTATTTTAATTAACTAACATATTTCTTACTTTTCCCTTTATTTACACTTTCCCGCTTTTTACACTTTTTTACTTTGTCCCCATGAAAAGTGCAAATAAGGGGTTTCGCTGTATATAGGATATTGGGCTTGTCATTATTTGTTTAATCTCTGTTTAGAGTGCAGCAACAATCATGGGTGTGTGCTTACCACATTTAAGATAAATCAATTGTGGTGGAAGTCAGTTTTGCATGTTGACTGGTTTAGTTTGTAAAGCAGCATCTTTTAAAGTGAGGGTGTAATGTTCCAGGCCCAGGACGTACACAGGAAGCTGCGTGAGTGGCTGTGCACGAACGTGTCGGAGTGTGTGGCGGAGACCACCCGGATCGTGTACGGTGGCTCGGTGACGGCTGCGAACTGCAAAGAGCTTGCCCAGGAGGAAGACATTGATGGATTCCTCGTCGGCGGAGCCTCTCTGAAGCCAGAGTTCATTCAGATCATCAATGCCAAAGCATGTTAACTGAGAGACTATGTAAATATCTGCAGAATTGGTAGAGCCCTCTAAGTTCAGATTTAAATAAGAGATTCCAGGTTTATTTAAATATAAATTATTAAAATGTAACACATGCTGCAAGTATGTGTAATTAAAAGAAAAATATATTTTCCCGTTAATGACTGGCTAGATGTCGTTCATGAGAGAATAAAATTAATGTGGTCTTGCTATAATGCCACAAAATTGTCTGGTTTATTTTATTTATAGTTTCCTTCCTCCAGCCGAATGCCAGCCCAGCAGGTCACTGCTGGGGCTGAGTGAGCAACTGGCGCGGGGAAAATAGAAAGTATATAATCATGGTAGGTCTTGATACATGTGTAAACAATTCCTGTGCGTGGTGGCTTGCCAGGTAAATGAGCACAATGTCACCATTCATAGTGCTTTTCACACACTGCTCAGATTTTTGAACTAAACAATTTATACTTTTACTCGTAAGTCGTAACATACTGTTTTATCGCATAATCGTCGCTCCCATATTTTAGGGCGTCAGAATTTGGGTAAAAACTCAGATAAAGGTTGCATGATGTTTTTGGTCCTGCTATTAGATTCCAAGTGCTTTGAGTAAGTATCTTTTCAGTAAAGATCTAATATTGATTCGGACATTACCACTTATTTAATTAACGGAAATACGAAGTTGTCTGACGTGTAAATTTTCTTTTACAGACTTTTTAAATGTTATAACCTTATCTGTTCTACTGCATCGCTACGGTGTACAGCTTACTAAAATGTAGCTAGCACTAGTTGGCATCATTCTGTTTGGTTATGTTGTCCCATATAGAGCGTACTCATAATCGAATATTGATATCTCGCCGATTCATGCAACGCGTGCTCTCTGTCAAGTGCGGAGTTAATTAACTACATTTAATAGCCTGCACTCTTTCGTGGTGTGTACTACCAGAATAGTTACGCGTTAGTTCACGTCACAGATTCAGTTTTTCTATTTAAAGTTGAAGAAAGGTTTTTGTTGCATGACTTATTGATTTGAATTGTTTGGTGTGTTCTTGTATACTCCACTTTTAAATAAATGTACTTTCCATGAACGGGTTTTGTTTTTATGAATAACTTTACCTGACAAAAAAAATCCCCGCAGAAACGTCTCACCTCAACTTTTCAAACTTGTTTTCAGTATAAAACTTGTGACTATTACGCGAGAAAACACGGTATTAAAAATTAACACAGGAGTTATTTACACATACTCAAGACACACCAAAATTATACACTTTCTATTTTACCCAAAGTTATAAATGTCGCACTATACTTTTTTAAACTGAAAATTGGCATAAAATATGCAATGCATACACAGGTAAGTATGGTGCCCCAAAACTGTTACAGGTTGACTTCTATGAAAATGTATTTCTGAACAGTAAAAAATTTGAGAATATCAGGTGTCATCATGGAAATTGCTGTTGCACCATTCCTTAAGAATAAAAAAAGAGCATAGTCATCAGACAAAAAATTTTACTTGATAGTTACAAGCCTTGTAACTACTTGATTTTAATACTCCTGGTGACGCTGGCTTTAATCCCCGATATTTCACCGCCATAGCGTTGAAGCTCATGCCGTGGCTCTCGGACCTGGAACATCACAATAGCAGTTCATTTTAAGAAATCAATGTGTAGCACATAGCCTTCAAGGGTAATTTTTAATTCTGATAAACATGTTCTGCAGTCTGTATTATACAACAAATTTCTATTATTGATAAGTAATCATAAACATAAAAAAATTAATCAGGTTAAGTATGCACACAATCCAAGAAAAACTAAAAAAAAAATTTTTTTGTTTATATAACTTTATTTAAGGCTTGGTCTTGCTATACTGTTGTTTCATCACAATTTTTGTGACTAGATATTTACTCACTGGAACCTAATACAGGCCAGCTCTATACTAATAATCTAAGAGTATAAAAATTTAACTGCAAGAAGTTTGACTACATAAATATTTTATGGATAAATGTTTAATTATATATTATTCATACTCTGCAGACTGTCTGGTCTGACATTTATCAGACTGGTGTAACAACGCCAGATTTTTACACAAAAATCCTTGACTGTCCAATATGTGTCTAGTGTATTTTCTGTTATGTTATAACATAAAAAAATCATGTGCTCATAAACATGATCGACTGTGTGACACTAGCAAATAACGTTAAGTAAAAATCTGTTAACAAAACAATTTCCCAAAGTAATTGTGATAAGTTTACAGGGATATCCTGTAAATGATAGTAACCAAAAAATTAAATAAGTGTAGCATTGAGTGAGAGACCAAGTATTACGGGCCAATAGCTGAGCCCACATATGGTGTGCAGAGCTTCAGAAGCAACGACAAAATTTCAAAACTTCAGGATATCAGAGTGGTGTCTGTTTACGAAACACAATTTTTTAAGAATAGCTACACTGAGGGTTGATGAGTAGTTCTGATTCTGAATTTAGTTTTTAAACTGTATTTTTCTAAGAGTGAAAATGGCTAAAATGCATGTTTTCAGGATAATTTTTAGGCATAAAACACTTTGTTTAAATTTTTTGAAGCGCTCAAGGGGCTTGCATCAAAACATTATCTTTTCAGTATATTATGTTACGGTTACCACATCTCATAGTTGCCCTATGAACATGCATCTCTTATCACCCTGCCTTACTAACACATGCTGTAGCTTGGGCCAAACAAAGCTTTTATTCCTTGTACCTAGTTGATGTTCCGAACATAATTTAAACATTAGTTTCTTGTATTCTTTGTACAGTTGACTACAAACAAATTAACTGCCAACATGGAGATAAATTAGGGATTGTCGGGTACCCGAAATTTCGGGCAGTGTTTCGGGTATCAAGTATACCCGAAATTCCGGGCGGGTATTTCAGTGCCCGAAAATATCGGGCACCTTGGAAAACGGCAATACCGCACAGCGCAAGTAAACAAAGCTTCTTTTTTTTGGAACGTGCGGCAGCTGCAGGAACATGCCACGCCGCCGCCGTCCCGGCACCAGCCGGTGAAGTGAGTGTGTGTGAGAGATAAGATAAAGAAGGTGCCCCGTCAGCAAGTGTGTTTGTGGGAGGGGGAGACAGATATAAGAGAGCGAGCCCTGCAGCAAGGGCAGCAAGCGGAAGTGGTCAAGGTCAACATTTACCGTTACTCTCGCTGGCTGACTAACGATGCAGCTGGTCGCCCGTCTCTCTCTCACACACACACACACGCGTGCGCACGCACGGCGGATGCTCACTGCTCAATAATCACAAAGTAGTGTTCAAGGCCGGTGGATCTGCTTGCTGTGTGCGAGAAGGATTATAAGCTGACTTTAATTACACACATTGTAGTTGCGTGGCATTTGCAGAAAGTGGTTGTGAATTGTTTCTATTTAATTCATGTCATTATTTTACCAAAATGTATACCAGTGGAAGTGTAGGTCAAACAATCAACAGTGACAATGAACCTTCAAGCAGCTACCCAAACACAATTTAGTTAATAAGCACTTTATCTCCAAGATTAATATGCACGCTATTTTTTAGTTTAATGTTTAACTTTCATATCAGTGCGGTATAGTAAATAAATAAAAACAGTTCAGGTTTGTCAATGCAAACTTAAGTACGACTATTTTATGTTCAAAATTTATTTCATTAACTGATTTTGATGCCCGACCGAGATTGCCCGAGCCCGAAAATTTTGGACAATTACCCGCCCGAGCCCGCCCGAAGTCAAATTTCTCTGCCCGACCATGCCTAAGATAAATCAATAAACTAGAGGCAAGATGAAACTGAAATAACACTGAAATGGGAGATTAACATGCAAAGGCACAATACAATGAAATGCACCTGAATTACCTCATTTTGTGTATTAAAATATACAATTAAATTCATAAGTTTTAAGTTTAGGCATATATTCAGAAAATAAAATAATTACATACTTATGACGAAAAATGAACTATTGTAAAGTTTTTATCAATACTTTATTTTTTCAAAAAGTAGATTCAACATATTTTAACACCCGAAACACATTTAAACTATGCAATCAATAAAAAAAAATTTTCCCACTGCTAATGAAGTTATAAATATTTAGTAGTTACAATAACACTGTTTTTCTTGTTTTGTTAAATAAAATTTTATTCATGTCGCAATTTGAGTTATATATTTATGCTTGATGCTAGTGACATCGCACTGTCAAAGTACGGCCACATGTCAAAAGTAGTAACTTTTCTGGAGAGTATTTTAAAAGTTTAAACAATGTTATTTAATATTTACCCTTTTTAAACTTTTAAAATGTCTCCTGAAAAGATGTGGCCGTATTACTTTGACAGTTTGACATGTTCAACATTCATAAAAACTAATTTTTCATACCAATATTGGTTGTTGGAAACACGTGCGTGGTTCGACTGACCTGTCCCTTCCTGCGGATCTTGGCCTTGCGGTACTTGATCCTGTGCTTGACGCGAGGGTTGCGTAGCTCCTTCTTGCGGTACGGAGTGAGCCCTCTGTTCTTCGCCATCTGGTAGGTGATGGCTCGCTTCCCCTCCTCTTCGCCAGCATCGTCCGCAGCGCCGGTGTCATCTGCCTCGGCTGCACACGATCGCACAAGCGGTAGTGGCGTCAGGAACTGCACTTGATAAGACACTCTCGGACATTTCATAGTGAAATCATTTTAAGTAGTGATGCGTCTGTTCCCAATTTTCTCAAATTTGAATCCCAAAGAGAATACCTTGCATATACCTCTTGGATTCCGAATCTAGGTGTGAAGAGTCAAAAATGAAATAGTGGTTCCAATAAATGAAAATTATTAACTACTGTGTTAAAACATTCTACCCTTTAAATGGTTGTTCCACAAACTAAGTTACCAGAATTAACACAAATTGTAATTTTATTTATATAATTACATTTTAAAAGTTCAATATCTTGGGGAATGGTAACAGGATAGGTAAGAGAAAAAATTGACCTAGTAAACTTCAAAGGTTATCAGTGTTGAATTTTTTAAGTTACTTTATTGCTTAAAGCTCTTCAAACATGCATAAATTTTTTTGTTTTATATGCTGGAAAATATGGTAATTCAAATAACTTATAATTTATAATGTTATAATGATTACTTGCCATGTAATTTAAACATTTGTAATCCCAATTTTTAAAAAAAAACTAACTCAAGGTAAATTTTTTATCATATACCCTATATATAAAAATCATAAATGCATATACAAAGTAGTTTCCGTTTGTTGGTTTGTTTCTTACACAAATCTACAATTGACCTTAAACACGAGAAATCTATATGAAATTTCGAGGAAACCACCCAAAAAGGCAGAATTTTGGTACTTAATGAAATTTTGCTATTACATTGATGCTTTCTGTTTCCCTGTGGCAATGCACATTGCATTTTTTTTTTTTTCCATTCGAGGCACGGCAGTAGCGTGCCCATGAGGAGAGCTGTGTATAGAGTGATCTGCCTGTAGACTGTCGTAACGGAATCTGCTAGTTATAATTTATAAAACATAAGTAATAGTTACAGTTTTTATTGAACGAAGTATCAGTATGTACATTTATAATGTCAGGATGTGTTAAATACAAATTTGTATCAATTTTGATTGCAAATGATATTTCTATCTAAAAAAAAAAAAAAATATTATTAAAAAAAAAATAGTTTGGGTCTGATGTGTAATGGGAATTATTGTTGGCTCAAGTTCCTAATCAAAATAAAAAGCATCATGACATGCTAAATATTTATATACACTTTTTATAGCTTATTAATTTAAGTATTTTTCCCTGAAACAAAATTAAAACATCACTATATCTGTTCGTACGTTTGTCTCCTTTTGAAACAATTGCAGGCACCAAACAGAAGCATAGTCTTTGTATTTTTCTGTTGCTACTACAATAATTCACAATGATTGCATGAATTACAATAATAATTATATCAAGTTAAAATAAATTTTTGATTATCAATTGATGTATGTCAGCAACAGGATGTATCTTCTGTTCTCCTGCATCTTCTATTATCTGTACTATTGGTATTAACTTAACACACACAACTCGTACACCACAAAATAATGTGTATTCAATACATCCATCAACCAATTTTTTCCTTAGAAATGCAGACTGTTATTTATATATTTTTAGTGCTTAACTTTTTGGTTTTTAGATATTGTGTAGCCAATGTAATTCGTAACTATCAATTGTTTGCCCAATGAACCTAACTGAAACCCTGATAAATTGTGAAACATCAAAATTTTGTACCTTAATTGAAATAGTATACCATTAATAATAATAATAATAATAATAATAATAATAATAATACATAGAACCACTAACCTTCATTTTCTTCACCATATGCATCTTCCTCTTGGTCTTCATCAATCAAAGTTTTCACACTGACGTCCTTCACTTTGGCCTTCATCTTCTTACTTGGAGGCTGCTGCAACTCTTTGTCCTCCTCAGTATTTCCTTTGTTTCTTTTTGCCAATAATTTCAACAGCTTCTTTGAACTTTTCCTTTAAATAAAGACAGGGAAAATATTAACAACGTATTACATTAATATTTTCATGTCATTTTTCATTTATATGTGGTGCCGAAAAAAAAAAGGATTACTTTGGTTTGGTATTAGGTTAGTGGCTTGCTCATGCTACAACTAACTAAACCTGAAATTTTTAAGACGATCAAAATATACAAGGTTATTCGTGATAAAATGGAATAAATAAAGGAGATGACGACTGATGTTATTTGAAGTCAAAATATTGTATCAACATGAGAGTTATGATGTGCAAGAACACAGCACTGACCATTTATAATTATAGTCCCTACAGAGCACAAGCCGGTGTGCAAGGCGACGTGCTCAGTTCACAAGTGGAAATGAAAATCGACATGTGGATTGCCCGCCCGAGGCAGGGTCTACATGGATGGAATGAGGCGGACAGTCATAGGAGCCGGCTGTCCAACCAAAGGCACAGACCTGTTGTTCCAGCCAGAGTGGAGAATGTGTGAAGAGAGATGAAGTGTGGTGCGGAGCAGCGAAGGAATGAACCTCGAGAGAGGTCACTGCAATGCCTGCCACATTTTCCTCTTGCAAAAAAAAAAAAAAGTTCCACTCCGCTGGGTGTCAATCCCGGATCTCCTTGTTGAGAGGCGAGTGTTCTAACCACACAACCACCGCGCCTCTCGAGTTCACAGGTATTCGGTGGACTGCATTACTGTCAAAGGTGGTGTGCCTGAACATCAACTGTAAAGGCTG
The DNA here is from genome assembly GCF_032445375.1 of Bacillus rossius redtenbacheri. Lineage (NCBI taxonomy): Eukaryota > Metazoa > Arthropoda > Insecta > Phasmatodea > Bacillidae > Bacillus > Bacillus rossius. The sequence continues at coordinate 66,785,808 of NC_086333.1, read as the reverse complement.
TTAGTTAACCATTCAAATAATTTTGGTCATCAGCTCTTAACTAAATTCTTCACTGTCTTCTCTTTTTCACAGAGCAAATTTAATGTTTACTCAAATCATCAGTATTTAAATAAATATATTTATTTGCAGTCAATTTATTTTTAGTACAGTGTACGTCGTGAGGCTGGTAACAGGAGACAGTAGTAAGATGCATACCGGTAGATGTAGATGTGGAGTATGTATGTGCAATACAAACATTTGAACAATGATATTTTTGTTATAAAAGAGTATCAGAAACAAAGTGAAACAAGATAAAGAGATAAACAGGTAATTACCAAGGTATAATCAAAAGTTGGACGGTTCGCATAAAATACATGTATATATCTTTCAATACAAATAATTCAGTTCATCTGCCCTCAAACATTTTTTGTGTTTTAACACTAATATATTCAAGTAAATATATAAAATATATATAGTAAAAATTACTCTGCCAGTTTAGATCCCCCTCCCCTCCAAAATACTGCACCAAGGGCACATATTCCATCTGCTCCCACCTAGTTACGTCCCTGATGTTTAGCACAATACACAGAATTTTGAGCTAAATAAAAATTCAGAAAGGGGGGGGGGGGGGGGGGGGGAAATTGCAACATATACCGTGTTTTATCGCATAATCGTCGCACATTTTATACTAAAATCAAGTTTGAAAAGTAGGGGTGCGACGTTTATGCGAAAAAAAATCTTTTTGTTAGTTATTCATAAAAACAAAACCCATTCATGGAAAGTATGTTTATTAAAAAAAAGTGGAGCATACAAGAGCACGCCAAACAATTTACATCAATGAGTCAAGGCAACAAAAACCTTTCTTCAAATTTAAATATAAAAACAAAATCTGTGACCCGAATGCAAGCCACTTGAATCTGTGACGTGAACTAACGTGTAACTATCGTCGTAGTACACACTTACCATGAAAGAGTGCGGACTATCAAATGTAGTTAACTCGGCACTTGAGCGCACGTTGCATGAATCGGCGAGATATTGATATTAGACGTGTGCGCGCTCTATACGGGAAGCAACATAAACAAACATGAATGATGCCAACTAGCTCTGGCTAAATTTTTATAAGCGGTACACTGCGGCGACGCAGACGAATAGATAAAGGTTATAACGTTTAATAACGTCTTTAAAAGAATATTTACACATCACACAACTTCGCATTTCTGAGAATTAAATAAGTAAGTGGTAATGTCCGAATAAATATTAGATTTCAACTTTAAAATACATTGTTTTATACGGAAAAGATACCCACACAAAGCGCTCGGAATTTAATAGCGGGACCAAAAAAACATGCGCCATTTATGCAAGTTGTTTTTAATCCAAAATTTGACGACCTAAAATATGGGTGCGACGATTATGCACGTGCGACGGTTGTGATAAAAGAGGGTAACTGGGTTTGCAGACGACGCAAGTAGCAGTATAGAAAAACTTCTAACTAACCATCACCACCCATATCAGGGCTGTGATGAATAACCAAATTTATGGATAACAGAAATCTCTTAATACATGTGTTAATTATATCAAGGGACCAGATTGTAAGGTGAATTGGAGGAAAAAAAAAAAAAACATTGAAAAGCACTTCAATCATAACACCAAAATGCAAGTGATGTATTTAATCAAAAATTAAATATATATATATATATTTAATCAAAAATTATTTATATATATATATATATATATAAATATTTTGAAATTCAAGGAATGTCATTATTTCCAGATAAAAATTAATTTAATTTGTTTTATTGCACATCTCTGATTCAATTACACTTTAAAACCACAAAAGCTTGCCTATTTATTTTTATTCAATATGTGTCTTGTTTTAGACCAATTTATTACAAATTATTTAATAGTAAAACATGCTATTTTGGTGATATTTAGGGCATGTATCGTTTTGCCTAATTTTAGGCAAAATGCCGCTTAGGCAAATCGCCGTTAGGCAAAACGCCATTGGCCAAATAGCAGTTAGGCAAAATGCCATTAGGCTAAACGCCGTTAGGCAAATCGCCGTTAGGCAAACCGCTGATATGCAAAACGCCGTTAGGTTAGGTAAGGTTAGGTTAGCTTAGGTTAGCTTCTGTTAGGTTAGGTTAGGATGGCAAAATGCTGTTAGGTAAATCGCCATTAGCAAAATGCCGTTAGGCAAAATGCCGTTAGGCAAATTGCCGTCAGGCAGAACTCTGTTAGGGAAAACGCCATTAGGCAAATCGCCGCTAGGCAAAACACCGTTAGGCAAATCGCCGTTAGGCAAAACACCTTTAGGCGAAATGACTTTAGGCAAATCGCCGTAAAGAATTCATGTTTAGGCAAACCGCCGTTAGGCAAATCGCCTGTTACTCGATATTTACTATTACAAAACAGTAGTTATAAAAATAAATACAATAACACCAATTTAAAACAAAAATGGATTAAAATTAAAAACCATAAAATCTTGTCTCGTTATATCACATGAACGGTAACATGATTTCACAGTGAGCTTGGGATTTAATAAATGAAAATAATTACCTTTAAGTAGGGATAGGCCGGTCGAATCCTCGAATCCCACCGAATCTCTAGTATTCAAAAGATTCGAAATTCGATGGAAAAGATTCGGGATTCGAGGAAAAATATTGATGTAAATGTAGTACTTTAAAAACTTAAATGCTTACAATTTTCTTGGCCTGTTTACGTTTTCCTTGGAACAAATCCTATTGAGGTACAGTAGAACCTCGTTAATACGTGATGGTCGGGACCGAGATAATCACGGATTACAGAATTTCACTGACTAGCGATTAAAAGCCCGGAAGGTCTTGTCAAGCTTCTCAGACACCGGCGTGCAGCTGGGTTAAGGCCAAGGTCATGTGACGTAACATCTCCTGAGGCTTACTGCCCCTTGGCAGCAGATGGATAAAAAATAGTAAACTCCCCATTATTCGTGTTAATTGGGACCCGCCGATGCCCGGATAATTGAAATCCTGTAAAAAAAATAATAAACCCGGATAATCCGTTCACAGTAAGGGCCGGCCGTCTTCGATTTAGTGTCTCGGCTTAAAAAAATACAGCACTGCCTACCCGGTCTATTACAACAGCCGAAGAAAGAAAGATAAGATCGTGCTGACCTTGCACCCTCCCCCCTCCCCCTCGTACAGCCGAATGCGAGCCAGACACGTCACTCGCCAGGCGCCTGCCGTGCGTTGGCGGGTGGAAACAAACAAAGGGAGACGGAAGCAGAAGTCAGAACATCCCCCTCAAGTTTAAAGAGTGTCAAATGTGACAACTGAAAGGGGGGCGACACAAAGGGTCGGCACAAACAGCGTTGCAGAGTTTGGCGTCCACGCGATGGCTTGCAGTGTTTGCCAGCCGCTGGCCCGCGTGAAGTTAATTTTAAGCGCTGACAATTTTTTCTTCTCTTTTAAATCGTCCCGGATTATCCGATTCCCGAATTAGCGCATCACGGATAAACGAGGTTCTACTGTATTGTACTTTTAATTCGTTATTATATAAAAAAATTATGAAGCATGTACTGATTTGGGAAACTTACTGTATATTCATGAACATGGATGCATTATCGCTACATTGGCATTAAATAAGGCATAAATCACAGATGTACTCTCAGAATATGCTAAGAAATAAAATAAAGCACATTTAGGATCTAGATTAGTAATATGAATCTTGTTTTTTTTAATAACTTTACCGAGAAATCTGTTACTTAGTAATACAACAATAATGCCGACTTTCATCGCAAGTTAGGGTCGCACATGTAGTAATAACAATGAAATAATGAATGACAAAAATTAATACATTATACAATTATTATTTTAATCGTGAATAAATTTTAAATATTCTGATACACGTTCTATTTATGAATTTTTTAGGACCAAGTTTGGTTTGTGTAGACTACCAACGTTAAAATATGTATTATCTGAGAATTCCATGATGGCCAACCAATGAATTTGTTAGCCAATCATTTTGAGCAACACAAAAAATAACTAATATTAATATAAAGAATTTTAATGGGTAAACTTGAGAAAACACCCGTCACTTTTAACTTTGGGCATATTAATCACTATGCTTTAGTGAGGCTTAATTTTAAAAGACGCACAACAATATTTCTTATGGCCTCAAACCATTGAAGCCAAGATGGCACCTTTCAGTTCCTATTAAATATTTCAGGAAAGCGTTTATCTTTATTTGGGACATTAAACAAATGTCAAGTTGGTAACTACAAAATATTGTTCCGTTGGATGTTGAATTTCGTTTTCAGATTTCCGTAGATACAAGAATCACTGTACTCACAGATAATGACTGAATGCCTTAAATCCACCAAGTTGGATTCTACAGCAATTGATGAAGTGACCAGATTCTTACGTGATCCTACAGTTAACCCAGAAATAAACATCCTCGATAACGGGATAACTCAGTCTGCGTGTTCACCCAGGCTACATAAACTATCCAAAAAATATTTGTGTTCACCACCTGCGACAGTGTTCTCTGAACGTTTGTTCAGCACTGCAGGAAACATATGTGACCAAAAACGGAATCGTCTTGATCCAGACTGTGTCAAAATCCTTGATTTTTTAAATAAAATTTACTTAAAGGGTTAAATAATTTTGCATAATGTTTAATTTTTTCTCTTAACTTATAAATTATTTTATAATTAACCCTTAAGATCTGGATTCGTATTCGATGGGTGGATTCGAGGTAGTTTGGGATTCGAATTCAAGATTCGGATTCGGGAAAAATGGGATTCGACCCATCACTACCTTTAAGTAAATAATATATACATACACTTCTGGCTTCATACAGTATGGTGTAAAAGTAATGCGTGGACAATTTAAAAGATGTCAGTTTGTTTGCAGATACACATTTTTTTTAGATGACAGATAACAGGGACTGACGGGTCCACTCACTTGGGTCCTTCGCTGGCCGCCGCCACGAGTGCTGGGTCCCTCCCCTCCCGGATCTCAGCCAACACAGTGTCGATCTGAGAGTCCATCACCTCCTTGTCGACGGGCTCCAGTTGCTTGAGGAGCTGCCTGTACTGGTACAGTCTGCGCAGCACCGGGTGGAACTGCACGGGCACCCGGCGGGCCTTCAGCAGCAGGTAGAACGCGATGTTCGAGCAGTAGCTGTCAGTAGGCATCGAGTCCGGAACTTAACTTAGGCGAGTTGCCATGAAGCCCAATTAACACCGAGATGAAACGTCATGCATCATGAAAGGAAGCTAAACTCAAAAAATTAATATTTTTGTTCCTAAATTTAAGGACCATTTACATAGAATGGAAAAAAATAATTGCACAGTTCTTGATTCCTTATTAAATTTTTTTAAATTTTATTTACAATACTTACAACTTTAAGGTTAACCAATTTGGAGATCAATAAGATGAGTGAATACATATTAGCAACCTTACAGAGTACAGCCATCATTTTCTACAGTTGTAATAGACATTTCAAGGGAAAATACAATGCTATTTTTTCGAACATAACGAATACTAAAAATTTATATCTGCATTAGAAAACATTAACTACGTATTATCTTTAAAAATGGTGCAATAATGTCAAATGTTTCCACATTTGTTAAAATTGAAGTGGTTTTTTCAATGCTGTAAACAGCACATATATAATAATTTATTTTTCATTCTGCACACAACACTTGGATGCAATGATAAGTATCTACGCTAAATTTAACTCAAAGGAAATGACTGTATGAAACACATATATTCATCCATAACATGTGTGCAAACTTATGCACAAAGATTACAACTGTGCATCACTTAAAACAACCCTTTCGAAATCTACACTAAAGCAATGTGATTCACATATTAGTTACACTTTTTAAAGGCTACTTAGAAATGAAAAATGATGTTAAATGCTGAAGTAAATAAATTTAAAAGGTAAGGTGTACGTAATTATTTTGTATTTTAAAACAGTAAATTTGTAAACAAAACTTTTACCAATTTCTTTTTTAAAATTTTTTTATATATATTTTTTGGTAGTTTTTTTCTACAACTACATAAATGCTTCATACTCACTTGAGGATGATATGGTATTTGGTCCTCACATACTTAACAGCTGGCAGTGTTTTAAATTGATCATCTTTGAAGAATCCCAAAACTGGAGAAAGTCGACAGTCAACTTCAGTCATTTTCTCTGTAATAAAGAGATTAAAAACTTAGATTTAAATTGTGTGTGTGTGTCTAAATATATGTGTGTGTGTATAAAAATAAACACTCTCTTACACTCTCTCACTCACTCTCTCTGTGTGCACATGTGAGTTGTCAAGTAAATAATTAATGGTAATTTCTACTGCTTCTTCCCAATGGTTGGAAGATAGTTTGCTTTGCAGGGTGGTTTTGGGTGTGTAAGCACCTAGTATTATGTACTTTAATACATGGGCGGTATAACACGCATTTCTCACAGATACACTGCTCCAGTCAGCAATATAAGGACAAGGCAGCAGCAACTGCAGGATCCCACATTCCAGCCACTTACTTCCATACTAGCCAGAAACCACGCATAACAACATGAGTTTTTTAATGTTACCATTCTCACAATGATATTTGCATCACTTTGCATTTAAAATAAACACAACTAAAGTTACTATAGACCTATTTCCTTCATTTTTCATGCTTTTTTGAACTAACTTTTTTCACGGTTCCTCGATGAAGGGATAGTTATTCTAAGAGGGCAGTTATTCCTGGGGTCGTAGATATATAAGTTGACTGCATCGACATTTTATCCTAATGTGACAGCTGAATAGCGACCCTATTTCTTATGTTACATCCTGAATAACTACCGTATTTACTCGCATATAGATCGCCATCGCATATAGGTCGCACCCATAATTTGAGGTCTTGAATTTGGTATTTAAAATTCCCCCATACAGGTCGCACCGGTAATTTAATGACGCGAACGGCCGGCGTGCCGTGCACGAAAGAGTTAACAGGTACTGTAAAACTCCGCTACTACGAGAGCTGATAATGGCGTGATATATTGTTGTAACAACAAGTACTCATAATAACTGAATATAGAAAATTGAAGTCAATTTAGATTCCTGACTTCTTAAAATGTCTTAATTGTAGACTATAACGCGAAAACAGTGCTTTGTAATGAAAAAATGCACAGAATAAAAGTTGTAGTAAATTTAATTACGAATAAAAAATGCCTGTTATGATTTTTTATATCTACAGCGGTTTTCGTTATGGGTTCCGATAAATACTCACGCTAAGTGAATTCACGTCACGCGAGTTAGGCTATGCTAGCCGGCTGGTTGTTATTTTCGTTCAAAACGTAGAAACGTAGAAAACATTCGGCTATAAACGAAAGATATAAGAACAATGCTATCCTGAAATGCTGTGACATGTTTTTGGAGTAGATAATCACAGCGACAGACCGACAGGATGCTCTCCCGCCCTTGCCGTCAGCGATGTTTATTTTGACAGCTCAAGCAATTATCTTTTCCACGACCCTTCACAGCGTAAAAAAAAAAAGGAAAAAAAAACACGTTCGAATTCAGATAGAAAAGTAACTATGCAGTAAAATAAATATATTTACAGCCCTGCTAAATTCGAGGTATTAGTGATTTTTCAGCAGAAACTGCTGTGTGACTAATAAAAAAATAGTATCATAATAACTTAAACTTATAAAGTATATTTATTAACGGCAAAGGACAGTCGTATAAGCCCATAAAAATATTTATTTTACCGAGAATGGACTATACAACCTGGCTTTTGCCGCACGCGGTGTGGGAGGGGAGGAGGATGCTGACAGTTTCTCACGCAGAAGGTAAGCTACCACAGTGGCTTTTCGTGCCGGCGGGTAAGATAACATGACAGCTGAGACGGCTTTTCGTGCGATAGTGGACGCGCCGAGCTCGGCTAGACACTGCCGCGTGGACAGTCTAGAGGGGTGGTATCTATTTTTAGCCGTCTTTTGTATGCCTGTCTGCTTACAGTACAGCTCTTGCCAAGATAAACGTGAACACATAGCGCCCAACAAAGTGTAACAGACTTGTTTTTCTGCAGATTTTACTCAAATTTTCGACTTTCTCTGCTCAAATTTTTCACGGTTTCTCAAAAAACGGTCGTATAAACGGAATGGACGCATCAGAGGGCGGTCGCATTGGCGGGATTCTACTGTATTGCAAAAAAAATTCCTCAAAAATTTTAAAAAAATTTTCTTCACATATAGGTTGCACTTCATTTTTTCCCCATCAAATCTGGTAAAATTGCTGCGACCTATATGCGAGTAAATACGGTATGTGACTAAATAACCTGCGTTATCTATACTTGATACTAATATCGATACATTTTTCTGTTAATGTAGGAAGTCATCAATGTTGTATGCACATACCACATTTTTAATCTCAAAAAGTTCTATAATTAGTAGAGAAAAGATTTTATTTTTAGCCCAATTTCATTTTCAAAATGGAGGATTTCAGTGTTAATGTTTTTATACTTTAAAATTCCATTTTTTAATAGTTACTCTACAAAAATAGTGGTGATATTTATATGCTGCATTTTTATGATTAAATAAATTGTAATAGATTGGTCTAAAACAGATACATTCAAAACAATAAAAATAAATTGGTGAGCATTCGTGGTTTACGTGATTCAATAAGAGATGCACAGTAAAAAAAAATTAAATTAAATTTTCTGATGTAAGCACTTTGGTACAATCTTATATCTACAAGTGATGACATTTCTTGAATTTTAAAAATTAAGAGATTACTTTTTTTATGATTTTAATTAAGTTTTGTGTAAATGCTGCTTAATTTTATGATATAACTTGCATTTCAGTGCTATATGGTGTATTATACTTGCATTTTGGCATTATGCAGTGAACTGATGTGCTTTTCCATGGATATTTTGGTTTTATTACAATTCACTACATAATCTTGTCCACAATAATTAGGTGCATCTTACAAATGAATAGATTCAGCAAAATGTAAGACACATCCCGTTTCTGTAGTTTGAAAAGTCATAAAAAAAAAGGGTACGGTATCAGTGATTTTGCTATGGGTACAGATTATTTAAATACCTTTGAAGTCTTCAGTAAGACCAAAGAACTCCGGCGATTCTTTCTGCAACAATTCCAGTTTTTGTCTCTTGGTCAGTTTGGTTGGATCTGTTTGGATGATTTCTTCTTCCTTCTCTGGTTCTTTTGACTCGGGCTTCTGCGCAACGTCAACAGTTACAATGTAAATCGTCACCAGAGAGCAGTGGCGTAGCCAGGATTTGTGTATGGTGGGTGTTAAGAAGCATCCCCCCCTTCCACGTAAATAAAGTGGGGGGTACGGGGGTCCTCCCCGGGAAAATTTGGATTTTAAGGTGTAAAATAGTGCTATTTTAGCAGTTTTCGGTACTTAAATTTAAATATTGTAATGGTAAAAATTTTATTAATTTTAATATGAAATTTGTTTGAGTGATGAATAAGAAATTAATTAAAGATTTGGTGCTAAAGAGGGGGGGGGGGGGGGGGTGTTTGAACCCCTTAACCCCCCCCCCCTCGCTACGCCCCTGCCAGAGGGCAGTACAACGACAAGAACGTCACGTCAGGGGAAATGGACCACCTTGACGAAGACGTCGAGCGAGAAGTCCTCATCGTCCAGCTGCTCCGCCAACCTCTTCTGGATAGCACGAGCCTCCTGCTCCTCGTACTCCGCTGCCACAGCATCCTTGCCGTCGAAACCTGCCGCACAGAGCGCAACTCCCGAGAAACTCTTCACGCTGCGGTTTGGAGCAGTAAAAAATAATTAAGGAGGTTTTTAAGGACCCCTTTGCCTCTGGCCTTCATCACTATCAACGGGTAGAAAACCATTTGTAATATCACAAAAGTACCTAAATAAAACAACAAAGTTAAATAGGTAATGAACAAAAAAAAAATTTTGTTGGTTGGTTCAATTCTTACAGATATCCAGATTGTCTAGAACTCTCTCTTGGAACACATCTAACCCAAGCAGTGTATGTGAATTTCACACCCCCAACCATTTACTATTATCACCAATTATATTTATTTTAAGGGTTCAAAGTCAGTGTAAAACACACCTTTAAAGTTTAAAGGTGGGATACAAATCGGGGGGGGGAAGGGAATTCTTTACATGTGGCCCAAAATTTTCCAATTGTACTCGTCTTGCACAACGCGTTGTTTGCTGCCATGTTGGAAACAAAAAACATTAAAATACCCACATTTATCCATTACTTGCAAGCTATCAGTCTTTATTAAGGAATATTTAAGGATTCTTAGTGAAATTTAAGGACTTTTAAGGGTCCTTAATCAATTTAATACAAATTAAGAACTTTTTAATGATATTAAGGAGGTGTACGAACCAAGGACTTTTCATAAGTTCTAGCATAATATTTTCAAGGATCAAACTAATATTATTAATATGTGGCACGATGACAAGTCTCATTTCAGTTGAAAATAATTATATAACGTATTCAAGTCAATACAAACAGCAATAGATTGTTCACAAAAATAAAAACAAAACTACAGAAAAAATAATAATCAATCCTTAAAATACTTGTGAATGCACAGAACCTATAGTCTAAATAAAAGACAAAAATACATACCTACTTATCTATCTCTCTTATCTCGGCCACTTATATAATTTAATGTTTTGATTGTTCTATATTCACAAACAAACTTTTAAAATAAATTAAATATTCAAGGACTGATCAAGGCCAAAAGCAAAACAAGATAATTTCAAGACCTCGAAACTACACACTAGGCCTACAGTATGTGCTGATTAAACGTGCTCAGAACGACACAATTCATAATGGCTGACATTTGTGATGGCTCGGCTGAACGCAGACCATCAAAATAATATTATTGGAAGGTCACCTTGAGAGTTCCTTGCAGGAAATAATGTGAGCACAATTAATTTTTGCATTTTAAGACATTTGGTGCAAACAGTATGTGTATATCTATCTATCTATAAATAATATATACACACACACATAAAAGTGTAAGGTTAGTTGTACAGCAAAATGATGAACAACAACAAAGTATAAGCAGGATAAAACATGAATGAAAATGTTAGCAGAGAGAATGGTAACAGTATCAGTAGAGATGTGACAAAATTTTGTAAGGAAGATTTTCTATTAAGAAAATTTTTATTTTCCTAATACCAACATAGTTTTTTTTATTAAAAAAAGGTTAATGAACTAAGATAATACTACTGCAATCTTTCTATGCTGTAGTCTGTACGCATGTATAGTGTTAAGCATTATTCCTCAACTACAAGATTTTATGTACCAACTGTAAAATTTTACATTAATTTATGAAGTTAAAAAGTAGGTATATTACACACATACATATAGTATATTTAGTCTTTTGTTACTACCTAATGGCCCGCTTTTTTGTTTTTTGGTTATATTTGTATAGAAAATTAGATTTTGTTGTGTGTTTTTGTGAAAACTCAGAAACATTTTCCTGTAAATTACTAGAAAATTTTTCCCAAAAATACTTTCCCGGAAAACAAACATCTCTGAACACGAGCGTCCGCTAGATGCTACGCAGACACGACACCGACCTCCGTAATCCTGGTCCACGTAGTCGGTGTGGTAGTAGGCGCCCTTGTCTCGGCCCCAGGCTCGGACGTCCGGCAGGCCGTCGCCCCCTTCCCCGTCCAGGTCACTCTCAATGTTCACCTGATCGTCGTCCGGGTCGCTCCCGTCCTCAGAGGAGTGCAGACCATACACCTCCTCCTGTCAACAAAATATTTTTAAGAAAAACTTACAAATATTATCGCAAAAAATAAATGCAGAAATGCACAAATCGTCAGCTTCCTTCTTAAACCTCGTAACTCCATTTCAGTCAATTTTACAGGAGAACTTACGAGCTTTTGGAGCACGGTTTCGACTGACAAATATACGAGGTTTTATAATTTATGAATAGAAAAGGGACTAAGTAGAGTTGACTTACTAGGTTTTATCAGCATATGCACTACGGAAAAAATGAAAAAATATACACCAAACACATCTGGAATATAAAACTGGGAAAATCTGGACTCACGAAGTTTTAGAAGTAAGCCGACGAAATACTATGATAATATTTACTACAAGTTGTCATCAACAAAATACATATTTTTATTTATAAAATTTCTTTTTGATAACGCTGGCAATGACCATAAATAAAAAGAACACCGCATTCAAACTAGGTTCCACTCAACTAACAACCCAAAGAAACATTAAATAATACTACCGCAGAGTCCAATTAATCCAGGCCCTGTTGCAAAAAAAAAACCCACATGACTAAATTTTTGTAGGTTAAAAACTTATGTCTACATTAACTAGGTGCCGGAAAAATTAGCATCCATTATTGTGAAATTAGCATTTTTAATGCAACTTGTTTAAAACTAAATAAACTAAATGTTTTAAAATTAAATTTCACGCATACAAATACCTTCAAATAACACTATATTTCAGTTTTGTATGAAAAACAATTTGTATATGCCTTTCTAGATTGAAACATTAAAAATACTAGTACTAATTTTACTTAAAAAAAATTGGTAGTGCGATATGCTGGCAAACATCAAGTCACAAGTTTAATTCATTGTAACTCTCAAATATACTCTATTAATTTTGTTCGGCTTACATCTTTGATGTTATCTCCTATGAATGTAACTTGGCTGCATTACAGAGAGACAACAATATGTGGACGCACACTTGTTGCAAAAAATATTGTCAAGCATGATAACTGATACACCAGAAAATCACCACATGAGTCAGGTGTAACATTTAGTACCTGTAGCACTGCTGTGGTTCACTTCACACTCCTACTATAGCAAAATGCAAATGTGTGTAGTCTCTTTTGTTTTTATCACATTAGCCAAACACACTTTCCATACACCTTTTGTCCGTGAGACAAGAGGAAATCTGCGGCAAAGATGATGGACATGTTGTGTTTGTGTATTAACAGAAGTTCTGATAACTCTCAAGTTACAAACATACATTAAAAAAATTTAATAACACATGTGCATGTGTCCATGACAAACTACATAGTACAAACATAGGCGAGTCAGATCACTCACAAGACACGGTTGTTTCTTTTTTAAGTGTGTACAATGACAATTTTGAAAACTATTAAAAAAATATGTAGCAGTTATGTGACCTTTTGTAAAGTATATTTTACAAATTATTGACTTTTCAACTAATATATAAAGGGGGAAAAAGCAATTACATATTTTCAAAAATAGCTAAAATAAAATTTATGTAGGAAATAAGAAAAACAATAGTATTTAAGTGTAAATTGGAAAGAAGGAATAAAAGCATCTATAGCAAGATGATAATTTTTCCAGCCCCTATGTGTGCAGTAGTATTAAAACTAAAATTAAGCTGTAAGAAAAGTTGTATTTATGGAGGGGAAAAAAAACATACATAGTTTGATCCATCTATGGGGTAACTTGTGTTACGTGCATTTTACAGCAACTTCCATTTAATAGAGACTTTTGGTGAGGTGGACTGGGTCCAGTACCATCTAGTCCAGATTAGCGAGACTCAACTACAACATGAGAAATAGATATTTCCGACAACTATAATGACTCTTCAAAACAAACTTTGGTTTTATGCTGATTTTGGTACTAGTACGTACAAAAGAACACTTGAAAAATGCACACAGTTCTCAATCATTACCTCGCTTTCGTCATCTTTCGTTCCACTTTTCCGTGCTTGGTCCAACAGAATCTTCTCATTTTCAGAGTACTCATCCTCTGAATCCGATGGCACATAATCTTCGGAATCACTCATGACTGCTTATTGCTGTAAACAGAACAAAATACATACTGTAGTCAAACCATTTTCACATACTTAGAAAATAATTCCACAAAACATAGTTCATATGTAGTGTGCTCTGAAACAATTTGAGGCATTGCAGATATTAAAAAAAAACTCGAAGAGGGTTGATTTTTTAAAAAAATATACATTGAAGGCTGTAGTAAAGAATGCAGTCCCTTAGAAAAGTTTACTTAACCTCTAAAAAAAAATTTGCTTTAGAAATAAAGAATGCACTTAGGATTATGATCAAATTGAACATTTAAATTGCTGCGTTTTGAAACTTGGGTTCTGCGAGATTGCTTCTAATATTCACAACATCCCAATTTGTTTCTAAATCAAAAGTTTCTGTGTGATGGCCAGTGCATATTTTCATGACACAAGCACAAATGTTTGCTTAGTGTTAGTGTGGCTTTAGACTTCTTTACAAAGCACTGCTGTGCATGATAAGCATTATGTTTTAAACTTTTATTGCTGCATCTTGTCAGCAGAGAGGTTGAAAAAGAGGAATGCTCACAAGACCGTCAAGTTAATTGAAAAAAGGAATCTGCCAATGTTACTATGTTAGGACCAAACTTGAATCAGAAATGTCTTCCGAAATGTGAGTACAGTGTAAATGTATATGTGAAGGGCATGTGCACATTACAGTGGTCAGCAAGTTAGTTACAAGTATATGTGATTTCAGGTGTGTAAAACTATACTTTCCTAGGAATAGCATCTCTCCTGTAAAAATAGACTTGGATAGCTAAAATCTTAATAGGAAAAACTACATTGGCCCAGTGCACTATTATACATCAATTTCAAGAAAGCGAAGTTGTAAAATAAAGTTAAACTCTGAACGTTCTTTGATCTCACAGTTCCCACCTATTTCTTTCAATTGCAAGTCATTTTTTACAGGTTGTACCTATATTAACAATTAAATACACATGGCCTCCAAAGAACAGCCAGTAAAAACACACACACACACACACACACACACACACACACACACATACATACATACATACATACATATATATATATATATATATATATATATATATATATATATATATATATATATATATAAAAGTTTTTAACTTGAAAAAATTTAAGTATTGTTATTGTTATTGTTATTTACCCCCTGGATTTTAAAATAAACCTCATCCTTGAAATGATGTGCACCCATGATTGCACATGACATCAGTATATTAGAGGTGGCAGATTACACACATTACCCTACCTTCCCCCTCAAATTCTGAGCAAATTTTATGTGCAACACAGGCAAACAAATTAAACTATCTAACTGTAATTTTCTTTTTAATTTATACCTTGTCAAATTATTATTACTGTAGTTTGCATATCTGCAACACATGTATTAAACTACTTATTTCAGCCCAGTAGCAGTTCCTAGGCACCTGTAGCACACATCATGACTGCTCATGTATATTCCCAACAATCTGGATTCCAACAAAAAAATTAAAATCAATTTAATCTAAAACTTTACTTTCTTAATTTTTGATTTTGCATTACCAAATTTTTTTTTATATATAATTTATGTTGGGGTCCAGTTTAGAACTCTTAGCAATATAGAGCTGGACGTGGGACGGTATGTTTCAAGAATGGAAATGTTTTTTTTGTTTTTGCCCATCTGAAATCAAGAATTTTTTTCTTGAGATTCCTGCAAACACTATCTCATCCACATTCACAATTAGCTGTTGCAATTAAGTTAACTTATTTTATTGCTCATCACATTTCTGAAGCAACTACCTAACAGCAAAGTTAATTATGCCAGTACACACAAGAACGCATCTTTATTCACAACTGTCTTGTCACCATTGTGTTTGCTATAATACATGTTGAATCATAATGATGTCATTGAAATAATTTGGAGTAACACCTGTATTTTCAATACATTTTTCTGACATGGTGCTACCCAAATTATTTTAAATAAATAAATTTAGGACAACAATTCGTCATATGGTTGAAGAAATTGGTTTACACATTATCCAAGACACTCAGTGCTCAAACAAATACTTCCTCTGTTACATGAACTAAAAAAAGTTGTAAAACTCCAACTTCAAAGGTGCATGCCAGCCATTGGGGAGCACTTTCGACTGTAAGTCCATTGTGTGGTTTTAGACTTATTTTCTCTCGTGACGTACCTGCAGCCAGAGTTTGTTGAAAATTCTGATTCACTCTGAATAATGATCAAAATAATTAATAAATGCCACAGTTGTCTTCTTCACTTTGCAACTAAGTGTATATAGACAAGTCCACGATGTGTAAAGTAGGAGGTTCATAGAAGTTATAAAAGAACACCCTGAAGTCAGGAGCATATAACTGTAAGACCCCTGCAGTATGTGCTGATTAATCGTTCTAGCCACATGCCTTGGTAGCTAGTTCCACCATTTACTCACTTGTTCATGCTCAGAACGCCACAATTCATCATAGCTAACTCTTGTGATGGCTCGGCTGAACGCAGACCATTGCGTTATTGTGAGGTCGCCTTGGGAGTTCCTTGCAGGGGATGGAGGGGGGGACACATTTCCCTTACATATGCCTCTGCCTCACGTTGGTCAGACAGCTCTACCGTGTGGAATTTCACTTTCCTTATCTCTCTTGATCTTAAAGCTTGTTTCAGGCCAATATCAAGGTGTCCACACATCTCTGTCATATAATATCCTTGACTCCCCTGACCAAAATTACAAATTTCCTTTACTGTTTTTTTGTTTAATAACCGACCTTTTTTTGCGATTTACCGAAACAAATAACAAAAATGCAAATTCTGCCTCTACCATAGCTGGCCTAGTATTATATAACAGAAATAAAAATTTAAACAGAACTTTTTACACACCATTTTATTTATAGTGTGTATGATTAGGTACTTAACACCACCACCTGAAAAAAAAATTACAGTTTGGATGATGGCGGACTGGAGCATGAAACTTTCCTCTCCAATTAATACCACTGGGAATTTCCATACATTTTCCAGGACTTCAAGTAAATTTCCTGACCAATTTCCACTTCCCTGACTTTCCTGAAAATTTATGGAAATTCTCCAGAGGTAGTAATTTGAGGGGAAAATTTCATGATTGGACCTACTATCACTCAGACTGTGAAAAGCTTTTTTTTTTTCCATATAATGCTTTACTGCATAGTCATACACACTATAAAATTACATGCTAGGTTCGTGTATGAACTAGGCCGACTATTGGGATGGTAAAGGATGTATTTCTCAATTTCTTACAAAAATTCCAAAATGGTAATAAAAATAATTTGTCAGGGAAATTTATTATTTTGATAGCGGAAAGTTAGAGAAAAGTCAGGGACATTGTATTACAGATTTGTGTTATTTTAGGTTATTCTAAGTTCACCAAATCTTGTACATGTTACATCTCTTGTAATATTCTGTACATGTTACATCTCTTGTAATATTCTATACTTTTGCTGGTTTTCGTTTGATATATACATTCTTTCATTTTCCTGGATTTAAAACAAATTCCAACTTTCCAGAATGCGAACCACCTGTGTAGTCACATTTGTTAATATATCTGTGCCATCTTCTGGCAGTGGTTCAGACCAAGAGTGCATGTACTGGATTTTTTTAAAATAATTATTATAGTGAGAGGCGAGAATTATGGACTGAATATCAAGCTGACCATTGACGGGAACAATTTTTGTAATCAGCCTTAAAGATGGCAGTGACAAGGTATTGCCATAACAATAGGCACACCTTTATTTCCACGGATATGATTTCAGCTGGGAAGCTAAAAAGTAGGTAATAAATACTCTGGCCACAAAAGCCTACTGTCTAGAGTTGATTTGATTGACTAGTTATATCAAAAATACTTTCAAACATTGTGGACAGTTATTTCTTATGGTTGCTTAGGAATTACGAATTTCAGATGTAGCTATCCTGACCTAACCAACCGTTCACATGAATGTAACTATACTAACTGTCCAAAATATTTTAAAGTATTTTTTAAGTTGCTAGCATAACCTATGAATCGTTCGTTACTACGTGATTCAAAATACTACATTAAATGAAATTTAAAAAAAAAAACTTTCTTAATTTAATGATATTTGGACAAACCACCAAGAAACAGAAAATATAAACATTAATATTTTCCTACAACTGCAATATGTCATCATATTAACTACTTTTATTATAAAACATTACCGTTGACTAAAGTTCTCCAATATAAACACACAAACTGACATAGGTAAACAATTAATGGCTAGCAGAGGCAATGAATGCACAGATATTAAAATGTGAGCTAAAAACTGGGATTTCTCTGAATCTAGTAGAAATTTATTAACATTGTTTTCAGGGTAAGTACAGGAATGTCACTAGTGTTGGAAAATTGTATTTTCATAATTTTTTTTTTTTTTGTGGAAAAACAGTTTTGTAAGATCTTTAACAAAATACCCTTTCTGTGGTTAAGTCCCAGTCAGATGTGCAGATTTCATAGACTTCAGTTCTTTGATGTTATAAATGTTCTGGTTCAAAATTAGTGGCAGAAAGAGGGACGTTGTATGACTTTGATTTTAACATGCTGAGAACCAAAATAACGAATGTAATAAAAAAAACCTGGTTTAAACAAAAAAAAAAAAGTTGTTTGGTTTTTTCCCTACCCTGCTTTCTATCCCAGAAAAGTTGTGTAAAATAGTACTAGCAGTCACAAAACATTAAAACTTCAGCTATTACAGATCCTGCCCTCAGTTTATATACAAATGGTACTGGTTTAAGAGTTGCCAGTACTGAAGCCGAGTACTAGAGCTAACTCATGGTGAACATGTGATACAGTGATGTGATGTGGATAGAGACCTAGGACATTCTGGACTTATATCTCAGGATATTTTTGGTTCAACAGGTGAAGAATTTCTTAAAAGTTGGAGGGAAAGAGGTAGCAGGGGTATATCCTATTTTAAAATGTTTTATGTTACAAAAGCAGAAAGGAAAAAAAAATCCGTAATCTGGGCATTTTACCTCTATAATAACGGAACTTTCAGAATAATTTTTTTAACTTCTTAGTAACAGGTGCATTAGAAAATAAAAATTTCAATAGTAAAGAAACTATACAAAATTCAGAATAATTCACCACACCTGGTAGACTATTTCTAGATGTGCATCTGGTAATATTAGGTTTTACATTTACTGTTATGCCGATAGTTCCCTCTGTATACATATTCACTATTCATTCAGTGTGACAGGTCTTTGTGGCTATCAATTACTTTCCAAATGCCTTCTCCCTCCGTAACCAACTGGCTGTGAACCAAACACATCCTAACTCAAAACAAATCTAGCTTTCAGCTTTCTTAGCTGCTTCAGCATAATATAAAGGCTAAGTGTTTCAAAAGATGTGACTTGTACATTTCACCGGCTAACCTGAGATTGCTAAAGCATGATGTTTACAGAATTAGAATTAGAACTATAAAATTCCCTGTCACTTTCATGTTTTTATAGAACGTCTATTCTTCATCGTGCATCGACCACAAAACTGTTATCTTCCTACCAGATCAGCATCACTCATCATTTACCAGCACTTTAAAAAAATCAGGCTTCTGTAAAACACACACACTGAATATTGATCTATCAAAACTAATGAACAGCAAAGTGCTTAAAATTGGAGCAAAATATATACTAACAGCATTAATATCAAATATATCAATAACTAATGCTGTTTACTGCAATTGTTTTGTCACAACACAGTAGCAGCATTTGCAAATGCCATACACGACAAAACCAAAACAAATAGGTAACTGTGTTTCACACTTTGCAGTCTTTACCTAGGTAACATTGGTGGGGTAGTTCAAATTGTCAATTGTGCAGCATTACATCACAATATTTAACGTCAAAAACCCATACATTTCCTGTTCACTTGGATTTCTCTGAAAATTTCAGGTTTTCTCAGTAACATTTTAATTCGCTAGCTTTTCCCAGTATGAATCTACCCATTTAAAGTAAGTGTATGTACAGTTTAATATTTTGAATTTTATAAGCATATTAAGCCTGTGCAAATATGTACTAGTTTTTTGGTGCGAAGCGAATATCAGTCGAATATTTAAAATATACGCTCAGTCAAATCAAATTGCTAATATTATTTTCAGCAATGCTGCATGACACTTATTTTATCAAATACAGGATTGAAGTAAATAAAAATATATATTACATTTACGATTTGAAATGTTTGAACTGATTAAGTGAGTAACCAATAGGGCCCTATGTATAATATAATTCAATAAAAATTACAAAAATAATCAATGTTAATCAAACAGTATGTCATGTTTTGATTTTTTTAATAACTAAATTTATTCAAGCAAAACATATACAACCCAAAAAATAACTAAATATTTTCATGAGTGATTCTTAGGCTTTCAATGTTTTAAAGCTTTGCAACAAGTGAGAAACTTCAAATAAAACAAATAGAAAACTTCCTGGAGAAGTCAAATTTAACATTAAAAAGAACTTAAATTGATTCACTTAGTCGAAGCTTTACACAGGCCTAATACTGTCTCGGATTTCGGCGCTGGGTTGCATCTAAGGTCTCTCTCTTGTGCTTAAAGTAATTGATACAAATACGGAATTTTCATTCTCACTTTAAAGCCATGGGTCACGCAAATCAAATTCATACCTAATTTTCCAGACTCAGAAATACTTACACAAAGTGTTTCGAGATTATAACAGTGGCTTTGTTATTTTCTAAAGGATTTACAGTAATTTATCCTACATGCTTATAAAATTGATCTTGAAAAGAGTTATGAATATCAAGAATTTGTGAGTTCGAAGATTTAGAAAATTGAACTACATTACAAATACCTTAAGGAAAAAAAAGCCACATACAATATAATAGGCCTTAAGAATGGGACCCATTTTTACATCACACTTATAGATGAATCAAAGGGAACCTAATTACCAAAATACTTTCCATTCTTTCCCCACTCTGAAAAACCTTATCAAAAAGCAAATGCTTGACAAACACAATGATAATACAAATATAATCATAATATAAAAACATTTACAAAACAGAGGGCATTTCGAAACTTTGTAATTTGCAGTTCACAAAATGTAATCTTGCTGTAGAAATGTTAGAATCATTATTTTTTGTCTTGCTCTGTATTCGGAAACTTCGGCAAGCGTTCAATTTAGAATTTGAAATAAAAATAAATAATTTACCCTACTTTCCTCAATAAATTGTAACTTTCTTGCAAATTATATAAAATCACGAAATAGCTAAATCAATATACCATTTATCTATAAATATTCAAAATAACATTCACATTTTCAACACTGTTATCATACATACATTATTTATGAAAAAGTTCTACAATGATAGCTTCAGTAGTTCATGTTATAGGACCTATACAATACAGCACCACTAATATATGACTGTCATGTACAAAATCCACACACATTTGTTATCCATGATAAGTTTTTACATATTATATTACAACATTTTCAAGCTTAGCAGCTGAACGGTGGATCATGAAATCACTCAAACTCTGGTACATTGATAACCAGTCTGGATACTGTTGCATGTAGTTCTTCAACCACTTTGACAGCTGACCGACGTGAGAAAGATTCCCCCTGAAGCGGGAGTCCACGAGCAGGATGGCCCCCCAGTCGTTCCTGTGCCGGATGCACCGCCCCAGCGCCTGGTTCAGGGCCCTGTAGGCTTGTATCTGGTACCACTTGTTGCCGTCCAGAAGGCCTCTCTTCGACCAGTTCTGGCTGTTGTGGGCCTTCTTCAGGTTCACTTGGATGTTTTTAGAATTGAGGAAGGGGATGCCGACGGCCACGATTGCCCTCGCGTAGTTGTCGGCAAAGTCGAAGCCCTCGCTGACCTTGCCCCGGAAAACCGCGAACAAGAGCGACCCCGTCTGCAAGCCGTCCCCGTCTCGACCTGCGGCCTCGTGGTCCCTGATGCTCTGATGGAAGTCTCTCATCACCGCGTCCAACTCGTCGGACCGTCTCGGCTCCGTGAGCACGGTCTTGACGCTCTCCAGGTCGCACCACAGGCCCGTGGCCTGCCACCTCTCCGCCAGCTTGTCCAGCAGCCTGTACGACGGCAGGAAGCACACCACTCCGAAGGGGACCTTCCTGCACACGGACAAGACCAGGGACCCCAGCTCATCTTGGAAGCCGTGGGTCTGCGTGTTGCCGTACGTGGCGCACAGGTCGTTGCCCCGCGGGCCGCACGGCACGCTGCCCACCCACAGCTGGGACGTGGGGATGACGTGCGTGGTCTGCAGCTGGATGTGGAACGTGGTCCCGAGCTCCGACTGGAACGAGTCCACCGGGGCCAGCGTGCCCGAGGTCAGGATGATGCTGCGTGCGGACGCCTGCAGCTCGTGAAACACCACCGCCGGGTTCTGGCACCAGAAGTGAAGAGTGTACTTCCACTCGGAGCTGTGCATCTTCTTCTTGTTCTGGAAGCCGCTAGAGTTTCTACTCATAGATTTCATAATTACCACTCTGTAATCATCACAATACCTTAAAGAGTCGTCATATAAAAAATCAAATATCAAAACAAGGCCCTCTAAAATACAACGTGTGGCGGCACTGATAACATGATGATTAACAGGTTTCCCGCTTTTGTCGATTTCTGGATTTTTCAATTCGGCAACACATGCGCCAACTGCATTTTTAAAAGCGGGATATTCTTTAGGACCTACATTTAACAAACTTAAGTGCCCGATTGCCATAGTTCCGGTCAGTGCGCAGTGTCCTTCGTCGTAGTCAGAAAAAACAACTGAATCTTTTTGAGAGTTAATGAACTCTGAAAGTTGTTCAAGAAACTCTCCCATGTGCTGATGAACAGTTGGCAAGGTCCCAGCAAGCATGACTGACTTGATGTCATTGATGGCCAACTGCAAGTCATCTTGCACTACGGAAAAGCTAGCAGCATCACGGGAAGAATCCTCTATGTTGTGAGCTTCGTCAAGAATGATAACTTCACCACGAACATCAAGCTGCATACTTTCCCGAATAAGGGGATCAATCAAGTAATTGTAAGGACAAAAAATAAGCTTTGCAGAGCTCATCAAGGAACGTGCAACAAAGTACGGACAAGTCTTTTTGCTGCGCCCCAGCTTCACCAAATCTTCTATGTCCCATGGAGTTTCGAAACCAACAGATTCAAGGGAGGCGTGACATGCTAAGTTCTTAACATTTGTGTGGAAATAACATCCAGGCCCATTTATTGGGTCCAGAAGTTCACGACACAGTTCAGTTTTACTGTGGTAACCTTTCACATTGTCACGTATGCAACTGTGTTCTCTACTTGAAAGTATAGTCATTTTAGCATTCTTGTACTCTGTCTTCTTCAACTCTCTGACTACTTGCTCAATTTGTTTGTGTGTTCTTGTCGCATAGTATATTCGCGGGACCCTAGGTATCACAACATTTGAAAAGCAGATGGATTCCTTGTCAGCAGTCTGCTTCGAACCCTCGCCACCATTTTTAATAGCCGGATCATTTCGACTATTCAGCCCCGGCTTCTTACGCCCCGTGTGTATGGTACGAGTTTTGTGTGGTGGGCATTCAAAATCATCATCAAAATCATCGCAGTCACGTTCGCGGAAGTCGTAATCATCTTCCATGAAAGTATAACGATCGGGATTAGGAACACAATTTACCTGCATACATTCCATGTCAGAAGAAGTCTCAACTTGTATTTTTAATTCAGCGACGCGTTCTTCTTCTTTTCGTTGCCACGCAAGGGAGGAACAGAGCAAGGCCAACGTCTTTCCTGTACCTGTCGGGCTCTCCAATAAGCAATTGCGTGCGTGCGTTATTCCGCGTATAACTTTATCCATTATTGCAACCTGCGATGGATATGCTCTAACAGGAAAATGTACAGTCACTCCGCCAATCACATATTTGACAGAACTTGGTGCAACAACTGGTACTACACCACTGGAACAACCATATTTCTCGTTTTGTTGTTCGATTCCTTCGTTTTGATCATGCAACGACGTCATCCTAAAATTAAAATTAGGTTTAACTTTGACATTACTTACAATCCCGCCTTTTCCATCTCACAAAGATTAAAACTAAATCAGAGACAGAATACTTACCACACTCAAAAACACAGCACGCTGCCTGACATATCTCTGCTACGTCCATAGAATACAGAGTAGTTGAATAAAGAGTTAACTAACAAGCAAACTGTAGGTATAGGAAACACTTATACGTGACCTCGGGAACTTTTTTTGTTTCGTCACCTAGCCGTAAGAGGCAACACAAGCATTGTAAATCGCGCCAAAATTCGGAAAAATGTATAAAATATTAAATTTTGAATGGTGTGAGGTTAATGAGAATTGTGTTATTCTGATACTCCATCACCAGTGAACCAGTGTTTTATAGATATAAAGCGATTAATAATTTTTGATATTAGTTTATGGAATGAACATATAATCAGTTCTTTTTAGAACCAAACAATGTTTCGAATTGCTTGTATTCCGGGATGTGGTTCAATGACTGGAAAGAAACACAGGAAACCTGACTCCGATAATCGTTTGATACATCGTCCTTGCTCCTCCCAGTGCGCCCTCGAGGCGGGCCCACAACTCAAATATGGCCAATGGCCATTACATATTTTTAAATAAAGCATGCCACCGGGAAAAGTAATGAACACACAAAAATCCTTAAATAAATTAGCCTACTGGTTGCAAACAATAACATTAAATAACTGTCGTCGTCCGACCGAAGGCCACCCTAAAGCCCGACCTGCAACCGCCAGTATTAAACCCCGCTAACGGAATGCGCCCCTAGCCTTGGCCCACCCGAGTCAGGCGAGCCCCCAGCAACCAAGGTAGAACCCGGCCCCCCTAATAAACAGACCGACATTACAGCCGACCACTTTGTAAAAACAAACACAGAATATTAAACAATATTATGTATACATTAAAAGTTGATTAACGAATGTGCGACGTAGGAGTGCCCGGGCACTCACGTGTGTAAATACGTCGATTCGTGTGTGAGTGTCCCCCTGGCGGCCTTCTGCCTAAATTAGTCCATTAACCCATGTGACATAATTATTAACCCCTTGTGTTGCGTTATTACCCCCACCAGAGCAGTCCAGCAAGAGACGAACAGTCGCTGGTGTGACGTAAAATTTAAATGAAATAATTCTTAAACATACTAACTTCAATTTGTAGAAGGGACGAATGATCTTAATCCAGCCTTAATAATTAATGTAAGAATTTAATGCCCTTAAATTCTTAACATGTCACATTAGAAACTAACGTAATGAGGTCAACCCTGGCGCGAGGGACACCGAGCCTCGGCCGGACGTCATGTCATGACGCCAGTACAGCGCGACTCGTGGACCGGGGCGGACGCACGTCCCACGGAGAGACATCATCCAATGTCTGCATTAAACTCACTTCTGGTAATTATAGTCACTTCCTCGAAATCTCATTTTACTTATCTCTCCGTGCGTACCCGGTCCAATTTTCGGTCCAGGACTTAAACCGGCCGCATAACTTTTAAAACCCCCTGCACCACACTTTGTCTGCGGGGTAGTTTCAGAATATGGCACGGGCCGCCTCCCGAAGAACAGAACTTTAATTAAAACCAGCCGCTCCGGCGCTGACCCCAACACATAAGGGAACTTTGAGCGAATTTAGCTGCGGTCCGCGCTCCACTACAGTGGACGCGAACACCGCCTCGAGACGTTGTTATACGGGATTGGCCGCCTCCAATCACCCTCACCCCTCTTTTGAGTAACCAGGCTCAGAAACGCCTAGTGCCACGCTAATACGTAATAATTACTAACTTTGTGCGACGCCTTGAATCTAGAACGTTTTCTTTTGTGAACTTGTGCGACGCGTCACCGCGTAACATTCAATAAACTTGTACAACGCACCTTCGCGTAACATTTTTTGTGAACTTGTGCCACGTCTTATTACGTAACTTTAAACTATCCTTGTGTAATTGTATAACTTCTGTATTGTATGACGTCACCCTCTGTACGACGTGGCGTGTAATCAACGGTATTACACCTAAACCACAGTCGCATGAATAAACGACGCACGTCATTTGTTGCATCACTTCAGCGTATGATTAATTAACCATACGACTCCCAACCACCGCCAAGTAGGGAATTCCTCATAACCCACGCAACATCGCCGACGGTCCTAGTGGGCCACGCAGGGCAACCGACCCCACGAACCACCTATCGACTAGAAACAGAGCTAGTCTGGCGCCCACCCGGACACATTACATTCACAACAGCCATTCCCGCTAGGAGCAGCACCGCGACTCGAGCCCGAGACCCCGGACGACGGCATAACTAATTGAATATTTACATATACTCTGCCTCGGGAATGTTCGTACCCGCTCGGCATCGTTCGGGCCATGCAATATTATTTATTTTACACTTAAAGAAAAGCCAGTCTTGAAGTAATAACTCTGTCTGCTAGAACATATACCACTATAGAGAAGAAATAAGCAATTAAGTACACCCCAACACATGCACACACACGTGCACTTTGGTGTGCTGGCAGTTTGAAATTCCGTGGTCAAAGATGGTGGTGGTGGAAGGAGGAAGCCTGCAGTAGGCGTGGAGGGGGAGGTGGTGGCACATCGGGCTCAGAAGGGTGTAGCTCGGAACGATGTCAAGGGAGGGCATAAAGATAATTTTTCCTTTCTCCCTTTTTCCCATTATCCTTTACATGTATACATCACTTGCCTCCCTTGTTTTCTATCCCGGCTCCTTACCCAACTCCTCTGCCTTTATTTCTCTCCCTCCTTTCCTCCTGGCCTTTGCATGTGGCCTCCTACACTTTAAGGCCCTTATCTCCCTCCTCCCCCTCCTTCCAGGCACAAAATGCTTCATCTGCTCTAGTAAGTCTGTCAAGGTGGCCCATTTTCCAACAAGTACCCTAATTTTGCCCATCTACAATACACCCTCTTCAAATATACTTACACCCCACTTTATCTGCCCTACCCCATATTTTAATAGGTTTGTTTGACTCGAGGTGTCTCGTGCTCCTTGGGAGTTGAAAGAGTTGGGAGCAAGTTGACCTGAGGGCAAAAAGAGTCGGTAACTTTTAATACACGAAGAAAACGCTATTTGTTGTTAAACAATGATGGCGGAAAATATAGCAGACATCGTGAGAAATTTGTTTGGAAATGAAGATTCATATGAAGATGAAGTTGTTATTGATTTACCATATATTGGACTACAAATTATGAGAGAGCTTGATGAAGGTAAAAATATATAAATATTGCTTTTTCACTTTAAACCGCTTGTGGTATGCATAAGCTAACCTGTACTAGGAAACGATTGCAAATCTTGTGATTTTTAAATAAAGGACGCCAAATAAGTTATATTGAAATGTTTTTCCGCTTCAATGTCGTCATCTAATTAAAATATTACCGTCATCACCAAATGTAGCTTTATAACATATTGACTCCATCGTCAAAGTCGCGCCAAAACAACCAGCAGACGACTTGCCCTCGCAACTCTTCCTCGAGAGGAGGAGCATCGAGAGCATGACCTGAGTGACCTGAGAGCAACTTGCCCCCGCGAGTAAAACGACCATCCGCCATACTGCTTCCGGAAAAGGGCGCCCCGAGAGTTGACAGGTCAAAAAGAGACCTCGAGTCAAACAAACCTACTTTCTTCCTCTTTTCCTTATTTACTCGCCGCCCCATTTCAACCTCTACCACCAGTCTAAGATCCCCTCCACCCTACTGCTGAAAACTGCCTCCACTGGTCTTATCAGTACCACATGTTACCTTAGAAGTCATATCTCCTTTCCATCTAGTTTAACTCCTATTCCCTACACTTTAACCATATTTTTTCTGAACTCTTATATCAATCGATCTCCTAACCTTCCAAACAAATAACTTTATCTTCCTAACGATACTGAAAACGTGAAAACCACCGCACACGTGCCAATATATACTTCACGCACATTAAATAAGTCAGACAAGTCTATAACACTTACTATTACAGATCACAGTTCGGAGCCTGGGGTAATCCATTTCCCACCTCTGGGATTTTATGTGGTAAATTGTGTATTAGACTACCAGATTTTCAAACGTATATTGCCATACCGATTATCGACGAAGATAAATACAAGTTCCGCTTCTTGAAAAGTGATGGGATCGCTAAAAATGTCTAGTTATTTACACATTTATAACACGCAAACGACTTCCTTCAACAACCACCGCTGCCATTTATAATGTTTTTCTTGTGTGGCTAAGATATTTTACTCATTCTTTTCACTGTAACTGTGTAGTTCTATGGTGGTCTTCTGCTTGTTTACATGTTTTACACGGGTATGTATGTTTATAATGGTGGTTGTGTGTTTGTAAAAGTATTGCCTTTATGTGAAATATCTAACCATATTTAGTGTAAAATATTGTTTGTTTATCAGTTGAATGTTTCTTTTATCATTTCGTAATTTGGAAATTTGTACCGAAAATGATATCAACAAAGGGATTATCTGGTGTCCAAAGTTTGTATAGCAGAATAGTTGAATTGTTTCCCCAAAAATTTACATTCTGTTTTGCTTACGGTTCTGGCGTGTTCAAACAGTTAGGTTCAAGTGACCAATCGAAAAACGTGATTGATATAATTTTTTCAGTAGATAATCCAAGCGAGTGGCATCGAGAAAATATTGCAAAGAACCGCAAACACTACTCGTTACTCGGTTGGTTCGGACACGAGGCCGTCGCGAAATACCAGGAAAACTGGGGAGCTAAAGTTTATTTCAACACACTAGTGCCGATAGAAAAAGAGAATGCTGTAATTAAGTACGGAGTCATATCACATTCAGCTCTTGTTACAGATCTTTTGGATTGGAATGATTTATATTTAGCTGGTAGGCTTCATAAACCTGTTGAAATTATCAGGAATGCTAGTTATTCTGAACTTCGCTCAGCCTTGCAGCAGAATTTACATAGTGTTGTCCATGCTGCCTTGTTACTACTACCCGATGCTTTCACCGAAAAGAAATTTTATGAGACCATTGCAGGTATATCATATTTTGGTGACTTTCGCATGATTTTCGGCGAAGACAAAAACAAAATCGAGAATATAGTCCTGCCTCAGATCAAGGCATTCTGGGATCTTTATGCGCCTGTGCTAAATTCTATGAGCGACTATGTCGATGTACATCATTCGGACGATGGCCATCAGATGTGTTACCAGAACTTCAGTCCTACTGCTCGACACTACCATCTCAACCAGCTACCCAGGACTCCCCAGAGGGCAGTAGTACGTGCGTGGAACAAGGGTAGTGTGAAATACAGACAAGACACAGAAGATGCTCTCCATTCTATGGCATTTGATCCAGACTGTGGTAAAATGTTGGATAGTTGCATCAGAGACATAGTTTGGTCATCAAGCATAACTCAGAGCTTGAAAGGCATTCTTACAGCAGGGTTATTGAAATCAGTGAAATACAGTGCTAAAAAAGTGTTGAAGATGTACAAATCTCTGTAACACAGTTGATTGTAGTAATGTGGTTTATACTCAGTGGACCTACTTAATTTTCAGGTTTTAGTTTTTCTCTTCTGAATATATGCATGGAGTTATTGCTGCATTTGAGTCTGGTATAGCATTAAAATCAACTAAATACTTAAAATTTGAGTCCTCTAAAACACTGTAAGAGTTAAGTGTGAACTCATACACAAACATGTTATCTATGCCTTTATTTTCTTTGCTTTTATTGAAGCATCCGATACATTTTTTGATATTCTACTGACGACTTCACGAAGACAGTGGACAAGTCACATGATACACTACAGCATTATAGCTTACATACATAGTTACTATTGGCGGAATTGGAGGGGAAAGAATTCCACTCTGCAGTGAGACAAAAGAGTGTAGAAATAGTTAGAAGAATTGAAGTTAATCAATAGTGACCCCACACTTAATGAATGTTGTGGAATTCCTCTCAAAAAAAATAAAGTTTTGGGTTTGTGTGTTTAGGCTTTTACACTTTGTTTATTCCCATTTAGAATATTACCTCGACAATCTTTCGTAAGTAAAGAGCAACGAAAAATTATTACACCAGAACATCAGTTCAATGTAACAAGGGTAGTATCGTGGTACGTAGGTGTAACATAAACTCTATGGAGAAACACTGTTGATGAAGCATGGGGAAAGGTCGAAAGCAGTCTAAAACTATAAAAGTTATAAAACATAAATAAAAAAATCAAAGAAGTACCTAACATAAACTATGGAGAAATACTGTTGATGAAGCATGGGGAAAAGTCGAAAGCAGTCTAAAACTATAAAAGTTATAAAAAATCAGAGGAGGAGTGTCAGTAAGTATGCACATTACTAACAACATGATTATGATAAATATTAATTAATTTTAGTAATAAAAGCAGTGTATTAAAGCAAGTATTTGTAATGAATGGCTCTAACTGTGATGTGTGTACCAGAACAGAGCTGCATGTGTGACGATGGTAATGTGACGAGAGTGAAGGTGAGCTTACTGGGCGTGCCGCAGAGCGCCATGGGAGACTTCATCGGCCCGGCTCTGCCCCTGCACTTGCGCCAGCAAGGGGCCGAGGCGGACCGGGGGGACGACAGCCCGGCGTCGCGGGTCCCCGGGCCCACGCTGCCGCCCCACCTGTCGTCCGGCAGCGGCAACAGCTCCGAGAGGACGGAGACCACCGAATGCGGCGGGTCTAGCTCCAATGATAACGATGCGGATCTAGGTAAACTTCCCCGGCTCCCGCGTTCCCCGTCACGGTCCCCGCTTAGCTGGCCCGATGTTTTCAAAACTACGGTGTACGCAGCAACGTCTTGGTATCTCGGCAAAAGTCAGTCGCCAGCAAGTTAGGCATCATGGCGAACTGATGCCTGTGATTTGTACAGCTTGCTTAAAAACATGGTGTGAGGTTTACTTTCCATCTTTGTTGCATAGAGCAATATAAAGCCATATCTCGTACGGTATCATGCCTCAAACATAAACATTGTTGTCAAATATAATTGCAGACAATTTGTCAGTGTGAAGGGGAGCAAGTAGTAATAATTCCAAAGACTTGCACGCTTTTCGCACCCATGATGTTACGCTGTCTGTTGGAAATATTTGTGGCAGAGCGACTAATGCAAGGGAGGTATCAAGTTTAAATTTTATAAATAGTTCTTAAAGTAAGTAATGATGAAAAAACAAAAAAAAAAATATTATCAACATGGCAGGTCAGACCAAGCCTTAAGGAGCTTGCAAGGAATTTCTTTATCATTTTGTGACAAAACAGTATCAGTAATTTTTCCTTCTATGGAGCATCTTGATGTCTTAAAACAGCATGTATTTTAATCATAAATTTGTGTGCTGTTAGTGATTGACTGATCTGTACCCGAATTTACGCAAATTAGTAAACATAAGGGATACAAACAACTGTGTATTAATTTGAAGCGGAATCAAATATCTATAGTTTTTAGTCTGATAATAATCAATAATTAAAAATGTATTATTATAAGGTTGATGAAACAATTTTTTTTTAAATTTTTCCAGACTACCAGTTTAGGTACATAGTGTTGATGGAAATGATAACAGTCAAAACTGTATATTGTGCAGGAAACCATGTTATAATTAGGGGCAATATTATATGGTGAATTGTGATAAAACTAAAATAACCCCGCAAAACATCTCAATACATCATACAACAACAAAATGCAAGTTAATACACCATTTAGCACCTATTTTAACTATGAACATAAAATCAATTAGCCCTTTTACGAAAATTAACTCAAATTACAAAAACTTAATGTTTTATCATGTTAAAATTGTTGAATGTAATATAATTGATATGAATTTTGTACTGAAATTGATTAGAGAAAAATATTATATATATTAGGTTGTTTGAAATTGAATGTCTTCCATTAGTAACACATGTTTAAATTTATGATGGCACATGTTTCAAACAATTAAAAATTTCAGATTATTTATATTTTTCTGAGTATAGTTCTTTTCTAGACATGCTTATTACTAATGATTTTACTGTGTAATGCATCAGATGTCTATCAGAGGGAGTCTATTTTGGTAAAATAAGTATTAAAAAATGATTAAACAATTTTTCAGAAACTAGTTTATTTTTTTTATATTATTCTCTTAACGGTTTTAGCTTTCTGACATAAAAATCAGTACATTAGGGAATAGAGAGCTATTTCCCATTTTGTTTGAGTATGCTTATTAGTTATTATATATAAACTAGTGTATGTCCCCAGATGCTAATAATCACACTGTAATTTTATTCTTTAATTATCATATCATGTAGTAAAAAATATATCATGTATCTTGAAATAGTTATTGATTGTGATAGAATAAATAAATTAGATTATGTATGTGGTACACAGTGGTATTGTTAGAAGTGGATTTTGGTAGAAATGTGAGCTCACCTTATATTGGTTGCACTTGGTTGTAAAAAAAAGTAGTATTAATGTTATATCTCTAGCTCTCGTCACTGTAGCGAAATAAAATATATACCAGTTTTTAAGTCTAAACATAAGCTTTTACACACAGAAAGGTTTCATCAAAATCGGTCCAGTGGTTTTTGTGTGATACTTGAACAAACACACAGACAAATATTCAATAATATTATAGAACTTAATTTAAAAATTTATATATATATATATATATATATATATATATATATATATATATATATATATATATATATTTATTTATTTATTTATTAACTGCTTGGTTTTTGCTAACAAGGGATAAATACATTTGCATTTTCGTTGTATTAATTAATTAATTAATTTATTTTATCAATTTGTTACATGCCTACTGAAACAAAATGAATAACATTGAGGACAATACTATAATAACACATACACAAGACAACACAGCAAGCAACTAACAGATAAACAAGAACAAAGTTTCATAATTATATAACAACAGTAATGATAATCCAGAACCTGATCAAAAAAAAAAATTAAATATGGTAGCGTCATTAACCTTAAACATATTCAATTTAAATTAAGATAAAAAAAAATTGTTTAATATTTAAAATATTTTTTTTTTGATAGAGAGACATAGCAACGTGTATATGAGTATATCAAAAATGATTCTCTGATGTGATGTAAATAATTTGTATGAATGTTCTATGGAAAGGTCCTTAAGGAAAGTCCTCAGTTTGGTTTACCAGGTAGGGACCGTGGTGTGCGTGTGGTGTGAGTGCGTTGTTTCAGACAGCGAGGAGGGCGACGCGGGCCTGTACGGCCCGGCCTTGCCCCCGGGGCTCGTCGCCGGGTCCAGGGACCGGGTGCTGGGCCCCGCGCTGCCGCAGGGCTTCAGGCGGGGCGGGGGCAGCAGCAGCGGCGACGACTCCAGCAGCAGCGACGAGGAGGTGGTGGGGCCCTTGCCCCCTTCCTCGGGCGGCGGCCGCGCCCACGAGGCGCTCGAGAGGCGGGCCCGGGCGCTCAAGAGGAAGTTCGACGGCCAGGTGAGCCCTGCTGAGGCAGTCCCGGTCTGGCTGTCGCGTTGCGTTTCAAACCTGTGCTTTCCCAGGCAACTGCTGGAATGGTGGATTCCATTGCAGTGACACTTTTTGTTGATTATTATACAAGTAGTGGCTCGATTAACCAAGTTCAACCTTGGATAAGCAAAATCTCAGACAACAAGAATACAACAAGAAATCTGTCATTGTTTCAGTTGGCACGTTGGTATCATTTGTTTTGGATTTTTTTTTTTTTTTTTTTTTTTTTTTTCAGATTTTCTTATTGACCATAATATAAGAACCTTTTTTAGTTAGTTATGCATGTGTGTTTCTTGATTTCAATACAACTATTTTTTTTAATTACAGTATATTAATTTTTCATTTTGTATTGCCTTAAAACTATATTGATGTTTGATCGTCCAGCACAATGGTTTGATCCAGCATGCTTGAGGTCCCGAAGGTGCCGACTGAAAGAATAACGTCCTCAAGTTGTTCATGCTCGCCAAGCACAGGGCTTCCACATCCTGGAAAGTCAGGGAATTTACTTGAAATCCTGGGAAAGTCATGAAAATATACCCCATTGGTGTTAATTTATGGGAAAATTTCATTCCCCCTTTCTGCCATCAACCAGACTGTAATTTTTTTTTTCCAGATGATGCTGCATTTTCGTAATTTTGTTCAGTAAAAATCACTTGTCATTTGTCATGAATATTTTGACTTTTGGTCGTGGAAAATTGAGGGAAATGTTATTGCAGATTTGTGAGCAGGAAGTTTCGTAAGTAGCCTTCACAGCACTGCGTGGTTCCTGGAGGGATGAGGCGGGGTGATAGTTGGCATCCCTGCTCCCAGGCGGACGGCGGCGAGCAGGACGGCCTGAAGCGGGAGTCCTGGATGCTGGAGCTGCCGCCCGACCGAGCCAAGGAGTTCGGTCTCGGGCCGAGGCAGTTCCGGCGGAGGGAGGCCCAGGAAGCCGGGGACCGATCCGTGTGGACAGACACTCCAGAAGACAAGATAAATAAAAAACCTTCACGGGTAAAAAATATATATATTTTTTAATGCTGGTGGGTCAAATATGTAAGGCCAAACCTACATTATCTTAAGGGGGTGTCAAAGTCAGTTCCATGATCCCAGACACTCTTGATCCTAAGGAATCTAAGGATCAAAGAATTGGATGACCAAGTGTCATAGCTTCAAAAACCAGCTACATGTATTTCCAACTGCATCTGAGCTGTTAACTTCAGAATGGTTTAGTAATGTATTTATGCATGTAATTGATATATGTAATTTATTGTTTTGATTTTGAACGTTGCAGGAAGTTTGCCACTTATACTATACTAAGTTACTAGAATTAAACTACACACCCCCTTTTTACACACAAAAAAAGCAAAGAATTTTTTTTACACAATGTCACTATCTTCACTGATTTGCTACTACCAACATTCTGTGACCATAATGCTTTCCTGATTATGTCATAAGTTTTTTAATTATTTTTTAAAACTAATATCCTGACAGTTTGATTGCTTATAATTGATAATTAAATATGGATTAATATTTTATGTTAGCTAGGGAAAATATTAAAATTGCAGAAAAGATAAAATGGCAAGTCCATTTTTTTCTCTACTAAAAACATTTTTGCTATAGTTTATGTATTATTCTGGAAATTCAAAAACCAAAACTTTGAAGGATCTAAATATTTAATATTACTATGGTTTCCTTTTCAGCCCCATACTTAATCTATTGTGTAATAATGTTAATTTTGATTCAAATTAGAGTGGGTTTTGCAGGAATAGATAAAATTCTTAGTGTGAATTTTTTTCTTTGTCACTGCAGAAAGATGAAACAGTGAGTGAGATGCAGAAAATAGCCATTAATGCTCGTGACACACAAATGGAAAAACTGGTAGAGAAACATGGCAAAGGCAGAGACAAAGAAAAGTCACTCTTAGAAAAACATCAAGATGAATTGAAAAAGAAGAAACAGGTAATTTAAAAAATTTTCTCAACTGTATGACAAATCACAGATTTATTTATTTGCTTTTACTTTAAGCTAACTTACTATTTTGTGTAATGTGTAGGGATGGGCCAGTCGAATCCTCGAATCCCACCGAATCTCTAGTATTCGAAAGATTCGAAATTTGAGGGAAAAGATTCGGGATTCGAGGAAAAATATTAATGTAAATGTAGTACTTTAAAAACTTAAATGCTTACAATTTACTTGGCCTGTTTACGTTTTCCTTGGAACACATCCTATTGAGGTACAGTAGAACCTCGTTAATACGTGATGGTCAGGACCGAGATAATCACAGATTACCGAATTTCACGGACTAGCGATTAAAAGCCCGGAAGGTATTGTCAAGCTTCTGACACCGGCGTGCAGCTGGGTTAAGGCCGTTCACGGTAAGGGCCGGCTGTCTTTGAATTAGTGTCTCGGCTTAAAAAAATACAGCACTGCCTAGCCATTAGTTCACGGTCATTTACAACAGCTGAAGAGAGATTCTGCTGACCTTGCACCCCCCCCTCCCCCTCGGACAGCCGAATGCCAGCCAGACACATCACTTGCCAGGCGCCAGGCACCAGCCCTGCGTTGGCGGGTGGAAACAAACAAAGGGAGGCGGGAAGCAGAAGTCAGGACATCCCCCTCAAGCTTAAAGAGTGACAAATGTGACAGCTGAAAGGGGGCGACTCAAAGGGTCGGTACAAACAGCGTTGCAGAGTTTGGCGGCCCACGCGATGGCTTGTAGTGTTTGCCGGCCGCCGGCCCGCGTGACGTTAATTTTAAGCGCTGACAATTTTTACTTCTTTTTTTTTCTTCTCTTTTAAATCGTCCCGAATTATCCAATTTCCAAATTAGCGCATAACGGATAAACGAGGTTCTACTGTATTGTACTTTTAATTCGTTATTATATAAAAAAAATTATGAAGCATGTACTGATTTGGAAAAACTTACTTTATATTCATGAACATGGATGAATTGTCGCTATATTGGCATTAAATATGGCATAAATCACATATGTATTCTCAGAATATGCTAAAAAATAAAATAAAGCACAATTAGGATCTAGACTAAATATGAATCTTGTTTTTTTTAAAAATATCTTTACAGAGAAATCTGTTACTTAGTAATACAACAATAATGCCGACTTTCATCACAAGTTACGGTCGCACATGTAGTAATAACAATGAAATAATGAATGACAAAAATTAATACATTATACAATTATTATTTTAATCGCAATTCAATTTTAAATATTCTGATACACATTCTATTTATGAATTTTTTTAAGACCAAGTTTGGTTTGTGTAGACTACCAACGTTAAATTTGTATTTTCTGAGAATTACATGATGGCCAACCAATGAATTTGTTAGCCAATAATTTTGAGCAACATAAAAAATAACTAATATTAATATAAAAAAATTTTAATGGGTAAACTAGAGAAAACACCCCGTCACTTTTAACTTTGGGTATATTAATCACTATGCTTTAGTGAGGCTTAATTTTAAAAGACGCTCGACAATATTTCTTATGGCCTAAAACCATTGAAGCCAAGATGGCGCCTTTCAGTTTCCATTAAATATTTCAGGAAAGCGTTTACCTTCATTTGGGACTTTAAACAAATGTCAAGTTGGTAAACAACAAAATATTGTTCCGTCGGATGTTGAATTTCGTTTTCCGATTTCCGTGGATACATGAATCACTGTACTCACAGATAATGCCTGAATGCCTTAAATCCACCAAGTCGGATTCTACAGCAATTGATGAAGTGACCAGATTCTTACGTGATCCTACAGTTAACCCAGAAATAAACATTCTCGAACACTGGAAAACTCAGTCTGCGTGTTCACCCAGGCTACATAAACTGTCCAAAAAATATTTATGTTCACCACCTGCGACAGTGTTCTCTGAACGTTTGTTCAGCACTGCAGGAAACATATGTGGCCAAAAACGGAATCGTCTTGATCCAGACCGTGTCAAAATCCTTGTTTTTTTAAATAAAAATTTAAATGGTTAAATAATTCTGCATAATGTTTAATTTTTTTCTCTTAACTTATAAATTATTTTATAACTAACCCTTGAGAACCT
Source organism: Bacillus rossius redtenbacheri (assembly GCF_032445375.1). Taxonomy (NCBI): domain Eukaryota; kingdom Metazoa; phylum Arthropoda; class Insecta; order Phasmatodea; family Bacillidae; genus Bacillus; species Bacillus rossius. The sequence continues at coordinate 66,748,544 of NC_086333.1, read as the reverse complement.
GATTTGGATTTGAGGGGTGGATTCGAGGTACTGTTTGGGATTCGGATTCGAGATTCGGATTCGAGATTCTGATTCGAGAAAAATGGGATTCGAACCATCACTAGTAATGTGTAACTAACAGATTGTATTTATAACTAAAGCCACATCATAATTTACATAATTTTTCAAGCTATAAAAAATAGTATGTCAAATTGTTGAATTTTCATTAAAAATGTTGTTATTAGAAGATCACAAGTGACCTAGTTAATATCTGAAGAAATGCATGGGTTCTAATTTGCAGTAGTAGTATTAAATGCTTGTATGCTGTGTAAGGCACATACTAGGGCATAAACAAATTTTAGTTCAAACTTAAGTAGTAACTTAAAATAATATATGCATCAACTTATTTCACTGCTTACTTAATGTTTGTAATGTTTCAGAATGTTAATCCATTTTTTTTCCCCTCCTCATTTTCTTGTCATTGCTGTAATTTAAAGGTTTTTCCAGAAGGCCTGTGTAAAGCTTCAACTTAGCTAATCATTTGAAGCTATTTTTAAAATTTGATTTGACTTTACCAGGAGATTTGCTATGAATTTTATTTGAAGCTTTAGTTGTGATGCAAAGCTTGTGAAACTTTGCATGTGTTGCAAAGTTAAAACTTTGGAAGCCTAAGATTTGTTCATGAAAATATTTACATTTAGTTATTATTTTTTTTGGATATGCTTTGCTTGAATAAAGTTAGTTACTTAAAAAATCAAAAGAAGGCACACTGTTTGCTTTTATGAATCCCCATATGTATTAATATTATGCTCGGTTGTCGTATAATTTTTATTGAATGATGTTTTATATAGGCTCCAATTGATTAATTGCTTAATCATTTTAAACATTACAAATGTTAAATAAATAAAAATTTTTTTTGTAATTCAACCCTTTATTTGATAAAATAAGTGTAAAACAGCTTCACCGAGAACAATATTAGCAATTTTATTAGACTTCGCAAATATTTTAAACATTAGATTTGATATTCGCTTTGCATCAAATAATTAGTATTTATACAGACCTATTTTCTAGTAAAGTTATTACAATATATACATTACTTGCAGTTTGTTTATTTTTTTTATTTTTTCATATATTGAAGTTACAGAAGTGTTAGTAATTATTATCACATACATGATGTTTTAGTGCTCAAAAATTATGTTTGATAAAAATCTGGTGAAAAAATTTATAACTAAGAAAATACCTTAATTAATCTATAAAAAAAACAAGACCTCTGACTAATTCAAATTGGTCTAGATTGCACATACATAAACACTTGAAGAAATTTTGATTGAATGTTGAAATATTATTTAAGTTACCAGAAGAAGAAAAAAGTTACTGTTGATGGTTCATTAAATAGTGTTGATTATCTTCAGGCATAGTCAAATTCCATTTTTGCATTGTTTTGGGTGTTGCTACATGGCATTTGTGAGGTGGAAAGTTCCTTCAACTATGTCACAGCGCAGCATTTCCCGACAATTCCTAATTCAATGCTTAGAAGAGTAAAAAAAATTTTGTATGTGGTCTTTTTTTTATAATAGGTCTGTGTGTACTGAAATAAAGAAAGTGTTGTTTAAAAATTTGTTGTTTACACTTAATGTCAAATTTAATCTTAATAGTAGTCATGGCAAATTTTTTATTTCTTACTAGCATCTATATAAAGTTACAAGAAAAAAATTTAATTTGAAATTCATGCCAATTTCAAGATATTTTTATATTCACTTTGCTTTGAAATAAAATGGTCAGCTTCACCCGTTGAGATGCGGATGGTGTTTTAGTACTGTACAGAGACTGTTAATAATTCTTCTTTTTGCAGAAAACTGATGATGAAGGAAAGCCAAAAGAGAGAAGGCCTTTTGATCGTAATGTTGACTTGCAAGCTAATCGTTTTGATGAAGCCCAGAAGAAGTCGATTTTCAAGAAGGCACAACTGCTAAACGACCGTTTCTCGAGAGGTGAAAGCAAGTTCTTATAAAGGATGTGGGTAGAATGACGTGGTTGAAGAGTATGCACTATACATAGGTATTTATCACATGTGTAAAGACTTATTAGATTATGTTTGTACCTAGGATAGCGACATCCTTGTTTACTGAAGGTATAATACCGAAAGATATATCATTTTTGATTTATTTCTTGAGACTCTGTCATAGACTTTTTTGTGACTCTTTGTTTTTTTGTAACAGGATAAATACTATATTTTTTTTAATTTCAAGCCATACACATTGAATGTGTTTATGACATGTATCTTCCAAAATTTAACTGAAAATAAATTTAATTTCAAAATATTGCATTTGATTTAAATTTAATGTAATTTCAAGCACAATTTTGCTGTGTCAATATGCATTTTTCTGTTGGATAAACATATGTATTGTATTTAATCCAGTGTGTAGGAAATACTTGAATTGCACTTCAAAGTTTATATAAAATCTTAGGGTTGTGCGAATGTTCGGTATACCGATACCGAAATCGAAATTTTGCTACTTTCATTTTCGATTTCGGTAAGAATTTCATCTGTCGAAGTTCGTTTTTAGCGAAATATTTCGAGCCAAACGAAAGTTCAATAGCTTACCGAAGTTCGTTTGTTCTAGTTGAAAAAGAAATCGTAATTTAATAAAAATGTACAGTAGAATACCGGTACAATAACGTACCTTATTATAAAGTATATTTCACTTAACGATTTTTTTTTAAGTCCCCGCCAAAAATCATATCTTCGCCATGCAACACGGTTTCAGTTTAAAGTATCATATTTTCACTATAATGTATAAATACTAGTAGCGTGGCATTACTACACCAAAATTTACTTAAACTGGTAAATAAATTTCCAGCTAAATGATTAATGTAGTAGAACAAAGATACACAAATACCACCGCAACGTATTTTCTAACCTCTAAATTCTCAAAACAAAGTTAACAAACAGTTGCGCGCACAACCATATATTATACCGTACGTAGTATGCGACGTGAGCAACACAACACCATTCGATACATCGAAAGACGGAGGTTTGAGAGAAGTATTAATTATTTAGACAAAAGTGTTACGCTACGCTAAAAATACTGTTTGATGTCTGTGCCGGGATTGTTTATTGTTATTGTTGAGTTTATTTTCAGGTTACGTTATTTAGACACCGCATTGTATTTGTGCTACAATATGAATGATCCTGGAGATAAAAAGAAACGAAAGCAATTCACGCTTAAGGAAAAAGTGGATATACTCAGAGAACTAGACAAGGGGAAAAAAGCAAGTTGCAGTTGCGAATACATATGGCATTGCGTCTCTCCTGTAGCTATTTTTTTATATATATTTTTTTCTCTTTGTAAAGATATGTATGCATGTTTCAGTACTAAGTACAAAAACTTGAGGTACCTGTAAGTACTTAGCACTGAGATTCTACTGTAATGTCTTTATATGATTTGCATATGTTATTACATTATTAGTAATAACAAGCAAATTATTAATTAGAAAAAAGATTTCCATTAAGATTAATTTACGTGGTGATGAAAAAAACTCACGTTAATGAAAATACGGTAAAATCATAATTTGAACAAACATGGCAGATAAAGTAAACAAAATTCAACCGTGATTACCGTAGGCCTAGGTATCAAAACAAAATCATGCAATATTTGAAAAATTACCTGATTCATTTGCTTTCAAACAGTAGTGTAGGTACTATATTCGTAAAACATACATTCCAGAACTGTTAGTACACATAAACAAAGAACGTACCTACTTTTATTCACGCACAGCCAAACAAAAACATTGTCGTCTGCTTTATTTAAATTTTACATACTCTGACTGGTATATAAAATCCTCATAATATACAGCCAATTAGACAAAAAGGTAAACAAGTCACTGCATGTAATGACCACTTGGCAGCAACCATTTGTTATGTTTTGTTTTGACCATGTCCCTTGCCTGGTTTACAGCTTATTGAGCTGGCCATGTGTGACAGTGGTGCAAGATGGCGGCCGTTCCGCAGTATTCACGTATTTTTTCATCAGTACCATGCACGAATAAATATATTATCATAGACTGCGACATTACGACTGTAAAGGAAATAGTCTGTGCGCTGAAAGATCTGGATTGATTCTTGAAATTTACGAGTGACATGGGGCTGTGTTGTGTGGTCTAGGGCGGATGTTGATTATATTAAATAGTAATATTTATATATACATCAAAAGGTACCAAAATGATTTATGTAATAGAATTTATTACTGAAGAGCAAATTTTGGGGCACTTTTTTTCTTTGTTAATTAAAAAATTTCGCTTAACTTTCGTTAAGAATATATTTATCTCATAGAAAAATTCATTTTCGTTTCACTTTCGCGAAACTTGATAAATTTTCTTTCACTTTCATTTCGTGTGGATAAAGTCACTTTCGCACATCCCTATAAAATCTAAACTGGAAATGTTAAATACAAGGCAGTTCATATACTATTGATATAAGTATTAGAATACATTATATGTTATACTAAATCAAAAATTATTTTTATACAATAGTTATTTCTGTTTCATTTATTAGAATTTTCCTGTAGTACTTCAATTAAAACAATCTTTTGACTTTTAAAAATTCAATTTAACAAAAAATGCTTCGAAACCACATTTTAAACACATTAATATGCATTGAAGGGTTTTAATATTATTTAATGTAAAATATGTCAGTTACAATTTTAAAGTAATGATACTAAATCATAATATACGTACACAAATGTATATACATATTGTTATAAAAGGGCATGTTTAAATGTTTAAGACAATGAGTTAGTTGATGACCACATATTAAAGGTAATCAAATCCTTCTTGTTGTCGGTATGACCCAAGAAGCTCTCAGCGTCCTAGTAATTCTTATGCTTATATTGTTTGTTTACTGATAAATAAGGCCAGTTCCATACATGCTGGAAATTAAAAAAAAATATACCGTGTTTTCTCGCATAATCGTCGCACATTTTATTCTAAAATCAAGTTTGAAAAGTAGGGGTGCGACGATTATGCGGAAAAATTTTTTTTGTTAGATAATGTTACTCATAAAAACATAACCCATTCATGGAAAGTACGTTTATTTAAACAGTGAAGTATAAAAGAGCACGCCAACAATTAAAATTAATAAGAAGTCATGTAACAAAAACCTTTTTTCAACTTTAAAAAGAAAAACAATATCTGTGATCCGAATGTGAGCCTGAACAAACGCGTAACCATCGTAGTACGCACCATGAAAGAGTGCGGGCCATCAGATTTAGTTACCTTGGCACTTGACAGAGCGCGCGTTGTATGCACTCGGCGAGATATTAATATTGGGTTACATTTGCGCGCTCTATACAGAAAGCAACATAACCAAACAGAGCGTGAGTTGCATGCACTCGGCGAGATATTGTTACTCCGCTACGTGTCCGCAATCTATACGGGAAGCAACATAACGAAACATTAATGATTGCAACGAGCGTTGGCTACAGTTTTGTACGCGGTACACCGCGGCGACGTAGACGAACAGATGAAGGTTATAACATTTAAAAAGTCTTTAAAATAAGATTCACACGCCAGACAACTTCGTATTTCCGTTATAAGTAAGAGGTAATGTCCGAATAAATATTAGATTTATATTTTAAAATACATTGTTTTATACGGAAAAAATACCCACACAAAGCACTCGGAATCTAATAGCAGGACCAAAAACATTATGCAACATTTACGCGAGAGTTTATTGCAATGATTACGCGAGTGCGACGATTATGCGATAAAAGAGGGTACTGGGTTGATGTGCGTCATGAATGTAACTGAGGAAAGCAAATACTTAGGTAGTGACTCGTGGAAAGAAAATGGAGAAACAAGCCTGTGTCATGAAACTGAAGGGATACTATAGAAACTACTGGAGCCTCGCGGACTGCCGCATAAGGACTCAGGCGACATCCCACATGTGTGTGCAGAGTGCTGGTGAGAAAATCGGCGAAGGTCATGTTTGGCCAACATTTAAACATTGAGGGCCAATTACAAGTATTTTAAAAACTAGCAAGCTCATTTGTTGCATCTTGTAAGGTATTTTTAGTATAAACAACAAACACCTCCCCCCATCACCCTCCCACCAGATTTTATGCAGTTTTGATAAGTGATAGAACATAAGTACCAAACACACTTAGCAATCAGTAACATCACGCTTTTATCTAAAGTCATTTTGTTGTGTATGTTAAAATTTAAAAATGTGACAAAAATATGTTACCTCATTTGATTTCACACATTTATCAATCGAGTAGCAGTTTTGCATTAGTATGGTGGCAACTGTCTAAGGAAAAAGAATGACCCTTAGATCATGGGTTTGGTTACTTTGGGACCAGAGGCAAAGTGTCCATGAAAACTGTGGAAGCAGTTCTCTTGAGTGCACAACAATAAAAATATTTCATTACCATGCTTTTATTAGCTTCACCTGTTTTGTATGTGTGTTTCGACCATGTAATAAAATCTTTCCGTTCAATTTTTACCCACTTTTCGACGTCTGAATGTGTTGAAATTTAGCATACATATAAAGAACCTCTGACAGTACAATATTTTGATGATTTAAGAGTGGGGGTCAGAGGGTCAACTAATTTCGAGCTATGGGTAATAACCATGATTTTTGTGTAACCCATACCATCTTACCATTCAACCTGTAACACGTGTGTTGGAGTGGCGTTGCCGCTGACGCACTCTCCTCGACCGGTTCCCCCACTACTACTCAATTTTTTTATTTTAGTTCATAACCTTACATCTTAATTGTTATCTCTTGTTCATTAAAAAATACTAATAAATCCCTATTTATACCTAATAAACAAGAATTTTCACTTCTGTCGTGTGTGGACTCCACACACACACAAACACACAAACAAACACACACACACACTCACTCTTTTTTAAATAAATTATTTCTGCAGAATAATTCTGCAAGAGGATTCTGACCCATAACCCCCATTCTTCCTGGCTAAGCTACTGAAATACTTAATTATGATAATAGAAGACTTTACCATTATCTAAATATTGAGTAGGAGTGTAATAGAATCCAATACCTGGTACATAATTAACAGACAGCTCATGGTAAAGAACTTGAAAGTAAAACAAGAACCTAACACAAAATTATGTACTCTTTACCTTAAATTTTATATTTCAGCTCAATTCTTCGATTTTTAGTGGCGGACATGTCGATCTAATCATCACTGAAAGATGGTCTATGATGTATTTCTGCAGAGATTGAATTTTTTTTTAGATTCTGGGCAGTGCAAGTGCAGCCAATTTTTCCTGGCCCTGGCTGTTCTGCAAGTGGTCTTTAATTCACTTTAAAGCTGAGAACTGTCTCTCAGTTGAAGCACTAGTAGCTGGTATTGTCATGATGAGCTTTGAAATGCTGTCATATACAGAGACTGTCAAATACAATTGAAGATCTGATACAGTACTTTTGTGCATGCCACTATCCGCGAATAAAAATTGCAACTCACTTCTTAAGATTGGTATATTAAAAAAAGCTTCAGTAGTTTTCCTTTATGAGATACAAAAGGTTCAAGGAAAATTTGCTATCCAACAATCTTAGGAATTTTAGCTTGGGTAACTGAGTTACATTAACACTATAATAACATTCACAATTTGATAACATTGTCTTTTGTTAATAACCTTCCTCTCTTTGGCTGAGGAGGAATCTACAAGATCTATTCCCCTCGAACAATCGGAATTTTCGTAAAACTCTGAAACTGTAACCCCTCAGCAAAGAAGTTTCACTTCCAAAGTTAATAATTCTACCAATGTTATAATCATGAAATATGCTTAGATAGCATCATTTTGTGCCTTGAAATCCGAATTTTCCCAGTCGGCTCCTCCTTATTGGGATAACTGGTGTCATTTCTTCCCCTCCTGTAAACTTCACGCCTCGTCAGTGCCGTGGACTGAGCTGGCCTCAGAGCAATGGTGACAATAGAAGATTCAAAGACTGATGGTTCTTGTGGGGATGTTTCGACACTTGGTGGCAAATAACCCCCTTCATGACACAGAGTTTTGCTAATATACAAGTAGTGGTGACCAGCAGAGCCTGTTTCGACGGAGGTGTTTGCACAAGAACTATGAGTCAGTGGAAAGATTCATCGCAGGGAAACAGCAGCTACACTACAGAACCATCTGGGGAGAGTTGTAGAGAAAGGCCAAGTGAATGTTGCTGTATGGTCTGTTTCAACCCAGCAGCGGACCCAGCTTCAAATATTCAGGGTGGTGACTTGTGAAAGGGAAGGGAAGGGAAGCGAAGCGATAACCAGTTCAACAGACAGTCTGACATTTTGTAAACTAATAGCCCCTTAAGCGATTTGACACATTTCTGATGTCTTAAAAAGTAATTTTTAATTATCTCCCATTAATTTTAATTGTGTGGAGTATTGAGGGAAGTAGGGGTGGGAGAAGTGATTGTTCCCATCACCCTACCCATTGGACTGGCCTGTTCCATTCCTGCCCCTTCTTTAGCATGAGACCATTAATGCAATGCTATAACCACTCACAATTTTACTCATACGTCCTGTGGTGTTAGCAGGAAAATACTCATTGCTACAAGTAGACGACTTGCTTGACCAAGATGGCCTTAATCTTGTTTAAAAAATTGAATGCAAGTAGGTAGTTAAATAAGAAATAAAGACATGAGAAACCATAGTTTAACTAAATCTTTTTTTTTATATATGCTATTACCAGCAAAAAAAAACAACTTATTGCAAAACTTATTCGAAGATCATAGAAACTACAGTCTAAGAAATAATTTCCAAGGCTATGTTATACTTTTTTGCACTTTTTGTAATTTAAAATAAAACAGTTTTTAAAAATATATGGGTTTTAGTGTAAAGTATGCTACCTATAGTGTGGCAAATTACACCTGATTGTAATCACATTAAATTGTTTTAGTATCAATGTGAAATAATCAAAGATTTTGACATTGTAGCTCCTATGATGCTTAGAAGCCTGATCCCAATCCTGTCAGTAGCAGTCCCACTAGCACAACGCACCCACTCTCCGCCCCACAAACGAGTCAAAAGTGCCCTGTGTGTTAATTGAAATTGTGCCCCAATGATGGTAAGTGAGCAACATGTTACAACACGAGAATATACAATAACAAATGTAACCAATTACAGACGAAGAATACCACATAAGCAGAGAGACAGTCTCCGATTTGACTCATGTTTTTAACTTAAATACAATTTAAATATTAGCCACTGCTTCACAGGACTTTTAAGTCTTGCTTAAATAATACTTAGTTTTTATAAGCAAATGTGGATACAGATTTTTTTTTCCACGGGGAAAGTTCTGAAATAAAATTTTTATTTTTTTTAAATTTGAACTAGTATATTTGAAAAAACTTAATTACACCGACACTAACACACTGGCATATGAGCCTAAAGTAGTAGCGTAGGCAACATGGCTTCTTACACAGTACCTACCATAATGTCTTCTCTGATAATTTAAAGGGGGAGGGGAGTGATTTATCAACCTCTGCCTCCATCCCTTCCACCTTGCATCCGCCACTGCTTATAAAAGAGATATTGTTAAGCGAAAAAATCTAATGATAGCATAAGTAAATACTTTTACTTTTTTGTGTATGTATCTGGCATGCGGGTGACACTCATCTTTGGGCAAACCCCCTACTGGCAGTCTATCACAGGCCAAAGCCAGGGGCAGACATTTCTGTTAAGTGGGGAAACGTTTGTATTTCTTAGTCATTATTCTGATAATATAATTCTCATCAAAACTTTTTTTTTATGAGTTTTTTCTCCTTTTATCCTGGATCATTTTTAAATGTAAATAATCATAGGCAGATTTAGGACACATGACTCCCCCCCCAGAAGGTTAAAATATAGGTACACTAGATAATACGACTTATGCAGAAATAAATTTGTATTATACTAGGTACTGACTTCCGATGCCTCCCCTTCCTTCCCCTTCCTCCAGAAGTCAATCCTGGATCTGCCCCATGTAGATGATAATCTAGCAGCATCAGTTTAGCTACCTACGCCAAACCACTACACCAAGAAGGCTCACGCCTACGTGACTGGTTGACTCCAGTGAGAAACGCTATTTAATAACTGCACCTATTCCACACAAAAAAAAATTTTAAACACTAAAATTAAATATCTAATTTCAATTCATGGTTCTGGATCACTGAGCCCGACTTCATAGTTAAATTCAAACATAGGTATGGCTCTGGCTGGCCGGTACAACAAACCCAACGAAACTGTCGGTAGGATGTTGACGCCACTCCCGCTGCCTGTTTAAGTTTTTAATTAAATATTAGCGTTGTAAAAGATCTCAGGGGTTTTAACGGGGGTTCGGCCTCGTGGCTGCAGGCAGGAGCGTGTCGTGGTTCGGAACCTACCTGGGCTGTTCAGGCCACCCAGGACGCCTTGTAAATGATTGGTAAACGAGTTACAGGACACTGCATTTTATTCAGTATTGATACACTTCTTGGTCCCGGTACTGGCCGCGTCCGTTGTCGGACCGCTGTGACACGCGTATCTCTGAACGTAAACGACGCGCGCGACCAGGATAGGTTGCAAAGTAATATCGACAAGCTGAAACGGTGAGTACACGTCCCTATGAAGGATTTGGCGGATAGTCGCGGAACTTATGTTGCTACGACTTAGGCTGACACGGAAACACGAAGAGAAATCCCTATGTTCAGGATTGTTTGCAATCTAGCCTGCGACGAAATATTAACGTCTCTAAAATTATGTAGATACGCCAGCTGGAGACGTACACGTCAAAGTCTCTTGAAATTGAAAGTTATTCAGTTAAATCACACGTTACACATTACACATTTAAGATGGTGAAAATTAAAAGGCGAAAGTTAGTCAGCAGCATACAACACTCGTTACAAAGAGCCTACGGTAATAACAATTAGCTGGCTGTGAAGCCGAAACTGCGTACCACTATACGCTGTCCTTAAACTGGACATGGAATTACGTAAAAAATGAGAAAACTCCCTGTCGGGATAAAAATTAATAAGTTACGAGTCGCACGATATATCGTGCGACTAGGGTGGGGTCGGCGCCGAGCTAGTTAAAGGATTTTAAAAGACTTACACTATTGCTGATATGGAGATGAAGCGCGAAAGTTGATGGCCCGACGTTCGCGGAGCACCCGACCCCTTCGAGCTCCCGACGGTAACAGCGCGAGACCGCCCTGCGGCCTCGCGCCTAACCACGTGGAACGCGGGAAAACCGACCCGGCCAGTTTTGGACTTAAAGACAAGTTACACAATATATGCTTATAAAACAATCAGACATAATTTCCCTTACATGAATCCCCTTTTAAATTGTTATTAATTTAGTTGTTTTAATTTGACAAAATAAGTATACAATTAATTAGGCGCATTGCCACACCCAGCCGGGCGCTGACGTCACTTTTGTGTTCGTCGCGGCGCACTTTCACACACTCCGCGGTCATCACGCTCGGGTGTGTTCGATGCACTTAGGAGCAAGTGTTGTTGTGGCATAACGACCTTTGCGGACCAGAGGGAGCACCGGCGGTTGGCGTCAATGTATAATGGTAAGGGCCATTTTCATGTTCGATGCGAAACTCACGTTACATACATTGCGTGTCTCATCAATGTATGTGTAATATAGACATGTTTTTTGATTCGACTGTATAATTTAGAAGACCTCTATAGTATAGTTGGATGCACACTGGCTTATGGTGCGAGGGGTTCTGTGTTCGAGTCCCGGGTAAGGCATGGGTGTTCTTCTATGTACGGTTATTTGATTGATGATACGATAATAAAAAGGCATCGACTAAGAAAATACATCTAGTGCTGGCTGTGGGCAAAAGCCATTAACCATTCTGCCTATTAAAAAAATATATATAATTTATATTTATCACACATTACATTAACGTAGAAATCAGCATACTATATTTTGTAAGGAGAGGTACAACAGCCAACTTATTGACTGACATTCAAGCCAACGAGCCTAGTGGGCTACGCTGAGGTTGCCAACTCACAATAGCAATTTTGGTTGGACACAGAGCTAGCCCGGGACCTGCTTGCCCCCCGGAAAATTCTTAACTTCAATTTTCTCAGTAATGCACCATGTTAACTCCAGATTTCTAACAAATAACTGCGGGTTATGGCAATTATGCATCTCATTTGTGAATAGAAAGTCACTAGCAGCATAACCTAGTACAGAAAAATGCTGAATGCGCTCAATGGGGTGACCACACCCCCAAATATGAATCCAAGATGTCGCCTTTGGTTTTCCAAATAATTTTTCAAGAAGTCCAATAAATTAATATTATATTACATTATATATATATATAATTTCGTTTAAAATATGCTTATTACAATTCTTAATAAAATAATAAATTAAAATTTTGTTATTCGACTGTAGCGCTAAAGTTTAGTTATGTTGAGTACTACCTTTTTTATTATTAGTATCATTGGATGTAGTTATTCAAAAAGTTGCTCAAAACGGTCTTGGATCTGAGCTGATTCTTTATTCGTAACGTCTTTTGCATTTAGTACATAAGTATTACAGATAATTTTATAAATATTTACCTGTAAACATGAGTTCTAGGGAAGAAGATAAGCAATATATCCCAGATGTAATTTCAGATAACACTACTGGAATATCTTACAGAAAAGGACGGTTTTTTGGGAAGGTAAGCAATAGTAGAATTGGTTGTTGTTTTGAAGTCAACATTATGTCAAATGCCTTGTCACATTTATGTTTTTTTATTCCAGGGTGGATTTGCAAAATGTTACGAGATAACCGATCTGAACACAAAACATGTTTATGCTGGGAAAATTGTTTCAAAGAAACTTATGTTGAAACACAACCAGCGAGAAAAAATTACCCAAGAAATCACCATTCATAAAAGCTTGAATAATAAACATGTTGTTGGATTCCATAGCTTTTTTGAAGACAGCCTCAATGTGTACATTGTCTTGGAATTGTGTAGGAAAAGGGTATGTATTTGATTGTTACCTAATGTTAATCATATGAAACAGTTTCTTGTTTACGTTTGGGTTATCTGACTCAAATCAATTAAATACTGTCATTTTACGGTTTAGGCTCTGCTACAATGGACAGTGCTGCTCCCAATACTGAGGCTGTTTTGAAATTTAAGTACATAGAAATGTACTTGTAACCCTACATACTTCACTTGTCCTTAGCCAGGTTTCTAAATTACTCGAATGAAATGACTCATAAAAGAAAAACTCAAGTCAATGTAAGAAAATCACAGTCATTTATAAAGCATTCAAGTCGCAAGACAACAACCCTACAACTAGGAATTGCCAAACAGTTTAAAATGAATTCCTTCTTCGGTCTTCTTTTGTTCATTCATGATTATCATGAAAACAGATAAAAATGTCAAAGACCTGATTTAAAAGTTCTCATCTTTCACTGTGTGGAAGTTTAATAAGTAAATAACGTGTTCATTATAGAAACAATATTAGGGGTCTGTGTGTTTTAAAAGTTTTCGGAACACTTCACTTCAAATATGGAGGGCAATAATGCGAGCCGAATCTCAAGAAGTTGAAAGCTAGGCGATACTCGTGTTGCATAGTTTATAAAATAATATTTTAAGACTTAATTGTGTTTCTTGCATTATTGTGTTAATATTTGAAAGTAGTGTGGATGGTTGGTTAGGTTAGCTACATTGAAAATACAGTAAAATTGTTTAAACCATTGTTTAGAAATTACCAACATAAAATGAATCTAACTTAACTTTACCAACTGTCCTTACTATCTGAAAGTATTTTTAATCCAGCTAACCAACTAACACAATTTGAAAGCATATCTAATGTAGGTAACATAACCTAACCATCTATGCAAACTTTAAGGTTATTTTTAATGTATTTAACATAACCACTCTTTAAAATGCTGTAATACGTATGTCTTGTTTTATTTTGAAAGTGACAATTATTAGATCTAAAATATGCCTAATATTTGTTTTCTAAATTTTTATATAAAATGATAAAGTTCACTTTAAAGCTGCCATCCCTATGAGCATCCATTGTATGATTTATAGGGATGCAACATTCATTTGCTAGCCTTTACTAGTTTTGAAGTTAACTTTTAATCTCAAGTGAAGGGAAAAATCCTGTTCGAAATTTTCCTGTAAAAACTCTATAATTACAGTGAACAAAAATGTAGTTACCTAATCCAGTCCTATTAAAAAGTTTGACTAATATAAAATACTATTGGAAAATCACCCTAAATGCTGAAGGGGATTAAGCTGTGGTCAAAACATTTGCAGATATTGCCTTGTTGGTGTTCTTGTTTGCTAATACAAATTAGAATTCTTGTTGGGAGTTTGAAGTTGTAGAGTTCAGTGGGTAAATATTTACTTGGGCGGTATTTCCGAAAAAAAATGTTAAAAATCCGAAAATACCTTTATTTTATGCTCTTCAACTTCCTCTTTTCATTAAAATTGGCGGAGATTAGAAATTCCAAATACTTTAGGAGATATCAAATTTTTAAATTTCAGCACAAAAACAACGCATTCCTGTGGCGTGCGTGCACCATTGTTTCTAGTTTACGTACGAGAATCTATTTTTTTATTGGATAATGATGTCACGTGATTGTTCGTGATAGGCCAGAATTCAAATGAACTAATACGTGATTATTTAGTTCAATTATTGTTTAAAACAGTGTTTAATTACCGCCTCCAACTTAGGTGAGTTTTTAACGTTTCTAATTTTAAAGTCTTATTTGTTATTTTGATATTGTTGCGCAAGTAATAAGTAACAAAAAAATTTACGTGAGTTGTTACTGTACATCCTTTGTTACGGGTTTGTTAGGTAAGGTCAGTTACATTATAAATAATTTAAAACTAAAGAATAATTAAAATTAATTCACATTATTTTTAATATCACCTTAGTTTTTAAGTATTTATAATGTAACTGACCTGACCTAATCGACCATTTTAGTTTACTGTTCACCCTCTGTCCGGGTTTGTTTGGTCAGGTCAGTTACATTATAAATATTTTAAAACTAAACAGCCATTAAAATTAATTCACAAAATAATTTTTAATGTCGGCTTAGTTTGAAAGTATTAATAATGTAACTGACCTGACCTAATCAACCATTTTATTAACTACGCATTCACGATTCACGTATTCACGAACACACGGCAAAATAACAAAAATGGCGCCGCTCGAATGGTTCCACAGGTCTTGTATTGCAAAATTAAAAAATTCGATATCTCCTAAAGTATTTGGAATTTCTTATCTCCGCCGCTTTTAATGAAAAGAGGAAGTTGAAGAGCATATGATAAAGGTATTTTCGGATTTTTAACATTTTTTTTTGCAAATACCGCTCAACTACATATGATGAAATTTAAAAATTCGATATCTCCTAAAGTATTTGGAATTTCTTACTTCCGCCACTTTTAATGAAAAGAGGAAGTTGAAGAGCATTAAATAAAGGTATTTTCGGATTTTTAACATTTTTTTTCGGAAATACCGCCCAAGTAAATATTTACCTAAATTTAAGTTAAGAATGGGAAAGAATCCCTAAATATGGTATGATATAGTCCACTAATCACAGTTTTGACACTGCTACATCTAAGTGGTTTGTGCCCACTGAGATTGCTCCCACTCCAGGTGTGTAAATGGCACACATTTTTAAAACCATTGGGAACTCAAATTCTGTCCTCCTACCTGGGCACATACATGATGTGCAGAGCTTTAGAAAAACAATGTTTTTTGAAAACTGATAAGACTTGTTGGGTGTATTTTAAGAAATCAAAGTTTTGGCTAAGTTAGCTACATAGGAAGAACCTGGAGGTAGATAAATGCTAGAGAAATAAATAACAGCAGAGACAGGGTTGGCTGATTTAAACCACAAAAGTTTAAACCACTTTAAACAATGGTTTAAATCAAGTTTTTTTAATTGTTTTTTTTCTTCAATGTATTTTAGGATAAAATACCTTTATAAATTTTAATGAAAGGTCTAATTACACTCTAATAACAGTAGTTTGCTCATTAATATTTATTGTGATAAAGTAACAAATATTTATATACTAATCAAGATCTTATCTTTTAAATTATTGGACGAAGTTGTAAATTATACCCTGCTAAATGCTCCTTTAAAATTAAATTATTTGGTAAATTGTAATCAAAAGTGTAAAAAAAAGAGGAAATCAATAAACTAATTATTTAAAAAAAGGAATCCTATTTTGTGGGAAATCCTTGACTACCTACTGTAAATCCTCTTTCTGAGGGAAACACCCATTCTATGGTTAAGTCCCAGTCAGATATGCAGAATTGCTTGACTTCAGTCCTTTGATGTTATAACTTTTCTGGTTCAATATGGGTGGTGGAAAGTGGGATGTTGTATGGCTTTCATTTGAACATACTGAGAACCAAAATAACTAATGTAATAAAAAAACCTGGTTTAAAACAAAACAAAAAAGTTTTAACAAAAAAAACAGGTTTTTTTTTTCCAACCCTGAGCAGAAATAAGATGTGCAACTTTTATGCAGATAGAAGAAGGGATTAAGTGCAACTTAAAAGTCATGGAGAGGTATACCAAATGAGTCTGCTGACTGATTAAATTATATAATTACAGTAGAACTCTAATCATCTGTATTCCAGCTATCCGGATTGCCAATTATCTGGTTCTCTTGGAGAGAGAAAAAACATTTTTTTTAACGAGTTATGTAGTTTCGTTAGACAGTTATTAGTTACATACGGACAGTTGTGTGTACTTTGTTGGGCTCTTCTTATAGTGAGTGTACTGCAGCGGCTACTGCATATGCAGACGATGAGTTGTCAGTCTGTCTGTCTGTCGATCAGTCAGTCAGTCAGTGTCCTTCACCCAAGCTGATATGTCACTATTCATTCCGTCTTCCGTGTACATTTTTTTTTGTGTGCATTATGTCATCTAAAAGAAAACGTGTTGTGTTATCTTGGGCAGAACAAAATATAAATCCTTGAACAAGGGTAAAGGAAAGATTGGCAAGCAGTTAGCTGAGGAGTTTGGAACTGAAACATCTACAATTTCGGACTCAAAAAAAAAGTCTTCAATCTTAAATATAGCCTCCCCTTCAAATTGAAGATGGTAGTTTGCCTAGAAAAGCAATAAAAAGAGCAGAAAATAAAATTTTTGAAGAGGCTGTATTCAAGAGCAGCAGCAAGCATTGGGCAACCCTCTTTCAGGATTTATTATTTTTGAAAAAACAAAACTGTTTGCCGGGAAAATTAACACCTTAAACAAATAATGGGTGGCTATGGAACTTAAAGGCAAGACACAGTATTCTAGAGTTAGCTTTAAGTGGCAAGAAAATTTCAGCTGACACTAAAGCAGCAGAAAAATTATTTGAAAGATTCAAAAGTGATGCAGGGTTGTATGACCCAGTGTTTGTGTATAATGCAGATGAGACTGGCCTTATTTAGAAGGCTTTGTCTAAATCCAATCTAACTTCTAAAAGGGAAAGTATTGCACCTGACCATAAAGTTAGCAAAGACCATGTTACTGTGCTGAGTTTTGCAAACTCTACTGGAAATCACAAAATTCCTCTTTTAGTAGGAACATAAAAAAGCCTCCAGGCTTTTAAAAATTTAAACTTACTTTTACAATAATAACCAAAGGCCTGGATGACAGCTGCTTTGTTTACAGAATGGTATGATTCAATTTTTCATACCTATCAGAAGGTTATAAGAAGAGAAGGCAGTAAGGTTATGTTGATTCTGGATAATGCACCCACCCACCCCACAGAAAGCCTTCTTGAAAGAGAAAAGTGATGTTTTGAAACCCTTTTCCTGCCGCCAAACGTTACCAGTTTGCTGCAGCCAACGGACCAATTGGTTATTGAAACTATGAAGCTACGCTAAAAAATATACTGTTGAGGAAGCTTCTGATAGAAGACGAAAATGAAGAGGGCATTGTGGCTCATTATCAAAGAATTGATTTAAAAGATTGCTCTTATATGGTGGCGGAAGCATGGAATTTGGTGAAAACACGCACATAAAAGAGCTTGGAACAAACTGAAAGGCATTTCAACTACATTTCAAGTACAGAAAAAGAAAAAAACAAATTTGAAATTGAAGATAAAGAAAGAGAAGTAGAAGAGGATGAGGACATTGTGTCGCTTGGGAAAATAGAGATATTTTCTTAAACAATCCTGGTTGCTCCGAATGCAGTGCAGAAGATGTAAGCTGGAGTTCTGCTATACTTGCAGATAGTTTTATTGCCATCTTTACTAGGTTTGTGGGGGGCAGTGTTAAAGCTACAGTACACTATTGCCACTATTCCCAATAGGGTTATTTAACAACTTTTCATAACATCAATGAATACATTTTTTTATGCTTCATCAACATCAAGTTCATTAGAGGAGATGAAGGGATAAAACAGCAAGGTGAATCAGCAGCGAAAAGTTTAATTCAGTGGAACCCTGTTTTAATGTTTCCTTTCTAATAT
Organism: Bacillus rossius redtenbacheri; assembly: GCF_032445375.1. Classification (NCBI taxonomy): domain Eukaryota; kingdom Metazoa; phylum Arthropoda; class Insecta; order Phasmatodea; family Bacillidae; genus Bacillus; species Bacillus rossius. Next base: position 66,730,128 of record NC_086333.1, on the reverse strand, counting down.
GCAATAAATAAAAAAAGTTTTAAAATCCAAATTATTCCCACACTTATCCCATCTGTGAAGTTGAACATGTTAAAAGGTTTACTTTACACTTTGCATATGTTTTTTTTTACAATCACTGCTATACCATAGGTACAGATTGTTCAAATAACAATTGTGTGAAAAAACAAGAGCGTGTGTCAGAACACTGTCGCTACACGTTAGTGCTGGCTAATGCTGTGTATTCAATATATTGAAGGTACTTAACATTCGTATTTATGTGTCTGTTGGCAATCTTGTCTTGGAAAAAAAATAAATCCTTTCGTTCCTTACTATTCTAGCGTGTTTTAAGATGTATGTACGTAGTTCTACAATATTTTATTTGTCAACTATTCCGTGATGGCAAAACAAAAAATTTTCTGTTTTAATAAAGAGTTTAATTTATTTAATTCTTAGGTAGGAATCCCAAAATTCTACATTTTCAAGAGGCAAAGGAATTGGAAATATGCTTTCCCACTCTAAATGTCTTTGTCACAAATCTTGAGAGAATTGTACAGAAATGTGGTTGTGTGTCTTTAAAGAAATATAAAATAGAAACTGGAAGCATGACAAAGTTGAAAAATTGTTGCCTTGCTTAAGGAAATTCAAGCAAGTGTACCCATAAGTGGTTTTTACTTTTAATTTGTTTGCATATATTGATGAGTATTGTTAAAAAGTTAGATATTTTCTGCTTGTGATGTTTTTTCTGTACGCCCCGTTGAAAAACATAAGGGTTCTCCCTTAATCAGTGATAGGCGTTAGAAGGGAAAAGGGTGGTTAGTTTGTTTTCCACTTGCGGGACATCAGGGGAAGGAGATGGATGATCTAACCACTGATCGACCATGGTCTCCGGGCTGACAGATGTTTTGTCAGGTGGTTGAGTGGTCGCATTATTTGCCTCCCACCAAGGTAATTAAGTTTGATTCCTGGCAGGGTAGAACTCTTTGATTTTTCGCAAGTGGGAAACATAGGTGTTCCTCCGAGTCATTTGGTTTTAGCTCTTGATGCACCTATTTTTTCCTTGCGCATTAATTCCATCAATGCTCCACACTCATCGCAGGTCCGAAATAGGGAAAGTCTGGAAAACAAAGAAATCTCACTGAATGGAAAATTCATCTTCTAAACCAGGGAAATTAACATAATACTTATTAATTTCTAAACATCATCATTGAATTTAGTGGTTTGATATTGCAGACTGGTGGCATTGGTTGCATATTACTGATGGCAATGATAACATTGCAAATTGTGTGTTGCGCTGGAAAAGATTGTATTGTCGGTTTGATGTGTTACGTGTTTTGATAAGTATTTTTAGCCTAATCCTAATGTATTTGTTCTGCAAGATTTATTGATGAGACCAGGAATATTTTTTGAACAAGAGCATTGTAACAAGGGGGCGGTCATGTCTGCATGATTGCATGCTAACTGCGTGAAGCCATTTTTTTGCCTTCAGCTGATCGTTGCTCCATATTGGTTAAATGCCCAAAAAATTGGTTGAAAGTGTTTGCAGTGTGGAAACAGTTGAAATTACTTTCTTTTGTGACTGTTTTTAACGACGGAGATTCTAATTCATTTCTACCAACCGTCCGCAATGTTTTGGGGTGTATTCAATATGGCGATGGGGAGAGGTTAAAAAGTGACTTGACCTGCCGTCTGCTGGCAATTCCCGACTCCCTGGTTGTAACCCGGTGCTGCCACACCTCACCGTGTGCGACGACCCTGGTAACGCTGTGTGGGTTGTGGCAGAGCATGATGGAGCTCCACAAGCGCCGCAAGGCCCTGACGGAGCCGGAGGTGCGCTACTACATGCAGCAGATCCTGGAGGGGGTGGCCTACCTGCACAAGGAGCGCATCATCCACCGCGACCTGAAGCTCGGCAACCTGTTCCTCGACGACAGCCTGCAGGTGAAGATCGGGGACTTCGGCCTGGCCGCCAAGATCGAGTTCGACGGAGAGAGAAAAAGGTGCGGAACCAGGGTGCCTTTTCCCGTGACGTAGGGGGTTTACTTTTACTGCACGAACTGACCTGGTCCTGCTTCCGTAAAACTTGCTGCGAGGTTGACAAGAATTTTTATATTGCCGGCGAAATCTCCGAGCATAATTGAAGGGCAGATACAAAATACATGTTTTAAAGTCCAATTCCACATTGTGCAAAAAATTAACAAAGAAATGGAAGTTTATGAAATCATTTTAGTGATATGAGTCTGACTAAATTGTTAGCTGAAGTCCAGATGTAGTTGAAAATTTCCACTCAAATCAATAACTGCATGTGTCTCTTCACATTCAAGGATGTTCAATTATAATTTAGTTGAATATTATCTTTTTAATTGTGTGTGTGCATGTGTGTATATATGTGCATGTGTGTATATATGTGCATGTGTGTACATATAAACTGGTTCCTAGATTTTGTGCCATGCTCATAAAGCTTCAGAGATTTTGTAGAGGCATGGTGTATATGGTGGAAAAAAACTTTTGCGTGTGACATGGTCAGTCACATCAGTGGGTTCTGTGCGTAGCAACTTCAAAAGATGATTAGGCTTTTGGCCCAGGGGCTGGTATGGTCGTATGAATCTATGGCCATGGTGTGTGAACTGGTGTTGTATTAGTCAAGATGATTGATTCTGCAGTGATAAGCCAATCTGAAAGTTCCATCCAAATTTATACATTGTCCTGTGGTACATGATGTTTGCTGTTTTAATTTAGTAAGTCAAAAGATTCTGAACGTAACGAATACTTGTGATATTACAATGAATTATGGTTAAGTTGAGTACGAAAGAAAAAATTTACACAAGACGTGAAATAATTTGTTTTGTGTTGTTCAAGTTATTGTTATGTCAAGGATCTTTCTACGTACTCATAATGCCATCAGGATCAAAGGATGAACTTGTATATGTGTTACGGAACAATCATTGCATTCTGCAGTGTGGGGGTGAAGTGAGGAAATTTTCCACAAGTGAAAAATTTCTAATAGGCATATCATAATAGAACTAGGCTCGTTAACCAGAATTTCTAACCACTGAGCACATGGGTCTGCCATTTTCTGAAGAAAATGTGGGAGAATCATTGGGGTTATAACTTCAATTTTACAGTTTTTAACTTACTTATAAAGTGTTCAGTAGTTTTTGTAAAGAATTTAATTTTTTCTTAAAATTAATACTTGTTTATACATTTAATGTAGGTTTATTCCATAACAGTTAATTATTGTTTTCAGGACTTTGTGTGGCACTCCCAATTACATAGCTCCAGAAATCCTGAGCAAAAAGGGACACAGCTTTGAAGTTGATGTTTGGTCGATCGGATGCATATTGTAAGTATCTGTTTTAAGTATTTTCTTTTTCATAATATATGTTTGTTTTTTCAAATTACCTGTTATTAATTTTTAATTTGTAATTAAGGTGGACAAAGCATCGAAAATATAGTCATTTATTTTCTTAGGTAATCAGTGTCATTTTTTGTATTCCACTTTTTTTAGAGCCCAATTTTTACAATATTTTAATGTGATAATAATGAGGGGGGGGGGGAATTAATGAATAAATGGTTTACATGTTGGTGTGTTTAAAGGTATCATTTGTTTGCAATGTTAATGAATGGTGAAAGATTTATTACTAAATTGCAACTCTTCATGGCCTTGCACACAGGACATGAAATATGATCACATAAAAAAAAAAAGCTACTCGTTCGGAACATATAATTTATGTTAAAATACATTTTATTAGGTATTCTTTCATTACCACGTCAAAACAAAAAACAACCGCCACGACATGATGTCCATAGATGGTACAGTACATGTTAGCGAATCTTAGGTAAGAGAATTAGGAACTGAAAGATGCTATTTTGGTTTCTACTGTTATTAAGCTATAAGAGTTTTCTAATTTTGATCAAAATTAAGCTCTGTTAAAGTAAAGTATTTAATTCATTTTTTTGGGAAAAAGACAACTTTGATAGGAACACACAGATGCCATATGAGTTTCAATAGGTCTATACTAAAACTATTTAGCATAGTTTAATATTGGATATTTGATTTTGTTTTAGCATTATACATAACTTAATGGTGTGCCTGAAGTTAATAGTGACTTGTTACAAATGACTATGACTGATAATACTGTCAATAAGTAATATTTTATTGCTTCTGATAGTTACATGTTAATTTTTTTCTGTGTCATATTTTATTTAGAGGTTATATTTAAAATATTTCACTTAATACATCCTGTGCAAATGCAGTGGAGGTATCAAGTGAAAATTTTAGAAATAGCCAAAATAAAAGTAATAACAACAAAGCAAAAAAAAAATTCTGAAAGACAGAGTTTTAATGTAAGTGTAGGCTACACATCCTCTGCTGTTAGATCATGTCTATTAAATTGGTATTTTTAAAGACGAATGTTAGTAATTATTAAATATCTACTGGACAACTACGAGTGAACAAGAGAATGTTTACCTAACAAATAAGTTATGTACAGAGTTTAAATTAGCTTGATTTAATTTTGGATGTAATAATAAAATATGGTATTCACCAACAAATTTATAAAAAAATATGTTTTGATTGTTATTTATAAAGTCTGGCACGCAATTATAAATGCTTGTTGCAGTATCAGGTATAGGTGGTGGTATCAGGAAATGGTGTATTGCAACAGTCTTAGTCTTTTTATCACTCTTTACTTTGGCAACCGGATTAGACTGGCAGAAGGTTGGGCTTTCTTTTGCCGAGTGACGTGACTACGTAGCTATGTTGAAGTAAAATGTTTCAGCAGGAATTTCAAATCAAAGTTTTTATTTTGCAAAAATAATTTTTTGCAAGATTAAATAAAAATTTTCTTGCAACATTTTGTTGTAAACAGCTACTGTAAAGACGTCAAAACAAAAAGTTACTTCAACAGTTTGCTCTAGTATTTAATTTAATCTTTTTTTTTTATCAACTCAGTGCATGTTTGTTCAGTTACAAAAAGAAGGGCTTAGCTAAAAATTTTGAATATTTTTCCTTTGGATTTGGCTTTGAAATTAAATATTCAGCTTAGCCCAGTCCTACTGGCAATACCAATCTGTGATTATCTTTGTTTTTTAACATGTATTTATTAGTTTCTTTTGTAACTAACAAACTATGCAAACAAATCTTGGAAGTCGATTTTAACCTACTTTTAATTGTTGTATTGATTTTAAACTTTGCAAGTGTATGTAATCTGGATGACAATACAATAATTTGGTACTATCGAACTGATCTGACGTTGGAGCCAGGAGGTGGAACTCTGTAACTTTTTAGTGTGTAAATTTTAAGCTTTTTTTTCCTTCAAACTATAATAATTTGTATTTACAGATTGGCAGCATTGTAATTGTTTTTAAAAAAATTATAATGGTTGTGTGTATTTATTGTGTATGATTTTTATAGGTTCACTTTGCTTGTGGGAAAACCCCCGTTTGAAACAAGCTCGTTGAAAGAGACGTACAACCGCATCAAGAAGTGTGACTACTCGATTCCCCCCAGCTGCAAGATATCTGCACCTGCGTTCAGGATGATTCAGAGCACATTGCAGATAGACCCGCGTCTCCGGCCGACTGTTCATCAGCTTCTCAACCACGAGTTCCTCACGACTGGTCAGTATTCTTCCACCACTGGTTGGCGACCCCCTACCAAAGAGGCGAGGCTGTGTTTCAATTAGGGTCCTTCTGAGCCGTCACTCTCATGTGGCAAGGTACCCATTTGCCAGGATGGTTGTTACTATGCGTGCCCAATGTTTTTCGATTTTTTTGCATGATGTTGCTGTTGATTCAAGTTAGAGCCCATTAAAATTAGTTTAATTTGCTTCTGTGATATGCAATCTTTAACATTCAATTACAATTCTAAATGTGAGTTTCGGAGGTATTGAAGAAACAGTTTGGCCGGTAGATAGTTTTAAAATAACTGGCTAACTTGCCATTAACAGTGTGTTTACAAGTCACAAAAGTCACCAAGTCCCAAAAAAACAGTCAAAGTGTTGACTAAATATGACTCTTATTCATTATTCAATGTGGCTGTTGCTGAAACAGATAACGGTTGAATTAATAATACTGTTATACGGCATGATGGTTGCCTGATTAGTCCATTTTACTGGCACTTGTAAAAGACCAATAATTTACTCCTGATGTCACCGCAGAGAGAAATAAAACTGACGATAATACAGTGGATCACTCTAATGATGCAATCGGAAGAGCCTGCAATCAAGCAAGTGTAATAAACTGCTGCTAATCAAGGATGATATTCATATTTATCACCAGTATGTAAGAGGTCTTCTGACCAAAACAACCTCTTTTTCCAAAAACGTAATTTCGAATAATTATTCTATTGTATGTTTAACTAATAAATTGTCGCTTAATATTCATCATTTAAACTCCCACTATTTTCCAAAGAAGTATCTTGTATTTCCCAGAGATAGAGATTATGATAATACCTTAAATTATATGTTTATTTTAACAGTTTTTTTGTGTAATTGTGTGTTTTGTACTCTACATATTTTATGTATGGGTCATTCTGTTGATGGTCTTCAGCTGTTGGATGGTACATACAACTAAATAAATAGATTTTGTAATAATTGAAGTATTTGTGTGAAGAGAGATTTAGGCCAGCTATGGGGATGGTGGATGCTACATTTTCTTTATTTTTAATAATTGCAAATTGGTAAATAATTAAAAACATTTAGTCAGGAAAATTTGAAATTTCGATTAAGAGAATTTTATTACTGATTTGTGTAGACACCCTGTTTAAGTTGATTATCATATTAGTATATCTCAAATTTGAAAGTAGCATTTTAATCAGTACATTCTCACCAGTTTCTTTTAACAGCATTGTCATTTTTTTTTTAAATGCTAAAATAAATTATTTTCGATAGTGTGTTTTATTTATAACATTAAGTCGAAACAAGAAGTGAATGTGGTGTTATTTGTCTTTTTTATGGCATGCCTATAATTATAATCTATATCTATACTAATATAATAAAGCTGAAGAGTTTGTTTGTTTGAACGTGCTAATTTCTGGAACTACCCGTTAGATTTGAAATATTTTTCACAAACTTTTGACTAGTTAAGTTTCTGGATATGTAGGACAACATAAAATGGCACAGTGAAAATTTTTATTTTTGGTATTGAATTTTTGCAGGGTACTGTGCTTTAATAGCCTGGACAAGATTTGATCAAATCAATTAAATGAATTAAATCCATTTTAGGTGTTATTTATTTCGAAAGAAAGTAAGTTAGTTGATTGTGTTTTTAAACATTAAGCACAAAATTCTATTATAAATAAATATCTTAAAATAAAATCTCAAAGTGTTAATTCTGGAAATGGGACAGCACAGTGGACTGTTTTTATGCCAGTTTGGAAACTTTTATGATAAAAATAACTATTTTTTATACCATTGTAACCATGACTGCACTAAAAAGGAATATTTTTATTCCTGCATTCTGAGATATTTTAATTTATGATACAGCAATACTTGCTGGAAAAGGTGGTATGGACAGCTATTTATGTGTTTACAGAGAATCCCCCATATGAAACAATCCCAAGTCGAATGGTGCATAAATTAAGTTTAACGGATGTAACTTGCATGTTAGTAAATATGTTGTGGGATGTTCTGTAAGAAAAATTTCTGATTCAGATTGGGTACGAACCGTAGTGTTAGTTGAGAGTTTCTAAAATTCTTGGTTGTGTGTTAGCCATATTGGCTTTTGTTTTTTCTCAGTGTTGTTATTATTTTTTTTTTTTTTCTGTTTTCCCCCAGGTCTGATACCACCTGAACTGCCTGTCTCCAGTCTGACTGTGGCTCCTCGCTTTGACAGCTACGACAAGAATCCGAGGAAGCCACTTCTGGAAGTCAACGGAAACAGTTGTAAGTTGCTGTCATTGTTTGTTTACTTTCATCTCTATTGTGTTTCATTCAGTTTTGGTTTCTGAGTTTTTGCTTGTTTGATAAAATAGCCAAAGGAATACTAAGTAAAGGAAAGTTCCTATGAATTGGAGCGCCGTATGTATGTAAACAGTAAAACCACTCTAACCAATTTCTGAACGTTATGAAAAATCTACCCTTATTATTATGTAGAATTTTCTGTAAAGCACACTTCAAGCAGTGGTTTATTGTTATCTATGTTGCATGATAGGGCTGTGGAAGTTTCCAGCAAAAATGTTGATAACCGCACAATAAAGGGCAAATATTTTTTAAAGCATGAAATGGCTTGTCTAAATTACTGCGTTCAAATCAATTTTTTTGGTTAAATGCGGTTAACACCTTTTCACATATACCTTACCCCTTTAGGGGATGTTATATAGTCAGACCTCAATAATACAAAACTGAAGGGACCATCAGTTTGTCACTTTGCAATAACTAGGATTGTATTAGCCAAATTATTACAAAATTAATCAATTACATTTTATAATTTATAAATCCAATAAAGTTAAAAAAAAAATCACACCTTAAAGTAAACTAGAATTTTCTCCAAGGAAACTTGCATACAATTTGATACAGCACCAAATGTGCTTTTTTTTATTGATTGTAAAATTAAATTTTAGGATGACTACACCTGTGGCTCAGGAAAAATTTTTTACTGTACTACTTTTTAAAGGTTTTCAGACAGAAGAATGAAGAAAACGTTAAGAAATTACTTGAAAAAAAAAAGGTATCATTGTTATAAAAATATGTAATTTCTAAGCTTTTTACTCCAACCTACACTGATCCAAAGCATTGGCAGTAGTATGATTTTAGTTGAAACTTCAAATTGTTTCTTTAATTTATTCTGGGATAGTTGTATTAACATTTATTTACTACATGTAATTGTTTACCCGTGGGGGAAAAAACGTATTACATAATAACCATACTTATTTTTCTATTAAACAAATTACTCGTAAGTAATTTATAGGAACTGTGAAAACACTTGGTATTAATGAGAGTTTTGTATAAACAGGGATTCTGTCAATGAGGTTCCACTGAATTAAGGTTGTGCCTTAGCGCGTAAATTTTGTGTTGAAATTATTCCGAGTGGTATTTGTGTGTATTCCAGCCAACATCAGTCCACTTGGCGAAGAAGTGGAGGATGCCGCGGCAGCCCATGCACGTGAGAACTTGTTGAAGTTGAATGCGAAACTGCAGCGAGTTGTGGCTGTGATTGCGAGCAATGCAATAAACAACGTCGAACTGGGAGGTATGCTCTTGCATACTTAATATTTAATGTACTAGTGTATAAGTTTGTGACATTTCTTTATTTGAGAAGGGTGAGTCTGTAATTTTTTAAGTCGTGCAGAGTCTATTTATTCCGTTGAGTCCACACTTAATTTGTTTTTAGTAGAGTCATTTAATTAAAACCTAAATATTAAGCTAGTTTTACTGTCTGTCCCCCCTTCCCAACCTAATTAAAAGTAAAAGTACTAATAGTATATGCAAATATGAGAAGAGATAAGACCATCTGATTTTTTTAATATTTAGTGTTATAAATTACAAACTAGTGATGGGTCAATTCCTGTTTTTTCTCGGTTCAGTACCGGTTCTTAAAAATCGGTTCTCGGTTCTGACTTAAAAAAAATAAAATAAACATTATTCACACATTATTTATGAGGTGTTTCGAGTAATAAACTATGTTTATGTATTGTTTTGGCTACAAATTCAAGCACTAAAAAGCCTGTATCCAGACTTACATCTTCAACAATTTACTTTTATAACACTGAAAATAATAATTTATTTGTATTGTTCTGTCCTTAATGTTTTTATTGTATGCTTACAAAGAAATGCATTGGCATAATTTTTCAGTCTTTAAAGAAGCTATCAAAGCAAATAAAAGGTTTAGTATAGTTTTCAAGCTACAGCAAACACCCCAACCTATTACAAATGTAATATTTATTTATTAGTGAAAAATAATTCTAAATAATATAAAGAACACTTAATGAAACTAAAATTGACTATATTAATCTATCAATTACCTCAAGAAATCTACATACACCCTTCTTTAAAACACAGGAATAAAAAGAAAATATTTCAATAATGGATGCCATTTGTTACACAATTTGCACTATTTTGCCAGAATAATTATACTTTACAAATGTCAACAAGCATTTTGTTTGACAAGTCAACAGTAAAATACATCTAAACATCCATACACCACTTTGCTAAAATACAAACAACTTTAAAAAACATTATTTTTTATCTTGTGTCCGTGGGATTTTCATCAACGCTATTAACACTAAAAACAAAGACGTGCCACTTTTGAAGCAATCCCGTTTGCCTTAAAAAAAAAGTTATTAGCCCTTCCGCTAGATGGCTCCACAGCACTGCACAAAAAGCATAAATTTTAGATTGCCTAAAATTGTTACACAAATATTTAAAATCAATCATCAATTCTATTAAACAAATATACTATGAAATTTTCACTTTTAATTGTTCTTTATACACCAGCCACCAATACTCAATGAACTGCCTATTTTAAAAACCAGTGAAACAATAATGGCGTCTTTCTGTTCTCATATCTCTGCTGAGGCACGTTATACAGTTGCACACATTGATGAACTACATCTATGGCATCTTCAACTGTTATGTTTTTATTGAAAAACGTACTTTGTTTACAAATGTGACGAGAATATTAAATATTTTCACGTGTAATTTTTTTTATAGTTATTGATGAATATTATTCCACAGAAGTCCAAAAAAATAATTCATATGTAAATTGGACGTGAGTTGAACCATTTCATGCTGCAGTTAAGTTGTAGTGAAGGACTTTTTTTGTAAAGGGTTTTGCTATACTTTCGGTACCGGTACCAGCACCGACATTTTAGCTGCGGTTCTCGGTGCCGGTTAAAATGCTGAGAACCGGAGAAACCGAGAATCGGTAGCGACCTATCCCTATTACAAACTACATAAAATATTATTATCTCACTTCAAATTTTTTAAGTGTGTTGTATCTTTTAATAAAGGGAAATTACACTGAATATTTGTTTACGGTTTTGAAGAGTTTTTTGTTTTTCTCTAGTGGTTCCTACATGTCCAAGATATCGCACTTCAATGATGTCATGTTTTTTTTTTTTTTTTTCGTTTACTGAAGAAAACCAAGGGGTCGTCCTTGTATGTGGGTTGCACCTTTAATTTGTTAAAAAAAAAAAAACAGTAATCAAAAAAATGTTATAGCATATACCGTATATACTCGTGTATAGCGCGCCCTTTTTTCCCCTCAAGTAAAGGAAAAAAATAAGGATGCGCACTATACACGGAAAAAAAAGTTTGGGGGGGGGAGTGGAAGTCGTTAACTGACGGGTGACGTTTCTGGCCAGCCCCCACACATACGCACGAGCAACAAGGCCTCTGTTTCACACACACACACACACACACACACTCTCACAACCTGGTCTCTCGTGCACACACACACACGTGTGTGCGCGCAAGCTCGCACATCATGGTCTCTTGTTTATTTTTAGACCTCCCCCCTTTACAGAAAGCCAGCTCAGAAGCTAGTAAAAAGAGAGAGAAAGAATGTTGTCACCAGTCCCCCCCCCCCCCTCATCCGGTCCAATTTCTTCGCTTCCTCCATCCCAGCAGCGACCGGTGAGTCATCTAGTTCTCCGCGCCAGCTTAGCAATGTAGCGCGGCACGCCTCCCTCCCTCCCACGTACCAGTTGTGACGATACAGCGCTTCATTATCTTCCGTCTAACACAGCAGAGTTTAAGTATTTTCCTGACGCATCACCACACATCAATTTAAATAATCAAGTACCACAAAATGTTAGTAAAATTTATTTATGGAAAAAAAATTTTCAATTTTTTTTTCTTTGGAATTTGTTGCAAAAATCGTGGTGCGCACTATACACGAGGGCGCGCTATACACGAGTAAATACGGTACTTCAATATTTAACTATCTGTTTTAGAAAATCACTATTGTAAAGGTATAGATAAAAATATAATTAGCTATGCTTTCAACACAAGTTAAACTTGAGCAATTGGCAGAACTAAGCTTGAGTTTTCGAGTCATGGCCCATCTCTGGATCTTATGGAAACTTTTAAGGGCATTTGAACAGATTTGTTCACAATACTAAGATTGAAATGCATGCTCAACATATTAGGCTTCATGCAGTACTTGAAAAATTTTCAATTATTTAATGTTACATGCACACATCTTGAGTATTTTTCAGCTCATGTTAAGATATTCTGTGTCCAGACGAATCAACAGACCCTGCAGCTCAGCCATTGGTCTGGATAAGCAAGTGGGTGGACTATTCAGACAAATATGGCTTCGGTTACCAGCTCTCGGACGATGCTGTGGGGGTGATGTTCAACGACAGGACAAAAATTGTCATGCTGCCCAATGGCCTGTGAGTTGATAAAAGTTATTGCATTTCCACTCTTGAAGTAGTAGTTGTTCTTTACTATAGAAAGTGAGCAGAACAGCCCTAACAAAAATTTGAAAGTTAAAATATTGCCAGGATTTTGGTTGTGTGCATCATTATTTAGTTAATTAAAGTAGAATTGTTGTAACAAAAGAACCTTGTTTTCTCGCATAATCGTCTCTCATTTTATTCTAAAATCAAGTTTGAAAAGTAGGGGTGTGACAATTATGCTAGAAAAAAAATTTGTTAGATAGTTATTTATGAAAAGTACGTTTATTTAATAAGTGATGTTTAAAAGAGTAATCCAAACAATTTAAATTAATAAGTCATGCAACAAAACCTTTCTTAAACTTTAAATAGAAAAACCAAAATTGTGATGCGAACGCAAGCCACTTGAATCTGTGACGTGAACTAACGCGTAACTATTGTCGTAGTACATACTTGCCACGAAAGAGTGCGGGCCATCAAATGTAGTTAACTCAGCAGTTGACAGAGAGCGCGCGTTGCATGCAATCGGCGAGATATCGATATTAGACTACGTGTGCGTGCTCTATACAGGAAAAACATAACCAAACACTAATGATGCCAACTAGCGCTTTCTACATTATTGTAAATGGTGCATTGCGACGATGCAAACTAACAGATAAAGGTGGTAATGTTTGAAAACGTCTTTAAAAGAAAATTTACACATCAGACAACTTTGTATTTTCGTTAATTAAATAAGTAAGTGGTAATGTCCGAATAAATATTAGATTTCTACTTTAAAATACATCGTTTTATATGGAAAACCTACACAAAGCGCTCGGCATCTAATAGCGAGACCAAAAACAACATGCAATGTTTATGCAAGAAGTTTTTTTATCCCAAATTTGACTGCCTAAAATATAGGTGCGGCGATTATGCGAGTGTGACGATTATGTGATAAAAGAGGGAAAATATCAGTGTTTCTTTCTGTAACGCAATACCTTTTATGTTTATCCATGCTGAAAAAACTGTTAGTTGCCTATCTTGCATTACAAGTGTGCACTGACGTACAAAACATTCAGTTACAAAAGTGTTTATGTAATGTGTTAGTGTCGGCTTGCACTCTTTGCTATTAAATCAGCTCATATCTCTTTAATCCTAGAGGCTGCACAGAGCTGTCAACTTTTTTTTATTTGTCTGGCTCTGTGTTTTTAATAGCACACAAATATGGATTATTGTTATTTACCTAAGCAAGGTGATGGTAGTTAAGTAAATTAATAATGGAATGTAACAATATGGTTATCTGTTTTTCAGTATTTCTATTTTCACTTCTGTACATGAAAAAATCTTAGTTCTATTTTTCTGGAATACAAATTTTGAAGCTACAGTGGAGTTTCGCTAATCCGGACTAGTATATAGTACTGGACCCTGTCCGGATCTCCAAAAGTCAGGATTAAACGGAATTTGCTTTGGAATGCACTAAATACAAGTTTTAAATGAGTAAAACTATAACAATGGATATTTTCCTTCATAACTAGAACTTTTCCTACAGCTTAATTTTACTTTTAACACTCATGTGTGTGTAGTCCTAAGTTTTCGAACGACATACTGATGTGGGATTAACAAACAAAACGTGTGTGATGTAATCCCGTTTGGATTAACCGGATGTTCGGACAAGCAGGGTCTGGATTAGCAGGACTCTACTGTAGGTCCAATAAAGAAATCAATTATTTTTTATTTATTTATTTTTTTAATTTGGAGAAATTATTTTTTAAATTTTACATTATCGTCAAACTTGCTGGTAAAAACATGTCTTACTATAGTAATGTGATTTGAAGTTAGGTGTTGTAACATCCGTGCTGTCACAATACAGAGTAAACTAGGGTAAACTCTTTCAAAAAGACTGAATGAAGAATGAGTGCGTGTTCGGATCGGAAGATTGCGTTTTCCCCTTTTGTTTGCAGCAACGTGCACTACATCCAGCAGAACGGGAAGGAGTCGTACCACACGATGAACGAGTACCCCGGCCGCCTGGACAAGAAGATGAAGCTGCTGACGTACTTCCGGCGCTACATGAGCGAGCACCTGGTGAAGGCGGGCGGGGCCGTCGCGGTCCGCGAGAGCGACGCCCTGAGCCGCACCCCCCACCTGCAGGAGTGGTTCCGCACTTCCTCGGCCGTCGTCATGCACCTCACCAACGGCACTGTGCAGGTGTGCCGTGATTCCCTTCCCCGCGCCCTCCCGAGACACGGTCCAGCGACCACCGAATAGTTGATGTCGTCGCTGTTACTGCAAAGGGTCGCGTGTCAGAAATTGGCATTTTTAAATGTTCGGCCGTCGGTGTATTTCGGAAGGCAACCTATGTTGTGGGGAAAGAGTCTTTCGTCAGTAACTGTGAAGTAAGAAGCACAATTCTAAGAATATACTACCAAAATTTCATAACATAATATGACGACCCTGATGAATGAAACAAGTTTTTTTTTTATCTCCTGGAAAGTGAGACGGTTTTGACATATACGACCTTTTGCAGTAACAGCGACGTTGTGTTTGTTTAGTTAAATATTTTGTCTGTAACACATTATTTTTTTTATTTCACTCGTAACTGATTTTTTTTTGTCTCACGTTTTGGCAGATTGTTTTAGTTTTCACTGAATTTAATATTAAAATAGGCAGTACTGAATTTTGTGTTGTCGTTGGTGCTAATAGTGTGCAATACTGAAACAAGCATGAAACCATAAACAAAACTACTACAAAAATAGGTTTTAACTTCAATTATTGTTTGCATTAAACTTAAACTTTGGTTTTTTTTAACTCACTCTTATTATGTTAAAAGAAGATCAGTGTTGATGGGTTTTATTCCCAGCTCTTTAGCAATCGCCACTCGATGTGGGTAACTCGCCTGTTGCTGCACCACACGCACTGTCGTATGTAGAGTAGTATTATTTTAGTGCTCATTACGTTAGTGCCGTTTTGCACTGGTTAACCAGCTTAAGCAGTTCAGCTTCAAAGAACCATATTTTTTCTAGCCACAGATTTCCAAGCCAAACGACCCGTTTACAATAGTACAGTAATTCCAGCATTCGGAATGGGGAAGGAGGAGTTAGATTCCCTGCTTAAGGTGGTGGAAATACCTAGGTTTTGCATGACTGAGGGTTCTTTCCATTATCTTATTATAAATATATACTTTATTAAATAATTAGCTTCTCTGGCAACACATAGGGGGAGTTTTTTATTCGGTGGGGTGTTGTTGGCATGAAGTTAACCATCAGTGATGTAAACATTTACAGATACCCAATTTAAATTGGAAAATAGTAACAAACATTGTAAATATCCGTGGACTTTTATGTTTTTATGCCAACCCATTTCGGGCTTCAAATATCTGTATACAGTAAAACCCTGTTAAGAAGTTTTTCAAGGGACTGGATGCTTAAAAATTCTTAACAGGGAAAACTTCTTAAAAGGGAAAAGTAATTTTTAACGTAAAAATCGATTTTACTCAAATGACATGTACTGTATTCACACAAAAATACACTTACTATCATTGGCATGCTGGAATAACGGAATAACTAATGACATGTTTTATCAGTAAATTGAATTATTAAAACTGTATTTAATTTAATAAGCACATTAAAATTAGTATTATCAAAACACTAGCAAAAAAAACAATAAATAACATTTTTGTTTTAAAAAATATACGCAAATAATTCAAAGAAAGTAATAGCTGGCGGTATATGGTTTCTTTGTTTTCGTCACGTTACTTGAATTGAATAATTGGTGTATCGATGGAACAGCCTCCAGTCCCTGAGAATGCAAGCAGGTGATTGGTCGTGCGGCTTGCGGCACAAGTTTCGAAGAAAGTTGGCGTTTCTCATTCGTCAGTTAAGCCACAAATGGGGAAAATGTTCTGCAGGTGTAACAGCCTCTCAGTCCAAACAAACGCAGGCATATGATTCGTCGAAATACACACAAGTAACAGCGTGCGGCGCAGGTTTCGACGATCGTGCACGTTTCTCATTCGTCACTCGAAACGGCGCACAGATAGAACAACGTGTGGCATGCGGCGCAGGTTTTTCGATGGTCTTGTTCTGTTCAAATTAACTACCGTATTGGCCCGAATATAAGGCGACCTGCAGTTTCAGGAGGCCCAACAAATGTAAAAATAATTTTGGTAGAAATTAATGTGAACATTCAGTAGACATACGTTTTGTGTTGATAAATCCTTTTTGTATTTATGTATACCGCATTTAACTTTCAGTTTCACTTAAGCTACGTATCACCGCAGAATAAATAAATTTATGCTGTGGTATTACTATTTAGTAGTGTGTTAAACGTAACAAAGTAAACAAAGAATGCAGCTTGCCGGAACAAAACAAGTGGCTAGCTGCCATGGTGAAGCATACGGCCATGAATAACTTCGGTGACGTGACCGCGAATATTTGTCCATATTACTCTCTGACAGAGATTCTCTGTGCTATGAATTTGAAAGAATAATCTATGATAATTATGTTGTTTGGAAGGTTTAAACATAAATAAAGCATGGATTACTGTGAAATTATTAAAATAGCTTTTGAAGTAACGTACCAAATTCCTGTAAATATGGCGTCTTCATGCGTGTTCGGCAATGTTAGTTTTACAACAAAGAAATATTGTGGAAAGACAATTGTCAGCCGTGAATTTCCAAACATTATATCCGAAATGTTCTTAACATTTTCTGTTTGTAAACGTAAACAACCGTTCTGAAAATGGCTGTGATATTTCAGTACAAATATTTCCGTTAAAAATCTGAAATTAAATTACCGTAAATGTCAACACGCGATTGTACACCAAGTACAAATATGAATTGTGTAATAAAAGGTTGCCATTTTGAGATGATTCAACGTTCACATTTTTACTCAAGATCAAATATTTTAATTTTCAATTTTAAACAATTGTGAATTACTGCAATATTGGGTGAATTTATCGTTTTCCCCGTGTGAGCTAACAATGTTTTAGTTAATATAAAAAATCGTGAACATTTTGTTTAACAATGTTTCTACTGTAGCTTTCAGCTTGGAACTAATGTTAGCGGTGCTGACGTCTTGGGTGCGAAAATAAGGTGTCTTCCAATTTCCACATCTCTCGTTTATGTAAAATAAAAAATGGCCGCCTTATATTCGGACCAATACGGTATTAAATGTTTGGAAATATGTAAATTTTTAAAATTAACCTTAAAAATTGTTGAAAAGCTTAAAGATAAACAATTTTATTTTTTCCCACAAACGCTGAACGTTATATGCGGGAAGCATATATAAAGACAAACGTTATGAAAGGGAAATATTAACATAGGGATATATGGAAGTGATCAAGGGAATAATTTTTTGAACTTAATAAACGGGAAAACGTGTTACGCTGGAACGTCTTAAGCGAGTTTTGCTGTAAATGGCAGGCCTGTGTAAAAATGAAGATTTTGCCAGAGGAACTATGTACGATGTAAAACACCAACCTTCACCAATATTTATTGCGTGTTTTTCTTCTTCTTCTTGTAGATCAACTTCACCGACCACACCAAGATCATTCTTTGCCCCTTGATGTCTGCGGTCACGTACATCGATGCATCGAGGGGTTTCCGCACATTTCGGTTCTCGACGATCGAGCAGCAAGGCTGCAGTCTTCAGCTGTTCAACAGCCTTAAGTACGCATGTGACAAGATAAACATGATACTGAAGTCCGGCGCCACTTGTGCGGAGCAGAGGTAACGTGCTGCAGTTTTTGCAACTTGTCTGTTGGCTCTGCTATGTAATAGCGTGAGGGGAGGGTGGATTAGGAGTTACGCGAACTAGGTGAAATCAAGTGTCTTTTGAAGGTTAGCGCTTAATGGAAGCAGATTGTGCTGATACTGTTCGCAACTTTTAAGTGGGTTTTTTTTGTCACCTGAAGTATTGTTTTTGTACCATTTTTTTTTTTTTTTTGCACTTGATTATCTTTTAATATTTTGTTATCTTAAATTTTAACTTGTGATTGATTTGATAAGACCAAGAGGATACGTTTTATTGGTTATATTTGGAAGGATTAAAAACTTTGTGTTTTTTTTTAATTGTTTTTACACATTAGCATGCCATAGGCCATTTTTACATTATGTATTCTTGTCAAATTGATGCCTGTATAATAGAAGATACAAATGTATGAAGTTACAAACAAACATTTTTAAATTTGTTAGTTAGGTGAAATGACTTGTGTTCATACTGTGCTCATTTGATATTCTCTTTGGTTTCATGGATAACTTCAGTTCCAAGTATTTGCTTGTTAAATAGTATGTTTTAAGATCCAAAATAAATGGAACAGTTGTTAAATGTATTAATTTTAATAAATTCCATTATCTACCAATTTCTGCTAGAAATGTAAGCTGTGAATCATTTGTAATGATGGCGTTTGTCCATTCCAGTTGTTCATTTTATAATTTCCATAAGTTATTATTAGTTTTCTTGTAATGTGTTTTGATAAGATTAAAGCCATAATATTTTGTAAAAAAAAAAATAGTAAAACAGTTGTACTTTTTTTTTACGTATTAAGAACATGATTTAATTTACTCTTCTATAAATTTATCTGCTAGTAAATACTGTTAGTTGATAAACAGTGTTGTGATTTTCAAAATTAATGTGGTATTTATTGTCTTTGATATTTTTTATTTTATTGTGTTGACCTAAAAGTGATAATATAGCTGAAGTGATTAAAATAGTTTTCTTTTTCATGCAAGTTCAATATGTATTATGTAGTGATGCACCGATTATGCAGCCGGTTAATCGGCAACTGCGATTATTGACCCAATGCCGATTAATCGTAATCGGCGATTACCATGTTAGTTTATAACCGATTGCCGATTATTGTAAACATTTTTGCTGAAACCCATACAATTTGAAAGAAAAGAAAATACATTTAAAGTTTAAACCTTAATAAGTTCTTGAATTGAAACTACAAACGGCTGAAATCTGTTAACGAATATGACCGTGGAAGGTAGGGAATGTCAACGTCTCAATACTGTTAGATAAACAGTGTTGTGATTTTCAAAATTAATGTGGTATTTATTGTCTTTGATATTTTTTATTTTATTGTGTTGACCTAAAAGTGATAATATAGCTGAAGTGATTAAAATAGTTTTCTTTTTCATGCAAGTTCAATATGTATTTTGTAGTGATGCACCGATTATGCAGCCGGTTAATCGGCAACTGTGATTATTGACCCAATGCCGATTAATCGTAATCGGCGATTACCAGGTTAGTTTATAACCGATTGCCGATTATTGTAAAATTTGTTGCTGAAACCCATACAACTTGAAAGAAAAGAAAATACATTTAAAGTTTAAACCTTAATAAGTTCTTGAATTGAAACTACAAACGGCTGAAATCTGTTAACGAATATGACCGTGGAAGGTAGGGAATGTCAACGTCTCAATACTGTTAGATAAACAGTGTTGTGATTTTCAAAATTAATGTGGTATTTATTGTCTTTGATATTTTTTATTTTATTGTGTTGACCTAAAAGTGATAATATAGCTGAAGTGATTAAAATAGTTTTCTTTTTCATGCAAGTTCAATATGTATTTTGTAGTGATGCACCGATTATGCAGCCGGTTAATCGGCAACTGCGATTATTGACCCAATGCCGATTAATCGTAATCGGCGATTACCATGTTAGTTTATAACCGATTGCCGATTATTGTAAAATTTGTTGCTGAAACCCATAATTGTAAAATTTGTTGCTGAAACCCATACAACTTGAAAGAAAAGAAAATACATTTAAAGTTTAAACCTTAATAAGTTCTTGAATTGAAACTACAAACGGCTGAAATCTCTTAACGAATATGGCCGTGGAAGGTAGGGAATGTCAACGTCTCGGCGTGTACATAGATACACTCGCCTAATAATATTTGCTTGTTTCGTGAATTGTGCTCGTACATACAAAACTGCCCCGTTTACTATTTACAGTATTTACCCCTTTCAATTCAATTACTTACTGTACAATTTATCCTGTTAAGTTAACGTCATGAATGGTATTATTGTCACAATATTTACCATGGCCACAGCCAAATCACACACGTGATTTCTTCACACAAAATATTTAGTTAAGAAAATAAATGCATTTTTAAAGCTGTCACAATTCACCATATGGCATATGTTACTTATATTAGGAAATGTAAGTCTGAAAAAAAAAAAATTGGACATGGTATTGTAGAAACGATGCGCCTAACTAATTTTCACTGCGTACCGTATGTCGGCCATGTTTGTTATGTATGATGTGAGGTTGGAACGGACAACACGCACAAATACACAATAGCGCCATCGGTTCACATTCCACTGCCGCTACATAATTCCCCTTCTCAAAGGATTGTGAAAAGTAGGCTCACGTGATGCTAATTAGTAATTAATACTGAAATGGTGATTATTTGGCATTTTTTTAGATTTAGTTCTTTTTAGTCATTAATGGGAGTTTCTAAAATAAAATACCAAATTGCAACCATAATGTTTGCACAAGTGACGATCAGAATTGAAGTTGGCAACACTGCAATAGTAATTCATGAATATTGAATACTGCAGTTTTTTTTTCGTAGACAATGGCCATTAACGTAAACACATTGTAGTTTAGCTTTGTATTTTGATTGTTGATCAACATAATGACGTCTTCAAGATCGAAAAATTAACATATGGAAATTTTTCTCGGTGGATTTAATGAGTGAATCTAAAGCAAAATGCTTAATATGTGGAACATTCATCTCACGAGGCAGTTGCGGGAACCGGAAGTCGTACACAACTACAAACATGTGGAACCACGCATAAAAAATTCATTCCAGTGAAGTGATTTCAGAAAAAATAAATAAAAGTTGGGAAAGTGAAGTAGATGATCCTGATGTCACTCCTAGACCACCTGTAAAACGTGCACTGTCACAAACAACACTACCAGCCATGGTATCAAAAAAAAATAAAGTACTTGCCCACGAATCTAAGAGCACAAGAAATGACTCGAGCTGTTGCAGAAATGATCTGTGTTGACATGCAGCCAGTCGATATTGTCAACAACAAGGTTTTAAGCTACTAATGGAGAAAGCAGTACCAAAGTATGAACTTCCTTCCAGGAAACATTTGATTACTGTAGTTATACCATCTATGTTTGAGGATGTTAAACGACGAGTAAAAACAGAACGGCGTTCAAGTAGGAATATTTAGTAAAATACTTTGTTTTTTATTTCAACTTTATGCAAAAACTGATAATCGGTAATCGTAATCGGTAATTGCAATTATTAGTGTAATAATATGTAACTGGTAATCGTAATCGGCAAAGTATAATCGGTGCATCACTAGTATTTTGCAAGCTATAAAAATTATCAGACAGTATTGCAACCAACAGATTGCTGTTCATCACGCATTAATTTTGTACTGCTGCCAAGCAAAAAAATAAATACGTATTAATTGCAATCAATGCTAGGAGTAAATTAAATGTATTAAAGTTTGTTTGATATTTAAAGCTATGTTGAGAAGGTGTAATTGGTATTTATAGTATGGTTTTGCTTTGCACACCATGTTATTGCATTTTCATGCTATTATTGTTATCTAGGTTTCTTATTCTGTTTTATTATATAAGCATTGTATTTTGTATTCTTAGGGAAATTGTTTCTTCAAATATATACAGTGAAACCTCGATTCTACGTACATTCACGGTTCTCCAAATTCTCCAAAATTTGTTTGTCCTTACGACCGAGTTGTACGTACGAACCAGCGAGGCCAAATTACGTCCATTTGTGGCTATCCCCCCCCCCCCCCCTACCCCATATTTCTCGCCGCGGGAAATGAACTGCCGTTGCCGTATCCTGCTGCCACGGGAAATGACCTGCCGTGTCAATATATTATGCTAATTTTTTTTTTGAATGAGCTTATATCCTATTTGTGCAGAAACAACACTTGAGCTAATTGAAAGTAAAAATAAAAATAAAAACTTGACACTGAAGGCAGTGACGTAAGCCCCGTGTTTACATTTTTTAATATTTTATATCAATAAAATATTAATTAACACACAATATATTTGCTCAAATAAAAAAAATACCGTGGGTACTTTAAGTGTAAATAATATTAGCTAGTAGGCCTAAAAACATTGTGAAAAACGTAACTTTATAGTCGGCAATGAACATTTTAAATCGCAAAATATACATATTTTATAACATGACAAGTTGCATTTATTTCTAAACATGTAATAATTTAAGTCTTATGCGAGTAAAAGTCCGAGTAATTATAGCAGGAGACAATCTAAAATGCACGAGGGAAAAACGTAAACTCACGAATGTATAAACGTTACGGGAATATTACGTGGCTGTTTGTCTGATACTGTATTTGTCACAACTTAGCCGAAATACTGGTACGAGACATAAACTTCACAAGATAAAATAAGCGGAGTCTTGGTAACTGTTTTATACGTATTTTATAATTTCGGAAGTATTGTATAGTTGACGAATATTTTTTAAACTAACCATTTATTTCTGGGGATCGTAAATAATTAATTATTGGTATCAAGACATCACGATGAACGTAAAATTGAACATGTCACGGCAGCGAGAAAACTGGTGCGTATACCAATAAACTGGTATTAGAACTGGACAAAACTGGTACACGGGAGGTGGAGCTTTTATTTTTTTCCGCTACGCTCGCTTCTATTGGCTGGCTGCTGATGGAAGGTCACGAGTCTGGGCGGAGCATTGAGTGAGTTATACTGCGCAATGACAATGACATTTCTCCGCGTAAGGCACGCTATTGACGGTAAATTTCCATCAATTTGCGGCCTTTTTTTTTTTTTTTTTTAAAAAAACATTTTTACTGTGACGCAATGTGTATGTAGCCCGTATTTGTTGTGAACGCTGCAGATTGCAACTGTATTTTAATAAACTTTAACATATTTCTTACACTTTTCATAATTTGTTTAAATATTTTTTGCCTCATTTTTCACGGTTTCTGAAAATCTGTATGTACGACCGAGGTGTGCATATGAACCGGGGGCCGTACGAGCGAGGTTTTACTGTACCACTTTTTCGGGGCTGGAAAAATTAGCAACTTTTCTTTTTAAAAATTTGCATCTATTTTTTAAGTTTTAGTATCTTGTGAAATTAGCCTTTTTAATGCAACATATTTAAAACTTGTTGATTACATTCTAAATGTTTTAAAATTAAATATTCAGATACGCAAATACCTACAAATAACACTATAGTTCAGTTTTGTTTAAATATATGCCTTTCTAGATTAAAAAATCAAAAATACTAGTGCTGATTTTACTTAAAAAGTTGTTAGTGCAATCTGCTAACAGAAATAAGTCAAAGATTTAATTTAAATAAATTCCAAAATCAAGATTAATTGGGTTGGGCTTATTAGGGATGGGCTGGTCAAATCCTTGAATCTCACCAAATCTCCAGTATTTGAAAGATTCAGGATTCGAGAAAAAAGATTTGAGGTAAATATTCTAAGAAAAACATTGAAGTAAAAATAGTAAATTAAAAAATTCAACACTTGCAAACTCTTAAGTTTACTAGGCTTGTTTGTGTTTATCTTTGTACTTATTCTAATACTGTTCCCTAAAATAATACTTTTTTAAATTTTTATGTATAAGTTAATTAAATACATATCATGTACTCATCTGGAAAATTTCGTTCATGGAGCAAATATAAATGTATAGGTTGCTGCATTTAGGGACCCAAACATGTGGTGAAGTAATGAAATTTGCGGAAAACTATATTCTGCGGTTTTTGAAGTTTTTCCAGAAAATTCTCAAAACCTTTTTTTCTTTAACAAAATTTTGTGCGGAACACAGCTGTTGTGTGAGTTGATTGATGTCATTTCTGAAAAAGTCACGTGGAATGTCATAGATATTTAACACACAAAAAATTTTCAGTTACAAGTATTTCATTATACAGTCAAACCTCTATCTATCGTTTTTCAGGGAATCAACAAAAAAATTCAGTAGATGTGGATATTCAATAGATGTGGACTTCACTCTTAGATTTTTAAAAAAATATTTCAACCTCAAAATTACTGTCAGAAATATATCAGTTACTTGTCATTAAAGTTTAAAAATTGAAAAAAAAAATTAAAAATGGAAGCATTTTACTTAATTCAATTTACACTTAAAAAAACATAGCCTATGCACAATAGACCAATTCAATTTCAATTTCTCTAATAATCTTAATTCGTTCATCAAGTGTTCTCAACTATTTACTATGCCAAGACATTTTAATCGCTCCAAAACGTGAAACCTCATTTGCACTTTTTATTAAGTCAACATTAACGCACATGTAAAGGAAACACCGATCAGAATCAGGAAGTAACATGTGCCATACATTAGGATAGCATGCCCGAACAATGAAATACCGGCCTACAGAAATGCAATCACGATGCTGCACATGAATCAATAAATTTTCAACGCCACAGCGGACGCCATATTGGTTTCTTTGTACCTTATAAACAAGACGTCTCAATGCTCAGTCATAATAAGGGACATGTTTATTCTTGAAGTGGTTTTATATACGTATGGTATAAAATGTTTTGTTTTTTACGTTACCATTTTTGTCGACATGAAAAAGTTTCGTACATAAATACAAGTGGATAGTGGGCAACGTTTCGTGATGAGTCGATTTCATGGAAATATGGCACCAATGTTAGCCATCTACTGTTTGTTGACAGTTCACTCGTTGCTATTATAAAATGGCTGCAGATTTAAGGTGATTTTTACTACTTCTGTATACTATCGTTACTGTTTTTATGACGGTTTCTTTCTAAGAAATGGTTATTTCAGCAAAATCTTTATTGTTAAACGATCATCTATTATAATTTATAGTGACGGGACCACATATTTTGTACGATCAATGCGGACAAAACAATAATTTGAACATCGGTACAAGTGAACTTTTTTAACTTAAGTTGTATGGCAATTTTGCCGGGACTGTAGAAAGTATACGATAAACACGGACAATCGATACATGCGCGTTCGATAGATAGAGGTTTGACTGTATTTTGAACGAATTAGAATTTTTTCTACTACAGAGCCCATGGTTTTTATTTTTGAATGCCACAAATGCTATGTGTTGCCCTATGTGCTGTGTTTGAACGTCTTTTACCTTCTTATATTTGATTATTTAGAAGAAAAAAAAGGAAAGGGAGAAGAAAGAATGGCTTTGTTTACAGTAAAGGCTGCAACTCATTTTATATTCATACCTGGTTTTACTTACATTTCTTTCAATACCTAACGTGAAACAAAATTTTTGTTTTCGAAGTAAAAAAATACGATGTTTCCCGGTAAATGTTGGGACAAAATTTAAAAATAATACGGTGATAACATACCATAACCACAGGTCCTGTTGTTTTTTTATGATTCTTTTATGTTCAGCACTGTGTGGTGTGGTCATTCCACCTCCATGTTGCAGAAGGCAATGTTGAGCCACTGCAAATTCATCTTGCTTTGTAGCCTATCCCGTGGCTATCTCCCCGTGGCGATAAGTAATACAATCAGGCAGAATACCCACCCATCATCCTCATGTGAGAATGATCTAACACCCATTCAGATGTATATTTCAGCCACTTAAACACAGATGCACATCAGTTAATATATTTATTAAATTCCATATGACAAACACTATAATTTTTCCTCAAAAATTAGACAGGCACACAACTTGGTAAATTTTCTTCTTAGTGAGTTCACAAAATGTGACTTCTACACTTTATTTTTTGCTTCTCATAATTTTGGAGGTTTTTGAAACTGAACAGGTAAAGTTTCCTTGAAGCGCCGGGGAACTTGCGAGGGTGTTGGCAACGCTGCCGGGATGTACGTCGCGACGACTACCCCAGGCTCGCCATCACCTGGACCAGCTTCTCCTCGTTGGCGCCGGCGAAGCTGTCGACCATCTTGCCCGAGCGGACGAACACAAATGTGGGCACTGCGTTGACGACGTACTCCGCCGCCAGCTGGTCTAACTGGTCCACGTCCACCTTCGGGCAGCCGTTCCCAAAACCTCCAGGTCTGCTTCGCGAACTACCCGACCTCATCTTAGAATACAGGTTTATAAACTATGCAAGGTGCGAGAACGCAATGCAAGACACAAGACACAGGCGTTAGGTGCATAAGAACCTAAGGTAGTATTTTTATTATATACAGTAAAACCCTGTTAAGAAGTTTTTCAAGAGACTGGATGCTTAAAACTTCTTAACAGGGAAAACTTCTTAAAAGGGAAAAGTAATTTCCAACGTAAAAATCTATTTTACTCAAATGACATGTGCTGTATTCGCACAAAAACACACTGTTACTATCATTGGCATGCTGGAATAACGGAATAACTAATTACATATTTTTTATCAGTAAATTGTATTATTAAAACTGTATTTAATTTAATAAGCACATTAAAATTAGTATAAAAAAAATGTTTTAAAAAATATGTGTCATTCTTCCACTTGTTAAACTTTCATACTGTGAAATAAAATATGTAACACATTTAATTAAATTATTAACTGTTACTTTTCATTTTCCATGAAAAATATGAAATATATATAGAAGCCCAGGGTAGAAAGGATATATTTTTACAATTTTTAAGTTTTAGATACGGTGATGTCTTGCAACTTGCTTACTTTAATTACTGATTTTCTTGTGCTGGTTGTTTGTTACATTGTCTCATTCCCTGCATTATTTATAAACCCAGCCTTGTGTATGATGCTCCCCTTTGAGGTTGATGGGAAGGAATAGAAATTAAATCTTGCCCAGTGTCCGAATTTGCCCAAAGTACTTACAGACACTACTTGTTCACGGAAGTGAAAGTTGCAATTAAAAAAAATATATGTACTTCTGGCATACCTCTGGTTAAAGAAACATAACTATTTTATAAACATAATGTTGGTTATATTTGATATATCATTCAAGTAGTATAAAGACGTAAAGATATTTTTAATTTTTATTTAAATGGTCTTAATAAATTGAATAAAATATTTGAACTTATTTATAAGGAAGTTTTACAATTGCATGCACATTCATACAGATCGTAACTAGGAAACTAAGTTACGTATAATCACAATGTAAATTGCTGTAGATTCGTGTGGCATTTAGTGTTCAGAATTGCTAACTACAGCTAAACATTGATTCTCCAATAATATTAATTGTTCGAAAAAAAATTGGTTGTCTGTAAAGTCGGTTTACGGACGATAGTTTAACGTGACGACATCATAACAAAACATTGATGAAATGATTGATCCAGAAGAAAAGGAAATATATTCGGCCTGAGACTGAGCTGTAATAGGTTTTTGCAACCAAACCATTTAGGCATTAAAAATATTATATTCTTTGAGGAAGCATTTTTTTTTAATTATTCAATCTTTTGCATGATAAAATCTACCTCTGCATACTTTTATGAATAAAATTGAACCATTTTTATTGAATTATCACTATTTTGTATGCAATCAAAGGAGTGAAATGCAATGTGCAATTGAATTAATAAACTTACTTTTATTTGCATTCATTAATTCAAATAAATTTATTACTTTTGAAATGTTGCGTGCGCCATATTTATTTTTACAAGTATAAAAAAAATTTCGCAACTGCTGGGTTTCGAACTGACAACCTTTAGATTAAGAGTTAGATATGCTAACCACACGCCCCCAAGGCCATACTAAGAAAATGTGTCAAATGTTTTATATATATATATAAACTTTGTTCACGGCAGGGGTATAATATTAACACGATTTTATAACAAATACGCATCCCAAATACACCAAACTTATTTATAATATGTTACAATATTTTTTAAAACATTGTAACTTATTTATAATATGTTACAATATTTTTTAAAACATTGTGCAAAAGATCCCGGGTGTAATTTGAATTAATATGTGTAACTGTAAAACACCATTGTTGGTTCAAAACGTATTTGAATATTCAACATTACTTTTAAATAACCGTACCGATTGTGCTGAAAATCGGTGGACGATCGTTAAATTACATAATATTATAAATTCAAACAACGAAAATATGATTGAAAAGTCAAATTGATGGTTCTTCCAATCGGGTGGAAGAGAAATGCCACGCATGCGTACAATGAGCATAAAGAGAGAGCCACACATGCGTACAATGAGCAAACAGAACACATCCGTAGTGGGACACTTTTTCGTGCATGCAGCCGGCGTTCATCGATTTATTAGACGTCACGTCAAAACAAGGTAGTATTAACATGTTCGGCTGACTAATACTGTTTGAGAAGCCAAACACAACCTGTCCAGATGTCAAGTTCACCGTAAGGGCAACTAAAGTATGCAAGGTCGAAAGTGAATAAACTGCATACTTGAATTCGGATACTGCCTTATTCCATTTCTGAATTCAAGTACATTTGGCCATGAGTAATTTTAACTTCTATAATATTGTCTTCTACGAACTGTATTAACCAACTAGTTTATTTTTTATTAATTTTGTATAAATAAATAAATTTAATTCCAACATAAATGTTCATATTATGTAAGTAATTTTAAGGTCTTGCTTGCCGACACACACAGTTATGGCAGTTTTCATCAAGTTTATACTTTTTCAATGGAGTCCCGCCAATTTGAATCGTGCAATAAAATACATTCCTTGCATACTGTTTCTACAATATAAACACTACACTTCACCCAGTGTTTTGGGTGTCCAGCCAACAGTACAGATCAGTACCGGTCATTTGGGGGGGGGGGTATATTTTTTATATTTTTAAAAAACTCTCTGCCGGTTTACCCTTACGATATACTGAGTCGAGGTTAGAATTGCCAAAGTTCACTTATATCATTTGTACTATTTTACGTGTGCTCTTTTTTTTCTTTCAAATCCGCCTTTCCCCCCCCCCCCCCCTCATCCCTTCCTCTTTTTTCCTTATGGAAAAAAAAAATCTTGTATCTGCCATGGCTGTAGACAGGGCAGCCTCACGAAGTAAACCAGTAATAAGGCGTGCGTGACGACCAACCACTATCACTATCACATGGTGAGGTGATCACCTTGAGGAAGACGGCGGCCGGGAAGCGCCGCGTCACCTCCTCCAGGCCGGGCGCCAGCTTGCGGCACGCGCCGCACCAGGCCGCCGCGAACATGACCACCACGAGGCGCCGGCCCGCCCCGGCCAGCTGGCGGTGGAAGTCCAGCAGGTCGCACACCTGCCGGCATAGAAGTGCGACTCTTAAACAGGGGCGCAACAACTACATTTACAAAAGGTAGGGGGTTAGGGGCAATATACCTTTTTATAAAAGAATCGTCAATCCCCCCCATTGAAGCAGGGGTCCTCCCCGGGAAAAATTTGAATTTCAAGGTGGAAAATGGTGCTATTTAAGCAGTTTTATTATCTAAAAATTGATTACACAGCACTTTCTTTGCCCCCGTTTGCCCCTACTTCAAGATTTCAGAAAAGGGGGGGGGGGGGGGGGGGGCAAAATACCCTTGTGCCCCCCCCCCCCCCCCCCCCGTTGCGCCCCTGCTCTTAAACACTGGTAGTTTAAACTGTTTTGCGCCGCATGTGACACTAAATATCTGTTGGGTGAGCCTATATATACTAGCAAAAAACTTGGACGGAAGTGTTAGTTTAATAATGTTAATTTATCTACTTGATGACTAATTGCTTCGCCCCTTACCTCGCGCCTGTCCACACAGTCTTGAGTCACTCAGTCGCCGCACTCCCACGATCCAGTCGAACATCGCGTCGCGCCTCTCTCATGGGGGTCTCTCACCCTCTTCGCAGATGTCGCACTTCTCTTCACTTCCCTTTGCTCTCGAAAATGTCGCGGTACTCACTCTGAATACGGCACTCATGGCGCGGAACTCACGCAGCACCCTTCATGAAACTCTTATCGCCAAACTTTCGCGGAGGCAGGCGTCGCTTTTTAAGTACCTGGACGCTCATCTCGAACCGACGAGTGCGGCTGTGGCGAGTCGCATCATTTCGGGACGACCCGACGCTCGAACAATCCAGAAGGGTGGAGTTAATACATGCTGCTCTGTGCAGCGGCCAGCGGAATTCCCATGGCCGCTCAGCGGTAGATAACAGCGCCGAGGGAGGACGTAGCGGAGGGGTGGAGGGGGAGGGGGGTAGTTACTACCCTTTTAATCTGGCCAGGTGCGCGTGGCAAGCCTTACGTCAGTGGATTGCATGTGACGCCAGTGGCCGTGCAGGGCCGCCAGCCAGCTCCGAACCTGATATCTCAAATCTCTCGCGTTCGTATTGTTATGAATGCTACCATCCAGTGGATTGGGCCTAAAAAACTTAACTAGGTCTCAGACTCGGCAATCATAGTTTCTCTCTCTCCCCCCCCCCCCCCCCCCCCCCCCCCCCCCCCCCCCCCCCCTCCATTGCTTCCGCCGGCTCACTTGCGACAGTCGGTACGGTGATTACGACAATGGAATCTTGCATTTCCACAGGGATGGGAGTCGCACCCATTCTCCCAAGTTTTCCAATCGCTCATGGAAAAACTACATTTTCCAAGGATCTATATATTTTACGGTTAAAGAGTATTTTAAATAACGCTAAAATAACCTTATCAACCTTATGTTAATGGTTACGATAACGTAACAACCTTACCTACCCTCCCAGAAAAAAAAAACCTTATTTATTACACTGACCAAAACTAACCTACTTCGGTAAACTTGGGAACTGTTTAGGTTGTGGTCGTGTCTTTCCTCTCTATGGTTGATTGGGAAGGGGGGAGGGGGGTTGACCGGAGTGTTGTGAGGGTTAGATACTGAATACCTATTTAAACGGGAGTCGGAAATGCTGAAAAGTAATAGTTCTTTATTTTAAACTAGCGGTTTTGGTGTCGGGGGGAGGAGAGCGAATAACCGGCAGAGGCGGCTCCAGGAATATTCTTCGGGAGTGTCCCTATCGTACAAAGAAATGATACAGAAGTTGCTTGGCTTCTGGGTTGTAGCCGCGTTGAAGGCAATGATATCACCAATGTTTCGGTTGACGTTGCAGTCGCCATCATCAGGGAGTAGTTATCTACTGAAATATATATTTTTTTTTTTTACACCTAGCCGAATTTAATCTAAATGTGTGGGAGGGATCCAGGTTGGAGGATCTAGGTGCGTCTCAGGCCGAAGCTTACAAACTTTGCCATGCGGGGTTTTAACCATGCAGAAAGAACAAGGGCGCGTGAATCTTGTGCTATATTGGGGTTTATTGGCCAGTCATGGCTGCGATTGGCGCCCCTTAGGTTGCCGAGCGTAAAAGCTAACTAAAATGACCCAGGTAAAACAGACACAGGGAAAACCCTGGGCCGGATCATGCGGGGATCAATTAATCATGCATTAATGCAAGCGAGAAAACAGTTTTAAACAGTTTGCGCAGTGTTAAAAAGATTTCTCTCCACGCAAAGCCGTAAACAACGCTGATCACTTCCCTCAGGTTCTGTGTCTATCGAAATCATTCTAATTGCAGAGCGAATTTTAAAACTATGTAATGAAACTGCTCCGATAAAAAAAAAACACTGCTTTGGACCTTATTTTGGACAAGGAATTTTATTATTGAAAACTATAATTTACAGATAATACTATAATAATAAGACTATGAACTTTGGTTCGCGCCATCCGCCTCAGATTGCAGCGTCGTGGTTGTTACACATTTCCGTTCCGTGACTTCAGTCGCATTCACAAAATTACTCCCACCAAATGCCATATACCGAGAGCTAAGCTGTTACACATCAGAAATGTTGGTTTTGAAAAGTTGTTTGCTACATCATGCAATAGTGAGATGGACCTGACAAAATTAGTAGGCCCTAACTTTAAACGGCCGTTGGCTTGACTCGAACACAATAGAACAAGGAGGGAATATTTAAGTGCGACTCTTACCATGTTTTGCGCGATATGTGACGCTACCTGTTGGGTGGGCCCATAACTTCTAGCAAAAAAAAAAAAACTCTGGTGGGAGGATCAAACCCAAAGTATTAGCTTCATAGTAATGTATCTACTTGATGACAAGTTTCTTAGCAGAAGAGATCTAAATTATGAAAGAAAAAAACCCTTGTATATAAATGAGTAGGAGATGCCACACCACAATAAAGCCGCGATGTCCGATAATTACGGAATTAACTTTCACTGGTTTGCAGGGACCGGAAAGTTACTTTTAAAAAGTAACTCAGTTACAGTTACAAATACTCCATTGGAAATGTAACCCTGTTACAACTACAAGTTACACTACTGAAAATAAACCAGTTACAGTTCTGAGAAAAGTAACTGTAAGTTACTTTAACAGTTACTTTGTGAAAAGCTAAAAATGTGATACGTGAAATTGTTATAATTAAAAGCTAATAAAACATATTGTGATTAGTAAAGATATATGTTTCTTTCAACTGAAAAAATTTAAATAGGTCTTAAATTACATTGAGTAATTAGTTCACACTACAAAATTGTTCGCAGCACCACACAATAAGCACTTCACAATAAGGTTATTTTTATTACTCGACCGAACTTCTAAAAAATTGGAATATGAAGGCCACGGCAACGAAAATTCTGGACTGCTTTCTGGGTATCTCGCTTCATTAGATTATGTCATTGCTTTCGCGCATGTGCACAGGTAGGTTAATTAATTAAACAGCACAGCAGTAAACCCGCATGTCGCAAATATTAAATAAATGACAATTAAAATACCAGCGCAGGCTAGCCAACAGCAGTTTTACAAGTACAAGCAATAACATTGCAAATAATATGCTTGTCGGGATTTTCGTTCTGGGATTGAAAAAATCAACAAATCGTTGTTCGTTCAATAAGAAATACATTTAAAAAATGTAACGCAAGTAGTAACGACAATTATCGTTACTTTAAGGCAGAAAAATGTAAGTCAGTTACAGTTACAGTTACTGAAAACTTAATATATTGCGTTACCACGATCGTTACCATAAAAAGTAACTGTTACAAATAACGCCGTTACTAGTAGCGCGTTACTTCCAGTCCCTGCTGGTTTGTTTGCCTGATAAGAGCTGTTGTTGCATTACTTCTCACAATCAATGTAGCTATGTTAGCCATAGAGTAAGTAAAGGGAGAGGCGCCACTCCCATAGTAATGATCGTTAGCTTAAATTAGTAAACAAAACCAAGGTCAATAGTGACCTTGAAACAAAACCCTTGCGATCATACCATTTCTTTGCAACTTGACAACGAAAAAATTACAGCCAAATACAACCTGAGGAAGGTTTAGCGCGTGATAGTTGGCATCTTTGTTCACAAGCTTTGTGCAAAAACGGCACATCAATTCTATTTATTTTACTTTTCTCGTGTTTTTGTTTATATAAACGGCGAAACCTGTCCTCGATAATTGTGTAAACATTAACCTCCGTATCACGCCTCACTGTTATTGTTACATGCTCTAATTTTCGTTTTCGGCAATATGCCACGCAGCATCTTTCAAATCCCATTATTACCACGAGACAATACAAAGATGGCTGTATGATAGCTCGAAGCTCGACCACAGAACAGAGAATCAAACCCAACAAAATTATAAAAATGGCATCACAAGAAACTATTTATAATTAGAAAAGAAGTACCTAATTTCTAGTACTGTAACAGCAACTTAGATTGACACAAATTAATTACAACTGGACATGTAATAAACTAAATAGATCAAAACTTGTAATATATTTTTCCCGATGTTGGTGAAACATGGTATGATCCAATTTTTAAGGATTCAGTTCGTCCTATCTACTGTCACCCCTACTATCTAGCGGGTAGGCCCAAACCCTCTTCAAAAACTAGGTCACAGTCTCGGCAATTAGAGTTTCTCCCCCGTGGGTCCGCTAGTGTGCCGCGCCGTGTTTACCTGGTGGAGCCTCGTCGTGACCATCGTCGGCGACTGAGGGTGTCGGGGGTGTCACGTGACCGCTGTTCCCGCGGCCCTGCAGCGACCCCGTCCGGAAGGCTCCAAGACACGCAAAACCTGCGAGGAGTTAAGTTCTGCAGAAAATAACCTTGCAGTCTGTGCCGTGAGAAACAAAAATATGTACTAGTATTTGTTTATTGTTTGTCTTATTTCCCCTCCCCATAGAGAAAACACTAATGCGCGCAACTGCCCTTATCTTTGCACGCATCTACTCTAGTGCTTGAACAGAACTGTCGTTGAAGAGTTGACGAATCACTCGCTTCGGACTTTTAGAATTTTTGTAACTCTTAAGTTTATTTTAATGTTCCAGGAAATTTCAAAATATACTCAAGCTATATTTTTTAATCTTCGTTAGTTTTTTTTATGGAGATAAGAAGTAAAAGAGTTAGTGTTTACAATATTGACAATATAAATAAGTGAAGTCAAAATTAGAACGAACACCGTCCCCTTTTCGTATCTGAGCAGCAAAACAATTTTGGTTATAAAGAAGTTTTACGCGTTATTCCTTGCAGATGTATCATGTTTGTTTAACAGTACTCATTTCATGATGGAATTTTCACGATTCTTCCTTAGCGAACGAAACTGACTTCAACTTTAGATCTGACACCCACTTCATGGACTAATGCCTCCATGATTTTTTCATGTGTAAACATCTTAGCTCTCGGTATACGGCATTAAATAGGAGAAATTTTGTGAAAATGGAACGGTAGACAATGAACAAAAATGTGTAAACTAGAAGGTGGACACACGTGTGGCAACATAAACTCGTATGTAGTCACTTTAGTAAATATTAGGGGACATACAAAACGTATTGGTAAGCCAAATTTAAATTTATGATGAAATACCTTGAAATATATTTGAGTAATTACACTTTTTAACGTACTTAAGAAACTGACATACAACAATTACAATACATATTCTCATTATTTTTTAATGGGATTAGTAGCTCAGAAGTTAAGCACGCGCTTGTTGATCTCAAGGAAAACTTTATTGTATTAACTGTTTAATGAATTTGAACAAGAAAAGCAGTATTTTAATAAAAAAATACTTCTCGAAAGTCAGGTCCAAAGCTGGGATTTCGTACTTGTTCAAGTCTTTTTCGCTCTTATCGGAGAAATTTCATTTATAGTTTAAAATTTAGCATAGGCGTGCCTACAAAGGGGGGGGGGGGGCAGGTGGGCCATGCCCCCCCCCCCCTAATGTAATCACTCAGATCGGCATTTTCTCTAATGCGTTCGTTAATATTCGTATATTCCTGGCACTGTGACACTCAAACTGTTTTTCAGTGTTGCAGCGTGCTAATTAACAATATTTTTAAACATTTTATACTTTTGGAAATACAGCCGCCTTAGTTTATTTAAAACACGAGGTCATGGCCAAGCAAAAAAAAAAAAAATATATATTTTAAGAGGTTTGTTGAAGTTCTGTTGTCTGAATTGCTGTGTTTGCATTCACTAAAAAGAAGTTCATTTCAAGGTAGATCTGGACCAAGCTATTGGAAAATTCGAGGGGGGAAAATGTGTAAGTACCCTTTAAACATTGTCTATGGAAGAAAAAGAAAACATATTTTCAAGATTGTTAAAATTATACGGATATAAATATTAACTAAGTAGTAAACATATCTCGTTGATACTGCACAAAAATATAAACAAGGCAATGAGTGAATGTATTTAGGCTATTTAACATTCTAAATTCAGCTTCTGATTTAAAAATTTAACAGGCGCCCCCCCCCCCCCCCCCCCCTAATGGAAATGTCTGGGCACGCCTATGAAATTTAGGCCTGCTAATAGATTGATTCGGTAGTCAACCTAGCTTCTGCGGCAGCGATTTCTAGCGGCGGGTGCAGAAACTTAGTGTGATTTGCGTCCATAAATGTAGCTGAAAAGACTATTTACATACATTTATCACGCTCGGCATTATTTTATAGAATTCTCCGTTAAATTTCGTGTCCGAGTATTGCTTTATGTGTGTATTTGCAACAAGAGAACACG
This sequence comes from Bacillus rossius redtenbacheri, assembly GCF_032445375.1. Classification (NCBI taxonomy): domain Eukaryota; kingdom Metazoa; phylum Arthropoda; class Insecta; order Phasmatodea; family Bacillidae; genus Bacillus; species Bacillus rossius. The sequence continues at coordinate 66,693,981 of NC_086333.1, read as the reverse complement.
TGGATTTGCTGGTTACAGAGGTTATTTAGATGTTACACATCTCTGGCGTGTACTAAAAGCCTCGTTAACATTTGAGGTAGATTTCGAAGAAATACTACCTGTTGTAGCCATTACCATGGGGCGACTTCCGGAATTTTTTTTATAGTTTGTCGTTTCATGGTACATAGACTCCAAAACCATCGTCAACTAAAAATATATATACAGGATGTATCAAAATTCATGTTACAACGCTTGAGGTTAGAGAGCTCTTATTATTTGCAACCATTTTTGCCAATAAACATGTTGCCGGAAACGCGTAGTTAAGCCCCTGTAGCCCCAGAAAGAGTCAGCGTAGGCAACCCGTTGGGCTTTGTGCGAGACAGACGATGCTGTGGTGAATTACGTGTTTACGACGCCGGGCAGCGCTCGAGAGGACTGTACGATGTCGAATGCTGACCCCCGCCCCTTTTTACTTCCGTTGGTGGCGCCCTCGCCTCTTTTTTTCCGTTCGTGCCGTGCCATAGCACTGCGCAGCGTGACGTCGCAGTGTGTTTTGATATCACCGGTGGTCTGTCGTTGAATGTTCTGTCGTACAAGCAAACTCGTGGTGTCATTTCTTTCACTGGTTCTGAAAAGGGCGACGTTTTAGTGGAGCTCAATGGAGTACACGTTTAGTGAGTACACGGACATGCTGCTTGTTTACGGGGAAGCTAGACAAAATGGACGAGCCGCCCGTCGTCTGTACGAAAAACGATATCCGGGTCGTAGGATTCCAGCTCACACCATGTTTGCAAGACTTACTCAGCGAATGCGTGATACTGGTACATGTGCCGTCACAAGACCAAATGCTGGTGCTCCACGCAGGGTTCGTACTCCCAGTTTTGAAGAAGATGTACTTCAGAGATTTGAGGAGAGTCCGGATGCAAGCACAAGGGCAGAAGGTTCCGATATGGACGCTGACAAAATGGCTGTTTGGCGAGTTCTTCATGAGAAACTCTTGTACCCGTACCACCTTCAAAAAGTGCAACACATGGGTCCGGCGGACTATCCTCTTCGCATGACCTTTTCTCGTTGGTACATTCGAAGAGTATTGAGGAACCCCGAGTTAGCGGTTTTATTCAGCAATGAAGCCAAGTTCACTCAAGACGCTATTCTCAATTCGCACAACAGTCATGTTTGGAATTATGTCAATCCTCATGCAACGTGTGTTACAGCTCGCCAGGAACGTTTTTCAGTTAATGTGTGGGCCGGTATTGTTGACGGCGTACTCATCGGGCCTTTTTTTCTTCCGCCACGACTTACCGGCGCCGGATACCTCCACTTCCTTCAGAACGAACTACCAGGTCTTCTTGAAGAGGTTCCATTGCATGTCCGACGTGTGATGTGGTACCAACATGACGGGGCACCACCTCATTTTTCCCTGCAAGTGCGAGAGTATTTAAACCAAACATTTCCAAACCGATGGATTGGACGAGTGGGCCCTGTCGCATGGCCGCCAAGGTCACCGGACCTAACCCCGTTAGATTTCTTTCTGTGGGGTTACGTAAAAGGGCTTATCTACGCTACGCCAGTAGAAACGGTAGAAGAGCTTACACAGCGAATCATTGAAGCGTTCGAAATCATAAGGTCGACTCCACACATGCTCCAGCGTATCCGTGAAAACATGATTCGCCATTGCCATCTCTGTGTCGCTCAAGGTGGGCGTGTTTTTGAGCCGTTCTTTAGTCTGTCACGTTGTTAAAACGTATGCAACAATTTCAATGTTTTGAAACAAAGCCAAAGCTGTGATTGATTTCAGAGTGAAATTAAACTCTGTGCCACTATTAAAAAGTTTATTTCTCTACTCGAACGCCCCCACATCCACAACATAACACTATACAACGGGTTTGCCTACGCTGACTCTTTCTGGGGCTACAGGGGCTTAACTACGCGTTTCCGGCAACATGTTTATTGGCAAAAATGGTTGCAGATAATAAGAGCTTTCTACCCTCAAGCGTTGTAACATGAATTTTGATACATCCTGTATATATATCATTTTTAGGAACACAATTACTGCCGTAATTTTTCTCAAATCACTTCTAAACTGATACATAAAAACTAGTGGTGGCAAATCTTGGCCGAGTTCGTTAATGAGCAATATCTGACCAAAGGGATTAAAAAAAACAACAGAAAAATCGCTATAACTCCCATAATATGATGAATATCATATCCGTTTGAATGTATAACTCGTAGGAGTAATACCAAAAACTTTTTACATTTTTGATACGACCAACCATAACTTCAAGGATAAAAAAAACTAGGGTTTGAGGACAAAAAATAATTCAAAACTCCCTTAGTAAGCACACTATCGAATCCATTTAAATTATTTGTAAATTTTTTTTTTATTTGAAATATTTGTCTAAAACAATTTTTGATAACACGAACCACTGCAGAAACGGGATTAAAAAAAGGGCAAAATTAAAAAAAATATATATATATAAATTCCGTACCATGTACATTATTAAATCCATTCTAATTTATTCTAAAACCGTTATGATCTGCAACTGTCGTCTAAAATAATTTTTTATAGGACCACCTATTACTGGGTGGAATACAACTGAAAGACAAAAAAATTAACAACTCCCTTAGTAATTACAATATAATTTACGCTATCGAATCCATTTTTATTTTTGTTTAACTTTCTAAATATTGTTTAAAAATTTTGTTAAAATAAATTTTTATCTAACCGACCATTACTACAAGGGGTGGAAATAAAAAGGTTTGAACGTCGTAACCTATCAAATCCTTTATAATTTACTGTATGGATCCTAAAACGTTATCTAAAACTTTGACTACAATAATTTGTTGACGGAATATTACCGCAAAAACAGGGGTTGAAATAAAATTTAAAACTTTCTTAAATCCGTGAGCATTTATTTTAAACATATTATTATTATATCTTAAACCTTGGTACAAAGCAAATTTTTACATGACCACCTTATTAGTGCAATGGATAAAAAATAGTTTTTGAAAGTCAAAAATATTGGATAATTACCGTAGTTGGAATAAAATGTAATTATTTCTGGATGTATTGACCTAATAACATTCATAATATTTTCGTTGCACGGAAAATTTGAAAACGTTTAAACGATCATTTTGTAATATTGTAGAACTTAAATATGTTATTTGAATTAAGCTCTTAATATGTTCCAGAATTTTATAGAATTTTCCAAAATATTTCCAGAAGAAATAGGTTCTTCAAAATCTACCTACGTCTGTAGCCTGTGAAAGGGAATTTATTTTTCAGATGCTTCTCCCAACATCAATTCCTTTATTCATCCCTGGCCATATGAAGTGGGCAATATTGAACAAACATCCAATTGGTAACCACGTGACTTCAACTCGAGAACAGACGACACCCACTAAATTGACTAAGGTTGGGTTTATAAACTACGCAACGATTGCAACGCAGCAACACGCAAGACAGTCACGGTCATTTGTACAGCACGCAAGTCGCAAGGCGTTACCATTTCTTAACTTAAAATTGTAAAACAGTAGAAATAATATTAATAATTCATATGAATCATGAAAACAATATTAATGTTGTCAGTAATTTTATTTTACTTTTACGGTGTGTAGGTTGTACGTATGTACTAAACAGAACATCGTATGCTTCTGTGCACAAAATGTCTGCATTTTCGGAACACTTTTCTTCAAATATAGTCGTCGGAAAAGCAAGACAAAACGCAAGAATGTTTGAAGCTGGACCATACTTGCGTTGTGTTATTGCGCCTTGCGTACCTAGTTTGCAAACTGCTACTCTGAAAAGTGGCCGCTGAACAGTCGGCGTGTTGCGATCCTGCGTGCTCGCATGGTTCATGGAGAAGCGTACCGCCTCCGTGCGGGCGTTGCCCAAGGGCGCCGCTGAGGTTGTCGCTGCCTCTGGCCGCCGCGCTGATAACGCCCGCGCGGCCGTGGGGGGAAGTGTAAACAACCCGCGCGCATGGTTACTGTCGGCTGTCAGCCGCGGCGCGCATGCGCGGAGCTGCAGCCTGCCCTCGCTGCGACTTGTGCGTGACGGGCGGAGGGGAGGGGACCGAAGGTCGGGAAGCCTACAACTCACATAGTTTCGGTTCCCTGCAAGAATTTCCGAAGATTTCCGAAGTTTTGCGTTTTGGTATTAACGCCACTTCAGCCGCTAAATCAGAAGTTTCCAATGAAAACAAGTATGTTGTGACTGACCTAACCTAACCTAACCCTTCGATTTTTGTAATTTCAATTATTGAGAGAAATCCGAATTGCACGAACGTGGTAGGGAACCGAAACTATGTGAGTTGTAGGCTTCCCCCGAAGGTTGCCTCTTGCGTTGCGGCGGAAACCAAAGATTCACAAGCCCCGAGTCAGGCGCCCGAATAACCCGCGCTCGTTCATATTCAAAAATATTTTTTGCAGTAAATCTCTTTACAACGGCAGAGCGAGCAGAGGCGATGACTAATAAGAGCGTAACTTTAAGTGCTTCGCTCAGGAATGGGGTGCTCGATGGCGTAAAGGGCGATGGGGAAGAGGGAAAACCAATTTCGTGGTCAGACAACTAACTGTAAGGCCCCGTTGTTACAGCTGGATGAGTAAAATCCTATCAACAACTTTGCAAATGAGAAATAATTTGCTGTGCCTCAAACTTTGACAGTGCAAGCCAGCCTGTAATGCTGGAATCACAATAACGCGACGGCGCGACGCGAATATGGCGGAGCGACACAAAATATCGCGTTGTTGTGAACGTACATAAAAAAAATAAACAATATGGTTACAATTGTACTAGAGATTTGGTCACGATGCAGCCCAGCGGTCCGGCTAGCCAACCAGCTGGCTCGTTAGTCCGCGGGTGGGATGCGGTCAGTTACCGTTACACAACTAATCCGATTAGCAACGACGCCTCGCTACCCCTACCCCTTCGCTTCACCCTACCCGAGCGCTTTATCACTGATACCGTAACTCTCTGCGGTCGTGGCACGTTCCCTTAGGCCGCGCCTGCGTGAAGTGGCGTAACTAGGACGCGTTTGTTCTGGGAGCTTCGGGCGTAAAGTCGACCCTGACGACGCGACACTTCGAAGCGGTGCGAGAACATTCCAGAAGTGAGCTCTTGGCGAGCGAATGTGGACGACCAGCGACGAGGTCCGTGTGCGGAGACTGGTGCATCGGGGAAGCATGCGGGACTGAGGTGGGTGAGCGACGGACGATAGTTTGGTGCGAGGCGGTGTGTTGGGACATAGGTGCGAGGTAAGAGACGAGCAGTCGTGAAAACCACTGTCGAGCAGAGCTCCAGTGAGGAAAGTATATAGTGGACTTAATGAAAGAGCGATAGATTTGTTACAACATAATAGTGTAACTATTATATGATAAATAATACTGTATTTAATTAATCAAGCTATCCTTTTAGAACATGTTTTCCTACTCGTAACAATATAAAGTTTTTTTTTCCTTGCTGATACATGCACACCAAACATAGGTACGGCATCTATCAATGCCTGCAGTTTTTTAACCGATATGTTTAAGAGAATAAATTTTTCAATAAAATTTAACACTCGTTTTAAAACTTCCCGTGCGTATAAACATTTTAGAGTTCTCCCAGATCAATTCAGCAGAAAAAAAAAACTTTAAAATATTGAGAATAATAATATAATTACCAATGCACCAGTCTAACCATCTTTCGAAAACAAAATTCTGGCATGAATTTCAGTAACACCGTGCCCGCGACGTGATGAAAGTAGAAGATATTTCTAATCAGGAATTTTGTCAACTCCGCCATTTTAGTCATGCTGACGTCAAATATTGTTGACAATGATTGTTCGGAAATCTTCGCGTCGCTGCAATCGTTCTTTTGCGATTCCGCATAAGGCATAATATCAGTTTATTACGTCGTAATGTTTGTTAAAATTGTGAACCGTAAACCTTCAGCGTGATCCTCCATTTTGTGCTGTATCGTTGAAGTGAATTAATGAATATTTAGTTTTATAGTTGAAGCAGGTCAATCGAAGGTTGTCGATTGTCATGTTGGGGGTGGAGGAGAGGTTTATTTCGGGATTCTTCTTTTTTGCCTTGATAGGATGAAAATTACGGGTCTGTTTTTAATCGAATTCATAGGAAACCTTACAAGTAATGTGATAGGTAACGCATAAATCACATTTAAATATTTTGATATTTTTTTTTTATTCTTTCGGTGGCCCTGCGTTTGAGTGGGTTGATTATGTTAGTGTGAAGTTTCACTTCCAACGCACGTGGCGGCCACGCATTTTTTTTTTTGCAGTTGTTAAAATATAATGTAGGTTAAGTTAGTTCTGGTACATAAATAAAAGAGCGTAGATTTTCGGAAGTCGTAACTAAAAATAAATCACCGGTTATGTTAGGTTAGCGTTAAAAACACTCTGAAATCTTGAAAATGTATTAAATATATCAGGGGCGCAACAACTCAATTTCCAAAGAGGGGGGGGGGGGGGGGGCAATATACCTTTTTATAAAGAATCATCGATCCCTCCCCTATTGAAGCGGGGGGTCCGGGGGTCCTCCCCCGGGAAAATTTGTATTTCAAGGTGGAAAATGGTGTTATTTAAGCAGTTTTATTATCTATAAATTGATTACACAGCACTTTCTTTGCCCCCGTTTGCCCCCACTTCAAGGTTTCAGAAGGCCGGGGGGGGGGGGGCAAAATACCCTTGCCCCCCCCCCTGGTGTTGCGCCCTTGAAATGTATCATGAAATTCTGTGGAGTTGCTCGACCGGAGGGCTTCGGGTGTGTTCGGGACCGCTCGGGCTCCCCCCTCCCCCGCCGCACTGCGTCGGCGACGGAGACGCGCGCACGCAGTCCACGCGTGGCCGCGCGGAGGGAAGCGTCGTCGGGTGTCGGGGAGGGCGTAGCGGCGAACACGACCAGCGACGGAGGGGGGAGGCGACGGCGTCGCGGCGGCAGCTGGCGTGGCCAACGACGACGGGTGAGTCGGCGGCGAGTGGTTGGTCCCATGGGCGTCGCAACCGGGGGGGACTCGGGGGACACGTCCCCCCCAATAATAGAAGTCTTCAATTTCGCCCCCTCCAATAATATATTTAGTTTCGTAGTTGTATTATTAATATGATTTCTGTGATACAACCCATATGTTGCGCATGGTGCATTTAGTCCCAATCGTGGTAATGTGAGCACTGTGTTCTTACAAATTTGTTCTCTGAAAATATTTTTTATAAAAAATGAATTATATATTGCAACCAACTATAATTAGAATATTTAGGAAAGAAAAATGCCTAAAAAACCACCTTTTTGCACCTTCAAACCCCAAATTTTCCCGGGGAGGACCCCAGGACCCCCCGCTTTTTTCCCAGGGGATGGATATTCCTCAACAACTAAATAAATTGCAGTCCCCCCCCCAAAAAATATATCCTTGCGACGCCCATGGTTGGTCCGAGGGGGGTGGGGGGACTATACCAGGAAAAAACGCGTGTGTGTCCGACGACATCCGCGGGAGCGTTTAAAAAACGTTCTTTTACTGGTGCCTACAATTTTTTGTACGTGCAACATCTCAGCTCTGGGTATTCGACACTCGGTGGGAGTCATTTCGTGAATGGAACGGATATGTGTAAGCACACGGTGCTGCCATCTGTTGTAGCGGATGGCGCTAACAAAAGCCCACGCAGACAAAGGAAAACTTTATATTATTAACTTTTTAACGAATTTAAACACAATTCCCTGTAAAAAATTTTGTTTCAAGCTGGAGTTTAGTATTTGTTCCAAACCTTTTTCGCATTTATCGGAGTTGTTTCATTATATAGTTTAAACTTTCGCTCTGCAAATCGAATGATTCTATTGTTGACGTATGTAGCTGCTCCGGCTGTGAATTCTAGAGGCAAAAGCGGAAACTACGTGTGATTCGTGTCAAGAAATGTAGTTGAAAAACACCATTTGCCTATATTTATCACGGTTGGCATTATTTTGAATAATTCTACGTTAAATTTTGTGTCCTAGTTTCGTATTATAAGAGTATTTGCAACTTCAGAACACATGAATTTGATGTTCACACATCATTGGCGAGTGCTGAAAGACTTGCTCATATATATAATCTTGACACACTCAGGCCGGGTTTATAAACTGTGTAAATATGCAAAAGAGACCAGCAGTTAAATAACGCGGTGTTTAAACACCAGCTTATAAATTACGCAGGACGCGAAAACGCAAGGCAAGCAACGGCCAACTTCCTACTACTTGCGTTTTCGCCTTCTTTCGTGTGACGTGAAATGTTTCGAAAACTATTAAGGATGCAGACATAATAAGTATAAAATTTAAAGATTTTTTTGTTTTGTTTTTAAATTGTACGCTTCACGTTATCACTTTCTAAATTGTCACACAGTGAAAGCAAAATACTCTATTGAATCAAATATTAATGAAATAGAGCTCGATGCAGATAATATTTTCTACAATTTAACAGTTTCAAGTTGTAGGGTTGGTAATTTGATGTAGCTTCAGTAACTCCGCTGTTTCTTTGCATTATTTGCGTGTCGCGTCCTTTCGTTCTAGCGTTTCCTGCCGTTAATAAACCCTAGTTGGCTGCGTTGGCAACTGACCTTCAAGAAAAGATAATTTTTACATTGCGCAAAAGACGGGACACGTCTTTTAAGAATCAACATGTTATCTAATTACTAGATGAATACCCGGCGTTGCTCGGGCTAAATACAGGATGCAGATTTTTTTTTACGTACGAAGACAATAATTGTCTTAATTTTAACGTCAAGTGTGCACGATATCATTAAGAGTTTCCCTAATTCCTATTCAAGGGATAGAAAAAGAAATGGGGGGGGGGGGGGGGGGGGGGAAATGGCTGTAGGAAAGTAGTATACCAAAATCTTTAGTATTCGATTAACTTTTAGTTAAATAATATGTAGACAGTAGTGTTATTATTTTTAACGTCAATTGTGCAGAATTTAATCTATAAGAGCCAAATTAATACTTTAAGGGATATGTAAAGGCAATTTTGGACCCATACCTAGGGATATAAATTAAGGAACTGGAAAGGGTGCAACGTAGAGCAGTTAGATGGGCGATGGGTATAAGGAAGAGGAGGGAAGGGGCGAAGGGCGAGACGCAAAGGACCATCTGCGATGATGAAGGATCTGGGGTGGGACACACTACATGGAGGGAGGAAAGTAGAGAGCAGTGAAGTTTTTTAGGGATGACAAGGAGCGGGGGGGGGGGGGGGGGGTTGGGGGACGCTGGGATACAGGTTGAACAAAGTGGTGTATAGAGGGAGGATGGATCATGGGTGGAAGATTCAGAGAGTGGAGAAGAACGGAAAGAGGAAGGCAAGTATTCCTGGTGAGGATGGGGCGGGAGTGGAATGGGCTTGAGGAGAAGATACTGGATGTGAGAAGAGGAAAGGACTTGAGAAAGAGGCTTGGGCGAGTATTTGGGGGGGGGGGGGGAGGAGACTCCTTGCCACCGGCCGGAAGTCCAATCGCATGTGTATCAACCAATCAAAAAGTGAACTGGAGTTTGTTTTTCGTAATATCATGTCTGCAGTAAACTTATTTTTCCTTCATTTGGTTGCTGACGATAAATTACCTTTTTTTTTTCTACGTGAACTGTTCAAAATTTTACCAAGGAGAGCCACAAATCTGCTTTAAGGGTCATAAATTGGAATAGGGATAGTTATTTCTAAACTTCATGTAGCCCTGAAAAAGGGTTGGTTTAACAAAAATTATATTTTAATTTTAACATAAAATTTGAAAAATTACATGATGGAATAAAAAAATCTCCTTAAGAGTGATGGGGTAGATTTTTAAAATGTCATGTATTCAATGAGCCTTTTTTTTTTTTTTTTTAATGAAAATTAGGTGTAGACAGACGTCAAGTGTGAAGATGTTGTCAAGTTGTACCAATACTGTACTTTAACTGGTGGGACGGGGTGGTTTTTCGGAATCTTATGTAGATAATAAAGGGGGAAAATTTTTTCTTAAATGTAACCAGTTAATTTCATCTTAACTTGAACGAACGTTGAGTTTATAAAATTTCTGGAAGTTCCATAATACTGCTTTATGAATATTAAGGGGAACTAGGGGTGGTTTTTCGAAATATTAATGTAGACGGTGATGGGGAATTTTTAAAAATTGGACATAGACAGTTATCTTCATCTTAATTTTAAAGCCAAGTGTGCAAAATTTCATCAATTATAGACAGTAATTTTCCCCTTATTTTGATTACAAAGTGAACAAAATTGCTTAGTGCCAAAGTTATGTTTTAAGGTAAGGGAACTAGGGAGATATGCGTTTGTGTTTTTACTGTTGGTAATGGTTATCCCGTTGTATTTTTGACCAAGTAGCCAATGTTCACGCGAGATAATAGAGGGCTGCACTATACTTATGTATGTTTCCAGCCACGTTTGACGGTGATTACCATTCGCTCTATTGTGAAACCGCAGAATTTGCAATCCGCTGCCGACGAACGCGTCGGTACAATGTACGGACCGTCTCACTTAACTTGGCTCGAAATTTCCAGTTCCTTAATTAGTCGACGTAACGTCGGTGAAACCTTCGCCTTCGACTCGGCTAATCTCACAAGCCAAGAGACTTCAGACAATGGCCATGAAGACCTGCCGCGATCCTATTAGCAACACACTGCGTTTGTTTATGAACACGGACAACCATGAAGTTGTTTACAAACACTGTTCGCAGAACAATAGTGGCAGGAGGCTTACTAAAACCATTATTACGTCTTTTGAGGAATTAATTTGAGACACGTTGCATGGGACAGACAATTTTGTGAAACAAGTTTTATGGTCTCTCTCACTTACTCTCTCACTCTCTCTCACTCTCTCTTTCTCTCTCTTTCTCTCACTCTTTCTCTCACTCTCTCTTACGCTCTATTTCTGTCGCTTTTTTTCTAGCTGTTTCTTTCTCTTTAAAACTTTTGCTCTCTCAATCTCTTACTCTCTTTATTTGTATATTTCTTTGTCTCTTTCTCCCTATTACTCGCTCTTTCTTTATCTGTCTTTCTTCTCTCTTTATATCTCTGTCCTCTCTTTTCCTCTGTGTCACTCTATTTTCCTCCATGTGTGTCTATCTCGCTATTTCTCTGTCTATTTTTCTGTATCTATCTCTCTACTTCTCTGTCTCTACTCCTCGCTCTTTCTTTGTCTTTCTTTGTCTTTCTTTGTCTCTCTTTGTCTGTATCATTGTCTCTCATCATTTTGTCTTTCTCTGTCTGTGTGTGTCTTTGTCTCTATGCCTCTCTCTTTGTCTCTGTTTCTCTCTTGCCTCTCTTTTGTCTCTCTTTCACTCTCTGTCTCTCTATGTTTCTCCCTATCTCTATTTCTCCTTCTATCTGTTTTTCTCTTTCTTTGTTTCTCCGTTTCTCTATATTTCTCCCTTTCTCCCTTACTCTCCCCTCTTTCTCCCCCTGTCACTTTCTCTTATTCTCTATCTCAAATTTACGAATACATACGTATAAATATGCTTAAATATTTAGTTTTGACTACTGAGCTAGTGATTTAGCTATCAAGTAGCTATACAACTCCCCTGCACACCTCTCAATGCTAAACTTATATTGATTTTTTTTCGAACCTTCCTATTCGGAATAACTATAGGTAATGTTCATTTTCATTCTCCACACTGACCAAGAGGAGAGAAAAAAAAATTCGTATTGAAGAACGACAATAGCGATTCTAATTAATTGCAAGTCAATTGATGAAACTTATTTCTTTGTCTCCCCCTCTTTTTTACGTTTGAGTTTCTAGAATAATATTTAGGCATGGAAATAAGGGAAGCCTATAGTTCACAATGATGATAGCCACTCCCGAACAGTTCCGAAGTTCTCCGAAGTTTGCTGATGGTTCGTGAAAAAAAAATATTTATATATGTTACGGTCATAGGGTATTTTAAAAAAACGCACAGCACAGAGGTCAAAGCTACATTCGCAAATAACGCAATGGTTAGAAAACACTCAAACTGTTTGGAAATCATTGCCTCGCCAATTAAAACCCTATTATAATTAGTTTCACTTATATTTTAAATGCACATACCAAAACAATCGTTAGCTACTCTACGCATCTGACATAGTGAATGTTGATTTGCTGCGTGCCAGAGGTCGGCCACGTCTGCACGTTCACACGTGACCAGGTGAAGTTTTTTTTTAGTCGCGTCATGAAAAAATGATAACGCGCGTGCGCACCATGCAACGAAATTTTTACAGGATGAAAAAAGGTCCAATAAAAAAAGGCTACATACAAATAATTATATATGTGCTTTTAAATCCAGTGATTGATTTTGAATACTGGTCCGTATAATTAAAAAAAAAACATTAATTTTTTGTGACATTAGTAATATAAATTGTGTTTATAAACTTTTTCAATTGGATTTTCAAGTGTATTTATGTATTTGAGATTAGGTTATATTTCTTTAGGCGCATTATGAAAAAATGATAAGAATTTTTTACGATGCGCGCGCAGCATTTAACAAATATTGATAGAATGAAAAGAAAAAAAAAGGGCTACTTGAAATAAAAATTTTATATGTGTTTTTAAATTATATACATTATAAATTACTATATTATTTTTAATAAATAATTAAAATTAATTAAAATACACATTTATTATATTTATTTATTTTCATTGTCAATTAAAATTTATCGATATTTTTAAAATTAAATAATTTAATTTATCCACGTGTTTATGTTAATTTTGAATACTGAGTATTTATATTTTTTTAATTGGAGGAAATTTATACATTATCAACATAATTTTTGAGATAACTTAAATCCTTTTTATTCTTTCTATTAATTATTTGCATGCAAAATTAAAGTTAGTTTTTTTTTATCACGCCAAATAAGTAAAACTTCTAACGTACGTACGTAAGTACATGCATACTTTTTTTTTTTAATCAGGAAATGGTCTGCGCCATGTTGGTTGGACGCCCATAAAATTTGTTGACGTGTGTAGTGTTTGCTTTGTAGAACCGGTTTTAAAAGACTGTGTTTCATGGAAGTGACTGTGCCTAACGACCGAGATTCTAATTCATACTTACCAACCCATCCGACATGGTGGTCAAGCTCCATTCCCGCAATGTTTTGGATGAAACATATGACGGATTGCAACGTAAAAAAAAATTGTCTCGCCTACGCCACAGCTCGCGGTCTCCTGACCATTCCCAACTCCGTGCCGCGAACAGAAGTCTGTGGGCCGTGCTATTTTCCTGTGCGTGTGCTATGTTAAAATATAGCATATTCGTGCCCATTCAACTTCTGTGCGCGTGCTGTTGCGAACCCGTAAGCGAGTGCCATCATTTTAATTCATGAAACGTGAATACGATATGCTTAATGTGCCTGCTGAACTCTTTACACAGACGAACCTCAATCTTTTTTTTTTTCCGGTAGAGCTTATCTTGGACCATGAGCTCATTAGTTTGCTCCTTAATAACTTGATTGGTATAATTATTTCCGATTTTGATTTTAGAATCAACAAGCTGGATCTTTTTTAAAAATTTTATTTTATTGTGACGAGGGGGAGATTCTGAACGCTGCTAGTTTTAAGACGGCTATGTATTCGGGTTAGCGATGATTTGAATCAATTTTAATTGCCTACTTCCTTGCTGAAGTCCAGTCAAACTTATCAGAACACTTTTAAAAACTCACTTAAAGAGCGTGCCTCCCACTTCAGATCATGATATTATATTTACAGTAATCACAGATAAGCTTGTAGATTTTTAAATTTTTTAAACTTTAACGAAATGAAAAATATATACTTAGCATAATTTTTTGCATGATTAGCTGCCAAAGTTCCAATTGGAACTTTTTTGTGCTGTACAAATAAGGAAAATTCAGTGGATACAGAACTGAAACATTTAAGGTCTAACTGCAATTCCACTGGCCGCTTCATGATATGGTTTGCATTTCTATATAAAAAAAAAACTTATTTTATGTCACTTGGCTGCCGAAAATGTCACAAATTTGATAATTTTGAAACGCCAGTTAAAAAACAACTTTTTTTTTAAAGTAGCCAGTAGCATTGCATTTAAACCAAAAAAGTTTTAATCATGTTTTCAGTTCGGTTCTCCTTATTTGTGCAGTCCAAAAAAAAAAAGTTAAAACTGTAACTTTGGCAGCTAATTATGCAAAATGTATGCGGTGCAATTATTATTTTTTTTATATTTCGTGAAAGTTAAAAATATTTAAAAAGTCTAAAAGTTTATTTGTGATTACTGTAAATATAAAATATGATCAGAAGTCAGAGGCTCCCCCTTAAATTTAGAAATCGCTCCTACGGATGAACTTGGAACCAGCAAACGCCCAGAAAATCAGTCGAAGTTTGTGTGGAAGGCTCAGTATGTTAGACAGGTAGAAAATAAAAGTGATTCATTTTAGTTAACGTACATTAAAATAAAATTATGGAACAGTAGGCCCATGCCTGTGGCCTTGTTGTGTATATCGCAGACTAATGACGATACAAGCTGCGTCGTTATCACTTTTGGGGTCCAGCATTAAACATCACGTTATCAATAGGACTGTAAAACATGTGTGTTAGGGCACATAGTTGGTACACATTTGAGTTTAATTAAAAAAATCAAAGGCCTGTAACTTTTGCCGTTTCCGATTAGTTACGTTACGTTGCGTGCCTTAACCAAAGGAACCTTCAGTTTCTAGGCCTCTCAAGGCTAGCTTCTCTCTGAATGCAGCACGGGAAAATAATTTAAGAGTGTTCTTTGAATCATTCTTGCAGCAGGGAAGATTAATTAAAAATAATTTCATGAACATACGCCATTGTTGTTTACACTGATTGTCATGGATGACCTCTAGGATGTCAGAAAAAAGCTAAATACATAAATGCACGGAGAATAATCCAATATCAGCTGATGCCAAATGTCAGATGCCCAGACAGCACAGATGTAAGAAAGAAAAAATGTGAGGTGGTCTCTAAATACTTACCAGAGACGTGTAACATCTAAACTTCGTAACGAGTAAATCCATGTGTTCTCATGTTGCAAATACAATTGCAATTCGAAACTCGGACCCGAAATTTAATCTAGAATTCTTTGAAATAATGCCTAGCTTGATAAATATACGCTAATTTTCTTTTCAACTACATTTCTGGACGCGAATCACACGTAGTTTTCGCACCCGCCGCTAGAACTCGATGTCTTGCAGCTACGTCGACTATTAAATAATTTGATTAGCAGACTGAAATTTCAAACCATACAGTGAAAAGGCTCCGATAAAAACGAAAAGGACTTAAAATTATTTTACACCTTAGGCTTTGGACCTAATTTTCGACAAGGAATTTTTTTAAAATGCTGTCCATCTTGTAAAAAAAAACATTTAACAGTTAATATAAAGTTTCCCTTTGCGACAGATGGCAGCACTGTGGTTGTTACACATTTCCGTTCCTTGACTCCCGTTGCATTCAGGAAATTACTCCCACCAAATGTATACCGAGAACTTAGATTTTACACATAAAAAAAATATCAGCATAGACGAATACAGTGAGCTGGCAGCCGTGAGACAGATACAGTAAGAAAAGTAAATACAAGCAAACAACGACCTCTTGGACAATAAGGCAACGCACAAACACAATGATGAAACAAAAAAAATAAAGATCTGGATTTTTAATCGACAGCGCGGTATTATTTCTATGACTAAACAGTTGCGACTTTTGTGAACTGGCATCTGCTCCTTTCATCAGGACACACATACAGACTTTTAGGTCCGTGCCACAAGGACACGGGAACGCCACATTAGCAATCAATGAGATACAATTTTCACGGTTACAACACGTGTAGACGTTGCTTGTGCCTCAAGAGTTGATAGTCACGTGACTGACAGTCGATCTGCAACTCGGCACGTCTCCATTATCTTCATTCCTCTCTCTCACGCACCCTTTCCCCTCATTCTTTCTTCTTTCTCTCTCTTTTTTGTTCTTTCTTTCTCATTTTTATCCTTTTCTTACTTTTTCTATCTTTTCTCTTTATATTTTTCCTTCTCTTTCTCTCTTTTTTCTTTCTGATCCTCTCTTTCTCTTTTCTCTTTCTTTCACTTTCTAATTTTCTCTCTTTCTCTTTCATTCTTTCTCCGTTTCTTTCTTCCTCCATTTTTCTTTTTTCATCTTTCCATTTATCTCGCTCTGTGTCTCTCACTGTCTTTCTCTTCTCTCGGGCGTATGCGGGGAAGGGAGGGAGGGAGGGGAAGGATCTGCCGACTCAACTAATAGTCCATCCAACCTCCGGTGGTGTCAGTGTCACCCCCCCCCCCCCCTTCTACACCCCCCCCCCCCCCCAAGTCTCTTTCTTCAACTTCGTATCGCAACTGTGATTCTGCTGCCCTCTGTTCATTCTGAGAGGATGCCGCGGGACTCTTCCAGTCTTCAGTGGTCGCCGATGCAGCAAACGGCGTCTTTGGTCGACGAACCAAGTTTTAAGACTGGAATAAATTATCGTGTTCCGTTAACAGCTTTTCTTGAAACTTCACAATCCAAACGGCAGTGAAGCTCCTTGTCGCTGTAAGTTTCGCCAGTGAGAAACTTTTCACGTTCGCCAAAACTTTCTCAGAACCAAGAAAACTTAAAAAGATTTTTAGTCTCTGGATCGTAAAAAAAAGGGGGGGGGGGGGGAGATTTGGGGGGATACTGCGTGTTCGCGAATGAAAATTTGAACTCCTATTTGTCTACAAAAAAAAATTTTTTTGTAATTTTTTACGTATACAAGTAACTTCAAATCATATTACACGTTTTGATTTAGAATAACAAACAACAAAAGTGTAACTGCGATTACCGAACTTCTCAAATTACCAAATTTCCGTTGTGATAGAAGATACATACAAAAAAAGTAAGTATACTATTACATAAATGTTCACGCTCGTAAGTTACAGATGTTTCCTCAGAAATGTCAACTCGCTTATTATTTTTATTTTAGTAAGATGGGCTCATAACTCGCGTTCTTCAAATTATCATTTCGTGTAAAAAGACTTGTAACGGAAATTTTATCTTCTACAAGCTTACTAAGCAAATGTGGTAAATCTGTAAAACAAAAAATTATGTGATAGATTAAATACCAAAATAAAGAGGTAACTATTCAGAGATGGACTATTGAACATATGAGACAGTTAATTTTTAAATAAAATTAAAAAAAACCGTTAATTATTGGGACACTATCTCAAATATTTGCGATTTTCAAGTCAATAGCATTAGCAATCATAATTTCGCACAGACAGAATTATTAATTCTTTACATTATATTTGTTTTGAAGTATCTGATTTTCCTAGCAGGAAAAAATATGTAACGTGTAACAGTTCGAAAATCATAGACAAGAACTTCGGGGTTTGTGTGTTCTGTATTAATGTATTGATTTTTGAATGTTTCAAAACTAATTTATATGTGGTTTGTGTAGAGAAAACCAAGAATATAATCATATTTTGATAACATTCATCTGTGTACAATGTGTGTTGCCTAATAATACGAAAACTAATCAAGATAGGCCTACACTAATTCATCTTCATGATAAAATGTATTTTGATTTTAAGTATCTACATGGTCCTGCTTGTTTTAGTTGAAATAACTTTTCTATAAACTCGGTAATTTTTTTTTAAATGTATATGTTGAACAGTAAATGTTTCAGTATTTTACTCACCAAATTTATCTTACAGTTTTGTGAAATATTATAAATTTGTACTACATAGGCCTATCGCATGTAGCAGAACACATTAAAACAACTTTACCGACACATTAAATGCAGTTATAGTTAAAAAGTGACTTGCGCGACCCAGGTACCTCTACTCGTATTTGTCTGTTTTTTTCGACTTGTTAAACGCGATGGTAAACTGTTTGAAACGTCGATGACGTTCAAATGTGGGAAAGATGCTTACGAGAGCTGACGTGGTTGCGTAAACGTAATCCGTGACGTCAGACTGAATAATTGCTTCTAGTGCCTCGTAAAGCTTTCCAAGGTCTCTGCTCAAAGCTGTGACTGCGTGTGGTCACTAATTAACAAAGCTGTGCGTGATTCGGCCTTCTACAGTTTTTTTAAATGTTTTAAGGAGCGGTTGGTTTGCCAATGTTAAGGCTGTCTCACGCGCCATGTTTTTTTATTGAAGTGAAACTTCTTTGGGCGCGATGTGAATAAAATTTCAAGTTTGACTTTCCAAAGAAGTTTCACTTCTATCACTTTTACTGAGTTACACGCATTTTTTTTTTTTAATTTTCTTCACTGTTATGTAACTGATTTCTGCTGCAATTTAATGACGGCAGCTCCATGCATTTTATGTTTCATTCCACATTTTGCCACCAGAATTTAGTAGTGGTAAAATAACACCCAAGTTTTCATAATTATGTTAACTTGTACAGGGGCGTACGCAGAATTTCCTTCAGTAGGGGAAAAAAAGGTGGTGGGATACAACCACTTTGCCCACTATTTACTTTAAAATTATTTCATTTCGTTGGTGGTAATCATATATTTTACGCCCCTGAACTAGCGTGAAATTTAACAGTTCACAAATAACATTTTGTAAATATCTGGTATTAATACTTCGAAACACAATTTATAATGCCAGAGAGCTATCAAAATAAATTTGTAGGAGTAGCCCTTACATAAAAGTGATGACTATGAGACAATTTACGAATTATATACAATAGTATCACAAAACATACCTACTAAACCAGGTGGAATTGTAGAATAGATACGATACCGTACGTAATAGGCGTTCAGTATCGTGTTAGGTAGGGCTGTACTATATAATACGATACGCGAAAGTTAGTTTCATTGAACTTATTTGGCGAAAAACAAGCGTGTGAATGTGTCCCGCCCAAAACCCTCACATTTCCGCACTTGTCCCATTATAATGTAGGTGAGGTAATGACGTGAGCGCCGTCGTATTGGTGACGTCATCATTGTTTTGAGGTATCGGGATCCATGCTTGTCCCAAGAATGAGATAACCAACATTGCCTGTATGACCGAGCTTTAATACGTCTAACCGAGCGAGTGAAACATTGGACCGCATAAAAGGCAGGCCCGGTTTCGAATACACAGGCCGGCCATCCTGATTAGGATTTTCAGCGTTTTCCTGAGACCACTCCAGGCATATGTCTAGGATGGTTCCATTCCATTGGCCATGACCGAAATCTTACTACAGTTTCCTTTAACTGTGATTGTGAGAGTATCGGTCTCTATTCGCATTCTCGTGGTCGACAACGCTGAACTAATACATAGATTAATAAAAAATAAACAAGAATAAATTGTATGAAAAACTAAATAAGGCAAATAATTAAAATTAGTACAAACATGAAACAATTAAATAAAAATACATAAATATTTTATTTTTAATGTAAATTAAGCTTAAATATAATTTTAAATTAAATTTCATTTGGAAGATTATAAATATATTGTAAATAATTAAAATATAAACAATATACATTCATAATTAATTAATATACGAAATATTCGCAAATTGCGAAATATCAATTTAATAATTGGCAAGTAATGTAAAAAAATGACTTTTGGTTAATGAACATATTTCCGGAAACAAAACTTCATCAAATAATGAAATTCTTTTTTATTTTTAGATTTACTTCAAGAACCCATTTCTTTCTACGTTTACGTACTGCGAGAGCCAGCAGAATATTACCATAGTCGGAATGACCACTTGAATCCCACGGAATGCGTCTCTCCGACATCGCGAACTAGACTATCCTGTGTGACCACCTGGCTTAGCGAACATAGCGTAGCTTTCTGTGTGGCTGCGGCTTTAGAGGTAGCCATACTCGGCAGTCTGGTGTACATAACCCTTCCTGGTATGAAACTCCCAATTTCAGGCAGTTGCTGGTTATCCCGTATGCAGGTCTTATTCAGTACACGTCTGTTGTGAAAGCACCCTTGGTAGATACGCACTGCTGCAATTTTTTTTTTCGCCTGCCCGTACACCATTAAAAAATCTGCCATCTCTGCAAATTTAAAGTCTGCCGGGGTATGTTTGTTATGTGTGCTAAGTACAGGGCCGGCGCGTCCATATAGGCGAACTAGGCAACCGCCTAGGGCGCCAAGTAGCTGGGGGCGGCGCAGCACGACACAAAACAGTTGATATAATATGTTTAACGATTATTGAAACTAGATTAAAATATATTCTTGTAACAGTTTTGAATGTTTATATTGATATTAGTAATTATTTAAAGTCCACGGTGACCTGTTTATAATTTGTAATAAGTTAAAAAGTAAAAAAAAAAAAAAAAAACACAAGCCTGCTTACATTTCATTGTTGACAAAATCTTAGACTTACGTGATGTATTTTGAGGCAAGGAAAAATTTTTTTGGGGTGTCCGACCCGGAATTGGGGGGGGGGGGGGGGGTGGTGAGTTAGGGTTTTTCGCCTAGGGCGTCAATTTACCTTGCACCGGCCCTGGCTATGTATGTTAATTGTTCACTAAAACGATAACACTGGCTAATCGCCAAAGCCGATGAAAGTTACCGTACCACAACCAACACTTAACTGTGCTGTACGCTGGTCGCTGGTTGCTAGTTGTCAGCACAAGCATGGGAAGAAATGACGCTCTGAGGTTAAGGCTTCAGAGGAGCTCAACGTTGCTTTCTCATTGCCTCATCACTGGAGTAATGGTTGCGAAGCTGGCGTTGGCGACTCAACCTCTGTGTGCCTTTCAGCTGTGGCATTTAGTGTTCACTGCTGACGAATCAACGAAGGAAAATAAGGCGAGGCTATTCTTGCTTCTCTCGAAGCGGAATTCCGTGTCGGAATTTGCATAATTGACCTCGACTCAACGAAGAGCGAGAAGAAAAACAGCATTCCGATATTTTTTGTTAAGTTTAAACAGACGTCACTCACAACTATTGCGGATAACATATGGTGATATTTATCCGACCTTCTTCCATTTTTGACGCGGAAACTGTTGAAGGTGTGCGAAATAGACAGACCTTTTGACCTACGCAAGAAGAGCGAGTCGCAAAAAAAAAAATCAAATAACCGTGCTTGAGAATACCCGTTCATAAATCAAGCAAGACGAAAAAAACTCAACACAAGCATTGCTCAGCTTTGGACTCTTTACGTTTCGACTCGTGTTCTTCGCCCAGAGGCGTACGCATAGGGAGGACGAGTAAAGTGCTCTGAAAACTTAGAAAAACTGAGACTTTATGTGCAAAGAAATCTCCAGTTTTTTTTTTTTTTTAACCAGCCACTTTTTCACTTACTAAAATTTCGCACAAGTCACATTTTAATCGGATAATTGATAATTTCATAGGTTGTTATGATCGCGAGTTGCGTACTTGCGATAATGATTTCTTGCGTGGTTTTTCAAACAAAGGATTCTCATTAATCTCCCGAAATGTTACGACATTATAAGGAAACTGACTTTTTTTTGTATGTATTTTTTTATTATTTCAAGTTGGCTCATCGCACGACCGCATTGTTATGCGCACAAGCGTTTTGGAGGACCGAGAGGAGCCACGTGACACCATAAAATATTTACTCAGCGACCGCTCACGTATTTTCGTGGCATGCACAAGTTCCATCAGCTAAGCATTACTTGTTAGGCCGGGCAAAAAAAAAAAAAATAAAACACTACGCAAGAAATGCAAGAATCGCAAGAGAGAAAAATTTAAATTACCTCATTTTATAATCCGCGATTATAAACTACGCAAGAGTAAATAAAAACGCCTTGCAAGCACCGGCTGAACTTTCAAATCCTCGCGTTTACGTCTTCTTTATTTGAAGTGAAGTATTCCGAAATATGTGGACTTAAAGATTTTCTTTTTATTGAATGCGCATAATTTTTTTATTTGTTAAAACTTTCGCACGGTGAAGAAACATAACACCCTTGAATCAAATTATTGAGAAATTAATAAATACACTTTTATGATAATCGTGAGTTTATCAAAAGAAACCCCTTGAAAAAAAATATATTCTCACAGTTTTACAATTTCAAGGGGTAGTGTTGGTGATGTCTTGCAAATTTCGTGGGTTTGTAAGCGACTGTTATTTTCTTGCGTTAGTTGAGGTTTCTGCATTTTTTCGCTCTTGCATTTCCTGCAAAGTATATCATGTGCGGCCGTAACAACGTACATATGAAAAGGGGGGGGGGGGAGGGCAAGTGTCTTCCTGAAGTTACGTTAACATTTCACGAGCTTAGGTTCTTCTTAGAAGGGATCACTGCTGTTGAAACATCCGAGGATTTCCGCGCCGTGGATTGGTAACAAGCCACTGCGCTGTGTAGTTCGTAATCTCCATTCTTGAGCCGGCAGTTTGGCCATCAGCCGTCGGCTTTGTTGCTGGCCACTTTCCTGTTTGATGCGTCTGGTCTCGTCATCACGTTGTTAGTCCACGTAAGGCGCCAATTGGTTCCTAGTCTGAGACACGAGTAAAGAAAGAACATGATGCTTCAAAAACGCAGCGCACATTGTCCGAAATCTGTTCAATTTTTGAAAAATTTGTATGCAGGATTCTTGTTTCTTTCTTCTTTTTTTCTTGTCTGCTTGGGATTTATTGTTATCTGTCATGTTTCATAATTATTGAATTTTCAAGTTTTCACTTTGTGCCTTCTCAGCCATTGGTGGTTAGAATACCATACGGAATACAGTGTTCCAGAAATTATTCTCGATTATATTGAAACAGTTCAATGTTTCTGCAATGTTACAGAAATATGCCTAAAACGTTTGTCCTATGTATGAGAGCTATTTATCGTTTAATTTGAAAGGATATACCAAATTTATAGGCGGCGTTCACTAGAAATGATCGAATAATTCTGCTTTTAAATCGACTGGCCTGAAAAAGATAACATTAGTTTCATTCAGTTTTCAAATTTAATAATGTTACGCGTAATAACAATGTTCCGAAAACTTGATTTCATTGCTTGAAGTTCACAAACAACGCCATATTTTAATCTGGTGGCACAGTTATAAAATACGCATTAGATAAAATTCCGCTGAAACACTCAATATATACTTTAAACTAATTTATGAATTGGAAAACACCGTCGTTTGTGTAAAGCCGAAGTTCGGAAGTGACAACTAGCTTGCTGTTCGAGTGTTCTTATAGAATCGTCGATGGTCCAGAGCGCATGTTATTTGACTGGCGTCTCGTTCTATTATCAGATGCGACGTCACCATTCATCAACGTCCAAGGGGCACAAGTTCAGATGCCACGCCACAAGCCATAAACAACCGGCCACTCTTTTTGTCCAGTTTACATAGTCTCGACCACAGTGCGTATGCGCGATTGTGAAAGAAATCTCCTGCTGAGTATCAGCTAAGTCACCCGTTTGCAAGATGGCGACTTTCAGAGATAGCGCAGTGTGCTGCAAGGTCATTGCTGTACTTGGACTTTGTTGGTGAAATTAAATGAGTTATGCCAGTGGACCAGACTACTGGTTATAACACCAATAATCACCCTAGTGAGTATGTTCGATTAATATCCAATATCTTACCTCCTGCGTAATTATATATCCTCTTAGAGGTAGAATTTCGGCTACTAGTAAAATTTATATGGTTCACAATATATTGAGTCCACTTAATAAGCTTCAGAGGTGCAAATTTTTTACTACAAACTCAAATTTACCTCATTTTCACCTCCTTACTGGCCAGTTTCGAATAATGGAACAAACTCAGAACCTAACTTTGTATGCACGTTCCTCGTATTTCTGCACAAAGACAAGAACCCAATCCAAGAGCCGGCTTGCAGACGAATACCCTACGATGGTTGACTCATACGACTCTAAAACTCACCTACTTAAAAAGTATGTACCCTCTGTTAAAGATATGTCACTATTTTGACATGTGTTCCAGCGAACATTAAAACTCTAGAGACTCCTGAATATTCTATCATAGAAAACAAAACAAAATTATAAATTGTAGCTACGAACTAGGTAATCATGTGCCTGTATTTATTATGTTTATTGTATGGGGTTATTTTGCTATTCAAGTTTGAAAGTTCACTGAAGAATATTTAAAAAAAATTGTTATTACAGTGCGTGTACTGTTCTGGTGCATCTCTCGCGAGATGTGGAGGACTTTTCAGACTTCTCCGACATAAGCAAAGGCATGCCACTGTCGTTAACATTTTGTAAATTAAGTCTATCGCTTCATAAACTATATTTTCTTTAATACTTTAATCGAGATATTCATTTGCATTTTCCATGGAATTCCGTGGTAACCTCATAAATAAGGAAATCACCGAGGTAACATGTTTTTAAAAGAACAGCCACTGAAATGAAAATGCCTACATTTAGCTAGGTGCAAGCTTTAGAACAAATAAATACGTTTAATAACAAAATGTGTTTAATTTTATCGTGTTACCCGTTACTGCTGTTATGTACTTTATTCTGGTGCCTGTAAAATTTTTTTCGCGTAGACAGGTACACCGTTTAAATACACGAGTTGTTGTGGAGTTACTTGCTTATCTCTTGTCTTTCGCATAAATGGCTGAGGACGGCAATGCTGCTCTTCTTCGTTTCGTTGACGTGTCTTTGCACCCAAGCCGCGAGCCTCTCTCTCTCTCTCTCTCTCTCTCTCTCTCTCTGTGTGTCTCTCTGTCTCTGGCTCTGTCTCTGTCTCTGTCTCTGTCTGTCTCTCTCTGTGTCTGTCTCTGTCTCTGTCCCTGTCTGTCTCTCTGTGTCTCTTGTCTGTCTCTCTGTGTCTCTGTCTGTCTCTCTGTGTCTCTGTCTGTCTCTATGTGTCTCTGTCTGTCTCTCTGTGTCTCTGTCTGTCTCTCTGTGTCTCTGTCTGTCTCTCTGTGTCTCTGCCTGTCTCTCTGTGTCTCTGTCTGTGTATGTGTGTCTGTGTCTCTGTCTCTGTCTCTCTGTCTCACACTCACAAACAAGTTCCACGTGCTGAACAGTGCCTTAGAAATGCTTGAAGTGCCTTCATAACCGAACGATTACTTAAAATACTCCTGCGGTGACAATGGAGACAAACCGACAAAGTTCCAGGTAAGAAACTGCTCTAGTCCCCAGTGACGGTTATAGACTTCGCGGGGCCCTAAATGGGCCTTTTACGTTCATGGAGGCCCTCCCCCGGAAAAAAAAAATTGGAAAAAATTTAAGCGAACCTGGAACTTAAATTTTGACGATGGTTTAGCTAACACATCCTAATAAATGTTGATATTTTTTCCTGATTAATTATCTTCCGGTCAGTTGTTTTTTTTTTTTTTTTTTTAATTCTTACGGTAACATTCCGGTGGTATCGCGTAATTATACGTGGCATTAAAATATTTGAAAGTTTTTCCAATACGAGATCATGAATTTAAATTTGCATTGACGAGCACTTAATTTTACCTGATAAAATTTAAATTTTCCTTTTCTCATTAATGCCGTGTTTTTCAAAGAACACTAGACGAACAAGTAATGTTAAAAACGTCGGTCCGGGATGCCCTGCCCTGGAGACGCCCCTGCTAGTCTCCCGTTAAAACAAAATGGAAAGTTGTGTTCATTGCTTGTTGTTTTTTAAAGCAACTATAATGTGATTTTTGTTCCCAATTTTCTGTGTTGGAAGACTTCACTGACACTTGATCTGCTTTAATGCTAAATCGTAGGCTGTCGTGGCAAGGGTCACAAACTGCTACTCGGTTCCTGGGTTGGGACACGGCCTCGTGAATGATGTTGTGCCCGTCGTTTCCGTGCGTTTTTGTTGCAGGCATTATCAAGGACGATTGTTTTTTTTTTTTTTAAATTCCTAACCTAACTAAAAACTAAGTGTATTGGGAGGGGTCCGGGTTAGGGAGGGACCTAGGTGCGTCTCAGGCCGAATACTATACGCCTAGTTATGTCGGGGATTAGCCATGCAGGGAGAGGGTCGCATGCATCATGTGCTAGGAGGGGATTGGCCAGCCATGGCAACGACTGATGCCATGACTAACTCCGCTCACTCTTATCTCTAGAGCTAGACTATAACTAGAGATAGGTTGGGCCCAGGTAAAACCTGCATAGACACAGGGGAAACCCTGGGCACAGTCATGCGGGGTGCAAATTTGTATGCATTAAGTATTGGAGAATACAGGAGACAGAGGATTGTCTGTGGATGAAGAGTCGGACAGAGTAGAAACCAACCATGCTGGGGGTTGGGCACTTGGACTCGTGGTCCGCTTTGTATCTTATCCAGGGCTGGATTTAGTGACCAGGGACGCAAGCGCCCCTGGCGGTGAGGGGCTACATTCCGCTGCCAGTCAGTACCTTAAACTAAAGAAGGTGAAAGATTAAAAAAAATTGCAAGCTATGCATAATACTTAAAGGCATGTACGTCCTGCAGAGGCCGGGCGTTCTTGCCTTAAATTATGCTAGCGATAAAATCTTAAAATAACTATAACTATTAGTTTTTGTTTTAATTTTTAATTTTAAGGACGATTAATGTTCTGGCGCAGTATTTATATAGGGGCCTATCCCAAATAGTATTGGTCCCTGAGGTTGGCCCTAATAGGCGGATGGTATGGCCAATCAGGAAGAATCTGCTTTGTAGGTGCCACACGCTAGACTTTTATCAATTATTTTATAATGATAGTTAATTGAAGTTTTTTTTTGTAAAACAGAGAATTCCAGATATTACTTTATAGCTAGCTATCTTCTCTGTTGATGTTATTAGGGTGTTTTCTGTTTTCTAAGACTTCTCTTATTATTATTATTTGGTTGTAGTTGGCAATATTTATAATGTGTTTGGCTTAGTCAAGGTGGATTGCATGTCCAGTGCTGAGCTGTGGCTGAACGGGTTATGTTGTATTTGATGTCTGCTAACTGTTCTTTTAGCCGAGTAGAAATCGTTATGCAAGAGCAGGGAACTTAATAAATTCCTGGGAGGTCATTAGGCAGTTGTTTATCTTTCACAGTGCCTATAGACCGCTTCACTCTTAGATTGCAGTACATGGCTTATGGCACGCGCTGTTGCCAAATCTCTCACACATTACGAAATTCCAGATGAGTTTCTTTGGAATTCTGATTGCACCAGAAGCGTATTAAGAACTCATATCGTAATTTATAATATTTTATAATATCATGCTTATAAATTTGTAACAAATCGCCAACTTTTTTTTACTCACACAACAAGAAACCGTTCACACATTCATTGGTACAAATTCATAAGAAATACTAAAGGGAAATTTTATAGTGAACCTGATGAAGAAATTAACAACACATCTGACCAAAGTCGATACCCCTTCCATAAAAGTAGCACTAGGGCCATTGAATATATATATTTAATGCTAGGGCTGACCAGATAGGCGTACCCAGGATTTTTTTTTTCGGTGGGGGGGGGGGGAGGGGGTTCTTCCAGATATTTCTCGGGGGGGGGGGGGGGGGGTTGGGGAAGGGGGCTTCTGATTTTTAAAGAAAAAATCCATAAACACCAAAAAATAACTGTTTATAATAAACTTTTTTAAGCCTCCAAACTTTTTACAGAAGAATTCTTCTATTAGTATTATTATTATTATTATTATTTTTTGGCAAATTCAGTAACTACATTTTCCGGGTCGATGTGTATGTAGTAGTGGACATTCAGTAAGGCCAATCCATTCAGTCTGTCCTGAGATATGGTGTTCCGCAGATAGGATTTTAATCTTCTTAAGCAAGAAAATGTCCTCTCCAGAGTTGCCGTTGAGACGGGAATGGTCGCCAAGACTTTTCGGGGGGGGGGGGGGGGGGTTCAACCCCCAAACCCCCCCCCCCCCCTGGGTACGCCTATGGCTGACAAGATATATGAGTTTGGGGCGCTGGAGATAACTGGGATGAATTTTACGAGGCCAAACTTATCAAAAACCTTTCCTCGTCATCTTGAAGTTCGTCAGCTCTTCTTCCATGTTTTTCGCCATTTATACATTTCCCCCCCCCCCCCCCCCCCCCATTTTTCTTTTGATACGTGGTCATAACTTTGTGTTATTAGGACTCCATAGCATGCGCCTTGAAATTTGTGTTATGCAGTCTTAAGAAACAATTTCACTTGAGCACATACCATTTCAATAGGGGTGATCTCACAGTGATATGGGGGCAAGCGAAGTGCAGTTCGTCCTACGCTTTTGGTTATTTCTTCAAGTTATTTTTTTTTGTACTTGTGCCTTTTCCCGTCCTACTATGTTTAGAAACTGACATCATAAGAAATCCTTTTCTCCGCGAGCCACTGTGTTACATCCCCCACACGCCAACGTTGCATGGGAATCGGTTTAAACATCCTGCTGTGGTACGACGCATTATCTCAAACAATAACAGATCCCTCTGGAGTGTCTGGCAAAAGTTTTTTC
Source organism: Bacillus rossius redtenbacheri (assembly GCF_032445375.1). Classification (NCBI taxonomy): domain Eukaryota; kingdom Metazoa; phylum Arthropoda; class Insecta; order Phasmatodea; family Bacillidae; genus Bacillus; species Bacillus rossius. The sequence goes on along the minus strand of NC_086333.1, from coordinate 66,665,798 downwards.
GGTAAACAACTTTTCATACCCATCTGCGGTCATTTCATCGCGAGCGTCATCTGTGTTCTTTTTGAACAAGAAAGTAAGGGCAGCGTTTTGAGCAAAACCGCCCTCATCACCTGCATGGAATAATTCAAAACGCCCGCCACGTCCTGTAGGAGTTTTAAGGCCTGAACCATTCAATGCCTGAACTAAGGCCTTCAATGGCTGCCTGTCTTCACTGTTATCTCTTTCCGTGCCTTTTTCCACGCGGCACCGACTGGCTGGCTGGCCGGCTGAATCAAGAAATGCGTGTCGAAGGAAACAGCTGAACTGAAAAAGTCGTTATCTTCGAACTTGCTTGCAGGATGTAATCCCACTTCTCCAAATACAGCGCAGCCGTGGTCACGAAAACTGTTGTAGTAATTGAGATTGTATTGCTTTTAAAAACAAACTACGTTCATTTTGAACAATTTTCGCGCTTTCGACCACCATCTAACTTTAATAGCAAAAAAAAATTTGTCACCGATGAACTTTTTGATGTGTCGATTTCTGAGGGTATGCATTTTAGGATTTATATGTATGTATGTATGTATGTATGTATGTATGTATGTATGTATGTATGTATGTATGTATGTATGTATGTATGTATGTATGTATGTATGTATGTATATATAACTGAAACATGAAGCATTTTTGGCTTGAGATTTATTCGGTGGCAGCTTAAAACATGAATTCACAACCAATACAAATCTGAATTGAATACACCAGTAGGTTAATATTTTTTTGATGTGATACATTTTGGAATATGTACACTTCAAAACAGTACCCAGTGAGAATGTTACTTTTTTAAATGCAATTAAGCATGCAAAATATGCGTCGCCTGATGCGTATTATGATGCTTTACAATATAAAAAACCGCTTTGTCCAAAAAATACAATTTAATATTCGTATGATTAATGGCGACATCGTACGAAGAGATAAGTTCAGCGCTAACGGTAGTCGGGTGTGATAGAAAAAAAATAAGAGAAAGCGTCAATTTACTTTCACACTGCAATATAAGAGTGGGGTGCTTTACAGTACGTATCACTGAGGAGATAACAAGCGCTTAGAACATTAAATAACATGTAATTGCAGCGTTTTTATATACAGAAGAAGCCTTCGACATAGTGTTTCATGGGGGGGCTAATCTAAAAACTCTACCAAGCAGGATTTCCATACTGCTACATCAAACTGGTCACGTCCTAACTAGCAGACATAATCTATAGAGTATCATATGAAGGGGGTGTTGTCTGACCTCAAACCAATTAGAGCAGGTTTGCCACACGGTAGTAACTTCTCTTCAACATGTACGTAAGTGACATGCTACACACCCCAAACATCGTCTAGTGAAGCTTGTCTGCAATGGAAACGACACGATGTTGTATAGCAGGTCCCTCAATCTCCGGCTAACCACAAATAGATTACAAGTTGCACTAACTGACTTTAAATAGTGGTGTACAACTTGGCGCATTAAAGTAAAAACAGCCAAGTCAGAAGCGATTGTATTCACTCGCAAAATTCTCTCGCCCCAAATCGCATGCTGCAAATGAACTATTTGACGAAAAAATTCCCTATCAAAGGTGTGTTTAAATACTTAAGCATTTAATTTCACGTTTTAAATATTAATTTGTAAATTTGCGTGAAGAGACAAAAAAGATAATGGTACTGCAACAGCAGAAAACAGTAGGTTGCCTTCTCAGAATGATGACATGCAAGGAGAAGCAAATATCTCGTCGCAAACACTGAAGGAAAAGTGCGTTGTTGGAAAGGAACGATGTGTTACCATTATTTCCAATTTTAAATTTAAGATGAAGCGGTTAATGGCAAGATTGTGTGCAGAATCGGACAAACCTTTTGGTAGTCTTTTTTGGGTGTGATAGGTCTCAATACGTACCAACCTCGGTCAATAAAGATGAAAACAAACAAACATAAAAGAGCCTATTTTAAAAACATGTATGCATTTTTAATTATTATTAGTGTATATATCCTCCTTACTAATGTCAATAATATATTTGTTTAACATGGTTAGTGTCTTCCTTCCGTCAAAATCTATTTTATGGCCACGTTCTCAAAAAAATTATTTTTACGGCCATGCAAGGCGACATTTCTTTGATTTTTTTCTTATACAGCCAAAAAAAAAAAAAAAAATGAAAGAGATATATGAACGAAAGAATAAGACAGAGTGCTCATGCGCTTGTTTCAGAATATATATATTTGCTACCAGCGCGCTCGCGTTCCTCCTCGTTCAACCAGCAGCGTAGAGAGCGCTGTTGAGACAGTCCCTGCATTTCCCGCATAGATAGCGCTACCTGTTATGAATTTCATATTGCGTTCAGAGATTTGACATGTTCCAAATGGCAGAAATGTCTGAATAAATATTAACACGCACAGTTTTTCTTTATGATGCTAGTATTTCAACAATGAATGATATTTATTAACTAATCATTATTGAGTGATCAATGATTATTGATATCCCGAGCAGTTATTTTGATAATTTTAATTAATTATAATTTAGTTAGCTAACGCCTTTTTTTTTTCCCCTTTATTTCACTCTATGCCGTTTTACCCCTTACGACATACTTGCGAGTCGAGGTTTGAATTGCCAAAGAAGTTTCACTTGTATCACGTGTATACTTCAATTTATTTTCTTCTGAATATTTTTAACCGCCATCCCCTTTGTAAGAAAGTCTTGTATCCGCCCACGCACTGTGCGTGCGACGCTCGATGCGTCAGAAGGCGGCGGCCACAAAGCGCACATACACGCAGCTGCGAGTACACGCCGGCTTGTTTACAAGTCGGCCGAGACGTCTGGGCCACGCCCCTCGCGCGCGAAGCACTAGCGCGCAGGCCGATACTGGCGTCGCGATAGCGGGGAGGACGCGAGTATTTCCATGGCCAGTCGCGCTCGACACCCCTGTGACTGTCCTTTTCGCATGCATTGCAGTCGCGACGGACTGCCTGAGCCTTTGTATTTCCATCCCGCCGCGAGGTGTTGAAGGGGGCCAGTTCTAACCCCAGCAAGGCAATTTCAGGCAAGTGTTAAATACTAGACCTCTCCAGGAATCGAACTAGGGACTTAAACCAATAAGCACCATGTTAGGTCAAATCCGGCTTATCTGTTAAAAACAAGCATTTATATTTTAATTGGTCTTAATTAACAATTTTTCTAATTTTAGTAAACAATGTTTAAGTGATCTCTTAGTTTGCAGTTGATGTAGGTATTTACCAAAAGAAAAAAAAAATATTTTGTGAAAACTTTTGTGTGTTAAATTACGTACTTAAGTATTAGAGTTATTTCAATTACTATTCACTTAAAAAAAAATCTTCTGCACTGTGAATAGGGCTAAAATTGAAAATGAACACTAATGTTTATTATTTATAATATGAGTTTTGGTAAATTGTTGCAAATGAGTTTCTTCTCAGAGTAAGTAATATTTATTAGTAAGTAATATTTATTTAAATTTCATTTGTAAGGTACAAAAATTTGCAGAATATTTCGTAAGAGTTTATCGTGATATTTTTTTTATCCAAACAACAGTTTTATTTTGGATTTTTTGCACTTTAAATGAGCACAGTTCGGATGTGGCCTACTAGACATCTGAGTCACCGATAGCTATATAGCCTTTCTGTAAACTGGTCTAGTTCAGAGATTAGGAAATGATACTTCAGATGGAGCATTAGCCATCACAGCGAAACCGTTTTTTTTCTTCTTCTGATTTTCACATACACATATGGCGAACGTTTGTATTTTTATCAGTTGTTCTAGGCTGCTTTTATTAACTGTTCGGAAGAAAATTAAATAAAAATATTACTGGTTAATATGTTCATGTATTTTAAAAGTCCAAAACGAATCTTCATATTACAAAGATAATGATATGAGAACTTTTTTTTTTTTCAATTTAACCTTCAATACAGGTACAGCTGACACACATGTAAACAAACGGCCGCCATATTGGTACGTATAGTACACTGAAGTCCCCCCTCCCCTTTTGACTTCACCCTCTCGCCGAGAATCGGACCTTATGCTCCACATTTATATTTCCGTAATCTCTGGTCTTCTCGCGAGTGGCGAACCTCAGTTTTGGCATTGATTTGCCCCCCCCCCCCCCCCCCTAATCCAACCCCTGCACTCTTCACTTTTGTTGTCTGGCCCGAACGGAGCTGGGCCCAGCAGGGGGGGGGGGGGGGGGCTCTTGCCGTTTGCTTCTCTTCTTCTCTTATTTTCTTCTCTGCCTCCCACCGTGTTTCCCGCGCGCTCAGCATTTTTTTCGCCCAGCAATATGTCCATTACATTCTATATATATAATTGTACCTAAAATATACCAATAATGTCACTGAGGACAAGTAAAAAATATATATATTTAAGAGCAGAACTACAGTTTCAGTGAAATTTTTTTTTTATAAATATTCAATTAGAACGTCTGAAAACCGAGATAAAAAACAGCCCCCCCCCCTTCCCCCCAAAAAAACTTTCAATGAGGAGTAAAATTGATTTTATAATAAAAGTTAAAAAAAATTGATCACAATGTTGATTGGTTACATTTTTATATTTCTTTCCAATGTGAAAATGACGCCATCCAGACACTCGCGAGTCCCTGCACCACACAGTTAGTTAGCAGCTGCGATGAATCAACTAGTAGTACCTAATGACAAGAAAATGAAAATGAACATGGCGTGTGTGACCCCACCTTAATACACGATAAATTAATTTTACTGGGGCATTTTGCCTGACATTACTAACTCTGCAATGCTCGAGAAATACGCATGTTAATAAGGAAGCATTTGTGTCTGCAAACACCCAGGACTGATGTGCAAGAAGAAATTCACGATTGAGCTAATTGTATTGCCAGGTATTTATTTTGTCTGAAATCAATTTATTATTTTTATTTTTATTGCAATGGCCTATTTCGATAGCCAGTCAACATAATTTATAGATTCAACATCAAAACGATGTATTAAGCTACGTCCACAGCAGGCTCTATGCTTGCTATGTTCTCGATGTTCGCTACGCGAGCAAAATATAGCCAGCTGCTGCATCTTAGGCCACACAAAGCTGTGTTCACTGTGTTCGCTATGTTGACGACGTCACCAGGTATTTGGTTCTCGACTATTTTTCTAAAACGTCGCTGAATTCGCGCATGCGCAGATAAACAAATACATCTGTTTGCGCGTGGAATCGTGCTGTACTTCTGCGTTTGCTTTTTATGAATATAATGTATCTCAGTATTGTACTTAAAATTATCCAGTTGACGGAAAAAATTAATTAATATAATACGAAAATATCAATGTTTATGGAATAAATCGATTGAAGAATATAGAAGGCAGGACAATGCCTGGGATTTGATTCCAAGGGAATGCTATCACAGTGAGCTGAATTTATCCTGAAATAATCCATAAATTTTGTTTCGTACTCACAAGAAACTGCTTCATCATGAAATTCTAAAAATTATTATTTTTTTATATTAAATTCTGAACCCATTTATTTTTTACGTGAGAGGCAGCAGAATAGCATCATCGTCGGAATAATCTCTCGAATCCCACGGCATGCATCTCTCCGACATCGCGAACTTGACTATCCTGTCTGGCCGCCTGGCGCAGCGAACATAGCGGACATCGCGAAGCGTGTGGCCTCGGCTACAATCAGGTATCTGCCCGCCAACTCGGTCCAGTGGCTGGCGTGTCTGGCTGGTGAGCCAAGGGACTCGGGTTCGATTCCCGGCCAGGGAGGGGATCTTTCCAGACCCTTTCCCTGGGGTTAGGACCGGGCGTTTGTTTGTCCCTTTCATCTTCGTCTCCCGGAAGGCAATGGCAAACCTCCGCAGAATCATTCTGCCTCAGCAAGCATAGTGACGTCACGGCTGTCATCTCCGCGGCGTCGCCTGTGCTCACGACACCCGAACATGGGTTAAAAAACTTGACGACTCATCGTCATTCAGGTATATACTTTATTCACGAAAACAGATTCTCTGTGAAGTTGAAGCATGCGCTTCCTGAATGGCTAACACCCTGCATGATTGGAGCGTATAGGCTTTGAATATATATACTGTATAGAAGACGCCAGCCCAGGTTAAAATTTCTAATACGGTTTTGAGGTAGTTGGTTAATTCACCGCCGCAATCGCCACCATCTCTAGGGCATCGACTTGTGGTGGTCCCTAGCGGACAAGTCTCGAACTCTTCAAACAGCCCTTCCCCCTCCTGTTGAACGACGTTGAGCTGCAGTGAATGTTGGTTGAGGGGTGCGGGGAATGACAGCGGGCGATAGCGCTGCGCTCTAACGTGTAAATAACAACTAAGACGATACAGGGCGTTACGGCAGCGCACTACAGCGGTGAAGTTCCCAAGCTGCTCATCATACGCTTCTGAAAAACGTAGAGTAAATCCTATCCACTCGCGACTTCTATACAGTATATATATTCAAAGGTATAGGCTTCGGCCTGAGACGCACTTAAGAGTCTTCCCTTACCCAGACCACTCCAGCACACTCATAGCTTTAAGCTAGGTTAGGGAAAAAATAATTCCTTTGTCGCTCCCGCGTGGCCTAGCGATTTCCTCCCCTCAATAATTTTCTTCCTCCCCTCCGTTCCTTCTCTTGATAGGCTTCCCCCTCCACCTACACCTTCCTCCCCTTTTGTGGTCTCCCTCCGCGGCACTAGCGCCCTCTGTGTTCCTTGGATGTGATATAAGCCCATGTCGGGCCTGGTCTTGGGTCGCTCGGTGGTAGTCGGAGAGACGTCTGGGTCGGGTCAGTGCCGACGATGGCGAATAAACATTGCACACAGTAAACAAACAGCAAGTACTTGCACGAAATGGCCGTGCCTTGCCTGACATCGTTTGTTAAGCCCCTAGTTTGTTAAGGTAATGAGCCATATGGATTTGCTTGAATGTGGGCTGTAACATTTCCTGCCTCGCCGATCGGCCTGCTGTCAGCCCGTGTGGTTTGTGTAGCCACTTGTTCCTTGCATTCATTCGACGTTTTTGTGACATAAATTGTAATGAGTATTTATTCATGTGTTTTTACCTGCATTTTTGTATCTGTATTAATATTGCCATGATACCGTAATGAGATTTATAAAATAAATTGTTATCTTTTCACGGAATTGGACTTCCCTGACTCAAAAGAATACACTCCCTGACTCAAATGAATACATCCCCTAACTCAAAGGAATACACTCCCATTTCTCTAAATTCCCTATTGGAAGGGAACACCAATTTTATGTTACAGATCAACTCTCTTGTGTTGTCATTATAGACACTTGATCGTGCAGCTTGCTTGAATTTTCGTTCAACCAGGCTGCAAAGTTAATCAACGCTTCGCATAAATAGATAAAACTATACTGCTAGTTAACTCGTCATGTTATAAAGTTATAAATTACCCAATATTTTAATTTTCCTCCTTTCGCCCCTCTGAGTTTATTCTGACGCTTTCTTTTCGTCACATACTTATTTACATGGGGATCTCTTTCACGTCTCGGATGGTTGGGAACCGGGTGAGTTGGGGGGGGGGGGGGGGAGGGGGGCTGCCTGCCGTAAATAGAAACAAACAAAACTTAGAAACAGAATAAAAACAAGTTTCTAAGCCATGCTAAGTTTTAATTTATGTGTTATTTAAATTATTCAATGCAATTTTTATTTGGACATACGCCATTGCAGGTTTTTGCACTGTTTGTCATGAAAAAAAATTCATGAACGAAAAATAAGAAATATAAATTCACAGAGCACAAGACTAAATCAGCTGATGTCGAACAGAAACAGTTGTTCTGGACAACACAATAACGACAGCACAAACACTCACATTCGAACTTCAAATATCATAGAGCACAAGAATTGCGTGGAATGAATTTAGTCGTGCAAAAAATAATAACAGCACAGACGAACACATTTGTGATTCCCGTCAAGAAATGTAATTGAAAACATAATTTGCGTTTATATTTATCACGCTTGGCATTATTTTATAAATTCTACATTAAATTTCGTGTCCGAGTTTCGTATTATAAGTGTATTTGCAACACGAGAACACAAGAATTTGCTCGTTCTCGAGGTTAGATGTAACACATCTCTGGCTAGTATCGAAAAATTAGCTCACTTTTTTTTTTTTTTTTTTTTACTAAGCGAAACATTCAAAATTGCAAATTTAATGAAGTACATGCGCATTCACAATTTTGTCTTTATCTTCATGATAAATGTTATAATTTAAGGTACAGTTCTCAAAATAAATATTGTGTATAATTAACTCTGATCCTTGGTTTAACATTTTTTTACCGCTTACTTAATTTAAAACTGTCGGGGCTCAAGTATTATTTTATCAATAAAATAGTATATTTATATATTTTTTATGAAAATAACTTTTTTAACTAATAATGATTCACATTTGGGCTGTATGTAGGCAGTAAATTTGTAGCTAAATCTAAACGTTAATCTGTACAAATAAGTAAAAGTATATTACATAAGAATAAAACTACGTTTTTAAAGACTTATTATGCTTAATATTTCTGAACCATAGGGACTACACAATATAAGAAGTAACATTCGACGGTAGGTTTCCATGAACACCTAATTACGGCATTAAACGTAGTTAACACTGGTTTACGCCTGGAAGATAGGCAGTTGGCAATGCATGCTACAGCCGCGGGTTGCCTACCTGTAGAGGAGAGATGATATGTATGACACTCGCGAGTGCTCCTAGAATGGTTATCGCCTCTAGTGCTAGGCTCTGAACTGGCGCGCGGTCTTCTCGTCGTGCATAGGACAACTGCGAGATTTAGGCGGTAACAATAACATAATGACGAAGAAATGAAGGAAAAGTGTAATGCAAGTCCCTTGAGTGCTTTCAAGAATCCGTACCGGGCGTTTCATGTCTGAAAAATATTCTGAAAAAATTGGTTGTCTATAAAGTCGGTTTACGGACGATAGTTTAACGTGACGTCATAACAAAACATTGATGAAATATTTGCATACTTTTATGAATAAAATTGAATCATTTTTATTGAATTATCATTATTTTGTATGGATACAAAGAAGTGAAAAAAAATTCTACAATTTAATTGATAAATTTACTTTTATTTGCATTCATTAATTCAAATATGTTTTACTTTAACGAAGAGATTATTTTAACTTTAACTTTTATACATATTTGCTATTTAACTTCTTCCAATCTGTGTTATTCTGTTAAGGATAGGACGATGATAGGAAAAGTAGGAAACTAATGGGAGTGTTTCAAGTTTAATGTGCCTCGAAAAGTCAAATCGATGGTTGTTCCAATCGAGTTGAAAAGAGATAGATGCGGCGCGAGCGTACAATGAGCCTAACGGGACACTTTTTCGTGCGTGCAGTCGGCGTTCATCGATTTATTAGACGTTGTCACGTCAAATAAATGTGTTTTTAGGCCTTTTAACTCTCCTAAAAATGCAGTTTTAAAATGAAATACGAAAAAAGGTACTACCCATCCGCCATCGGGGTATTCTTAAATGGTTTTCGTAAACAGACCCCACTAGGAAATCTTGAGCAGTTTTCAAATTGTGTAGTTCCTTCTGAACCTCCACACACTTTGTGCGTGCGGAGGATAGGCGGGGCCCTTAACGGCTCTTAGTTGAAAGTTCAGGAGCTTTTTACGAGTTCAATGTAATATTTAATATTTGTGATAGTAGAGGACTTAAATTCTCGCTCAACTTAATGTCATTCCTTCACATTTTTCACTTCGATTTATGTATTATAAGTTTATTTGCAGCATGAATGACACGATAACACATGACTTTGTCGTTACCGAGGTTAGATGTTTACACATCACTGGCTAGTACTGAAAGACTCACTCACATGTTTTTTTTTCGCCCTGAAGTCGCGGGCGTGGAATTAGGCCATGGTCATAGTCCCACACTCACTATCTTCTATGTTTTACTCTGCGGTCATGCCTGTCACTTTCGAGAATGACATTCGTTACAATCACATGCTCGTCTTGATTTATTTTCAGGAACTAGCACAGTTAAAATGATAGCCTAAACAGACGTAGTCCATCAGGCTGTTTTTATACGGGATATCGTTGCAGATAGTGGGTTTAATTTTGAATACAGCCTGCCTTTTCAATTAAGGCCCCAACCTACCTGGGCGCACATACTGTGTTGCAGAGCTTTAGAAGGAACCACGGAACCGTCTCAAATGGCAAACAGTAAGATTAAACATATTTCAAACAAAATTTGAGATCGGAGAACAAAAAATGTTCAATATTCACATATTTAATAAAATGAAACCGCAAATTTATGATATAACACTAGTTATGCTTGTACTTCAAAGACTTTCGTGTATTTATATTGTAAACAAACATTACTACCACCGCGACCAAATACTAACTTGTATTGCTCTCACGGAGTAACGTTAACAAAGAGTTGAGCATTGCTGAGCTGGTTCGCACATGTCACAGCCCGAATGCGTAGATACTCCGTTCCATGAGAGATTTCTCCACTTATGTAATCCATCCCCGTTTCCGTGTCATTGTAGTTGCCCACAGGCCTAAAGAAATGAGGGTGTACGTCTTTTTTTATTGTGTAATTTTATTTTACAGAGTTTTAATATTTTCTTTAGTGGAATACTACAAACAAGTTCATTTAACTGAACAACAAAAAAGAGGTAATTCTTGTATAGAAACTCTTAGGTCAGACGTTAATGCGAAATGCGTACATATTAAATGTGAGATGATACACTTGTTGCCTGATCAGCAGGCAACACGCACTACACACAATACGCTAGGGTAGCGGTAAACCAAGGCGGCGTCATGGTAGTTACCAGACGTCAAACAAAATGCACAATAAACACTACTATAAAGTACGAACATTAAAAAAACTATTAAAAATTCACTTTCTTGTCTTTATGACAATAATAATTTGTTGTCAATATTACTCTTGTAAACATTAAATTACACCAGAATCATTTGCCTTCCAACCATTTAATTAATTAAATATGCGAAACACGAACCGTCTTTTTCCTGTTTCCTGGTCACTATTTCAATCGCTACCACACATTATTTCGGTATAATGTACCAATCAATTAATTTAAATTTAAAAAAAAATTGGTTGTCTGTAAAGTCGGTTTACGGACGATAGTTTAACATGACAACGTCATAACAAAACATTGAAGAAATGATTGCATACTTTTATGAATAAAATTGAATCATTTTAATTTTAATAATAAAAGAATAAATACTTGAAATTATACTAGTAATAATATTTTAAAATGCAAGAATAATTAACCTTTATTGCCGAAATTGTTGTTGCAATAAGCAATTAAAACCACATTAACGTTTCACTTCACTTTATAAACAGTCGACGAAACAGTTCACGTGTAGATGACTTGTAATTAATTTAAAAAACTGGCGTTTAGCTATAATTTTTAAATATAATTATGAACCAGTTTTCATATAAATAAAGTGTAATCAAATATATATAATCAATTATATGAATCACCATAATTTTTTAGTCAATTGTAACATAACCTATTATTACTGCACTCGCCGACAGCGTAACGAGACACAGTGCAACGGAACAATGAGCGCAACGGAACAATGTGCGTAACGGGACACTTTTTCGTGCGTGCAGCCGGCGTTCATCGATTTATTAGACGTCACGTCAAAAATTGTGAGCAAGTCGTTCTGTACTCGCAAGAGATGTGTAACATCTAACCTCGGTAACGAACAAATTCGTGTTTTCTCATGTTGCAAATACACTTATTATACGAAATTCTGACACGAATTTTATCATAGAATTCTTAAAAATAATGCCGAGCTTGATAAATATACGCAAATTATCTTTTTAACTACATTTCTGGACGCGAATCACACGTAGTATCTGCATCCGCCGCTAGAATTCACTGCCAGAGAAGCTAGGCTGACTACCGAATCATTTGATTAGCAGACCAAAATTTTAAACTAATTAATGAAATGGCTCCGATAAAAGCAAAAAAGTCTTGAACAAGTACTAAATCCCAGCTTTGGACCTGACTTTTGACAAGTATTTTTATTAAAATACCGCTAATCTTGTTCAAATTTATTAAAATTACTCCTACCATATGTCGTATATTGAGAGTTGTTACACAACCTTGCATTTCTCTAACGGCTAGTACACTCATAATCACATATTTACAATTAAATTATTACAACTAATAATTAATTATTGTGTATTTACTTATTCACTTTATTAAGCTATTCCTTTATACTTACTACTTCACTCCTACTTGTACCACAACCGCTACTATCACTCCAAAACTCACTCTTGTCATTCATATTCATTTTTATGATGCTATTTAGTCATTCATTGTTACCAATATTACATACAAATTTTTCCTTCGTTCCTCTGTTCAAGTTTATCATTGGGCCAGCTTTCATAACATCAAACGTTTCCCTTCTTTCTTTCCACCCAATAGAATTCATCTGCAATGCCTGGTATCGTCTAGTGAACATGACCAGACGAAACTTGTATGTTTTAACAACGAAAATAAAATGTATGAAATACAACTTGTGCATGGACACAGTAGATCAAGGTGCAACTTTTCTTTAAAGTTAAGATTTGCATGACTGTGTTGCAGAATGGATTATGAGCTCGCCAGGAAGGAGTTGTGGCAGTTAGGCGGCGTCCAGCGAGTCAACTTCTTCCTCATATGCCTGCCGATCCTGTTCACCGCCATGTTCGACCTTACGTACGTCTTCACCGCGGGAGACGTCAACTACAGGTACCAAATTCAAACATGCTGATGTATGTATGGTGTGCTGTTACCTTAGGATATAAAATGCAGGGGCGCAACATCAGGGGGGGGGGAAGGGTATTTTGCCCCCCCCCCTCCCCCACTGAAACCTTGAAGTGGGGGCAAACGGGGGCATAGAAAATGCTGTATAATCAATTTTTAGATAATAAAACTGCTTAAATAGCACCATTTTCCACCTTGAAATACAAATTTTCCCGGGGGAGGACCATGATTCTTTATAAAAAGGTATATTCCCCCCCCCCCCCCCTTTGAAATTTAGTTGTTGCGCCCCTGATAAAATGTATTATGCAATTTATATGTGTGTATGAGCAGTATTGAAGATGTATGCATTAATGGCCAATATGAAAATACCTATTTTTAGAAATTTTTATTAATTGATATATATTATAAAGAACTGTTGGCCTGAAGTGGGTGATGACGATCCACAAATTAAAAACTGTATTGTGAAGCACTAGAAAAAATAATTTATTTTATTATTAATATATAAACATTAATTTTATGAAATTTACAGAGGTAATTTGAACCCTTCCTTCCTTTGATGATCAATTGACACACTCATAGGTAATATAAATTTTATTATATACAATTGAAAACTCCAACAGTACTGTACTTTTTAACATATTCGTCATTCACATTTAGGTACTGGTCACAACTTTTTCTAGTTGTGAAATACGTCTTTGAAGAAATCTGCAATGAAACCTCTCTGTAACAGCATCGCGAAGTGCATTGTCATTTTTGGAAGCAGTGCGACGCAAGCAGCTGTTTCCTGTGTGCCTGAAGAGGCGGTTCTCGCTCGGTGCCAAAATTGACTCTTCACATTTTGCAGGATTTTCTGCGACTGCTTCTGTTTTCAACTGATTTAGCGGACAAGTCTACTGCGACACAATCTTCTGATTCCACTCCTGCTCACAGCACCACAACAATGTTGCTATATTCGCCCATTTTTCGAGCATGCGCAAATGGATAACGTTTCATATAGATTTACCGTCATAATTATCTAGGCCTGGATAAAGACTTCTATCATAAGAAATTTACAGCGTTTGGTGTAGCCCTGCTTTTAAAGCAACGGTCCCTGTGTATAACAAAGTAAAAAAAAATCTTAACCAAATTGTGAAACAAGGAATTTCAGTTTCGTTGTGAAGTCCGTTGTGAAAAATGTAGTCACCTGAGTTTTGTAAACGGAATTAGTCTAAACTCGGCTTCAGGTTCATTATGAAAAAAAAAAATGGATAACATACACAACTTAAGGACTAAGTTTACACCTTTGAATTTGGAGCGGAACAACTGATTTATTTAAAATAATAAGGAAAGTATTTGAGGTGTAATCTGGGTCATTTTCTACAACCACCACAAAATTAGTCACTATCGTAAAATGATTTGATTGAAATAATGAGGGGTAACACACCTAGTTCCCATGATATTCTGCGACTTATCATTATACATAAAACTAGCTTTACATGGATATGATCTACTAATGTGCCGTCATTTAGATAAAATAATTAAGTAATAAGTATCAAAATCTCGTAAGTATCCGGTGTTTTAAAAAATTATACACATACTAACACGCACTGCCCATAATATCAGGGTGTGCTAAAAGTACAAAAACAAACCCAAAACTTACTTATTCAATTTACCAATACATAAAAAGCATGTAGGTTGTTCTGACAGTACCTACATTATACCTAATTACAATCACAAACTAGGAAGATAGGTATAACAGATAAACCAACAAAAATAATTAGGTACCTACCTATTAAATTAAATAATATGTGCTTAAAAACACGGTTTTATGGACTGCATATGATATGGCGTAAAGATCAAATTTATTTGCGCTCCTGCGTTCATTTTACATTTCCATAATCTCTAACTGAACTTGGGGAATGGCTACCACTGGTGCAACTACTTTTGATAACTTGAGAATTTGAGACAAGTAATATGACACAGACTAGCTGGGCAACTCCCATTTGACATTTTATAGTTTTTGTTATATATATTTTTACCATGTTAAATCAATGTTAAATAGTCTATTTAAAGAAAAGTATCGATAACCAAAGATGTTGATACTTAAGTACCGTGCCAATATTTTTCTTTCGACCATGTCTGTACGTGGAACATGTAGATAGGTCTGGCAACTTACCTTTATTCTCCGTCGGCTTAGTGAAGCTCGCGGCGACCTGCGAACTAGCGGTGCTAGTAGTAGGGGAACCCAGTCTTAAAGTTTAATGGGAGGTTCGTATAAAAGTGGATATTTTTTTAAACCTCTCGTTTTTTTTAACTTTGGGCAAAGAATAGGATTTATAATTTATTTAGGAGTTTTGCAGGGGTTTAACGCATAGCAATTACTTGTATTTTTGCCGCAATTTTCAGTTATAAGTTGGTGTGTTGAGAATGCATATTCCAAACAAACTGGGATCTCCCATACAAAAGCATGTTTCAAATGTTAGTTCATATTTAAATAATGAATATTCGTTTGCAATACATTTTAAATTTCAAGCAAGTGTCATTCTTTCAAATGTTATTTTTAATCCAGTAATTCTTTTTAACATAACAAGGGGAGGGTCTGAGTCGGTTGGGGCTCACCGATTTGGCTTAAACTGTGTGAGTAGAAGCAGGTAGGTGCCCTTTTCAACGTCCTAAAATATATAGCCTGAGTGGGCCCCAGGAAGCGAGAGAAAGCTTTTTAAAATCTTTAAGGTAGAGTTTGACAAATATTTTTTCACCATTTGTCAAGTCGGTGGTGTGATGCCGTGGTTAAGCAGATAGTCTGGTTATTGCCAGCTGGAGTTAGATTTCCACTTGTACTGTAATTTTTTTAATTTAAGTTTTTTTATTTCTCTCAATATTAAATTATTATTTACAGAATTTTAATATGTTTAAAAGGTTGAATTACATAATTGAGCAAGGTTTTGAATAAAATCACAAACCACACTGTACAGTAAATACAATTAACAACTGTATGATTTAAATAAATTCCTGTTTAAATATATTAACTAACTTAATTACAGTAAACTTTACTTAAATGAATGTCTAAATTTTAAATACATACATTTAACTGTTTGAATATACTTAATTTCTGTAATTAATAGTTTGATATCGAGATTAAATAAAATGAAAATGTAAAAAAAAAAAAGTAATAGTGGGTAGGTATCAAACCTGAGCCAGCAGTTCGCCAGACCATGCGTTTGACCACTGCACTGCATGGGAAACTCGTAAGAAATATGCAAGACAAGTGATGTCATGGAACCTCGTGGTGTGGAGTGCAGTGGCGTAGCCAGGATTTGTGTATGGGGGGTGTTTAGAAGCATGCCCCCACCCCCCCCCATAATAAAGCGGGGGGTCCGGGGGTCCTCCCCCGGGAAAAATTGGATTTTAAGGTGTAAAATAGTGCTATTCTAGCAGTTTTTGGTACTTAAATTTAATTATTGTAATGGTAAAATTTTTATTAATTTTAATATGAAATTTGTTTAAGTGATGAATAAGAAATTAATTAAAGATTTTGGTGCTGGGGGGGGGGGGGGGGGGGGGTTGAACCCTTAAAACCACCCCCCCCCCCCCCCCTCCCCCTGGCTACGCCCCTGGTGGAGTGTAGCTACATTTTTGTACAATTTGTTTTGAGTGCGCGAGAATAATTATAGTGTTGGCGTCTAGCGGCGTGGAGTGGGAAAGAAGGTAGAAAGCAATGCTTCGCCAGTGCCGATTGGCCGGAGTGTCCCCTCGCTGCGGTGTCGCGACGTTTGCGGACGCGAAGCGCTCTGCTCGCAGGTGCGCCGTGGCAGAGTGTGACGGCGACCAGCCCCAGCTGCGTCCCGCGTGGTTGCGGCAGGCCGTGCCACACCGCATGATGCCCGGCGGGACGCTGGAGCCCCAGCGCTGCCTCAGGTAGGCAGCTCACCCACGAGCAGGCCTGCCGAGAGAGATCAGGGCCCCCACATGGCCGGTGCTACCGTTGCTATGGCAATGGGGCCCACGGGTATAGAGGGCCTGCGAAGGAAATAAAAAAAAACTTGAAACAAAAAAAAAGTAGACAATTTTAATTAAATCGTAGAAAACAATTAAATAAAAGGCCTGAATTTAGTTACCGATGAAATATTATTCGGAATATGCTGTGCGTACAGAACGTGTCTGAATGTACAACTGTGAGTAACAAAACCACCACCGATTGACGTGACACCATGTTGACAGTGCAGAACACTTGTAATGTTGCAGAACCCTGCCCTCCTAATTAAATAATTTTTCTTTTAAACTATGTAAACAATAATAAGTCAATGTTTTTAGAGTGGTGTGTATGTTCTGAGACAGTATAATCAGAATTTATGAATACTAGTAAATGTTATTTTCATTTGCTATGTTTTTAAGAAGGTATTTTGTATTTTATTAGACATTTTCAATCAGTACTATTTTTTATGAAATTATTCACAAAGAAGTCGCTGTACTAGATTTTTACCTGTTTAGGCCTACTTTTTCAGGTTATTTCTAAATAATTTTAATTTTGTAAAGTAAATTGTCTTATGATTGCTGTTCTTAATTTTTATTAACGTGTTGTAATATAATTATAAATCACGGGACTGTGTCTGGGCTGATGTGATGGTTAGAAAGAGAGGCATGAGAGGCCTGTAAGTGTGAGTGAGAAAGAAACAGTGCTTCCCCGCCAACCGAGATAAGCTGTAATTCTCCACTGGTCGTGGGAAAGGTGTGATAACTGCTGTCTCACGATGTGGGAGAGAGAAAGAGAATGGAAGTCCCCGATTTCGATGTGAAATTGAAAAGAGACAGATCAGGGGAAGCCCAGAGTTCTGTATGTAAAAGGTTTTTTCATGTGTTGTAACTTGTTCTGTGATTGGCTGATATCTGTAGCGTGAATGAAGAGTGCGTGTGATTGGTCGGTGAGGTCATGTGACGTCTACTCCCTGCGTGGAGGAGACCGTGGCAGGATTTCACCAGTCGTCTGTCGAACGCTGGACGAGTAGGTCGCGTTCGATGGCTTCTCGCTAAATTATAATGTAATTACGAAGAGATAATTTCACGTTGGTGGTCGGAGCCAGGCCTATTATTAAATCAACCTAATTTTTTATATATTTCGTTTCGGGTATAATTAGAAATTACGGCCACCTTCGTAGGCGTTTTGGCTCGGGGCGAGATTCGTTTTCGCTGGGTGCGGCCCTGTTCCAGGTCGCACCATCTTCGTATACTTGCAGTAAAACATTACTGAAGGACTTAATCGACGTTATTATGTTATTATTAAATCTCATCACGCGAACTACGAGCATCTGTTCGACGGGCATATGTATGTGGAATGAATGAGTAACCTCTTTTGAAAGTGTTTGGAATCGTCTGTGCAACATTCTATTTAACAAAAAATTAAAATAAAAACATCAAAATTTACAATCGGCGTTGAACTGTTTATTTTGTATATAACGAACCGTTATACACTCACACTCATTTATTTGCCATTATTCAAAATAAATTTACGTTGACAATTGAAACACCGACTTAAAACTAGTTTTAACGTGTTTTAAAAATAATTGTGAAAAGGTTAAAAAATATATATAATATAACTAAAACAATGTACATAAAGGAAAAAAAAAACATTTTTTATCTCTGTTAGAAAAAAAGGGGGGGGGGGGGGGCACAATGATTTCCAGCAACGGGGCCCACAGAATGATGTGGGGGGGGGGGGGGGGGGGCTGCTCTTAATACACAACTCTTTAAACCTCTCACTGTTTAAAAACATGATAAGACTGCAAACCTCCAAGAGATCGTAATGCTGTTAAAACAGAACACTATTCTTCACAGCATTTTAAGAAAAGATTTTAAATGTTTCTCTCGATAAAACATAATTTCCATCCCTTTATACCTTTCCAAAAATTAAAACAAAATTTTTTTATAAACTTAAAAATTTACGCAATACTGATCAACTTGAAACCGAACAACTAAATAAATAATATTTTAAAATTATTTTCTCGTGCTTTCATAACAGGGAACGTTTCAATGATAGAATCAAACTTCAATGTACGTGCAAGTCTTGATTCAATGCATGATGTTCCTAGATGAGTTAAGTCTTCTGTTGACCCACTGTTGATCTCGGGGAATTCTATATTCTGCTAAGCACGCTGAAAGATCTTTCTGCTTGAACAACAATAACGGGAAGTACACAGAATACACGCAGTGCAACTCACAAATTCGGAAATAAATTAGCAATACTATTGTGTTATGTTAATTTGTGGAGCTATTTTAGAGGCTGCAGAGAAGATTTAAAAATGTTTGTGTTGTGATTCTTTAAAACAATGAGGAATTTCAAATTAATTATTTGTCTCCTTACTTTGTTTCTCATTTGTGATAGATTAAACAAACCCAATATTAAATAAATTTGTCTGACCTTGTTAGAATTTTCTTCTATTTGATTTTTTTTTTGAGCACCAGATTTATGTGGGTATTCCATAATTTCCAGGAAATTTTTTTAGCAAACTTGCATTTTACGTGACTTAAATTATAAAATAAATAGATAAAATAAAAGAGTGGCATGTATCGATGAGCTTAACAAATGTGCTCTCATATTTGTAACTCTAAACAAAATTAGACTCAATAAATATTTAATATATCATGTAACAATTTTTTTTATACTATCCTTTTATTGTCTGCATGTTCAGCGATATATACCACTGTCTATTTCGTGAGATTTCGAGTCTTTGTACTTATAGATAGGTCATTTAACTAATATTCCATGCAAACTGACACAACTGGATCGAAAAAACAATACACACACATATATAAATAACAATATTATGCTTCGCCAACTATATGTGTGCGTTGTGCCCGTTGTAACACGCTAAAACTGAATGAACACGGAGACAAATCAAGGAGTTTAAATAATCCTGAGTTACTGGCTACAATAGAAGCTGTCCCATTCATTATCTTGAAATAACGTCTTCCCCAGCAGATTTTTCATTGCCTTATCAGGTTCTTAACATTCTGCCTACAGATGTATTTTTTTTCTCTCTCTTTGTACTTTTATCATAACTTTCTTCCAGGCAGATTTTCTTCTACAAAGTTACCATAGCCATGACTGTAAACGTTATATGAGCATATCACATAACCGAAGGTTTTTACAGACTTGTAACTTTTGTCCTGTTGTTAGGGTAAATCCACACATATAAAAAGTCTTGAAATGTAACCTGGCCCCAAGGACTATCCACCCTGCATCCCTCCCCCCCTCCATGACCCTGTTAACAATGGGGGAGGGGATGGATGCAATATACAAAGTTGCAAATTAAAAAATCTGTAAGTAAGATACCAGTAAAGGCAGTATGCTTCTTTGGGCTTGTTACAACACCGGTGCAAGAAGTCGTGTCACATACAGATACTTTTTTTGTAGGCTGTATGTGCAAATTTGTTATGGTATGGGGAGGGTTACTCCTTACAATTTCAAGCTTCCTAGAGGTGCTCATGTACAAGTGCCTTTATAAATTAAGACCATTTATGTTTTTAAGGGGTCAACACTGTCTCGTTTTTAATGATTTCCTCCCTCCCCCCCTCCCATTATTTCACTGGACATTATTCTCTACACTATTTAGTATTTTCAAATCCAAATAGGAATTTGAAAACGCCTTTACACTGAACAATCAAGCAACATTTGTGGCCTTAAAAAATATAGTGTTAAAAATTTTTACCATGCACGGAAGAACGGAGACTTTCCAGAGTTACCAGAGTGTTTTGAAGCTGACAACAGACATGAGTGAGTGGACCATGTCTGTCCCCGTTGCCTCAGGTACGCCCCAGCGCCCGGCGGTGGCAATGCCAACGCCACAGGGCCCCGTCAGGACTGCGTCGTGGGTGGCAGCATCGTGCAGTGCTCTGCCTTCGTGTTCGACCCTCTGGAGAGCACCATTGTCAGCGAGGTGAACGAGACTGGTTATTGCGGGTGGAAGAGTTGGGATGGAAACAGCGATAGAATGCATTAAGGGGGAGGGGGGGAGTGATGTTTTCCACACGTTTCCCTACTTGCAAATAATCTGGTTTTTGAAACCGTTGGGTAACCGTATCCTTATCGCCCTGCGGGGCTGTCTAGAGAATCTTAAGGACATGGGGGCAAAAACTTTGGCGGGCCCCCCCCCTCTCCATTACTTAAGGTACAACTTTAAATAATAATCACTTGAAGACTGTACATAAACGTGACCACGGCCAAACGTGATCTGTACGTATCGCATAACTTGTAAGGTTTACAGTGAATACTAGTAACAATAGACTTGTAATTTTCGCCATACTATCAGGGTAAACTCGCAAACTAAAAAAAAATGTTCAAACTGTACTGGGCTCCCCTGGTGCCCGAGCCCCTGGGATTTTGCCCCTCCCCCCCCCCCCATCCTCCCCCCACTCGAACGGTCATGCACCTTGACCACTCCACCAATGATGGCATCAAGTGTCAGCGAGTTGAAGGAAACCCACGATGCAACTTCATAAATGTCTCGAGAACAATGCATGCTGTTTGGGAAGATCTAGCTGCTGACACTGATGTCAGGGCAGGGGTGGTTCAGAGATCAGGCCACATAGGCGGGGGTCAGACTTGCAAGTGGGAAACATGGCGGATGTTGCCGGCAGCTTGATTGGTTTTCTCGAGGTACTACCATTTCCCCCGCTCCTCCTCGCTCCAGATGCCTTCCATCATTCATCCGTATCCATGACCTTGATGACTACGAGACCTTTCGTTCTAATACATTCAATGTACAGCTTATGCTGAAAGTGAAGTTTTAAGTGTTTGGCTAATTTTTCAGCTGCAGAGCATTTTTGATCATTTTATCTTTAAAGTTTGATCTAAATCGTAATCTGTAATCATAGGCAGTTTAAGTTTAGTTAATTTTTTTTTGTGTTGCCCTATTTTAACTTTTTATTTTTTTTGATTGAAGTTTGCGGGACAATGGAAATTGCCCATTCAAATTATTGTATGTAATGATATTTATTATGTTTTACTCTAGTGAGATAAGTTGTGGACTGCTCCTGGCTGTTACAGGTTACAGATATTTTCTGGTGTCTCCTGAGGGGTGCATGATCATAAATCACACAAATACATTCATGGCATATCTCTGTAAGATATGAAAGTGTTTCTTAAAAAATCTATGATGTATAAATTAGAATATTTGCAATAATCATAGTAGAATTTTAAATTATTTGCTATTTTTTTAGATATTTTTTTTCTGATATGAATATCTTTTCATGTTTGTTAGTTTAACATGGTATCTTTTACCAGTTCGGACTCACGTGTGATCAAGAGTGGAAAAGAAGTGTTCCGGGCACCGTGAATAACATCGGTCAGTTTATCGGACTGCCACTCGCCGGCTTTATATCAGATAAGTAAGTGTAACAAGTACTTACTTCTGCATGGTTAATGTACTGTTTAAGGTCCTCTATTTGAAAAATCATAATTTCATATAAGAGTCCACTAACATATCAAACTTACATTGCTTTGAAACATCAAAAAAGATTTAAAAAAATTAAATTTAAAAAATAAAAACATTTTACAAAATACTTTACTGACTTTTTTTATTAAGGCAGTTGTATATTTAATGAAAAAAATTGTATGTTAGATTAATAACATAAAAAAAAATAGTTACAAACTTTTTTGTTCTATAGTAGATATTTAAACACACATTTTTTTACTATTGCCAAAAGTATAAGCAAACATTTTGCCACATTTTTAATTAATCTAATAATATGTATGAAAGTGTTTTTTTGGTTCTAATTTTACCTCTGATTTACTACAACACTGATTTACTCCATTTCTCATATGTTTATTGAGGGTACGTACCTAAGTTAGAGCTGTCAACAAAGATGTATGATGCACGTTGTTTTAGAATTGGTCGTAAGAAGTCCCTGGTATTTTCTGCGAGCTTAGTCTGCCTCTTGGGTCTCCTCCGTTCCTTCACCTGGAGTTTCAATTCGTTCATTGCCCTGGAGTTCCTGGATGCAGTGGTGAACGGCGGAATATACTTCTCCAGCTTCATTCTGGGTATGCTGGAAGAACTGGGTGCAAAATGGTGTGTGCTGAAACTGCATGAAGTCAATGCTTAGGAAGAAGTAAATCTAAAGAAAGACATTTACATTGAACAGTCTAAATGAAATTAAAACTGGTAAACAAAAAAAATTAAAAATTAGTAAAAAAAAATTAAGGGTTTTTAATTCGGCAGGTATGGACTAGGCCTGTGCGAAGCTTTGACTAAGTGAATCAATAGAAGCTCTTTTTAATATCCGATTTGACTACACCAGGAAATTGGCTATTCATTTTATTTGAAGTTTTGGTTGTGATGCAAAGTTTCGCATCTGACGTGAAGCTTCGTATTTGTTGCAAAGCTTTATAACATTGGAAGCCTAAGATTCTCTCATTAAAATATTTAAAAATTGCTGTTGTCAGGATTTAATGCCACACAATACAGCAATTTTTTGCTTATTTGTGTTTTTTGTCATTTGTGTTTTTTTGTAGTTTTCTTCTACAGACATACATGTGCTAAGCAATGGCGTACGTCCAAAAGCTTACATCAAGTTATGCACTCCCATTGCACAAATCTTTCAAAGATAATATAAATGATGCAAATGCTATGCGAAATATGTGCACTGCAAAATAAAATCTATAGCCATGGTGTCGACAGGCATAGAGATGGTGAACCCGCGGAGGCGGGTGCTGGCGGGCACGATTCTGAGTGTCTCGTACTCGCTGGGGGAGTCCCTGCTGGGGGCGATAGCAATGTTCGTGAAGAGCTGGCGAACACTGCTTCGCGTCATCTACGCTCCGACCATCTTGTTCCTGACTTACAGCTGGTGAGTGCTTGCGAGTATTCACCGAGGTGCCCTCGCAGCTGTCGAACAATACCTTCAGAAACACATTACCGCTAATTCGGACCCTGCTTGTCTGGACAGCCTGTTGATCCAGAATTGATTAAAAAAATAGTTTAAACTTTTATTACTTGCATTTTATGGCAAATTACATTTAATCTGGACTTTATAAGTGACCCAGACAGGGTCCGGTCACATCTATTCCAGATTACCGGAATTATACTATGTATATTAAATTTTTTTTAAGATAAAGCTTATACTACATATAAACTTTTCAAAAGATTTTTTTATTGTGCATTTGCTCATCTGTTTTGTCTATAAGGTAGGGTTTTTACATCAATATTGTAGGACTACTTACATACGTCTGAAAATACACTAGAATGGCAAGGAACGAAAGGATTGTTTTTTCAAGACAAGAGTGCCAACAGACATGTAACTGCGAATGTGAGGTACCTTTGATATATCGAATACACAGTGTTAGCTAGCACTAACGTGTAGCGCTGGTGTTCTGATACACTTACTGTTTGTTTTTGCATACAATCTTATTCGAACAAGTAACATCTATGGTATGACAGTGATTGTAACCGAAAAGTACATAAAGTGTAAAGTAAACTATTTAACATGCTAAACTTCACAGATGGGATAAGTGTTGGAATAGTTAGGTTATTAAAACTTGTTTTTCTTCTTCATTCATCAAATGGTATACGCAGGAAATAAATGCATTGTTCTAATAGGAAAAAAGTCTGGACTTAAAAAATATGATATTATCAGCAGGAAAGTTTTATAACAGGGTTCTTCTACTGTAATAGATTAATGTAATCTTGGATTAATATGTCATTGCTCCCCTAAATTCACATGCACAATAAATTGGGAGTTTATTGTACTCTGATTTCATTATTAGTGTATGTAATGTTATTTTCAACCAAAAAAAAATGTCTGGATAGTTTACAGTGTTAGCTGGATGATATTGGGGAGCTTAGAAGGAAGAGACCTGGCTGTATGTTCAGGCTGATTCCAGAGTCGACTAGATGGCTGGTGTCCCAAGGTCACCTCGACAAAGTGAGGAATGCCCTCTGCTCGGAGGCGAGGAAGAATGGCGTGAACATGTCGACCAAGGTTCTGGATAAACTAGAGGTACAAGTCACAGACACTTCCGTCTGTTACTCGTGCAAACAGCTCAGTCGCTGCTGGCATTACGTGAATGCGCTACGCAGACCTGCTTCTCTTAACACTTGCCCAGAATTTTCGTTTTGATGAGTAAATGTAAATATGCAAGAACATTCTAGTATTTCTTGAATGCCTTCCTCTGTTATGCATTCATTTATACTTACTGTTTGTTGTTGCTACTACAGTACTTTATGGATGTCCAAATAAATGTTCTTTCCAAGTGGCAGTGTACGTAAAAAGAAACTGTTCAATGTATCAAAAAAAAAAAAAAAATTGATTGCAAGTCAAATTAGATATTACATTTTTAAAACAAGTTTCATTGCAGTTAGGTGAATATTTGCCCAGTTATTTTTGGTATATTTTGAAGTTCCTGGAGGATATTCTCGAATAATTGCTACCCCATTTGAAATCCTTAAATCTGTGATATGCATAACAGATACATATGCATGTAACAATAACAGCAATGCCTACTTTTGAGAGAGAATTCCAATAAGACTGATTTCAATGTCTCTTACACATTTGTCTCTTCACATTTAATTTGCAAGCAGCTTCAAGCGGGTTATTCGACCCCCCCCCCCTTTCCCTCCACCCAAAAAGGTTTTTACGTTCATACGATCAGAATGAAAGCTTTATGTAGTAATGTGAAATTCTTGTTCCTCTGTTAAATTCACTTAGTTTCAGTAGCTCCGTTGATTGTTTCAGTGTGCTGATAAACATGTCTATCTCTGGGGAGGTTAAGCGCTGCCAAGTATTACAGATTATCCATAATGATTACTGTTTTGGACATCCAGTTACGGCGTGTTATTTATTACGGAAGAAGGAAGGATAAACTTCATGACACGTCTTAAATATTGTGTGTACATACCAGCATTTTGTGCGATAAATATTGTTCATGTAGCCGATACAATAATTTTAACATTTTGTAAAGTACTTACCATGAATATAAATCCTAACCCTTGTTTTAGCTTTTTAAATATTAAGTGGCTTGCTCACCTGTGTAATTTTTGAATTATTTGATATTTTAGGGTTAGCTCATCACTGTACAGAAATACAATTTAATTACACTTTATAGAGACTTCTTCTTGGCATAAACTATATCACGTTTATTTTATGCATGTTTTATTGTAAGTATAATTAATTGTGATTTAGGATATTCACAGACATCTTTGCTAACATTTCCCTGACCAATATTTAAAGTTTCCATAGTAATAAATGACTTATTTCACAATTTTCCGAAGTAAATAAAGAAAATCCTCATAATTTCTTTTCAAAACAAAATTAATATTCAAACAGAACCTTGCATACACCATTTTAAAGTGTTTATGACTGAGCACTAAAATGCCATATGAAATTAAAAATAACTTTACAAAGTCTGAGGGATGGGGGGGGGGGGGGGGGGGGGGAAATGTATGCTTCTGTCTATTATCACCTAAATTACTATCACTCAAGAAATACCATAATTTTTTGTGATTCAAGTAGATTCCCCGACCAATTCCCTTTTCCCTGGCTTCTGTAACGTGGCCAGCATGTTCGCGCCACGCTAGTACACACACCTGCTCGTGTGGCGTCTGGCAGAGGGGTGGTGTCGGAGTGCAGTTGCACGTTGCAGGACAAGCCGGAGGGGGCAGAGCGCAAGGACGACCGCAGCACGGAGAGCATGCTCCTCAAGCTCGTGCGCTCCAGGAGGCTGATGCTGAGGTTCCTCAACTGTTGTACTTGTGAGTGAGTAGAGCCAGGGAAACCTCGCCACCCGTTCCGCACTTAGTCTGACGAGCACGCTGTTCACGGCGTATAAGGGTTAACTTGGAGGAGTTAGTTTTTCAGGACAGTAGTTTAGGGTTTATATTTTGTTAAATTTTCTTCAAAACTGGAAAAATTTCTTGAACTTCTCCAAGTGACCTAGTTGCATTATTTGCATGTGTTTGTAGATCTCCTACGATTTTTCCACTTATTTCATGCTTCTTAAAATACTGCCACATAACAGTAGCTTGTTGCATGGTGACACTATCCTATAATATTCTGATTTCCCACTCAGTTTGTCCATGAGAAAAGTACAGCAACTTTTTTAAACATTTAAGAGTTCGGAGGGACTCATGCTACCCTTTCTCAACTGATAGCAACAACTTTTTCAAACAGAACCTGTTTAATATAAAAAAATAAATTATTTTAACATATATAAGTCTATCAAAAATGATGTGATCCTATGTTGATGATGAAAAAAGACAATTTTCTTGTAAAATATGTGGTTAAATTTTTTCATAAAAATTTCCTCTGAAAATTTTTCACCCATATCTCTAGTTAACATTGCATAATTTAGCACAAACGCTCAAAAGCAATGGGAGGTATGTTTATAGTGGAGTCTGAACCTAGCATGTTTTTGGAAATAATTGGTAAACAAATTTAAGGATTTTTTCATTAAATTTTCTTACAACTTTTTTAATTCACATGATAATTTAAATACCTTCATAATAAGAAAAATTACATATAATACAAAATAGATGTACTACCTGCAGGAAGTGACCAATTTTTATGTTGGAAAACTACAGCCTTTTGAGATATAATTTCCAAATGATAATACAGTTTCCCACTACCAGTAGAACCCTGTTATAATGTTTTTCAAGGGAGCACAAGAAAAAAACATTATAAGCAGGAAAACGTTATAAGCAGGAAATCTCAATTTAGCTCTTAACAATGTTCGAGATTTGTACCAATGGCCTCACCAAGCTATGTAAACAACTTTAATGTTAAAACCAAAGATAGTATACTTGATACATGAATTTTCTGAAACAAGCCAACAATTTTTCAACTTCATCTTGTTCCCTGGTTAAATTTTGTTTGTCTTTAAAGATACACTGCCACATTTTTTGTAAAATTATCTCACGATTCATGATGACAACATTAATAGTGAGAACGTCTACTCCTTCGCCACCTGAAAATGTTTAATTTTGGGATTCGTACGTATGAATGAAAAAAAAAATTATTTGTAAGCAATAGAAAACACTTTTAGTTATGCCCTCGCTCAATGGTTGGCAACTTAAATATCGTAGGACTATGTACGTGCATCTGAATACCCACTGGAATGGCAAGGAAGAGAAGAGTTGACTAAGGGTGCCAACTGACACGTAACTATGAACATTGTGTACCTTCAGTATATTGCATAAAATTGTATTTTAACAAACTTCATGTATTGTATGGCAGTGGTTGTAAACATAAACATACATAAAGGAAACTTTTTATCGTAAGTGTTGGAATAATTTGGTTTTAAAACATTTTTTCCCCATTTATTGAATGTTAGAAAGCAAACATTATAAGCAGGAAATTACACTTATTATGAACGTTATATGCAGGAAATAAATACATTGTCCTTATAGGGGAAATATTGGGACTTTAAAAATATGACATTATAAGCAGGAAAACATTATATGCAGGAACATTATAACAGGGTTCTACTGTATTTAAATTTAATGTGATGTCTATCGGAGCTATGCCTTCCCTCAAGCCTGTGAAGCTCAGCAAACTGTGTGTGTGCCCAAGTGGGTGAGACTCTTCAAGTTGTCAGCTGAATCTCTTACCAACAAGAGGAGATCCAGGTTCGGCCCCTCCCTCCTCTACAATACATCCTTCCTTCAGAGACCCAAGCATTCCATCTTTCAAATACACAGATCTTGCACACAGTAGAATACCTATTTTATATTTTCCATGAAACCGACAGAAGATGTGGGTGAGCTTCGAGTGATTCCGCAGGCTGACGAACGCGTTCGTGTACGTGGGGCTGACGCTGACGTCGGTAGCGGTCGCCGGGGACAAGAACGTCAACTTCGTGCTGGTGGGGCTGGTGGAGGTGCCGGCCAGCGTCGTGACGTACTACACCATGGACCGCTTCAGCCGGAGGTTGTACCAGGCCACCTCGCTGATGCTGTGCGCCGCCTGCCTGTTCGCCCTGGCCGCCACGCCCGCGGGTGAGCGCGCCTGCTTCCAGTCTTCCCGCCCCGCGCCCAGGTGGAGTTGTCGCGAGTGGTCATGCGTAGGCATGCGTCGGAATCCACCACTTACCTAGGTGGCATCATGTGTTGTCACCTGTAGGAATGCAATGTCAATATTTGGAAACGTAAAAATTTTTGTTTTCATCCCAAATATTACTCTTAAGCTATGTTAACAAGGGTTCATAGCCATTATGTTAAACTGTACACGTCATTAATTCATTTGAACGAAATGAATAAACAGTAAAGTACACAATAACACACTAAAAAAATCACTCAAACATTTTTGAGAAGGTAAATACAATTTTCCACGATTCTAATTGATTTTAATTGAATTTTTAAAGAGATACCACCTTTTGTTGTTTCTATGAATGAAAAAATCAGCACTGTACGTTCGTAGCGAGAATGAGGAGTCTAATACTTGATATTTTCCCTTACCCTCTCCACCATAGAACCTACTCCTGAACCTTGCATTTTTCGTTACTACGCTCTGACGAGTCATCATTTTGACTTGCCCTAACCAGCCGTAAAGAAATCATAAATCAATAATTTTCGCAGTCTCCAACCACAAATTTTTAAATCCTTGCCAGTGTTGAATTTTTAAATTTACTACTTTAATCCATATTTTTCTTAGAATTTTTTTCCTCGAATCCCAAAACTTTAGAATACTGTAGATTCAGTGGGATTCGAGGATTCAACCGGCGCATCCCTAGTTTGGAAACACGTTTGGCAGGTTGTTACTCAACGCGGCTGTACTTGTTCCTGTTCTGCAAGCTGGTGATCTCCGTCTCATACACCACCCTCCACGTTTATGCGTCGGAGATGTTCCCGACGCCGATACGCCACTCTGTCATCAGCACCAGCTGCATGGTCAGCCGCCTGGGGACCATGGTCGCACCCATCACCCCGCTGCTGGTATGTTCACCATGGGCATTCCCACGCGATGCAGTTCAAGATAAATGTAGCTTTTACTGGGGATTTGTTTTTTAAATGTTGCAGGATAGAAAAAATAAATAAAGACTTAACAATGTTATCTTTCCTATTATACAGTTTGTAAGTTAAGCCTGTATTAACACTGGTATAAAACTCAAAAGGGCTCACTTTCATTCAATTACATCAGAACTAACTGGTGAAATTCAAAGTTTTTAACAATACACTTTAATCATTAGCACAAAATATATGCTTGGCTAGCTAGCGTGACTAACTAGCGTTTGAATTTGTAAATATGAGCTTATTTTATCACTATTTCTTAAATACAGCATTTTTAAAATGCTAATTTTTTTTTTTTTTTGTGAAATGTATAATGTATTGCAGTATTTCGTGGTTCACGAAATTTTTTTGGTTCAATATGTAGATTACCTGGTTCTGGGGAAGAAGGTGAAAATATTAAAAAGAAAAGGTTGGTTACGTGTGGTTAGCTTAGCTACAAAAATAATTTCCCCCAAAAATGTAAATTTTTAACATTTTACGTAATTATTGTAACTGACTTAGCCAAATCAACTTGTTCACTTCAGTATTATTTGTCTAATTCCCCATAGACCACTAATACACTTACCCTACATACTTGTTAAATGATGTGAAATTTATTTTTAGTACGGTTCTAATTCTCATTCTTACTATGAGGGTTATTCAATAAGTAGCCAGAAAAATTGATGTAGCTCAAAAACAGTTTGTTATTTATTGAGAAACATTCAAAAGTTTAAATTGGCACTTATGTAATAACTTCTCATCAGTTGTTTGATAAGATTTTAACACAACATATAAATCAGTCAGTTTAAAATGTCCGGTTCAATTGAGATTTGTACTTAAAAAAAAAAAAGTGCAGTGATTAAATTTTTTAGTTGCAGAAAGTGTTAAAGATTACAAAAGTTTATAGAAATAATTGTTTCAATCGTTCAAACATTTACAAGTGGGTAAAACAATTTAAAAGTGGTTGCTAAAGGATTTGGTGATGAGCAGCCTGGTGGCTGACCAGTGAAGTTGTCACTTCCTCCCTTGAATCTCGCTCTAACGCAATCATCCGAGACAACAGATGAATCATTGTTGAAATTATAGCTACAAAAGTGTTGAAACTGTCCACAACGTCATTCAAAATAAACTGCAACACAAGAAAACCTGCGTGAGATGGGTGCCGAGATAACTTAGGGACACCCATAATCCATAAAGAAATGAGGCTTCAAATCATTAAACAGTTAAAAGCTCAATGTTCCACTGAGAAAGAAGCTTTTTTTTGAAAGAATTGTAACATGCTCTGAGACATGGATTCACTATTACAAGCCTGAGTCGAACAGACAAAGCCTTGAGTGTAAAAAAAAACAATTTTCAAATGAGGAAAAAATTCAAGACCCAGCCATCTGATGGTAAAGTGATGCTTACACTTTATTGGGACTGACAAGGCCATATTTTATGTGATTTTCTTTAAGACCGAAGAACAGTCAATATTACAGTGATATGCTGGAAAAAAAGAGAGCCTGTAATTTGCAATAAACATCGTGGACTTTTGAAAAAAAGGTGTGATTTGGCTTCATGACAATGCACGGCCGCACTGCATTCAAAAACTGGGCTGGGAGGTTCTTCCACACGCTCCTTACAGTCCATACTTTAACCCGTCAGACTTTGTGTGTTTGGGCCCTTTAAGGAGACTCTAAGCGGCAAAAAATCTGCTTCAAAGAAGTAAAGATTCAGGTGCAAACGTGGCTCCGAATTTTATGCCAGGGCATAAGCAACTCAAGGGAACGATGGTACAAGTGTATAAGTGAAGGGGGGTTGGGGGTGTTATGTTGAAAATTAGCCGAAATCTCGTTTTGGTCAAATAAACAGTTTTTTTAAGCTACATTGATTTGTCTCATTACTTGTTGAATCATGTTAAAATTTCATATTTGTATTCGAAAATAATTTGCTTATTGTATTGGTTTTTCATTCAAAATTACATGCACACGTACACACACGCGCACACACATTATCACAGGCCCTAGTACAGTGGCAGTGTTGTTGTTTTCCGCAGATGAATTACATGTACTCGCTGCCGCTGATCCTGTTCGGCTCGATGTCCCTGGTGTCCGGCCTGCTGGCCTTCAGCTTCCCGGAGACGCTGCGGAAGGACCTCCCCGACACGGTCGAGGAGGCGGAGAACATCGGCTCGTCCCGGGAGCACGCCCCGACCGTGAAGATATGCTAGCCCCGCCGGGCGCACCCCTCGGTCGTTCCCCCGCCGAGGATCGCGTACGGAGAACTCAACAGTGTGCAGGCACGCAAGAAGATGTTGGTGCAGCTCAAAAATTTACATACCTCGATTGGTTCTTATCGTTAAGACAGAGGAGAAGACAAAATGATCCTGGAAAATGAAAGATTGTAGCCCAAGTATTTGAATGGGGTATTCAACCCTGTGTGTGTTTCAAAACAGCAACATCTTAAAAACATAGCTTTAAAAACCATAGTATGAAGAACCAAATTCATCAGACTTTTTGGATCTTAACCATGCGTTAGCAGTAGTTTTCGTATGAATTTGTTAAATCATCTCCAGGATAGTAATAAATTATCAGTGACATGGCTGAAACCCAAAAGTCAAGTGAATTCAGACAACGGCTACGTAAGCCGGCATATTGTTTTGTGTAAACTGGATAGCTGTGTACACATAGGTATCAGGAAAATATGTTTTCTTTTCCTATAATGAAATTATTGGTAAGGCATTTGAAACATGTGAGAAAAATTTAAATGTTAATACTTTTCTGTAATGCCAGTAAGTGTTAAAAAAAAAATGCTCTAGTTGTTTCATGTGTTATTGTGGCCAAGACCATGATTGTCAGTCGGTAGTAAAATTTCATTGCAGGTCGCGAGTTAATAACTGAATATTAAATGCCATAACATAGTAAGACTTTCTAGGGAGAGGATTGTCCGAGGTCTTGAGAACTATAGTTCCAAATTCTTTGCTGATGTTAAAGTAGCAAGTACACCATACTAAATATTGTTTTTTTTCCCTGAGGATTTAACGTGTGTCCTATGTAAACTTTTTAAACATTACTGAATTTTATTGAAACTATCAAATTTTGAACATTTGGAAATTCCTACATGCCCAACGATTAAAGGCATAGAATAGACAAATTAAAGGATTTTTTATTGATGATAAAAAATTGGGATATTTTCTTACCTAGCATAATAAAGTGTTTTATATGTATAATTTATTGAAAAATTGCAATTGTACATATTTGGCATAAGAGTTGTTTGGATGTAGACATGAAAATAAATGTTATTTTCAGGGTTAGATGTATATGGAAAATTCATGGGTGAGAGGTTTATGTTTTTTTTTTTTTTTTTAAAATAATTACAGTAATTTTAATAGAAAATAAACACAGCTTCTTCCTTGAGGATCATTATCAAAATATTTTAAAGATTATTTTATTTGTTTGATTCTAATTAAATTGTTGTATTTATTTGTGACCAAATTTTTTTTTTTAGCATAAGTCTTACGTTAGATAATTTTTCCAACATTAGCTTTATCATAATTTTTCTCATAATTTTATTCCATGGTAATATCTGTTTTCTCAATTATAAATATGTGCACAATTACAATGGGTAGTAATATCATAAATGAGATAGTAGCTTGGCTTCTGGGTTGTAGCCACATCCTTGGTGAATTATTCACCAAGGACGTGGCTACAATCCAGAAGCCAAGCTACTTCAGACAATGTCTGTGAAAGCCTGGGAACATTATAAATGAGATAAGTTAATACATACATGGTCAACCAAACAATGGAATATCCCGCATGTTGCTTACATATCAATTAATGCACAGTTTTATCTCTTGCGGTTCACACAAGCTGGTGGCTGGCTGTCTGTGAGATAGTGGTGAGAGATATTCCTCTGTAATTGACAGCTTCGACTCTGCACTTGTGAGAATATCGTGGAACTACGTGAAGATAATTTACACGGCCCTTTAAATCACTTATGATCACCTAATTAGCACTCTCTTAACATGTTGCATAGTTTTCTAATTCCAGGATTTAAAGCAGTGGAAGTTTTAAATACCATCATATAACACTAGCATAAACTCGGTGAAATTTCGCAGACAACACGTACTAGAATGTGTGCTGTGATTGAGAGAGTAAGTGGAGGGCAGGGCAGAAAGAAAGGCAACTAAACTAGTATAGATCCTGTTTGAAAACCTTATTACAGTGAAAGGTCTTAAATTCAAAACGTTTGGGACCGCGGAAATCCCGGATGTAAAGACAAGATTTTATAATTTTATTTTTAGTCCAATATAGTTTTTAAAACAGAAGATTTTGGTGTTATTATTTTTATAAAAGCTTTTTTGAAATACTTACTACTAGTGTTGGGCCGATTCCTAAAATATACCGATTCCGATTCCATTTTCGATTCTTAAATTAAAGGGTCGATTCTTCGAATCCGATTCCTTAATTTTTAGCTGACAATGTTCAACAGAGTAATATACTCAGAAAAAAAAGGTTGTTTATGATTTAAAAATATAATTGCATAATTATATATAATATATATATATA
Organism: Bacillus rossius redtenbacheri; assembly: GCF_032445375.1. NCBI lineage: Eukaryota > Metazoa > Arthropoda > Insecta > Phasmatodea > Bacillidae > Bacillus > Bacillus rossius. The sequence goes on along the minus strand of NC_086333.1, from coordinate 66,631,556 downwards.
TATTATTGATATAATTGTGTTACATTTTCTGTGCAGAAATTAACATTATATACAGCTTATATAATGTTAAAAAGTATGTTCATTACCATCAAGTTATGCTACCTTGAATTTCTAGCACAATTTGGCCTTTTAACCTTGCATATAGTTAGACGAAACATGTGTTCAAACACTGCCAATAATCAAAGATGTCTTATGATGTATTTTGTAAATAATGTTATAACTTAACCAACTTTTGATACCTTACATTATCAACTCAATTAATTAATTGTAAAAAAAGAGGTTTGTACGTTTAGGTTAAGAATTTTATTTTCAAGCGCAAGTAAATAATGATCCAAATAAAATAACAATATAACCTCGTTGATACATATTTCAAGGGACCTGGGCGAAAAAAAATAAAAAGGGGGAAATGTAAAAATAAAACTTTATTATCTCATTATGATGGAAATGACAAGAAACAAATATGCACCACACTAAAATAAAATGTCAGAGATGCTTAAGTTTTAATATATTATCTAGAACTTAATTATCTCACTTGGTGAAAAGAATAAATCCATCCAGTCTTGCAGTTCTTCACAACCGTAAAGAGAAAATAAATTTTCGGTTCTTGACTAAGAACATTCTGTGCATGTTTAGCATCTCAAAATGTCCACATTTTATGGTGAGATTTTCTTACACAAAATAATTAAACTCTTCAAAAAATCGCGTGATAACATTTAATTCATTTCAAAAATTTATCGGAAACAATTCTATTAAACACAACTACTTTCAAAAGATTGTTTATGTTTGGTAATAAAAATTTACAAACGTTTCAGCAGCAATGTTTGGAAATTCAGATTAGCCAACTGCCTTTCCAAAATATATCTAATGTAAAAAGAGCATCGCTGAACACAAGAACGCCGATTAACAGCAATTTGGTTATGTTGCTTTTAAACTTATTTTAATATGGTCGCAGTAATCCACTGTAAATTTGGGTAAAATCTCGTTCAAAAATTATTTCATTTAATTCTTTAAAGTTTAAAGTGCAGAGATGTGAAACATCTTAATTTTCACGTTGTCACCAAAGATTTGGTACATGGCCGTATGGTTTACCATGGCCGGTAGCACAAACAAAAACTTAGGTTGTTTACAATGGCAAATGTAGCTGCCATGATCAAATAGTTAACGTTTACGTTATTTTACTTGCCATTTACATAATTTTCTTTAAACATTTATGGTTTTGTCTAGTTATTTTTGAAGGTTTACTATTAAATGCAGTGCTGCTGCAACGTAATTTCCGAAAAATGCTTTCGTTTTTAAAGCGGGAAAGTAGATACTGCATTTGTACTATAGGGAAAATGGCGGTGCAAGTAAATAAATACGTTAATTACCGTAATTCGTAAATCAGTTCCGTAAAAAAGATTGTATTATGTAGTTTAAAAATTATATTTGCATTCATTTTAGTATTTTCTTACGTTCCGTAGGAGATGTATTTTGTAAACTTAAAAACAATGCAGGAATCGGTCATGGTCGATTCCAAAACCATTGTATTCTGAATCCCACGATTATACTGGAATCGGTGGGACCGATAGTGATGGGTCGTTCGTTAACGATTCGTTCAAAAAGAACGAATCTTTGAGAGAACGAAATCTTGCGATTCGTTCGCGATGTAAAGAACCGGCTCTTTGAGAGCCGGTACCTTGAAAGATTCGGTAGAACGAAAATGCGGAGAGAACGAGAGAACCAACCGGCTCTTTGAGAGCCGGTACCTTGAAAGATTCGGAAGAACGAAAACGCGGAGAGAACGAGAGAACGAGATGAGAGAACCGGCCACGGGAAGCCTACAATGTACAAAAGTTGAGGAACATCCCGATGAAGCCCGAAGGGTTAACCTTCGGGCATCTTCGGAAGTTGGTTTTCTTTTGAAAAAACGCGCGGGAATGTTAAATAGATTGTAAATATTGCGCACGATAACAATGAAATAGAGAATTTGTTTAAAGAATGTGTAAGAAATGTGTCTCAGCAGGTAACGACGGCGAGATCTAGAGCCGAGAATTTTTTTCATTTTTTTTATTGATTTTTGACCAGTTATTCCCAACAAACTTTAATGTAATGGCATTGCATTGTTGGTGCCTTCTTTAACTCCTGGCAACAACTGTTACATTGCCGGTACTTTCTTTATGTTTGTATCTTAATCCAGTCTTTCTTAATTTATTACATTTGCTGTCATATTGACAAATTATTGTCGACTTAAAAATTAGTTTGAAGGCCCTTAAAAACTGTTGACTGCAAGACATTGGTTAATATTACATTAAATCACAGCACTCAATCAATCAATCAATCCATTTCTTCCCGTTTATTGCTGTTATATTTATTTCTGGAAGTTGATTTTAAAACATCTAATTTTTTTTCCCCGCTCGATATGCGACAGTGGGGTTCACACTAGGAGGGGATTGTGAAATAAGCAGTGCGAGAGTGTTCTGCTTGTAGACTGCCACGGGTGCATTTAATTAATTAATTTAATACAATGATATTTCTCTTTGTATCTATTGCATGTTACCTTAATGTTTCATTTTCCTGTGGTGGCAAATACAAAATCAGCTACATGCATTTACACCTGCTGTCACCCGGTCCTCTGTGGAAGGCCCGGGGAATACCTGACGGGCTGTACGGGTGTTGTAATGATGATGATGATGTCCGGAGGGCGCCAGGATAGCTTGGAAACCTTGGCCGTTGTTGGTCGTGGGTGCATTGCCCCAGCGTGCCCCGTCTATATCTTAATTGTAACATTTTAAACTTTCTATATAATCAATCTGGGATTTATAATGTTTGTAGGCCTATCAATTCCTAACTCAATGAAAAATGTATGTACATACTTATAAAATTGTGATATAATAATTTGGTTAGCATTTTTAATTAATTTTTATGTATTTACTGGTCATAATAAAAAACTTTTAAATGTTCTCCTGTAAACTTAGATAAATGGACATAGCACCCTTTCCCTATGGGGTACAGAAATGTTTAAATTGAAGAAAGTTATTTTAGCCCAATTTTAAAGTTAAAACTAATAACTTTGAATTGTATTTGTGTGTGTACATATTCTAATGTTTAATGGCTGATTCATGTATGTTACGCAGGAACTGTTTTGTTTGTTATTGAGTATATGTACTTACTGTCATTATTCTGAGCATTTTCCTGCTTAAGTTTTGTTCGAGGAATAACTAATAGAATATTACCAGATTACATTTACAGGAATCAAGTACATTTAAAGAGAATAGGAGTTACTAGCCATATAGCATTTAAAGCAGAAAATTTTAATGTATCAGCTGATATTTGGGTTGCTGGGAAAGAATTGGATACATGTATGCATGTTATTGCATCTAACAGTTTATTTCAGAGATACCAGAACGTACTATACTTCAACTAACTATGTTTAACATCTAGGCACACTGAAGTTATATAACTTGTGATGACACAAATTCTGTTGGTCAAAATAACAAATAATTATTTTATTTAATTTTTTTTTGCACAAATTAAAGATTCTGTTTCTCACCATAAAAGTAATTTTTCACATAGATGGATACTGAGGTTCAACACAATTGTGTGCTTTAGTGTATGTTGACTTGCAGAGTGTCATCTGGTCGTAGAATGTAAAGAGGAAATATTACTCTGTAATCTCTGTTTTGGTAATGCTCAGTACAGAAATAATACATTTATTTATGTGAAAGTTAGAGCCCACAGTTTCATCACAAATATATTAATGGAAATAAACATAAATATTGAGTAATTTTTAAAGTTTTGTTGTATTTTTTTTATTCATAACAGCCCTGCCCAAAAGAACCCTATCCATGTCCATTTCTTTCAGCCTATACCGGTACCTCATAAAAGTTGACATGTTACATTAAAATATATATGTGCAGTTCATATAGAAATTTTTTTATGTACTATGCATGAATAGAATAATGACATATTGAATATGTTAAGCCCAGGGGCGTAGCCAGGAGGTGGGGGGTTTAGGGGTTCAAACCCCCCCCCCCCTAGCACCAAATCTTTAATTAATTTCTTATTCATCACTGAAATAAATTTCATATTAAAATTAGTAAAATTTTTACCATTAAAATATTTAAAATTTAAGAACCGAAAACTGCTAAAATAGCACTATTTTACACCTTAAAATCCCAATTTTTCCGGGGGAGGACCCCCAGACACCCACTTTAATACATGCTTCTTAACACCCCCCATACACAAATCCTGGCTACGCCACTGGTTAAGCCTAAATCTTTTTTTATGATTCAAATATTACACTTTCTTTCTTGTAACTTACCTACCAATAACTATCAATGTGTTTGAAAATATACCTATCATGTTATTGTTATTATTATTATTATTATTATTATTATTGCTGCAAGTGGGCACAGAAGTACCCGGTGGCAAGCATTCACTCTACTTTCCCCGCACTCTTCTTCTGAACTGGTCCACACTCCCAACCATCACACACTCCTCCTCCAGCCTATTCCATTCCCCTACCGTCCTCACTGTACAATCATTTATTATGAATATGTGGCAAAAAATCTTTATACTTTTTTTCTCTCCATCCAAATTTCATAAGTTTTATCATTGAAATATAAGGTTGTAAAAACATACTCTTTGATTTTTAAATAATACCTACAACCAGTTTTATTTCAACTTTCTAAGTTACTATCCTTAAGTGGCAATTAAATAACATTCTAAATCCAGTAAAAAAGGCACAGTTATGAGGATTGATAAAAATATCTCCTAATTTTCATGTGGTGTCCAAGGAATCGCATGTATAAGCAGATGTTCTAATTTTTTCTCATGCCTGCAACAAACGGAAAATAATTCTTCATTTCCATGGCGCGTCCAAGGAATTTAACGTATAAGCTAATATTGTAATTTCTTCACATGCTTGCAACAAACAGAAGCAATTTACAAGTAGGTACTGAGGATGTAGTGAATTGCTCAAATAAAGAGCACTCTGGAGACCAAGTGTTAAAGAGAAACTGAATAAAAAAATATATTATTTACAGCAACATAATACACACCCAATGGTCAACATATTTCACACGTTAAAAATTTGTATTCTTTGATAATCTCGATAATTTTGGTATCTTATATAAATATACATTTATCTTTTATCTATTCACACATTTCATTATGAAGTCATCAACACAGCAGCGTTGAAGTATTTACGACTGTACATTCTTAGTTAGGTCGAAAATATGGTCTCAGGGCGGGTTCTACCACGTGGCTGCAGGCAGGAGTGCGTCGTTAATTTAACTTACCTGGGCTGTTCAGGCCACCCAGGACGCCTTGTATGAATTATGAATTAATTAATTTGTACTCTTGCAATTGGGCTTCCACCCGGTGACAAGGATAACTCCCTCTCAACTCCCTGAGCCTCCTCCTTAAGTCCCTCCCTCCCTTCCCCTTTAATACTCACTCCTCAAGCTCACTCCACTCTCGTCCCGTTCTCACCAGCAATGAAAAGGAAACAGACTGAGTAAAAACTATGGCACTTTATTGACGTATCATACACACGCTTGTCCAACCAATGGCCGAGTCTGTTGTCGAACCGTCGTTTCACGTTAAGTCTATCACTCTGACGTTATGCACGGACAGACTAGAGATAATAAATTCATCTTCACCTGCTGAGGCACCTAGTATGAATAACCTAACTGTTACAATCCATTCGTGAATGTTTCACAGACAACTTACATCTCCACATACCCGACGATGTTTTCCATTTTATTTTCTATACATTCCTTAAATTAATTCTCTATCTTACTGTTCTTATATGCCATGTTTACAATCTATTTCTAAATACCACGCGTTTTCCCAAAATAAAAACAAACTTCCGAAGATGGCCGAAGGTTAACCCTTCGGGCTTCATCGGGATGTTCCTCAACTTTTGTACATTGTAGGCTTCCCACCGGCCACGCGCCCGGTCTGATTCGTTCGTGAAATGATTCATGACGTCAGGAGTCTGAAGAATTAGTAATCACAGCGTGAGCATGTTCATAAGAGCAAACGATAACTGATCAAATAAAATAGGGTAACATGAAAAGTATCTATACCTGAAAATGTCAACTGTTAAGTAGTGGTTTAAAATTGCGTTTTCACATTCACATACACAAATTTGGGGGAAAAAAAAACATGAATTAAAAATAACAGGGAAAGTAACTACAAATGTTCACACTTACCATTTAGGTGTTAATTAATGTACCTACTTCATTTTTCTCTCTTCATACTGAATCGCAGTAGTAGTATTCAATTTTTGTCTTTTTTTCTCTAAATGTGTTGGTCTACATGTAAACACTTTACTCTCTCTAGAGTGTAAATAGCCTGTATATTAATATTTGTAACTTAAAAAGTAATACAATATAAATAATCTTGTTTCATATACGCAACTGTGATTCACTGGCTACGAAAAGCAATGTTCAAGTACTAGCTATAATAGTGCGATTACAAATTAAAGTTAAGAAAGATCACTTTCGTACCTAACATTCTTAGATTTAATGCTCCCGTATTATATAGAATCACTGCATGAAGCATTTTCAGCGATCAACAGTCAATAATTTTATAACAGTCAGTATACAACTAGACGTTTGAAATTTCATTTACCCATGCAGAGTAGATAAAGATAACCACCCACGCGATCCAGCCTCCTCTCGTTATCGGGTCACGCGATAACGAGGGGAGGCTGGAAGCAAACACGTAGCCAATACTCTAAAGGATGAACGAGTTACGTCACCTGATAAAAGAGCCAGATCCTATTCACAGAAAAGAACGAAATGACCGAGATGAACGAATCGTTCTGAACGAATCTTTCACGGAACTGATCCGAAAGTACCGGTTCGGTCAAAAGAACCGTTCTGCCCATCACTAGGGACCGACCGATTCCGGAATCGGAATCGACCCATCACTACTTACTACACCAAAACAGGGGTGAAATTAATATGCTCCATTTTTACGAAAAAAATAAATTGTTATAAAACTGATACATTCAGAACAATAAAAATAAATTAGAGTGCATTTGTGGTTTAAAAGTGATTCAATACAAGAAGTACAATAACACAAAATTAATTCTTTTGATTCATGCACTTTGAAATTCAAGGAATGTCATTTCTGGACAAAACAATTGTACAAACAATAAAAGATTACTTTTTTTATGATTTTAATTAAGTTTTGGTTAAATGCTACGTAATTCCATGATATAACTTGCACTTAGGTGCTATATGGTGTATAAACTTGCATTTAGGTGTTGTGCAGTGTTTTGACAAGATTTTAGGTGTTATTTCTGTTGTATTGCATTTCAGTAATACACCATATAATCTTGTTCCTACAGATGAGTGGTTTTTCTGGATTATCTAACATCACAATAATTTTAACAGAAATATCAAGTATAAAAACTTGCTGAAATTAAAATCGACAGTGACAATAACTATGAGTGAACTAAAAAAAGCCGGCAGCACGCAGTAATGACACCTGGCAGCTCAGGTAAACAGCCATAATTCACCGAAAATGATACAACCACAATCAGCACACCATAATTTGATACTGTGGCCAAAATTGTGCAAGCAATGGTGATTAATAACACCATTAAAGCATCGCACATTCTCAGAGCAGCATTCTTTGGGGAAAGAACCCTAGAAAAAGTTTCCTTAATCTGGAGTCACAATGCCATGTTGTGCACAACATGCTCAAAAGACAAAAGCCAATGAAATACAAAGTCACTGTGATGTCAAAACTACAAAATACGTGCCCTAACAGCCCGCAAGAAGTAGTCTATTTCTGATTTTGACGTGTCATGCTGTAAACGGAAACTTTACAAAACTAAACTTCAAAAATACTTACCTACTCGGTAAATCTTTATGCTGAAAAATGAAATTTTGTTTTGTTTGGGTACACTTTAGTATATGTAACTTACCTTCATCCTTCATCTGTTTATATAAATGGATATATCGTGTTTATGGTAAATGAAAGTTCAGGTCCATGGTATTCTGTATGACACTGGGTTTAAGGACTACAGAAATCAGCCAAAAAAAGAAAATGCATGGGGTGAGATAGCATCTACTTTTACCCTTCTACACTGTTTTTAGCACATTTTATACTGTATTTTATGGAAGTTTATGGCTTGGAATGATTTGCCGACAGCCAAATCTGAAATTGTCCAGTTAATTTTCTCTTGGTGTTGTAACCCCACGCTATTAAAGTAAATTCCTTTCAAGAAGGTTCTTAAATTACTAAATAATTTAGACTTACTATAAGAGAAACCTTATTTAAAGGGAAAAAATGTATGTATTCATGATAAAGTGCTAAATTTTTAACTTGTCCAGCAGGGAAATGCTAAGTGGATTTCCTGCGGTAATAAAAATTTTTAAGTTATGTCTCCATTATTTAGTATTTTACCACATCAATTCTACAAACAAGTGTAAAAGGAAGTGACTAATATTTAAATTTTCATTCAGTTCGGCAAACGGTTTTGTAAAATGCTGAATGAGCCAGAGAATCGATCCCTCATGGTTACGAAGTACACACGTGAACTCCAGCCAATTCATTTCATGGTAACTTTGATGCATCAACATAAATAAAAAAAAAAATTAAAAAAAAAAGGTGTTTGAGAAAATACTTTGGCTTTATTTACTAATACTACGTACACAATTTTCTTCTTCGATAACAAAGAAGGGGTACTATCAACAAAAAAAAAATTTGTACTTTAGTCAACACAAACAACGCTATCACAAAGACAAGGTCCAGCTGTGAGGCGGCTCTACAAGTTACTCAGCTCGTCAAAGTCCTCAAGGTCCCAGTCTGCCAGCAACGTCTCGAGCGCCAGGGGCTTGGCCTGCCCGGCGTCTCCCCCGGCGGCGGTGCCGGAGCTGGCACCACCCGCACCGAACATGGTCTCCACTCCGCCCACCGGCTTCTTCCGAGTCAGGTTCAGCTGCGGAACAACCACCGCGTATTCCCCCAAGTGCTCGTGTTGGTAGCTAGGGATGTTAGTTGTAGGAAAAGAGGTTCTGGGGAGATTTTTCGGTAATGTACCAGACAATTTTTTGCAAACCTGTAAAATGTTTTGAGTGATACTCTCACAATTATTTTTAACAGCCTTTTTATACAAATACAGGTGTATACTATCAATAAAAAATAAAATTGGAGAGGCAACCACTATACAGATAGCATCAGAGTCTTTGAGGGCCTCCAATGTGTAGTTTTCATACTTAAAATTCATAATTTTGAATAATTACCTAAATCTAACTTAAATATATTTAAAAGTTCATGTGAGGCTTTTCCTAAACAAAATTTTTGTGGTAATGGAATCCCCAACTAACTGCCGAATGGTAAAAGAGATAACTGAGCAAATATCGCATGACCTAGGTATGTCATGTGAGTGATTTTTTTTTTTATGTAGCAACTGATCTGTACTATTACCATTTTTAGAAGTTTTCTCTGTTAATAAGTTCTTATCATCCGGTTGCTTGAAAAACGCCTTAACAGGGTTTTACTATACATAAATTTCTGTGTAGGTTTTTTTAAAAATCTTTTCTTTGTCCCGTCACCTGAGAATTCTCGTACTCTATAGTAGTTTACAATAATACAATAATATATTGTAAATTTCAGCATGCTACTACGATAAACAAAATGCAATACCTGGTGTTCGATATTTTTGGATATCTGAGCAATTTTATCACTTTGCTTTGTGCTCAGACGAATTGCACCTGCTGTATGATCAGATTTGGTATCAGCTTTAAAATCTTCAATGCTGAAACAAACAATTTTATTAAACACCACAATACTACAAAAAAAGTTACGTGAAAAAAAAATTAAATGACAGGAACACCCAAAGTACAATTATTAATACTAGAGATGAACGAGTCAGCAAAATTTGAGTCAAGTCAAATCCATACTTGAGTATTTTTTAGTTTATAATCAAGTTGAGTTCAGTTAATTGCATACATTTTTGAGAATGATTTTATGTTCTTGGTGTTTATGTTAGTGTGCCATTACATCATTTGCATCATATTAAAGTTGAGACATATCTTCTACGTGATAGTGATAGTCATTGGTGTCAGTTAAATAAATAAGTAAATTTGTAGCATCGCATACCTTTACTCTCTCAACATAACATAAAAACCTTTGCATAAATAATTTTATTATGTTTATTAATCTTTTTCAGTAATTGGTTAAATTTCTGGTTCAATGAAAATAACGGCTGATTATATGTTTCAGAGGTATGTTAGTAATGTGTTGTTATGCTCATAGTTATCATTAGTTTATGTTTTTAAATATGTCTGTCAATTTGCTTAATTTAAACTTAAAAAGCAGCTCAAAGTTATTATTACCTGTTGTGATGGTCTGAAGTACAAGAGAGACAGAACAGAAGTTGTAGTTCCATGCTGAGCGTGGGAACTCAAGGACAAATGTATCATGTGTAAACTTTTTTTTTATGTATGCAACTTGTGCCCTGATTGCCTGATTTGGTAAAGTGTTTTTACAGCTTGTTGGGAACATGGTTGTGGAGGGTGTGGATGGAGTTAGGTCGTCCAGCAGTAGTTGTGTGGTCTTGGTACCAAAGGGTCATGTCATGGTCGGACAATGGCTCTGAAAATAAATTAAATGTAGGTGGAGAGTAAATTTTGCATCTGCTATCTGGATGGCGCCAATTTAGAAACATCTTCAGACATTTTATTTAGAATTCGGTGACGGCAGTCGTTGGTGTAGGCCCGAAACAAGACTTTGATATTCATTTTTAGTCATTGTTCCAAGGACTGAGTCCTTGGCTCATACCATGATTTTGTGTGCATCCATTGAATTTTAACTTGGTTAGAGTTAAGTGCATGTATTTTACGAGACAGCATATAGGATGAGATCAACTTTTCAGAAATCAAAACTGGAAAATAAATTTGCAATTACATGTAAGATATGAGGCCACTCTGCTTTAGGCATGAAAACTGCAAAACTTTGCTTATTCACATGCAAAGTGAAAATATTTCGGATACCATTTCACGAGGTAATTATGTGAACATGAAATGTTATGTGGAAAATGGGTGTAATTTTTTTCTCTCTCTCACTCTTTCTCTCATATTGAGACCTTCCTTTCAGATTAAGAATGTAGGACTTGACAGCCGTGATGGACAGAGAGAAAGGATAGACACAGTGTTTTTTTTGCCCATTGCATCCTAACAGAAAGGTGAGAGGAAAGGGAAGGATCAGGGTGCGGAACTTGTTGACCAGCAGTTTTACTTTTCAAGCGGGGTGAGATCAATTTTAACTAACTTGCTTTAAATTTCTGTAGCATAAAAGAAAATAGACCATGTCATAACGTAAAGCATCACAAATACAGAATACCAACAAAAGGAGGTTGTAAGTGTGAATAAAAAAACTGGTTCCAGCTTTTGAATTAATTCTAAAAATAGCTCTTCCCCATCCTCCTCCATGCAACAGCAGTATAAGTACTGCCGGAAGTGCTGACTCCATGCAGCAATGAAAGTAATACTGTCACATTGGACGACCTATCGTATAGGACGAGTCGTAGCTTTAAGCTCTTCAAACTTGCAAAACATTCCTCACTTACATGCCAGGAATAAACAAACCCAAATATTAATTTTTTTCTAGAGGCAAAAATGTATTAAAAATATACCTTGAGATGTCCAGATCATCACTGTCTGAAGTCTCATCTTTTGTTTCCTGTGGTCTGATCTCGTCTGAGAACTTGACTGTTCTGGCTGCCTTCTGCTTTGAAACCATAGCTGGACCCGCTTCCGAGAAACGATTATCGACCGTCGTTCTAGTCGGATTGGCACTGGTGTCACTTGCTGCCGTTTTCACATCTGGAGAGCATGACAATCAACATTACACAGGATACTTGTACGTTCTTTTGTCCATTAAGATTTTTTTTAAATCAGTTCACTTGTTAGGCATGTGCAAAGTTTTGACTGAGCGAATCAAATCAAAGCTCTTTTTAAAATTAAATTTGACTTTGCCAGTAAATTTTCTATTCATTTAATTTGAACCTTCGAATGTCGGTTGCGACGCTTTAAAACACTGAATGTCTAAGAGTCGGTGCAATTTTTAAATTGTGCTTTTCAATTACACAAGTGCAGATAATAATTAATAAAGTAATCAGCCCCATTAATATGAGAAAGAGAAAACCTATTTATAATATTGATTTTTACATTTTACACCATATTTTTTTGAACATATATAAATCCTTTAAATGACTGTTGAACATTCTCTAAAATATACTTCACAAGATATATTTTTTTAAAGTTTCTAAACATTTGAGAGAAACAACCAATTTAGGATACATGTCACATGGTAAGTCATAGATTTGTAACACAGTAAGGTAATTTTAAAAGCAATTATTTGGATATCAATTACCTACTTACTTTTAGGGTGACAATAGACAGTACTGATGTATGGGACCAATGTAATAATATGCTGTGTGTTACAACAAGAAAGTGTTTCATCTGATTTTTTTTTAATATTTATTTTATAATGGGCTAGCATTTTATATAAGTAACAAAATGTTAATATAAATTTTACAACAGATTTTGTAGTTTTTCTTAATATTTCACATGGAAATTAAATTTTTTTATTTATTGTTATTTTTGAAATGGGCATAATCTTTATTGGTTACATATTTTTTATGGTAAGAAAATAATTATTGTTTGTGTGTTATATTTTTTATGATAAGAATTTTTTTTTATTCTGTGAATAAAGTGGGTTACTAAAAAAAAATTATAAGGTGGCTCATAAGTCTACTTAAATGAATGCAAAAAATTAATTTTTAGCGTGGTTATTTTATCATTTCTATTGAATGGCATTAAACATAGGGCCCATTTGGTGCGTGTATCATCATTAAAAATGTTAAAACAATTAATTTTTTTTACTTTATTCCAGTATTTTGTAAACAGTAAACATTAAGTGTAATATAGCCTTGTTGAGAAAAATATTCACAATTCAATTTGACTTCGTGAATATTTTAATCATTCAATTTGATATTTGCTTCATATCAAAAAACTGGTATTCACACAGGCCTAATATCTGTACTCAAAAAAGGCCTTCTGCAACAAGTACGAGCACACTACCACTACTCATATTAAATTCTTCATGCAGGGCAAACTGATAAGGTATGTTACCAACAGTTATTGGTTGAAATTATGTTGACACTGACATATGGAACTGAATTTTCCCCACCAAATATAGTATTTTTGTCTTTGAGTAGCCACTCAGATTCTGTATGCAGTGTGGCCATGGATGCTTTTTGTAATGATCAGCAGGTGGCAACTGAAATAGCTCGTTATGTATCCAAGTAGTGTTTAAAATTGACATGATAGATGCTACTATAATAGTTAGCTATTTCTTTGTAAATTTATAGAGAGCTTAAATGCTTATAATTAATTATTAATTTAAATGTTTATGACAAAATTAAAGTATGAATTAAATAATTAGTATTAAAATAACCTAAATTATTATTTAATATTGTTGTTTGTTAAATATGTTTTTTATAGTAATGTGTTAGCATAAAATAATAACCGAAGAAATGAAATTAGGACTATAATATAGTCCATAATGTATAAAATAATGCTTGTAATAATAAAAAAAAAACCTTTCAGTATTCTGAAATTGCATTGAGCATCCTAACAACAAACAAATCTTGAGGCATTTTAATTATAAACCCTACTATGAGAGACTAGTTATCTAGTGACTCCGTTCGAGCTTAACAAAAAAGCTGACAAAAGATTTTTTTTTCAATACATTCCACTGTCATATCGGTACTTTCAAAAAAGTTACTTCATTTGCAAATTCATAGATAGCAGTGTAGTCTGTGACTGTATGCGGCTATAGAAAAACGTCAAATTTCCAGTCCTTCAGATATATGGTCAATGGTAATGATCACAAACAGAAAACAGCATGGGCAGGTGGCGTGTACGGTTACTTCAAATCTGTTTTTTTTTTTCATTTCTAAGTTGTCATGGATTTTTTTATGAAGCTCTACATGATGTCCACACTAATCTGTAACAAAATTTCCATGACTTTTCCCTGACTTACCTTGAGAAAAAAATCCAATTTCTCTAAATAATAATAATGTACCTACTTTGCAATTTTCTGAGAGAAAAAATGAACACACAGCCTCCACCATCCCCATAGCTGGGTTAGTTCTCTCTCCAAAGTCTTAATTTCCAACAGAATCTTGCATGTGGCAATTTATAGTGAGTATGAATATGCACTAAAACACCATCATACAAGTCTGGGTAATAGCAGACTGCAGTATTACTACCAAAGGAGAATTTACATTACTTTTCTAGGATTTCAAGTAAATTCCCTGACATTTCAACTTTCTCCCTGACTTTCCACATAGTGGACACCCTAAACTTAAATAGTTCTACCTCAAAATTGTTAAAAATAATTTTAAAAGAAATAAAAACCAACAGAACCAAATAAAATAATACGTATGAACAAAGGAAATTGAATAAAGGGTATATTTAAGGCCTGCACAAATACTAGAACCACTTTTCATCTTCATTTTACAGAATTTGAGCACATACAGAGATATTCACCATACAGCCACTGTGCTTGAGCAGATAGGTATTTTGGTGGGTCACTAGAGGTGATGGGAAGAGAATGGAGCATTTATGGAATGAGTGGGTGGGGGAAATGAGAGAACCCCCAGGAAACCCGGAAGGCTCGCATCGTCCTTTACGTTTCCCTCTTGTGAAGAAGCCAGGGTAGACCCCGACAGATGATAAAACCTGAACTACCATGAAAGAAGAAACCATGGGAAATCAAACACAGGGTGGACTGATCAGATTTCAAACCTGGGTCTAAAACTGAATGCAAGTACACACAGCTCGTTACGAGCCTGAGCAGTCACGACGTCGGTGCTGACCTGCCGCAGAGCCGAGGCCACCGAACAGCACCTTCTTCCTGTCTGCAAGGTTGCCAACCGACGCTGCAGGGCGCTGCGCAGGCTGGCCGCTGCCCGCCACCTTCACCGTCTTCCGATCCCAGGAGCCCGAATCGCTCGCCTCCGACTCATCGTCGTCTTGCGAGGACGACGGAGGCGATTCTCCACCCTCCTCTCCGCCGTAGCTATGTGGGGGGAACAAGAACTATTTTGACACGACGTTGCATTCTAATACACTCGTGTTTTTATATACCTGAGACAGGTAAAAATATAGATCTATATGTGTTCAGGTACCATTTGTGTTTCGAATTTGAGATTTTAATTCTAGGAAATTATTGGGATTGATCCGCCACTAAAAAAACTTTAAAAACTAGCCTTTTCAACACGGTTGTGCTGGAGGTCGGGACAGCGGCAGGCGGCTTCACTGGCGTGGAGGTGACAGCCGGGACTTCCCGGGCGAAGTCGCCGCTTCTCGCCGGGAGTACCGTCTCCCCTCTCTGGGACGCCGCGGGCTGCAGCCGCTGGGCTGGTTCGCCGTCTCTTCCCCCGAGGACCGCGTCGGACGACACCTGCTGCGCTCCTTTCCGCTTCCTCTCGGCCATCATCGCACCAGCACTTCTTGTAGTTCTCGCCATTCCATTCCTACCTGAGGTGACACACGCAATTCCTATATATCAGGGGCAGATCCAGGATTGACTTCTGTGGGGAGGGAAAAGGGCAGTGTAGACCTAGTTTATTACCTGTTTATTGCTTCAGAAATCGTATTACCTTCTGGGGGGAGGGGGTTGAGCACGTGCCCCCGTGCCCCCCCCCCTCTAAATCCGCCTATGATGCTCATCACTGAATCACTGACTCTGTAGCACCAAAGAGATATGTATACATTGGAGACAAGCATATTACGAAGTAAAAATATTAGCCTACTCCATAGAGTTTGTATAAAATAGAAAATGGAAGTGTAACAATAGAGTAATATTTGAAATACAGCTACATAAGTAGAACAGGCAATAATTATTAAATTTAAGCATTTCTTATAGTAATCATTTTTCAAGCATAGGCACCTTATGAATAATTATGGTTATTATTATTAAAAATCTTATATCTCAGAAAGTTTAGCTATAAACAAAAAACTATGAAATTTTTTTTTTCCATTTTGCAAATCTAACTTTACATCAAAGGGAATATTTTGAAGATATATGAATTTTTGTACTTGTACCTTTATGAAAATCATTGTATTTATTTTTAAATATGCTTATCTTTGAATTTAAAATTTCATTAAAAAAAAAAAAACATTAGTATTTTAGTCTACAGTCAAACCTCTCTGAAACGACTCCTCAGGGTTCCTAGGAATAGGGTCGTAATAGATGTTTTCCGAAATTTTCAGTTGATTTCAACCCCCTTCCCAAACCGCTACTCGCTAAGAAACCAGCCTGTACAATGGAAGGATGCTGTCACTCACAATGCTAGACGGCTTTGCTTTAAACCCACTTCAACCTTCATGACAACTTCGTCGCCCTACAGGCCACCTCTAAAGAAAATATGCCAAAAGACAGTTTATTTTTACTTGTTAGTTTACATGTACGTTTTCTGCTTGCCATAGTTAAATACACTAGAACCCCGATATTAACAACCCCGGATTTAACGAAGCAGTGATTTTACGAATACATTCTCGGGAACCGTCAAAAAATTGGACATTTTGACCAAAATGTGAAAATCAGAAAAAAATTAGAAAAAAAAAAAACTGAAATGAAAGATCATTAAAATCTGTTAATTTTAACACACAGCATATTTTTGTGTCGGCTTTAATACTTCCAATAAGTTTCATGTAAGAATAACAAAAAATAATGGGACATTTCCTTTAATAATAGGTATAGCAGCGGTAGGTTCTGCAACGCGAGTGGGCGCACACTAAGCTCGCCCGGCTGGCTTGCGGCAGCGACTTCATGACGCATAAGCTCACCCCTCCCTCCCCTCAGTAACATTCTTCAAGGCTAGCTCATCCCTTCCAGACACACAAACCATCTAGTGTCCTCCCTTATAACACCCCAACTTCGCTTCCTTTGAAAAACCTTCAGTGAGAAAATGCTCATTTCACCCTCCCTTCTCCCGTAAAATTGGGCTACTATGAATGGGGTACTAAAGCAGTGAGGGAGGGGTCAAAATATGTCTCTTTTCACACCAAGTTCGAGTTCAGTCATCTCTGGCAAGGAATTTACAAGCTTTCAAACTTAAATATAAATGTATTTTAATAGGAAGGGTCCTATGAAAAGGAATATACCGAATAAAATCAAGCTGCTGTCACCAAACAAAGCATAAAACGGCCCAATGCGTGGTCGCTTCGTTATTGCTCGCGTGAGAGGTGAGACGTGGAATGTTAGAAGAAAGATAAATGCGGGGGAGACAGACGGCAGCCAGTGTGTTTCCTGCGTGGGGAATAAGTGGCGTAGCCTTTTTTTTTATGCTGGGTGAAGCGATCTTTTTATATCAACCAACGGGAAAAGATAATTGCTTGAGCTGTCAAAATAAACATCACTGCGGCAGTTAAAACAAGTCGAGGCGTTCGTGCATCCAGTCGGTCGCTGTGTATTGTCAACCGATAGTAATTAAAATCAAGAGAAATCCAGCAGGTAGCTTTGCCTTAACTGGGTACCACAATAGACACTTGCAAAAAGCTAAACGTAAACATGTTGCCACAAAAACCTTTATCTGCACCCTGCCGGCAAAGGGACGTGAAATGGGGGTTGTTAAGCGCTGACAGCGGTCGACAGGAAGTGGTATCTATTTTTAGATATGCGCTGCCTACGGCAGTACAGCACTCGGCAAGAGAAAAGCAGTAACACGCTACTCACCACAAGAATCTTATTTTCTGTCAGATTTTCTTCGGATTTTTGGCAATTTTATCACAGTTCCTCGAAATCGGGTTGTAACAGAGAGATGGTCGCAATAAATGGGGTCGCAACAAAAAGGTTTTACTGTATTATGAATACACATATATTTTTGTATGTTCTAAAAATTTTTTTTTGGCAGATTGGCATTTCTTTAGTCACCATCCTTAATTTTTATATTATAGTCTTCTTTTGTGGTCAATTTCTTGCTGCTAAAATTATAGGTTAATAGCATAGATTAAAGTGTTTGTTATTATCATCATTTTTCGCCTTCAAGTTGAACATATACTACAAAAATAATATATACACATTTAAAAATTATATCTCTTCCTCACAATCAGTAGTAATCATCAGCATCATCACCAACTGCTTCCAGCCTGCTGCCAGGTCAGCAATCAATCAACAGTAAGTACAGCAAATGAATTACATTTTTATCTCACAAAATTGGACACCCTAATAGTCACAAAGAGTTAATACTTAATAGCAGAATACATTTCCCCATAAAAAGTTGTACCACATACTATATCTAATAAATAGGGACAAGATTTTATGGTTTTATATTTAGGCTAATTTCTTTTTTAAAACAGGAGATGATGGTGTGTTTTTAATTTTTTTAAATGAAATCTGTTTAGTCAAAAATACAGCCTATTATTTATCAAATATGTCCCTTAAATGTTTCATAATACTTAATCCACTTGTAATAAGCATTTTTAACTATTAAGTACAATAAAAATAAATCTGTTAAGTAATTGTGTGTTTTAAAAAAGTACCAATGCCGTAATGTAAAAATGAGTTACAAATAACAGTTAGAAACTAAAATTTTTTTTTTAAAAATAAATCTTTTTAATTTATTAATTTGGTACAACCTTCAAGCTAAATATGTTACATTCCTCAAGTTTAATAAACTAAAAGAAATAATTTTTGTGATTTGAGATAAATTTTTGATTGAAAAGGCTGATTATTTTGTGATTTAACTTGTATTTTAGTGTTACGTATATGGTGTAATGACACACTTTTTGGTGTTACTTTGATTTTATCATAATCCAACGCATAATCTTGTCACTACTAATAAAAAATGTTTCTGGAGGAAAACATTTATTCTAAAATTATTATTATTATTATAATTATAATTATTATTATTATTATAATTATATTACTTGTATGTAACTTAAAAATTGTTAGTAAAAGTTAATAACCCAGAAAAAAAAAAATCATGTGCAACAAAGCTACAATTTTTCCACTACAGTGAAGGCCTTTAATCCAGCACGTTTGGATCAGCCCGATCAGTGACTTCACCATAACATCTAACATCAATATAGTTTTAATAGGAATATCAAATATAAAAATGTAAAATTAAGAATTTAATCAGATAGAAAAAAAAACTGCACCGAAAAAATAACAGTAACGATAAACTAAAAGCAAACTAAAATCATCAGCAGCACAGTAATGTTGACCTTGTAGCCAAGGTCTAAGGCCGGAGCCCACGCAAAAATATCTGTATCAAGACGCTCAATCGGTGCTGAATACAGAATTTTTTACAATGTACAATCCAAGATTAAAGATATTTGAATGTACGTACTACAAAAATATTATAAAAATATACCCATTTAAAAACTTCTAACAACTTCTGCCAATCAGTAATGGGTTCAACAAAAAAAGAGCATTTTTTTATATCACTACAGGAATTTAAACTCTCATAATCACAAATTGTTAGTAATTGTTAGTGGAAACGATTTTATCCAACAGAATGTTCCACCACATACATATATCAAATAAAGGTCATTGGTCAATAAAAATAAAATCCTACTGAAATAATAATTACGAAAGGTGGTCCACACAAAACTATAATAAATATTTCCCTGACTTTTCCTTGCCAAAAATTTCATTTTTCCCAATTATTTTTTTTTTAATAATTTACCTATGTTGCAATATCCTAAAAGAAATAAAGAAAACCCAGCCCCCACCATCCCCAAGTATGGCCTACTTCTCTATCAAAATTCTTTATTTCAAACGGAACCTCACATACACCATTTAATAGTGTGTGTGACTATGTACCAAACCACTATATGAGGTTTCCGATACTTTTCCAGGGTTTCAAGTAAAATTCTTTCGCTTTCCCTGAGCAATTATAACTTCCCTGATTTTCCCTTACTAATAAGCTAAGTAGGTGTCACAGAGGTGGGATACTAGCAGCACCCATCATCCAAGCCAACAGCAGCAACTTCGAAGCAAACGACATGTGTTTCCACCTTTCCTGGGCTTGTGTTTGTCAGAGCGTTGTGGTTGTCATCGCTCACATGGCTAAGATGGAGGCCGTAAAGGGGCGGTCAACTACAATTTTGACTTGCTGGGCGAGTTACCCTGCGGTAAAGACCCAGCAAGGGCAACTCGTCACGTCATGGCTTTTGGAGGATGCCGCGGCTGCGAATGAGGATGGACCACTCGCTCACGTAAGTTGGTTTCTTCTGCTAGGGATCCCGGAGTTGAGGACAGAGGAAACAAGCACCTGCTCCTCCGTTAATAGGGACAAGATTATATGGTTGATTGTGATAAAACAGAAATAACACCGAAAAGCTTAACACCAAATGCAATTGAAAACACCATACAGCACTGAATTGAAAGTTATATCATAGAATTAAGGAGCATCTAACCAAAAATTAATACAAATCATAAAAAAAGTAATCTTTTAATCTTGGAAATTCAAGGAATGTCATTTACAGACAAAAAAAATGGTACTAAAATGAATAGATCAGAAAAATTAATTTATTTTTATTGTGCATCTCTTATTGAATCACTTTTGTACCCAAATTTCTTTGTAATTTATTTTTTTTATTTTCTGAGTGTATCTGTTTTAGACCAATTTAAATTATGTTATCATAGAAATGCAGCATGTTAATTTTGCCTCTATTTTGTTGAAGTAAGTATGTATAACAAAACAGCTTTTATGAAAATAAAATAATAGCATCATATTATTCTGTTTTAAAAAGGAAATCGGGCTACAAATAAAACCGTAACATCTTGACTCTGTTAGCCACATCTCTAGGTGGCCAGTAGGGAAAGTTTTAAAGATTCACGTTGACGGACGAGAGCAACTACGAAGCAAACGTAAAGTGTTTTCACCTTTCCTGGGCTTGTTCTTGCCGGAGCGCTGAACAACCCCGAGGGCTCTGCTCCGCACGTTCCCCACCATCTTGGCCACCCTGCTGCGAGCGTTCAGTCCCGAGACTCGCTTGCTGACCGCGCTGGGAGAGCCCTTCTTGTGCACCGCAACTCTGCTATTGACTTCCTTCATCAGGGACTCCTTGATCGCAAAGAAGTCTGCATACCGCTGGAAATACACCCACACATCTAAATTGTATTTTTCACTGAGGAAGACATACAATGAAATTTCATAACGATATACAGTACAGTCTCAATTAACCGAGTTAATGTGGATTAAGGCAAGCTCAGATAAGTAAAATCTCAGATAACACGGACAGAATAAAAAAAACATTTTGGTTTTCAGTTGGCCCAGTGGTACCATTTTTTTGGGGTGACGTTTTTCCAGCTTTTCTTGGTGCATGTTATTTCAAATCACTCCATGATTCAACCAACCAGTAAATAACATCTTTGATTTTAATTTTTGAGGCTTTTGCAAGGTTATATAATTTTTAATTTTTTATGTCCTCAAGCAAATAGTCTTTACTGGTAATGGCGCTTAAGTCAGCTCAGGTAATACGGAACCTCAGCAAATTGAGACTACAGGTTTACATGATTCTTGTAGCCATTTATACAGTTATTAAGAATAAAAATGACCGGATCTTGGCATAAATATGTAATTTTTAAATTAAAATTCCATACATAAGACACATACCACAAATAAAATCACAACTGTACAGGATAGCAAGGTCATTTAATCTAATACAACACAAACATAAAATAAAAAATAATAGACTAAGAAAAATGATGGGATTTGTAACTCAACATGATAAAATTCCAGTCAGAAAGTCATGGTTTTAAAACATGACATCCAGCAACATTATTGTTTATTTCATGACTTTCATGACCAGATCTTCCGTTTTTTTACTCTTTCCTGACCTGTAGACACCTTGCAGTTAGGAGACCAAGCAAAGAGATGTTTCCATAACTAGAGCGATCAGCATTTGTATGTGCCTTTTCCGAAATAAACATTCAAACCCTTGATTGGCTTTCATAAAATTTGGTTGGTAGGCAGGTAAGGCCAATGGAATTTTTAAGTTCACATATGAGCAAAAATGATCCAGGATTTTTTTTGATATATTTAATGAATACACGTGTAGCTTTCAAAATCAAACACATTTCTTTCATTTCTGGCTTGGAATCTTAAGAGGACAATGTCCATAGAGATCATGATACTGTATGCCTCAAAGTAAATTTGTTACATTCCATGTTGGCCCGGCTAAGCAGCCCAGAATAGCAAGACAATTTAATCACTGGAAAGTTTATGAAATAATGTTTGTATATGATGATTTTGAAGTTTTGTTTTTAAGTTCATCAGATTGCCAAATTTAAGGATGAATAATGTTTTAAACAGAGTAGTTTTTTCTGCTAAAGTTATAAACAAAATAGTTTTTCACATTCTCTTGTTTTACCTATTTCCACAGCCACTATAGCTTGCCGCTTGATTATACAAAATTAAGTAACTGAAATCCTCCACTTAATTTTTTATGAGAAGTACATTACTTCCGGAATATTTGCAGAGAGGTGATTATAGTCACCCCGGGCCGGTGCTGACACCTGAGGTCGGATTTATACTTGAATAGTCCAAACGAAAAAAAAAAAAAAAAGTTTAAACTCAGCCTGACCCTAACCAGCAGGCGTGAAAATATCTATTCGTAAATATCAATTCTGCCGACACCGCGACCGCATGCGGTGACAATTGAGTGACAACTAGTTGAACAATGAAGTTGTCTTCTCTTACAAAGGTGAAAACAAAGGGAAGGAACCCAGTGGGTCACCCGAACAATCACAAATACAGAATCGTAAACGTAACCAAATTGGGAACAATTTTGAAAAAAATTTGTCCCCTGAAAGTATAGAAAGACACATTACACCACCACATGGTTCGTCCTGATTGGTTGGCGAGACAGTGCCCAGCGAATGATCTACTCCACTGCTGCGCAGTTATGCACCCTACGTGCTGGGTTTTCCCAACAATGCACTAGCTCGAAGCATGAAAAATAACTTACTAGCAACAGACTGAGGCACCCGTGTCTTCCTTTCTTTTTAAAAAAACTTCCAGAATGTTACAGTCTCACTAACCAAAACACCATTTAGCATCAAAATGTAAGTTATATCATGGAATTAAGCAGCATTTAACCAAAACTTAATTCAAATCATAAGAAAAAGTTTTAATGTTATAATTTAAGGAACCGTAGTTATTTCCGGAAAACATTTTTACCAAAGTACATGGATCAGAAAAATAAATTAAATTTTTTTATTGTGGGTCTTTTATTGAATCAGTTTTTAATCACAAATGCTAGCTAACATTTTTGACCAATTTATTAATAGTTATTTTACAGTAAAAATGCAACATATAAATTTTACCCATATTTTTGTGGAGTAAGTAATAAAAAAACTGGTGTTATAAAAATAAAAACAGTAACACCGAAATCATCTGTTTTACAAACTAAAACCATAAAATCTTGTCTCTAGTTATTAGTTATGGGGGTTGAAATTTCGAAAGTCACTGAAACCGGGACATTGCGAGGTATCGGTACGGGGCGAGCTACTTGTACCACTGCTGACCTTGGCAGTGATGGTCTGGTGGTGCTCGACGGTCGCCATCTTCTTCCTGAAGGTGGCCGCGGGGATGCCCTCCCACTCCGGGTCGATCCCCAGCTCCCGCAGCCTGCGCTCCAGGATGTCCCGCATGTCTCCCCGCAGCTCCGTCAGGATGTCGGGGTTCAGCGCGAGCGCTTCCTGCAAACTGCACACGCAACAAATATTACTGCAGGCTTCAGAACATTTCGTGTCTTAGCTTCCGTAACCCACATTTCACACTGCAAGCTGCGCTCTGAAATTTAAATAAATAAAAATTAAAAGTTTTTTTTTTACTAAACACACAGCTACTAAAAGAAATATGGCTGCATATTTAAGTCCCCGATGCACATATAATCCCTACAGGATGTATTTTATCTAAAAAAATTATAATATAGAGTACTTTTATTAGTATGTAACAAATTAATGGTTTTTCAAGTTTAATGTTGACGCACGACGTGCCGCGCACGTCTTTAATCTTGAAGCCGTCAGCCCCTCTCTTCCTAAACACGTGTGCACGCCGCCGCCGCCGCCGCAGACCGACTGTGACAGCCGGCCCGCCCAGCCGCAATCAGTCGCCCGTTACCAGGGCGACCACGCCGCGTCCTTGGTTGGCCCCTGGCAACCAGCTGGGTGCGCGCGCACACTCCACGCAGTGGCCGCCACCCCTCGCCTACCCCTCTCTCGCCAGGCCAGCCGAATGCACGCGCACTTCCCCCCCTACCCCCCTTGCTCCTCCTCCGATCCCAGCCACCCCGCCTACCCCTCTCCCACCAGGCCGGCGTCACAAGTACCAGTTTCATGCCGAGCATTTTGGACAGTACGAGGAGAGCTATCTTTCATCAGAGGTTTACTAATGAAGGGAACTACTCTAGTGATACCTACATCGCTAAGGTAGGGCATTTAGACAAGAATTCACTTAGGACACCTGGGCACCAAGAAATACATTGAAAGAGCTAGAGCGACGGTTTGGTGGCCGGGCATTACAAACGACATTAAACAATTTACTTCAAGCTGTGAAACATGCATAAAGGAAAAACCAAATAGACCGGAACCTCTTATGCCTTCTCTGTTACCCCAAGGACCAGCACTGCCCTACAGCCGCCTGGAATTCCTGGAAGCGCCCGCGATTCCTGGAACCCCCAGCCGTCCCTACGTCACGCCCCGGCCCTCAGGAGGGGTATAAAAGGCCGGCCCTTGGGCCAGGAGGGCAGTCCCTTCCCCGGGGTACGTAACATTTTACAGTCACACCAATACAGCACGCGCGACAAACCACACACACGTCGTAGCACCTTGTCAAGGCAGAATCATGCAGGTGAACTGGTAGAGAGAGCTGCCCCAGCCTTCGCTGGGGATCCGGGCCGAGAGGCATGCATGCCTGTCAGGGCAGGGCTCTGGGGGCTTGTATAGTAGTTTTTAATTTAGATTTTAATTACAAAAAGAATTAAAATAATAAAAAATAAAAATAAAATAAAAAATAAATAAAAATTAAATTAATTTAAAAAAAATTATTCAAAAATTTATAATAAAAAAAAACCTGGACGAGGGCATCTCTCTGCTCGAACAATAATAGAATAGGACAACCTTCATTTATTAGTTTCACTTTCTATTTTTCAGGTGTAGAAGACGACAGCCTGGGGGCTAGCTACAGCAATCTTTGACCCAACTATATTGGAACACAATAGTTCGGTCCCTAAGGCGGCCAGTAGAGTACTAACCTATGTATTTTCTTTTTTCGTTCACCAACACGACCACACGATGACATGCCTTTGCGAGTGTCGGCCAGGACTACCTATTACATGCACATATGGACTAACTACCCATGCATGTTCTGTGTTCCTAGGGGTTCGGAGGAGCGGCTCGCACAGCTTTACAGTACACGCCACACCTGAGTTTAATTAGTTCACTTGCAAATACTGCACACTATCAAGCCTCTCATGCACACCAACATGACACTACATCACGCCAGCTAGCCGATCTAGCTGCTGGGGAGCTTCACTCCCCCGCTGATGACAGGTACACGTAACTTTTTATAGCATTACACAACCCACCAGCGCACACACAGGCCCGTGTGCCAAACTTATCCAACAATACACGCGCCCCGCCCGTTGATCCAAGTGATTTTACAAAAGTGTGGGGTGCACCTGATTTACAATGCACTAAACGAGTTATAAAAACTTTGTTTTCTGGTCTCGCACACACTAACTGTCCCGGATGGCAATATGATGGATCGACGGTGGCGGCAGGAGGGCAGTTGGTGTCCTGGAGGCACCAAAGCTGCCGAGCTTTGCTCACCGCGCCACTCCAGTCATCTAGCTGACGAGCTCCGGCTCACCTCGCTAGTCAAGACTCCGATCAACCGCGCCGGCTACTGGGAGTCTGTTTTCCGCGTCGCTCGCGAGTTTGACACCAGACGAGTCGAGTGTTAGAGATAAGAGTAATAGGATCTGCCTGTCTGTAGGCCGTAGAAAAACAGGAAATAGTTTGTAGAGGGAAGGCTGTCGGCCCGTGCTAGTACTAAATAAACTAGTGTTGCTCCAAATCGAGTGCACAGTACTTTCGGGGACCATCCCAAGGGAACCCTTGCTGCCGCCATCGCCTGGACAACTACCTTCAGCACCCGGAGGAGGTCATCGCCGACGCAGCAGCCATCTCAGCTACTCCTGGTAAGACGACCATCACCAATGCCCTACTCTCGGAGAGGGTCCCAGAAGAGCCCCCAGAAAACCCCAGGGAATAGCTTGATACCCCCTTGTTACCCCAGGTACATTCCCGTGGAGGGCGACTCCCGTGACAAGGCACCTTGGGTCTACGAGAAGGCCCGAGATCAAGCAGTGGCGGCCCGCCACCAGAGCATTGCAGCCCCCTTCCAGCCAGTACCTCTGCACCACACCCCAGTTGGAGGTAACCCCACTACAGCTGGCCAGGGCACTAGTCCCACAACTAGGCTGCAGCCCCAGAAAGAGGTATCACGAGCCACCGAGGACCATCTGAAGGGAATCCCCCCATGGGGATATCCACCTGAAATAATAAGGCCCTTCCCTCCGACACCCCCGCAGAACATCCACTAACTTCATCAATCAGACCCATCCACCCGAGTAGGCAGTCTCGTTATAATTGGACGTAGAGTGAAGTCTCGTCTCACTAGGGAACCTCTCCATGCAACCCTACCGGGGCCAAAGGGATACCTAGGAGAGAGCACCACTATAACTGCGACAATGTAATATAATTCCACTTAACACAATGAAATCCTACGCCTCTACTGTTTCAACACCCACCTTGGCACCGGGACCACGTCATCTTCTTCCTTCTGCTGGCTGGCGGACTCGGAACTCTCGGAAGTCTCGTCCGACGCGCTCTCTTCGCTTCCCTGCTGCCCTCGGTGTCGCTCGTGCTCCCGGGGTTCGGGCTCGGGGTGCACCATCCTCCTCGGGGAGTCCAGCCCGGAGTCCCTGGAGCTGTGGACGCTGCCCGCGTGCAGGACCCGCTGCTCCGCCGGCGTCACCGCGGTCATGCCAGGGGCCTCGGGCGACTCCCGACGCTCCGGGGGCTCGTCGGCCAGGAGAGGCCTCACCGGGGTGAAGCTCCTGGCACTGTTCCCGGTGGGGCGGACCGGCGAGGGCCTGACAGGCGCGGGGCTCACGCTCGGCTGGACAGCCTGTCTGGGCTGCGGCTGGCTGGTCAGCCTCTTTATCTGCTCTCCCTGGGAGCGCAGCGTGAGCTCCTGCTCTTTCACGTGGGCGGTCAGGCTCAGGATTTTCGATTCATACGCAGATATCATCTTAGCATCTGTACAAAGAAAAAAATTCCACAAGACATTTAAAATGTGTTTTAAAAATGCTTTCTCAATTGTGAAATGAGTCACCAGGGTTTCACAAACCCCAAGTACCAGCATTTTTTTTTTCAAACCGTAAAATTTTTTTTTTGTTTTACTAGTTTTTATCAAAGGGTAATTTTTAAATTTACATACATAATCAACATTAAACTTGAGAAAATGCAATATGAAATTTTCTAATATTTTCAGGATGTACAGATTATAAAATTAATAAAAATTTAAAAACATTTTCAGAGACAATTTTCATATGCGACTATAAACTGAAGTGAGGCATAAAAAAACAACTAAATGTAAGTTAGCAAAACACTGCTGGAAATTAAAGTTTCATGACTTCCAGCACCATTCCTCAAGTTTCCTTACTTTCTCGTGACCCTGGTTACATAAATTATAGCTACAGTAAAACTCACTGTATTCCCCTACCTTTTAAAAGGATTAAAAAAACAATAAAAGGAATGGGCCAATTTGTTGCAGGAGATGAACCTTATTTCCTTTCAAACGACTTGCATGAAAACGAAAGTGTGGATGATTCAATATGGAGTTGCACCACCACTGAAACAAGGCCTTCGACACTGCAACGAGCAGCGGGACACCCGGGCGACGGGCACGGGGAGCCGACACTCACTCTCGGCCTCGGAGCTGCCGAGCCGGGCGGCCAGGTCCCGGAGGTCTCCCCGGTGTCGCTGCTCCAGTTCGCCGAGCCGCGACCTCCAGAGCTGCTCCTGGGCCTCCAGCTGGGCCTGCAGCTCCCGCACGCCAGGCGACAGCTGCAACCACCCGGGGTGCAGCACACGTCTGCATCAGGGCTGGCTGCTTCCAACCACAAGTGTTTTTATAAAAACAATTTTGACGTGACAACGTATAATAAATTGATGGAAACGCCGGCTGCATGCACGAAAAAAGTGTCCCGTAACGCTCATTGTACGCTTGCGCCGCATCTATCTCTCTTCCACTCGATTGGAACAACCATCGATTTGACTTTTCCAAGGCACATTAAACTTGAAACACTCCCATTCGTTTCCTACATTTCCCATCATCGTCCTATCCTTAACAGAATAACACAGATTGGAAGAAATTAAACATAGCAAACATGTATAAAAGTTATAGTTGAAATCATCTCTTCGTTAAAGTAATAAACATATTCGAATTAATGAGTGCAAATAACAGTAAATTTATCAATTAAATTGTAGATTTCAATACACTCCTTCTTTGTATCCATACAAAATAGTGATAATTCAATAAAAATGATTCAATTTTATTCATAAAAGTATGCAATCATTTCATCGATGTTTTGTTATGACGTTGTCACGTTAAACTATTGTACGTAAACCAACTTTACAGACAACCAATTTTTTTTTTAAATATTGTTTTTTTGAATAGACTATGCATCTTAATTTTTGAATGAATTTTGTAATTCCAATCTAATAACAAAAGCTGGGTCATTAAAGTTCCTTGTGATTTACAGGTTCCATAAAATGATATACTGATCAAGATCTTATAATTTAAATTATCTGAATAAATTGTAAATCATACCCGACTAAATACTCCTCTAAAATTAATTCCTTATTCTGTGGAAAATTCCTGACTGTACTGCAAATCTCCTTTCTGCGAGGAACACCCATTCTATGGAGAATCCTTCTCCTGTGGGAGAAATACCCTATCTGCGGTTAAGCTACAGTCATATGTGCAGATTTGCTGGACTTTAGTTGTTTGATGTTATAACTTTTCTGGTTCAACATGAGTGGCAGAAAGCAGGATGTTGAATGGCTTTCATTTGAACATGGTGAGTACCATAATAACTAAAGTAAAAAAAAACCTGGTTTAAAACAAAAAAAAACAAGGTTGTTTGGTTGAATTTTTTTTTCTCTCCACCAACTCTGGTATGTATGATTGATGGTTTGCCTGACATTTCGGACTGCCAGTGCTTATGAACTGAGTTGCACTGAAAGTTGCGCCTGAACTATCGTCACTCACCACATGAGTGACCACTCAATGAAGACCCCAGAAATATACATAAATGATAGGATAAAATTATATGGTGAATAGTGATAAAACCAAAATAACACTGAAAAGCATGTTAAAACAAAGCATTACACCAAAATGAAAGATAATACACAATATAGCACCAAAATTCAAGTTAAATAATGGAATTAGTTATATCATGGAATTAAGTAGCATATACCCAAAATTTAATTCAAATAATAAAAAAAGTAATCTTTTCATGTTTGAAATTCAAGGAATGTCATTATTTCCAGACACAAAATTATATTAAATGCTGGTTCAGAAAACTTAATTTAATTTGTTTTATTGTACGTGTCTTATTGAATAACTTTTAAACCATATATGCTCGCAAATTTATTTTTAAAGATCTGAATATATGTTTTAGAATTATTACAAATTATTATTTTATTTCTAAATGCAGCATATAAATTTTACCATTATTTGGTAGAGTTTTACAAAATAGCTTTTATAAACATGAAAACAATAATGCCGAAATCTTTTGTTTTAAAAACGAAATTGGACTAAAAACAAAACCATAAAATCTGGTCTCTAATAAGGGATCATTAAAGTGATGGGTGAAGAAAGGGTTATACAGGAGGAGAGGGATAGAGGAGCAGAGTGGGAGAAAGAAAGATGAAGGAGAGTAAAAAAGTGGGGAGATTTGAGATGTGACAGGAAAAGAGATGTAAGATGAAGGCAGGGAGTGAGGATAATGGTAAAGGAGACTATGAATGGGGCATAAGGAGAAATACTAAATGGTTCATTAGCCTGCCACTCAGGATAACCGACTCAAAAAGAGTTGTTTTTATACTATCGGAAAACTTACTAAGATTCGTAACTTTAATAACAGACATCATATATTGATTAAATTAAACAGGTGGCAGTTCTACATATGGCTTGATGTGAATCACTTTAGTGGATTTGCAAAGATGAAAAATGCAGTCCATTAAAAAAAATGATTAGAGCATTTAAACACACTACACAGCCAAGAAAGACAACAACATACCTTCTTTCCCAGCTCCTCTTGCAGTAATGACAACTTTTCTTCCTGTTTCTGAACATTTTCTGCAAGTTCGGAGTTAACAGAGCAAGCCTTGGATTGCTCCTTTACATGCTGTAAAATGGTCAAACGGGGTTATCTCCACACAATAAGTACAATATCAGTGTGTATAATCAAAACTATAAAAATAATTGATAGTGTGTGAACAAGATGAACTGCAATGATTAGACCACATAATAATAATAACAAGAGAAAGAAAACAGGAATGAATAAGCAGTAAGACTGCATCCGACTACTGGTTCCAACACCCACAAACATTTACTCGCTTATGAAAGCGAACATGATTTTCCACCTCTACATTTCATGTCTCAGTCTGGAAGTAATTTTTGTAATATAATAGTTATAGTGCCCATAAAAAAAAGACAAAAAAATAATTAAAACTTTAATAACTAGTTCTTTAAGTGGAACTTCTTTTCTGAGGGGGCTTCAATTTTCTAGTTACAAAAATTCTGATCGCATGAGGAGAACAGTTAGGTACGTGGTGGGGGAACTAGGTAAGAAGGGAAATATTTAGGTATGTGGTGGGGGAACCAGTAGAGGAATAAACGGCAGGAGAGAGGTAGAAATGAAGCAGCATACTTTCACACTTGTCTACTTGCATACTTCGTCGACAGGACCTCCAGTTGGTCAGCACAGCCTCCAGGAACATCAGCTAACAGCGACGTAGAATGAGCTAAATCGACAACTGTAGACGTCAGGATCTCTCCCATAGCAGCTCCTCCAAGGTTGTTGAAAACTGCTAGGAACTCAGGACAATCTCGCCAAAGACAATAATCTCGGATCAGGGGATAGGTTGTCACTGACGACTCGGGCTGAACCTTCCAGACTGGAGTCTCGTAAACGCCCGACATGGAAGTTCACTACAGCTTCGGCGTTACACCCAACGTCTGAAGCTAAAAATGGCAGACGTCCCGAAATTCAACTTATATAGAAGATAACTAATTGATCCACAGTCGTCACGAGATCTTCTTGACTCCTGTGTGGGGTCCTGTGAGAATCAGGACCACCCCAAACACACAGAAGACGTCTTGCCCGATGTCCTGCTAAAATGTGACTCTCCCCTTCGCTTCTTAAACTGCATTATTACTGGAAACTTACAATTCCAACTGAGTAAGATACCAAAGAGAAACAGTCTTATTAGAAATATTGGATGAAATAATTTCTACCTGGCGAACTGTGTTCAAGTGTAAATTCAAGAAGAAAGTGTGCCAAGTGCAGACTCAGTACAAAAAATAATGATTCAATTATAAAAAATAAATATAATGAACAAACTAGGAGAAGTTAAACTGCAAATAAGGGTGGTTAATCAACACTTCTAATGATGGGTAGCTCGCTATAACACTAGGATAACTTTAGTATGAAACATTAAAATAATTAAAATTAATATGTAAAAACAAATATCTGCAAAATAACTAAACAACATGTAAACATTCATAAAAATAAAAATGATAACATCAAAATCTTAATTTATTTTGGCAAAATGTTAGTGAAAATACAAAACAACAAAATTTTGGCTTTAGTTGAAACATATATTAAGTGAAGTACTAATTGTAGGGGACAGAAAAATTAGCATCTTGCTATAGATTGCATTGTTTTTGCTAATTTATAACATTGTGGGGAAACTTTTGTCCTCCCGCACACACTTACTATGTTGATATATGTATAGGCCCCACTGGGGGTAGCCAATTTAATTATGTGCAGGGAACTTTAGAAGTTAGGCTCCACACACTAAAAAAACGTTGGGCTGAATTAAAACTGTGTAATAAATTTTATTTCTTAATTGTGTGACTCTCCACTGGTAGTGTTGATATCATGTAGGTCACAGTTAGGTGTTGCTTGATTGGTTAGGAACATACATAAATATACACTGGGGTAGGTGAAATTACAAATGACATAACACAACACTTTGAATATAAAATATAGAATTATTTTATTCCCAATGTAAAAACGATTTAAAAGATTTCAATCTTATTAATATATTTAATTTAATTGCTATTCATATTCAAACAACAACCTAACTTAACATTGACATCATAGGAATTCAATAAAAGTTCAATTACCAGGAGTTATGTTGCGCACATTTAAATATTTTCAAAAGTCTTTATTCGGGTTCGTTGGCACTACACAGTTTTTAATTCATGTTTTAGGGAACTTAAAATCAATTTACCTTGGCTAGTTAGGTTCAAATAGTTCATCGGCAGAGCTCAGAGCCTCTCATCTATAGGACCACTGAGTCTGTTAATTAGTGTGTAAATCGTAAAATTTATCTCCAAGTATTATTTAAATCTATAAAGTCAATTTCATTCAGAAAATCAATGTTTATATTAAGTTTCGACGACGATGTGACATAAAAACGGTAGTTGCGTGATTCGTGCATAAGATGGGGACACAAAAATCTGGGCACTTTTATTACTCACGTTATTCACTCCTATATTATTTATCTTTTTAGATAAATCCTATTTCAATATTCTGAACTCCCTAATGGTTCATAATTATCATCCTCTATCCGGGATGCCTGATGCTAAATAGCTAATTTTCAGGATTTAAAATCGCCGACGTCACGAAGTTGCCGCTCATTCAGCTGGCCATTAAGAACTCTCTCTCTTACTAGTTTCTCAAATAAACCAGTAAGACTCAACTTTTAAATGGTGGCCCGTGATTGGCCAAAAGAACCAATTCTGTTACTTAATTTCTTACCGAAAACGTGAACTCCGAACGCAACAATTGCGCGGATAACAAAATTTCACTTACATTTTAAATAAATAAATATTAAAATCATAATTTACATAATAAATAAACGGCGTTAATTTTACCGTTTACAGTTTCCAAGTCCATTAGTCCTTAGAGGGGTATCAACAATACCTAGTTCAAATAGTCCGGTAAAAATCCAAAGAATCACTTTTCCATAGACATACATAACAAAATATTGCCGTTTCTGAAAATAAATAATATTATACATAGAGCAAACAAAATAAAATAAATCGTAAATAATAATAAATAATTAAACTGTCAAAACAAACATGTTGCAGTACAACATACATGCTATTTTAGCTAATTTTTTTAAATAAATGCTTTTTCCAGCTAAATTAATTAAAAATAATATTCATTTGTAAAATAGTATTTTATAACATGTCATATAACTGCGAACATATTTTATGAGTTTTAAAAATTGTTGTACAACATGTATCTTCTCTCGCTTAGAAAGCAGCAACCCTTCTTGTTTTCTGGAACACATGCGCATTAATAATTAAATTTTTTTTTAATGGATGTTAGTCAAATAAGACACAAACCCAACACCTCTACCATCTCTGCTACAGACTTTCTCTTGCCTCATAGAAGAAAGGTGTACAGTTGGCTAATAAAACGAAAACAAAACAGGCTGCAGTCTCTTACATGTTGCTTTAGCAGGAGTGTGAAATAAAGTAAACCACAGCAGGTGCTTGGGTGTTCCACAAATGTCCCACATGACCGATGTTCCGAACTTCTGGTTATCCTTCTATACACAAGATTTGTGATCATTTTCTCTGATATTGCCATGTGCCTGTGATGCAGCCAAGTTACATGAAACTGAGATAACATCAAAAAAAAACTGTTCAACCAAAATAAACCAATTGATTTGTGAATTACTATAAATTAAACCTGTGAATTTATGCTAGCATTTTGCACAACCAATTTTACAAGCAATTTTAATTTATAAACGAATGAAAAAAAAAATTTTGTGTAGAAAACTGAACAATAGGGTTACATATTTGTAGGTATTTATACTCATGAATACTTATTTTACAAACATTAAGAATATAAATATTAAATTTTAAATAAGTTGTGCAAATGTCAAAATAATTGATGCTAATTTTCCAGCCCCTAAGTATTCATAATTATAAAATGTACAATGAAACAGCTAATGTTTTCAGGCAGGAGTGTGACTTGCCTGCTTGAAGAAATTTGACCTTAAAAAAAATTAAAAAAAAAAAAAATGTTCCAGACAGTTGCTGGACCAGTTGATCCTTAGCAGCCATGACACAGTATCCATGTTGCTTCCAGCTGTTGTTGGGTTAGGAACACTAGCCAACTGGTGAGAAAACTTAACTATAAACAGTCCTTTAAATATTGTTATTTAGATTTAATTTATGAACTTGATAGAAGATATAATGAATAAAAAAAATTAATAATCTGTGCATTAAAACTTGAAGTCTGTGTCTAACCTCAACAATAAAATTCCATGAAAAGATATTTATAACCTCAATTTCTACTTAATGAAAGGATACAAGTACATATTTGAAAAAAATCTGTCACAAAATTAATTTTATAATTTATATTGTAACTGAAATTCAGTTCATTTAATTTTTAAAGAACATTTTTTGATGTGTAAACATCCTAGCTCTTGGTATAAGGCATTTGGTAGGAGTAATTTCATGAATAGAATCAAAGTCAATTGAAATAGAGTAAATTAGAATGGTTCCGTGTAAACACGGTGCTGCCATCTGTGGAAGTCTCAGAAATCTCAAAGAGATGGCAGACCAGCGAGCTTCATCCATATAAATTGCTTTCGTGAACACTGCAGAAATTGAATCGCGCACAGGTATTAAAAAATAAAAGTAAAAATATCCTTTGATACTTTATGTTAAAATTTATAGCTACAAAAAGGAAATAATGACAAAAAAATTGCATTACAATTTTGACTATCCTTAGTTAAAATTCAGCATAGAGCTAGCGCAGCATTTGCATTCTGTAGACACACAAGAAATTGTTAGCATATATATTGTTACAATTTTATTAATGTGAGGAGAACTGGGTTCATAAGAGACAGCCCAATTAAGTTTTTATTACACAGTTTTATTGATTACATACTAATATTTACAGTAATGATAAATAATCTCACTCAAAAATGACTGATCACTAATTTCTCGCAATCAAAAATGTTTATTTCCCAGTCACCCAGTGTCTGAAGTTCTTACAACCACACTCCTTGCTGGGCCGCACTCCTCGCACAACTATCGCCGCAGCACTCCTTGTGGAACTCCGTCGCCAAACTCTCGTCGCACTCCGTCGCCGCCGTCGCACTTTCCTTCGCTAAGGATCCGCTCGACATTCCGCTCGGAACTCTCACGGAGGCCAGCGCCGCGGCTTAAGTAGGGTCCGACACCCTTTCCAGAACCGACGAGCACAGTTAGGGCTAGTCACGTCATCCCGCACCAACCCGAAGCCCGAAGCGTTGAGAAGGGTATCGTTAGCTCACGCGACGGCCGGGGATGACGAGCCACATCATCCCGGGGGCTGATCAGACGCCCGAACAGTCGAGAAGGGCATCTGCAGCTCACGCGATGGCCCGCGAAATTCCCCCGGGCTGCCCGATGCCGAGTTAGGACGATGTGCGGGGCGCAGAGAGGGGAGGAGGGTAGTGACGACTCTTGTGATTCGGCCAGGAACGCGTGGCCTGTGTCACGTCACCTGACACCAGCCAGCACCGCGGCCCTGCTTGCATTTGTAACAATATGTTCGATGCCATGTTGAATACAAAAATGTTGTGATTAAATATTTACTTATAAATCTTACATGTTGAATCAGCCCAATAAGGTTAGTTTTGTTTGTTGTAAGAATATTTATAGACTGATTTCTGTCATTCAAGCAAAACCAAATGTACATACATATACTTAGTGTTATGATATGTTTTTTTAAAGGTTCAGGTTAATTTTGATTTAATGTATTTATTGAACTGCAACTTTTAGTTTAAAAAATACTTCAAAGATAGCACCATGTTCGTAATGCTTTAGAGAACCAACAAACTGTTAAATATCTTTGACGCCATGTTCATCTCAACACAATTTTTCTGGCTAATAAATTATACATATTTTTGAAGTTGCTATCATATTTTTTTATGACTGTTCAAATTTACAAAATGTATTCTAGGATAGTTTCACTATCATAACATTTACTTTGGCAAACCCAATACGCATAGTACATCCCCGAATATTCGCGAAACATGCACGGGTGTATGTTGCCACACGTGGGTCCGCCATCTTGATATCTTGATGACTTCGGCTCATGGCTATAGACGTTTTTTCTGCACACAAGCGCGTGGAACTTTCAACCTGTTAAATTCCCATTGTGTAATGTACGCTTATTCCATTCTATTTATGGTGCATAAACATGTTTCACCCTCAACACACCTAAAGAAATAGAACCTCAAAAACGCGATGATTAATTCCGGTCTAGGTGGAAATGTCACAAGTTCAGCGTCGAGGCATTTACTTGTAACGCGTTCAGTACTCCTATTGTTCGGCTAGCCCTGAGAGATCAACAGTAGCATCTTGTTAAAAATAATTATAGATAGGTTTGAAAGAAAAAAAAGAATAATTTTTACAGCTGTAAGTACACAAACCTTTTAAAAACATTCCAAAACCCTTAAGGATTTTTTGGCATTGTTTGTTTATATAAAACACCACAAGAAACTTTATGAAATATATAATGACTTGTTATGAGAAATTTGTGCTGACGTAATGTTTGTGCTAATGTGATGTTCTTCCCCAGATTCATCTCCACTTCATGTGTTTCCAGCCACTCTTAGAGAGCGAAGTCAACGGCTGACACGAGCAGGCAACAATGAGTGTTGCCAGGAGGAAGTCGGTGCAGCTGAACGTGATATCGGCGGCAGACCAAAACATGGGCATCGGGAGGGCAGAGGTCCTGCCGTGGCACATCCCGTCTGAGTTCCGCTATTTCCTCGACATGACGTCAAGATCCCGCCGCGCGGGCCTGCGCAACGCGGTGATAGTCGGCCGGAAGACCTGGGACACGATGGAGCGCGTCGCGACCAGGCCCCACCCGGGGGCCCTCAACGTGGTCCTGACCAAGGGGGCCGCGGGGTCCCTCGGCCACCCGGACGCCTTCGCCTGCCCGTCCTTGGACCTGGCGGTGGAGCTCCTGGGTGGCCGGGAGGACATAGACCAGGCGTGGGTGATCGGGGGCACGCAGGCGTACCGCTCTGCACTGCAGTCCCAGCACTTTCACCGACTCTACCTGTCCAGGATCGAGGCGGTCTTCCCCTGCGACAGCTTCTTCCCTGGCGAGTTCAACGAGCTGTCGTACCGGCGGGTCCCCGACGACGAGATAGGCGACGACAGAGTGCCGCTAGGCCAGCAGACAGACGAGCAGACGGGCATCAAGTACCAGGTGTGCGTGTACGAGAGGAAAAGTCTCCAGTAGTTGAAAAAAAATTTCATTTCAATCAACAGTTTTACTTATTTCACTAAACGAGCATGACAGAGCCCATTCAAGTGTGCAAAACATTATGGATCTGCACACCATGGTGTGGAATGCTCATATCTACCCACCACCCAGTAACAGGTTTGGCCGATTAAAAAAAACAATGGTTTGAACCACGATTTAAACCATGGTTTAAACCAAGTGGTTTTTATTAATAAACAAATTTTTAAATAAAAGATTTTTAAAATAGAATATTATATTTTTTTTAATGAAAGATTTAATTACACTCTAATAGCAAAAGATTGGGCATTTGTTTGTTTCTTGTGATTTACAGACACAAAAAATTATATACTAATCAAGATCTTATTTACATTATCTGAGTAAGTTGTAACCATACCCAGCTAAATACTCCTGTAAAATTAAATATAATTAAAAAATAATAATATAATAAAAATATATTAAATAGTTAATTCCTATTCTGTAGGAAATCCCTGACTGTACTATAAATCCCCATTCTATGGGAAACATCCATTCTATGGAAAATCTTCCTCCTTTTTGTGGTTAAGTCTCAGTCAGATTCCCTGGACTTCAGTTCTTTGATGTTATAACTTTTCTGGTTCAACATGAGTGGAAAAAAGTGGGATGTTCATTTAAACATGAGAACCAAAATAACTAACGTAATAAAAATACCTGGATTAAACCTAAAAAATACCTGGTTTTTAGTTTTTTATAAAAATAACCTGGTTTTTTCAAACTCTGGACAGTAAACATAAGTAGGATTTTCACATACCAGGGAAAGCTGCAAAAGTAATGTAGCACTTCATAATGAGAGGTTATCTTTCTAGGAAGTGGTTAATAGATGAAAAAACCCACCACAAAAAGTTGACCATTTTGACATTGTAGTGTGAATGGCTGCATCAGGCGTATCAAAATACAGAGAGTTGGAATTGAATCCCCTGACTTCATTCTGGTTTAAAAGTGTAATTATTTTTCTAATTGCATTAGTATTTTTTCACTTGTGTTGTAATTATTATTTTTTGGCCTGTTTAGTCAAATTAGTTTTTATGTTTAGTTCATAATTTTATTTATTGTAATCTGTGATTTGTTTTGGAACACGCCTAAACAGAAATGACTGTTAAATTGGTAGGACCTCAAATGGTCTGGAAGGTCAGAGAATTTTGTGGTTTATTACAATTTATTTGGTATTTAGCAAATAGTAAGTACTTTTAGAGTATTTTGTCATATTAATTTTACTAGAACTTTTTATAGTTTAATATTTTAGTACGGCTACCTCAGTAATAAGTAGGTAAGTAAAATCGTGTGCTAGAACTACTTTCTTGCATGTGTGTTGACCTCAAGGTGGTCATGTGTGCTTCTGTGTGAAGGCGGCGTAGGTGCGGAGGTTCAGTCAAGTGAGGTGTTAGCCTTGGGACGGCGCAGTGGACGCGTGAGCTGCTATTTGCATTCCGTGAGAATACTTTCAACCGGGGTTGCGCGAGTGTAACGTATTTGTGGGAATCTCGCATGTGTCGCTAAAAAGAGCTGTGTAACTACGACCATGATTAAACTACTGCCAAAAAGTGGTTGCTGACTTTCAAAGATTTGTGCCCTATGACACTGGGTGTCGTTGGGCATGACCCTTACTGCATTAGTGTGCTATGCTTTTAGCATAACTGAAGAATTCCCCTACGAGTAATGGATTTGCAAGTAAATGTTGGCCTTCCATATTTACGTACGTCCATGGAAAACAGTACTTTTTTTCATGTCCACGTTAGCGCCGAGCTATTTGGTGTTTTCAAGCATACAATGGTGAGCTGTACCTTAGTGTTGGTCTTGGATTCGCGAGACTGTTAATAAGAAGGTTCACCTGCCTCCCCCATCCCCCAACTGTCTAACCTTTAGTGAATTTATCAAGAAATCGCCATCGCCACTTACCGGACCTTTTACAATATATATATTTTTAAAATTGTTATAAAACTTAAGCACACGAAGAGTTGACATGACTGTGATATGACTATTAATAAGGTTGAGCCCGGGCTTTAATGTCTACATGTTTGTAAAAGGTAGCGTAATTTTTAAGAGGTTTATATACATATATTTGTAATTTCCCTTTAACATAAAATTTAGGTATTTTGTATTTTTTTTATACATATTTTTATTGGTTTAGTCCTGTTATAGAGTATGTTCTGCAAAACAAGTCAAAGCCATGTGTATTTTTCCCTCTACGCAATGTTTAAGTGTCTTTATGATTTTTATAATAAAGCTTTAAATTATGATTTTGTATTTTTGTATGCTACTACCTATCCATACTCTTCTATTTCTCTGCTAAAATGTTTTCAAATTTCACAACTGTTTGGTATAATTTTGCTGGCACCCTTTTAGACATGAGAGCTAGTTGGTTGATTACTGTGGCAATTAAAAAATTTGTTCATGTGTGCGCCACTTTTGTTTAACTTAGCTCCCCGCAGGGTGCTGGAGTTGTCATCATTGATCCAGAGCAAGGGTAGTGGTAACAGACCCCCGGTTTGTAAGACATAGCTCCCCACAGACCTAAAAACATGCGCCACTTTGGTTTGAAAGGAACTGGTGCTTGACATCATACAGTGTCGTTCTTTGAATGATTCTTGCAGCGGGGAAAACTGATTTAACAAAACATGTTGGACATATGCCATTGTTAGTTTACACTGGTTGTCATAGGAAAAAAAAACCCTCACGAATGTACAACAAAGATGAATACATAAAACACCACGAAAACAAGCGAATATTAGCCAATGTCAAATGTTACAGGCTTAGACAACACAGAAAATTCCATGGAAAGAATTTAGCTGTAGAAAATTACAGCACTTTGTCAGAGAAGGCCTACTGGGTTCGCCTGTGCTGAGGTATAGTCCCAGATTATCTGTATAGTTCATCATCTTTTGTGCCATCATCGTTGAGTCATCCACATTATCTGTTTAGTTTCATCAGATGGTTCGTCTGTTGCTGTGTTGTCCGGAGATTTGCTGTGTTTGTTTGCAAAAAGAGATGGAAAGAAAAAAAAAAGAAAAAAAAAAATGTAGACATTCAAATTTACCTGTATTTCAACGAGAAACTTTTCCTGCAGTGCTGTTAGCTCTTCCCTGTACTTCTTCTGCTCATTTTGTTGCCACTCTTCCATTCTTCTTTTACTTTCTTCTTCCCAGATTTTTCTGTCATCCTGATACTTGACCTGTGTTTCCTGCAACTGGTATTACAAAAAATATGTGCACGACTTTGAGCTTATACAATGATTACGTACTCTATTGCATTACTAGGAGGGTGATTTTAAATAATGGCAAAAGATATGACTAAGACTGTGGGTCTTAGTAAAACACATAGCCATTATATAATCTACACCATTCTCAACAGGTATGTATTCAAGTAATGTGACGATTTTCAAAATGAATAATCTCAAGAAAAAATTGTATTGATGTTGCAAAAAAAGTGTAACCTGTAAAGAAATTCCAGTGAAAATTCATATCACATTTTTATGACTTGATTTTATAGCCTGCTAGTTATTTTGTGCTGTGATAAATCACAACAGCTCTCTTCAACCCACCTCTTCAAAAAGCACATATGTATTAAATTCTTGTTAAGAAAATTCTAAAATAGTAACAATAATGCTTACTAACAAAACAAGGTTCTGAAATAATTTTAAATAAAAAAATAATTATATGGACAGAAAGCAAAATAATCTATTCCTGTTTAAGCAGGCACACTTCTTAATGGGAAAATTCTTAAGACGGGTTTACTGTGTAACAACCCCGACCTCCGACTAGCTCAAAATTGGTCTAGATTGCACATACATAAAAATAACTTGAAAAATTTGTTGGAATTGAATTTAAAAACTGTTCAAATATCATACAAACATTGATCTAATTGATTCATGATGAAAATAAAGTCTCTCGAGAACAATTACTGATTTTAATATACATGCTTAAAAACACTTTCAAAAATCAGCCAATCAAAGCACAAATTATAAGAAACAAAAAAAATAAAATACATATACATACAAGCAGGGACTTTCCTTTCTTTTTCCAATCCTGATGATACATTTGTCCTTGAGTTTCCACACTCAACAGGGAACTACAACTTCTGTCTCACTTGCACTTCAGGCCATCACCTGCCTCACTCTTTCTCACTCTAGTACTGATGTAATTTACCATCACATTGCATTATCATGCTTCCAGACAAAAAATAATAGCAAAAAAAAATAATTACTACACCCGAAAACTTAAACACCAGCAAAATAGGTAATAAGAACTTTAAGCTACTTCATAAATTTAAATTAAATAATCCAACAGACATACTTAAATTTTTTTTTTGGATAGGCTGTATTTTGGACTACAGCCACTAAGGATTTGTTTCATGAATTTTCATCGCGCTGAACGGGAATGTTGTGTATGAAATAAATAATTTAACAAAATTGATGATGCTTTATTTTTTGACGTGAATTTGATGAACATCTTACTGGCGGCCGTGCTAGAAAAATTTTGACACCAAACTGCGACAAACTCGGCCCATTTTTCAAAACCTCTGGCTCAACTGACTCCATATCATCAGAATCATCATAGAGCATGTTCACATCCAATACCACACAATTTCCTGCATTCCCGTCGCTTCTCGCAAAGGTTGCTCTAGCGCAAATTTTGCACCTCATTAAGGTGCTCGTTTTGCCAACTGTTTCATTTCTCTCAGTTATTTTGCCTCATTTGATATCTACGACACTTCTCAGCATCTTAATTGCTTCTGCTCGGGCGATTTTGATTGTTTTCTTTCTTTTTCTCCAACATGACCCAATTTTCGCTTAGCCATGTTGCGATTAGAGGCTCCAAAACCCAAGTTAGTATCTTTATAGTTATTCCACTCAACTACCACCACTCAGTGCTCACTCAAGAGAAAATTAAAAGTTTAAATCATGCATGACTTAAAAAAAAAAATTACAACTAGATACATCACAGGATTATTATACATTCAAGCACAATTTGTAATACCAAATAGATCTACAGTTTGCAGGAACTTTCAGATTTTTTAAGTTAGAAAGCTATAATCTTTTCAGAAGTAATTTACACTTGATTTCAGTGGACAGTCTCAAATAATTTATATTTAATGTTGCGACCATAAACTGAAAAGAGGCTAGCAGAAGCGTGATGGAAATTAAAGAATGACAATTTGCAGCACTCTCAGTTCCTCGGGTAACCTGCAGACGAGAGGTGGCGAGCGAGGGGGACGCAAGGTGTCAGGAAAGCTCACCTTCTCTCCGCCGGTCCCCTCCCTCTCCTGGAGCAGCAGCCGCTCCGCGAGGTTCAGCCTCTCCTTCAGCTCCTTCACCTCCAGCTGCAGTCTCTCCGCCTCGAGCGAGGCGGCATGCCCCGGCGCGGGGGGCCCCGGCTGGCCAGCGTGCCTCCGGCCGTGGTGCTGCTCCAGAAACACCCATGTCCGGAACACCTTCCCGCACAGCCTGCACTGCGGGGCCACATCGCACTGCCACTGCCGCGCCGAGCACATCCATTGTAGCCGCCCAGAAAAGATTCGAAAGCAAAAATGGTTTACATCATTTAAGATAACCTTCTTAAGGATTCTTTAGTCTGAATAGTCCTTTAAGGAGATATTCGGAAAAAGCAGTCAGCCTTACTTCAGGCATAAAAATCTAAAGTTTAAATATAAATAACATTGTGTCTGCAAGCAAAATGTGTGCTCTGTTCATTCAAGTACACTTTAGCATTGAAGATTTTATTTTATGATTCACCTATTCGCTATGCAACATTAGAAGTGCTGGAAACCTAAACTCCATCTAGCTTGTGGATGA
Source organism: Bacillus rossius redtenbacheri (assembly GCF_032445375.1). Lineage (NCBI taxonomy): Eukaryota > Metazoa > Arthropoda > Insecta > Phasmatodea > Bacillidae > Bacillus > Bacillus rossius. Next base: position 66,588,065 of record NC_086333.1, on the reverse strand, counting down.
TATGTAACTGAGTTCAGAGAAAGACAGCAACATTTAATTCAACTTTGCTTATCTAGAAAAGTAAAAAAACCATCATGGTAAAACATTTTACCTGGAAATGAAGGCCAGCCCCTGATGTGGCTTGTTCATCGTATAGATACGAGTCACTGGGACGTAACCTTTCCAAACTTTTCATCCTCTTTTTCAAGTTCTTCTGATCAAGGTCTTTTTTCCTACACTCTTTTCGTAGTCTTTGGACTTCCTGCTCGTGAGTCAAAACAGAACTCTTTGAACATACAAGCAGCATGGAAACAAATACAGAGGGGGCAGGTTTTAAAAATTGAAGATGACAAAACCACTAAGTAAAACATTAAACAAAATGGAAACAACGCAAATGTGTTGACTAAAGTTTCGGATACGTACACCTTACTGTTTCTAATTATGCACCAAAAACTAATTGTTTTTTACTCATCTACCCCATCACAGAGCACATCTTAAATCATTAAACAAAGTAAATTTGAGCTTCTCACAAAATGGCCCCCTTTTACTCACACCAGTGTCATGACACTACATCACCCTCACTCCACTGTCTCTTATTGTTTACATGTCTAGTTCCTGGGGTCTTCACACTTCTGTCCCACTATGTGTTGTGCTCCTTGGCTAGTGGTTCTCAAAGTGTGCTAGGGTGCATTGGTGTGCCCTGTGGTATTCCAGAAATATGTGTCCTAATAGCAGAGAAATACCACTCTTTTTGGTAACACATCATTATAATGTGTTATTTGAACGACTTTAGAGGTTTGGCTCAAAAAGTGATTTAGTTCAGTACAGTAGTAGCTTTTTACTGTCTGTAACTTAAAGTATCTTTCACTTAACTTTTTGATGCATTATCTTCGGTCTTTGATATTTTACTTATTATAACATATTTCTCAGAAACTTTATATGGTGCACCTACAATTAATTATGGGATTTTAAATGTGCTCGATTTAAGTAAGTTTGAGAACCAATGATCTAGTGTCTTGGTAACAACTCACTCTCATTTGCTGGGAAGCCTAAAAAATGTGAACATCCTTACAACACTGACATGACACTACATCAAGATACAAAATCCATCCAATCATTAATTCACTGGATTCGCTGACATGACTGATGCTGTAACCAAGCAGGGGATATTGTCACAAGTATACATAAACAATGGCAGCTAGAAAGAGGGGTTGAACGTACGGCAGATAGTTTCAGTATTTCGTCCTGAGCCAGCTGAACGCAGTTGTAGACGTGCTGCTCGGAATACATGAGGTAGTCGATGGACAGCTGCGCCAGTCTGAACAACTTCACGAAACTGGGGTCGAGAATCTTTACATCGTACTCCGCATCAAGACTGTAGTTGATTATACTGGCTAGATTCTCCTGCAACGTTGCCACGTCTCTCTCTTGGATTAACCTGTCCACGTCAATGGCATCTGTAACAAAGAGGAACAATACTGTCCTTGTGAAAAAGCAAGTGAGATAAAGTGTTATATTAAATAGGTTATTCACATAATGTACACTGTGTTGATATTCTAATAGATTTTCAGCTTTACGTAAAAATATACATACACCAGACGTATTATAATAATTGAACTTAACTGACCTACTATCTTGTAAGCAGTTACCCAGTAGTTTATAGTACAAATTCTCTACAACGTACCCAAGAGATGATGTCAGGAGTACCGCAGGGTAGTGTTTTGGACCCCCTTCTATTCACTATTATGATACATGATATTGGAGATAAAATGGGAGGTAAGCTGAGGTGATTTGAACATGCTAGAGTGCTGGTCAGAGAATAATAGGATGGAGTTAAATGTAAACAATACCAAGGTGGTTACAAGGAAGAGGACAGTATAAACGGAAGTTTGTGTTTCCAGAGAGCCTTTGAAATATAGCATAGCCGAGGCTGTTTTCAACAAGACAGGGATTTTTAATGCCAGTGCATTACAACTGGGGCCAAGAGTGTTTTCCACCCTAATTGGAGGAAAAAAAGTTGGGCACAGACAAAAATCAGAACAGTCTCTAGGGGCAAACTGTCTTCGCTACACTAAGCACAATGATGATGGCCACATCTTTGCACAGGCTACATAATGTAACCTATAAACGGTAATTTCTCAGAAACCATTAGGAGTTTGGAAACTCTGTTTCCAGGCTAAGTACAGGAACTTCTGTAGTGATCAAAAACATATTATTTTGAATTATATTACTTTTTTTTTATGGAACAGCGACAACCCTAACAATTTACCTGGAAGTAAATTGCTGGAAGGGGCAGGCCATACAGTAGGCAGGCTCGGATGGAGGAAGCACAGGGTGGCAAAAAGGGGAGGAGGGACATTGAAGGGAACAATAATAACGGGAAAGACCAAGGCATATTCCACATTGGTGAGTCTGATAGAGTACCTATGCGACAGTAATGGGACCTGTATCTGGTGATGAAGACAGGAGAGCTGGAGAAAATACAGTGCAGGGCAGAGAGATAGGTAATGGGTATCTGGAGAAGGGAAGGGAAGGAGGGGCAGACACAAAGACCATCAGAGATGATCAAGGAGCTGGGGTGGGAAACTCTGCAGGGGAGTAAATGGGTAAAACAGTCCTGACACTGTTCAAGAAGATCAAAGTGAAAGGGGGATTGGTGAAAGCTGGGAAATAGGTTGTCTAAAAGTAGAGAGGGAGGAGACCCCACGAGTGGAAGATACAGAGGAAATGGAGGTGAAAAGAAAGAGGGAAGCAGTTATTACTTGTGTGGACAGGGCGGGAGTGGAATGGGCTTGAGGGGTAATTATTGGAAGCGAGAGGTGCGGAGGACCTAGGGAAGTTGAGATTGCAGATGTATATTTTCAAATAAAAAAAATTCGCTATTTGCAGAAAAATTATTGAGGGAATAGGCCTATATTAAAAATTAGTAGACTCACCAATTTTATGCCAATTTACTCGTCCTCTACGTAAATGGAAGCTGAATCCCATTTCCTTTGCAAGCTTAGGAAATTCTTCAGGATTTGCACAGCATTTCAACGTCTTCGTAAAACTTTCTTTCATTGTGAAAACTGTTAAGTACTGATGCACAGTATTTTATAAGCTTTGCAGCCCCTTTGAAAATACTAATTAATGTACATATAACCTGTCGAGGAAGTATAAATATGGTTTAATAAAATTATAACAGCCGATGTGCGTCTTAACTGTAACGAAGGAATACATAATTTTTAATCAATGCATTCATAGCCATTCTCCCATCTTATTCAAAATCAAACTAGTATACAAACAACGCCAAAACAGAATAACACAGGTTTGTCAACATTAACAACCAAAATTTAATTTTTTTTATAATATTATTTACAAACTTATATAAAATTAAGTTCTGATTTTATTTATTTGACAGAATATTTACAATTTAAGTTGATTTTTATTTCATATGGTTGAATTAATTTCAAGACTTAAAATAGATTCATAAGAATAAATATGACAGATGACAGCTGACAAACTCAATTACAGATGTTTGTAAACAAACTTTGAGAAGACACGTGATGGAAGTTGAGTGGGCGTAAAACGTATTTCATGTCTTACAGAATTATTAAAAAATGATTCTTATATTGAAAAATGATCACAAACAGAACCTTTCGTTACTTATGTTGCAGCCAATCCCGGGTAGGTTTTTAGTTAGCTTGCCTGAAGCTTGACTAGTTCTTCGCGAGCTGGACATAATACGCTTATTTTGTTGTTAGCATGAGTGTTAGTATTGTCTGGTAGTCCTGCCTATTGTTCTTATAAGAGACATACGTTTTAATTAAAGTTAAAGATTCGGAATTAATTTTTATTTTTGGTCCTTCAGTTTGAAGGAACGCTGCAGACTTTAAAACCTCTAACAAGTCATACGGTTTTTAAATGATTTGTTTTAAAATCTGGGAAGCATGAATGGGTTATAGCTATCTATTATTTTAAGTTTAGCTACAGTGTATGATCAGTTATTTCTCTAATCAGTTGAGTTGATGTAGAAATTTATTATTAGTGTTACAGGATTTCTGCAAGCTTGCTTTAGAATACATTCAGAAAGGTCCCAATCCAAAACTCTACAATGTTGCTGCCCGTGAGTATTATTTTTCAGCTAGTGGTGTGGTTTTCTTGAGTGTAGTACCTAGGTTTAACCTATGTAATGCATAGAAATGTCATTTGCAATCGGTCTTCCACCTGGTGGCAATTAGTCCTCCCTTACTTCACTTCTCCCTTCAGCTTTCCCTTAGGTCCTTTGCATGTCTCACTTGCAATATTTCTCTCTCAAACCCATTCGACTCCTGCCCTGTCCTCACCAGAGCGAGTGCCTCTTTCTCCGTTCGCAGCCACTCCCCCCGGAGCTTGCACTCGCGATCTTTCGGTCCTCTGTACCCACCCCCTGGCTTCCCCGAGCCCCCCTCTCACTTTTCACCTTTAACAGCCTTAAGGCCCTGTCTCACTGTCAAATAGTTTCCTCCAATATATTTGACAATAGATTTGGAGGGATAGTATTGGATGGAAAATGGCTTCCAGTCTCATCCATCAAATAAATTTGGACAGAAAACTTCAAAAATTTGTTTTAAATCATGTCACACTACCAAACTAAATTTTTGGTCTGAGCTCTCTCAAACTTTCCAATTTTAATTTCATTTTGAAATTAAGTAACACATCAGAGTGCTGGATGGGATTTTTGAACTTGTTTTGCTGTTTGTGATTTTATAAATTTATTAAAAATATATAAATTTAACTCATAATATTCATTACACAATAAAAATAAATGTTCAGTGATTTTTTTAAGTTGTAGAAATTTAATTTCCTTTTTACAAATATAATTATTTTTCATACGACATTCATGCTATCATTATTTTAGTTATTTCACTTTTATAACCTCTTTATATAATCACCTATATGATCTTCGTCATTTTAAAGATTCATTGTGGTGGAAAAAGATGTCATTTCTTTTTTCGATAGGCACAATTTTGATTGGCTGATTGCATCCAACATCCAACATATTTTAGAACCTTTCCTATATGCAAAATTTTTTTATGGAAACTCGAGTCATCCAACTTGCCAAATAAACATGACTGCGCTAGTGACATTTCGATGTTGTCATAACAGTCCAACTTTATGGGACACAAAATATTGAAAGGTGTTGGAAATGAAAATTTGACAGTGTGACAGGACCTTTATCAACTTTTTCACCCTCCTCCCCCCTTTAATGTTTCCCACCTCAGCTCCCTAACCATCACCGATGGCCTATGCATCTCATCCTCTTCCCCTTCCCTTCTCCTCATACCCATGACCCATCTCGCTGTAGTATTGTATTGTTATATTGTAATCTTTTTTTTAAAGAAAAATATTTATTGTTTTGGTTTTCAGGCTCAAAAAATACCATTAATTGGTATCACAGCTCATAATATGGCCTAGGTTATTTGTAGGGAACACCTATAGGAATATAAAGCTAGTAGTAATAAAGTATTAGATGCAAAAGTATCTTGATTTTCATAATTTTTTTATATGCTCTGAATTGCTAAATTTTGTTTGGTGATAATGAAGATAGGTAATGTAATTTAGTAAAAAAAACTGTGGTAGTAAATTACAGCGTTGCAGAGCATTTGTGCAGTATGTCATAGAAAACCAAGGCTATAAACAGATATGTGAGACATTGAATTTTCAGTTGAAGAACCTGAAACGGTCATATTAAATTTTTTAATGAATGATGTTTTTTATTTTATTCAGTAGAAATTTGTTTTGGCAGGAATATTGCTAAACAGCAGATACCTGTTTTATTTTTACACAGGTACAAATTTCAGTAATATTTTACTGATCAACTTTTTTTTGGTGGATTATTCTCTGGAAATTTATTAAAGCTTGCAACCAGATTCTATTGCAAAAGAAATAAAGTATCCTTTAAGTGGAAGACATTGTTATTCGAAAATTTAAGGTCATGGTTTCACTAATGACTCGATATTGACATAATGGTGCAGCTATTGTTCGGTAATCAGGTCTCTTGCTCCTCAGCAAGGTGATCTGTGTTAGTTCCTGGGAGGTCGAAACTGGAGTTTTTGCGAGCTCGTTATTCTCAGAGTTCTCCCGTTCCCTCCACTCATTCATTTTGTCAATGCTCCATTCTCTTCTCGTCACCATCTCATCGTCTATTATGATGTTCAAGAGGCACTAAGCCTCAATTTATTCAACTTCATTTATTTTTATGTAGTCTATAAACAGTAGAAAAAAAAACTTTTGTTTTCCAGAAAAGTTAGATGTTCAGGTGGAATCCATTCGAGGCGCTGTTGAAGGGTTGGTGTTCCTGCTTGTCGAGAGCTGTAGAAATGAGGTAGGTATGTCACATGTGTCTACTGTGTACGTACTTTAAGGTGATCACGTTCTGATTCATCTGACTCATAGTAAGAGGCTCCTTGGTACTTGTAAGAGATGAGTTCAAACTTGCCAAGGTTTGAGCTCAAGTAAACAGTTTTACTCACTCGTGTCTACATATAAAAATCAAAATTTGCTGGTTCAACAGATCCTGCCAAAGCTTTTTCGTTAGTGTTTGTTTTAAAAAATTCATTCGCAGTTATAAAACTAGATTATTCCAAATGGAAATCTGCTATAATTTATTTTTAAAAAGTTAATTTTTTACAACCGGAAGAACCAATCACAATGACTGCGTTCGTGGCTTTGAGGTAATAGTTACAGATATAACAAACTATGTTTGTATGTTGTTATAGTACATGGGGTCATGGCCCGCAATTGCGATTGCAATAGGGAATAGCCTTCATTCTATTTTTAACTTATCGGTGCTTTGTGGTGCAGTAACTTGTATTTCTGTGTTATATGTGTATCAACATGCTTTTCAGTGTTATTTAGGTTTCATCACTATTCACCAATAAATCTTGCCCCTAGTAATCTGGCACCATTCAAGCCGATCACACTAAGATTTTTTCGATTGGATTCTGGCTGTTGACCTAGGTCACCAGGTCACATTACTGCACTGCTAGCATTTAAAGTTTGCTCAGAATTTATCATTGGTGTCAGTTTTCATTTCAGTACAGTTTCTTCTGTTTTATAGCGGGTTGCATTTTCTTATTCACATTTAACTGTTATTTCTAGATGACTAAACGCTCGTCTGTTTTTTCTTTCTATAGAGCGGCTTATTTCAACTTGTTTTAAATGTCATTGTACTGTGTATTGATTTGTCTTTGGTATTAATTTTAAAACTATTTTGACTTTTATATTTCAGCAACATTGCTAATCCGGCATGGCTGTGGTCTCTATGCACCAGATTACAGACTTTTCACTGCAGCAGTGTTTGCGTTTATGTATTAATTTTTTCCAAAGAAAATTAAAATATTTTTCCTCGAATATCAGTTATTTTGAACACAAATTATTCAATGCTTAGAGATGTTAGTTTTACAAAATAAAATATTTTTGAGAAAAGTTTCTAAGTTATATTTCCACAGAATCACGCATATAAGTTTTATCAGGCATTTTATACACATGTAAACAAATAACAAAAGAAGTGAGTCATTAGGTGGTCAAGAAAGACAATATATACTCTGTATACAGGCACACTCCATAAAATTCTATCTGCACTTTTTAACCTTTATTTATTAATTTTTTTAATTTTGCTGTACTATAATGCTAATGTAAAATTTAGAAGTGGTATAAAAAGTTTGTCATAGATGATACAGTGGAGGCCCGCTAATCAGTACACCTCTAGTCTGATGATCTAGCTAATCCGAATGACTTTATGGAAAAAAGTATTTTTAAAAAATCTTAAAATATGTTTGTATTTTAATAATTACATTTGATAATTTGACCCAATTATCAAAATGTTTAGTGATTTTGTGGTTTTTAAAGTGTTGTGGGCTACGTTACATAATAGTAATGCTTATAAGGATGTATTTTACTACATGCTGTTGCATCACTGCAATTATTTGGCTAATCCAAAAATACATATTGTAATCGGGACAAGTCTCGGGCCTCAATTAGTTCGGGTCACAGTGACTCCACTGTTAATACTAAACATTAAAACAGCATAGAAAGATTGTACTATTATCTTAGCATGTCACCCTATCTTAAATGATGTAAATCTATGTTGGTATTGGAAATAATAAAATTTCCTGACTTGATGTAAGCTTCTGGACATACGCCATTGCCGAGCACACGTACGTCCGTAGAAGAAAACTACACAAAATAGTACCCAAAAGACAAAAAAAAACAACACAAATTAAGGAAAAATAAAATTGCTGTTGTCAACAGGATATAAACACCACAAAATATTCCATAAAAGGAATATGGTCGACAAACAAAGAAAAACAAAGAAAAATGGACTAAGAGAATGAAAAAAAAACACAAATGATGACAGCACAAAAATATTGGAGAAAAAATAATCAGCACAACTCTTTCAAAGATAATGAATTTTTCTGTGTGAATACGTTGTTATATTTGCCGTTGTGGAAATGTTCTCGGCTGACGTCTCTGTGGACGGTGTTTGCGCTCGGCAGCTGAGCGAGCAGGACTTCAGGGACTTGGTGCTGGCGCTGGGCTTCGCCGAGGGCCACCAGCAGCAGCTGAGCGCGGTCTACGAGGACAAGAAGGGGGACGTGCGCTCCGCGCTGGCCCAGCTGACCCTCAGGGAGCCCCACTACCGCGACCTCGAGTGGAGGCTGGACGTCCAGGCGAGTCCACCGGCGTAACTCTCCGGCCTCGGCTCTTCCACGCTCATCTCCTTGTCGCTGATCACTAGAGACCTGCAAAATTCGCGGATTCATTCGGTGATAGGCCTGAATTCAAACATATAGTATATCTCTTAGAAAATTTTGCTATTGGCTTACTGTTCATTTGGACGAATCTAAACTGGTTATAAACCCTCAACCAAAGAAGTATCGAATCACAGACAAACCAGCTGAGACGACTTGCAAGTCGGTAGCGAATGAAATTGCGTTATTTGCCCGAGTGTACAGGGGTATGTGCAGTGTCTATCATGAAGACCATCGAAACCGCGAAATTTGCAGGTCTCTACTAATCACTAATATTAATATCGTGGGCTTAGTGGAAAAAAGTCGGTAAGTCCAATTTCTGTAAAAAAGACTGTTAGTTCACTTACCAAGTTTTTGCTTGCCTAGAATAGCGTTATAATGGACTTGCCGAAATAATGCTAGAAGAAAACGTCCACAATCATTCATTATTTGGACTTCGGAACGTTTTTCTTGGCGAAGTTATTGCCCTTTACAACTTCATCTGTGAAGTGAACTCATTTTCACAAAAAAATGGACTTACCAATTTTTTCCATTAAGCCCACGATATAGTCATCATCATCATCTCAAACTCGCGGAGGCCGGGTAAAAAAGAGGCCTGTTGAATTATTTTGTAAATGTCTGGTGAGTGTATTGAGGGCCTTGCATCCCACAGTCCGCACAGAGGTTACGTTAACCACGGAAGGGGGTGGGGCTGTGGTAAGACACTCCGCTCTAATTCTGAAGGACTCTGTTTGGATCCTTGGCCATCCATTCCCGATTTAACTTTTCATAGTTTTTCTAAATAATTGTGTGGATGGTTCCTTAATGTAGGCCACAGAATTCCCGAGATTCCTCTAGTCGTGATCTAACGGTTAGTAAGACATTCAATCAAAATCTTCCTTTTTCATACAAATTTATACAAATAAAATTTTTTAGTTTTTTTATACAAATGTACAGTTTTACTTCGAACTTCGTGAAATTTTACACACTTAACCTTCAAAACAAGAGCAAGGTCACTGTCTACATAAGATTAAAAAAAAAAAAAAAAAAAAAAAAACACCTTCATACCTCATTTCCAGCCCTTAAGGTAGAATTTTTATAAGATGGAAACTACTTAATGTACATCTCAATTTCGAAAAAAAAAATGTCATCCTTAATCTTTCAGTGCCAGTATTCATTTAATGTTTCTTCCCTGCGGCCGCCAGACGTTTTAAATTCCTAACTTAAAAAAAAAAATACTTTCTTGTATTTTGTTTATGAAACTTGAATTTTGATTTAAGTATCTTTTTTTGATTCGTAAAAGAAAACTTGCTCTGTTGAGAGTTTGCATCCGCCCGAGTAGATCTGAACACAGCAGTATTTGGTCGACGGCACGTCGGAGGTGGACAACTGGGGCTGGTTGCAGCTGGGGTCGAGGGCACTGCGGCAGCAGGTGACCCCGCTGGTGACCATGAAGCTGTCGCTGGACTCGGGCCGGCAGGTCTGCCTGCAGACGGACCCCGTCAACCTGGCGCACGCCGCCGAGGTCCTGGAGGGGGCGCTGCTCGAGAGCCGGAGCCAGCACTCGCGCCGCGTCGCCCGCAGCTTCGAGTGAGCCGGCGTTCCCCTCCTGGCACGTGCCGCACCGTCACACACCATTCCTCTCCCAACGACACGGGGCGTGGTACGTAGGTCCTGAAAGTCACGGCACTGAAGGACTCCGTCGAAAAACTGTGGAAATGTCATCAAAAAAAATCTCGGAAATAAATGTCACTGTGCTGTAAATCACAACATATTTGATATAACGTGCATTTTATTTTCACACCACATTCCAGTTTATAGTTTGCAGATTTACTGTAAATGGACAATCTGGGCGGTAAGCAGATTCAATATAAACGGACAGTCTGGGCGGTAAAAGATAAGACGTATTTTAAAAAAAATTTCATTCCGTCTTATTCAAAAGGAAGTAGCTAAAATTGCAACACGGTAAGAATTCTGAAATTTGTATGAGTGAACTGGATACAATATAAAATAAAGAGAATATTCCATGCTCAAATTTTTTTTTGTATTTGATATTCTATGAAGATTTGATTTCTTCAAGAGAAACCAAAAAATATATGTTTTAATTGCCAAGGAATTAAAATACAGACTAAAATGGATGGATAATCTAAATCACGACCGTTACTGACGGCCGCTACTGACTTATAACGTTAGGCATTCAGTGAGTGCAGTGTAACGTTGGTAGTTTTGGGAATTAGTTTAAATTGATACTGGTTGTTTTCTGTAAAAATGTTATATATGTTTTTATTATGAAAAATTGTAAGTAACATGGTTAAGTTAAGGAAAAGTAAAGGGATTCTGCTTGTGGGTTTACCTAGACGTCACGTCAAAGTTATCTTTCTGACTTTACTGATAGGGATGGGGCAATCAAATTCTCAGATTCATCCTCAGTATTTAAAAGATTTAATACTTGAGGGAAAAGTTTGATAATATTCTTACAGCACAGTTGTTCCGTGAAGTAATAATTTTTTAGATATCTATACTAACCCAACCAACCATCCACTATGTTTTGAACAAAAAATATTTTTAATGTATCTAACCTAACATAATCAATTATCACGATTTAACATACACATGCAGACCCACAAGGGAAAGGAAAAATGGTGGCGGCAATGTCAATGCACAGGTATTGTGATGTAAGTTATAACGGTGATTTCTCAGAAACCAGTATGAATTCGGAAACACTTGTCTTCAAGGTAAATACAGGAATGTCTTTAGTGTTTGAAAAAAGTATTTTCAGAATTTTATTATTACTTTATGGAAAAACCATGCTGTAAAAATATTACTTACTAAAAGATTTGAAGAAAAATATTTGAATTAGGGAAATACGAAAATTCAAACACAAGCAGGTGTGTGGTTGAAAAGGACTTCATTATTTATCCCTACATAAGCATATTTTTTTTTTTTTTTTGTATTTTCACCAGCTACAGTGCTCTGAGGATGTTTTATTCTTAAGCACTCCAGGGAATATTTTTGACACAAAGAAATTATTTATATCCTGAACATGTAAATATTAAGGATGGAATTTCTATTCTTTTAAAGATTTTTTTCAAGGAAAAAAGAGGGTATGTAGTAATTATAAATATCCAACACTGACAAGTCTGAAGTTTACTAGATCTATTTTTTTCCTTCACATCCATCTTAATACCATTTCCAAAGTTTGTATGTTGACTTGTAATTATTTATTAAAATTACGATGTGCAGGTATTGATTCTGAAAGCAAAAGAAACATTTAAATGGTTGAATGATTTAACACCATAGTTAACATTTTTCATTTCTTGTATCTTATTTAATTTTGAATTCCAGACACCTAAGTTCGGAATTGAGGGGTTGATTCGAGGAGTGATACAATTAGAGATTCAAATTCGAGAAAATAGAGATTCGAACCATCACTAAAAACTACGTACCATATTCCTGGCAGGTAATGAGTTTCTATATGATAGGGGTGTTTGAAGATCACTTTTCTAGGGTCGAAGTCGAATTCTGAATCTTCAAACTTCCGAAGTTTGAAGTTGAATTTATGACTTTTCAACAGAAGTGATTGCAATTTTTTCACAGTCTGATATCTGTACTTAAATTTTTTTTAATGTTATCAAACAAACATCTCTATATTAGTAACACACTGGTTTAGTAGAAATAGAAATGTATGTAACTGGATTATTTTGATTCAAATGTTAACAGTATTTACGAGAAATCAATCACAAGAGTTTAATATTACTAATTGGAAGGTGCTGATTATTTACAGTTTAGCTTAAGATGTAGCCTACTTCTGGAGCTATCCATGGTGAATCAGAAATTTCAAAATGATTTTACTAACTGTAAAGTAAAATATTAAAGAATCTTTTGAAATCTGGTTTACAAACTTACTAAAAAAAAAATGGGGAAGGGGGAATAAAGTGAGTTGAGATAATATGTACCTAATTAAAACAGTGCATATTAATATCAAATTATTTTGAAGTATAAAAATAACTTACATGATGATGTTTTCAGAATCTTTCTGCAAGTTTTGCAGATATAAGTTTTATTATCATCACTCCTATCAAAGAATAAATATATTTTGTTCTTTAAAAAAATTCATGCAATGGGGAAATTTGATTTAATTCAGTTTTTTGGACATATATGCCATTACAGTTTTGCATTGTTTGTCATGGAAAATTTCTGAAAAATAAAAAAAAAAGACGATAAAAAATTCACAGAAAACAAGAATGAATCAGCTGATGTCAGACAAACGTCACAACTGTTGTCACTGGAAATCTTGTGTTTGTCAGTGCTATCGTCGTCGTGTGGTCCATAGCACTTATTTATGTATCTTCATCGCTGAGTTTATATGTTTGCTGTGTTGTCCAGGTGTGTTGTCAGCATGCATTTAATCTGTCTCGTCATTGTTAGCCCACTGTGTTCGTCTGTGTTGTTATATTATTTTTTCCATGACTAAGTTCCTTCAATGGATTTCTTGTGCTGTATGATATTTATATGTTGAACATTGTTTGTCCGTGCTGTCGTCATTCTGTTGTCCACAATACTTGTTAGTTTCATCGTTGACGTTGGTTCTGTTTGTCCGACATCAGCTGATTCAGTCCTGTTTTCTGTGAATTTTTTATCTTCATTTATTTTTTCTGAATTTTTTCATGACAAACAGTGCAAAACTGCAATAGTGTATGTCTAAAAAACTGCATTAAATAAATAATATATTACATTCATCGGCACACGGTACTTTGAGACTGTTTGCTTGTACTCGGGATAGGATCGTCTTCCTCATGATCGCGCTTGCTTGCAGCCAATATCACTTCCATTATATCTAGATATTCACATGAACGTAATCAGAATAATACTGCGGAATGTATGGATTGATATTTTACCTCTCAGATGTTAAACTATCAACGACGTTTTTCGTGTAGGGTGTACATATGGGGAAAAAAATCTCCAGCCACCCCATGAGTTTTGATGTTAAATAATATTGCTAAAAGCCAAATATTGTGTTGGAACTGTTCATTAGGGCAAACAGAAATTTTTTGAAATGGTCAATTCCGACATCTGCTGCGGAAATCCGTGTACATCAATATGCCGAAAACCACATTTTAGAGGATTTAGTATGATATTTCATTTTGCAACAAATAAATTGGAAAAAAAAAAGAAAAAAAGAAAGGATCCACCACTTCTACTAATCTAACTTAAATATCATTTTTGGACCACAAAAATGTTTACATTTCAAACACCAGCAATGCAGTATAAACAATTGTAACTACCCGAAAACTGTTTAATGCTGAAACTGAAATCAACTTTTACGTAATTTAATATTGAGGTTAAGTTTGGACACGCACAATAACATGCTTATGCTACCAAATTGGCCAACCACTGTTAGAAATTTTTATGACTATTTGATATCTTGAGGCGATTAGCTTTTAAGTCCATCAGTAGAATGGTAATGAGGAGTGATAAATGAGATCAAATGAAACTGTGCAATAAAAAAATTAAATGTTTTGTGTGAGAATCAGAAATGAGATAAAGGAATACTTGGCTCTTTAACAAACATTTGGAATATAATTAACAATGAGAGTGAGGATATATTTAACTTCAGCAGCAAACCTTGGTTTGGAATGGAAAGAAATCACGCGACATACATAATGTGTGGATTACAGTGAAATGTTTTATCACAATCTAGACATTTATAAACTCTGATAATGGGCTGTAACTTTAAAGCAAAACTGCTTGATTTTTTCTCCCTATCATTTTGTCAAGTGCTATGAGAGTAATATCAATTGAAAATCTGTTTACTTCAACTAGGACAGGAAAGGAAAAAATTTAGGGGGAAAAAAAATATATTTTTAATCTTGCTGGGGAGATTTATTTTCAATGCAATACAAAAAAACTACACAAGTCACCGTCGTTTATGGCCCTAAGAAAGCTAGACAACAAAATAAAACTTAACAGTTTTAACATATTTTACAATAAAAGTAGAGGAAAAAATATATTTTTTTTTACAAATTGTACAGTTTTGCATGGAAATGCCTGTCCTCTCAGCCGTCGGCCGCGTGTCCGCCGCTTCCTTGCCGCCAGTCTGCCGTGTCGTCACCGACACCAGGGGAGCGTTTCGATCGCTCGAGACGTCCCCCGGTTCGGTCGGGCAGAGGGTAAATCAAGAGTTCGTGCCGCACAGCAGCGTATCACAGATGTGTTGACAAGAAAAGTTCCCACCACTTCACAGAGAACTCGTTTCCTTCCCCCGGGCCGTCCGTCGCGTGGGCGTGGCGTCGGGCTCTCGCGCCCGGCAGGCACGGCAGGTGCGAGAGCAAAGCCACGGGTCCCCCCGCGAGGAGGGGGAGGGGGAGGGGGCATGCAGGTCGGCTTGCCGTGTGGTGCGAAGAGGGGGGCTCGAGGAAGTGTCTACGCAGACGTGCTCTTGTCGTCGCTGACCTGGGTGACTCCCGAGGCGACAGAGGTGTTGTCGTCACCGGTGTTGGAGCAGGCGAGGCTGGGGAACTTCTTGTACAGGGCTTGTCTGTACTTGGGGTGGCTGCGAACAAATATACAAGGGTTCAAGTCACGTGGTGTAGTCGAGGCAGTACAGCTCTTACCTGCATTAGTACCTAGTTCCTCGACTTATGATCAGAACTAAAATATTTGATAAATTGGTCAATGTTCGTTTATGCGCATTAAAATAATATTTAGTACGATAAAATATTTTCATATTTTACAACAGTGTGATAATTTGGCCTTGTTCGATGCAAGCCAGCAGATAACTAGGCTCATGATGACGATATTCAGGCATGTGGCGGAAGAATTCTGAAAGTACCTAGGTCGTAAACAGGATTCTAAAAAAATGTTCATATAAGTGTGAACCAGCTACATACAAGTATGTACGAAAAAGGTAGGGTAATATGTCGCTTAGCTATGCTCATGGGTATAAAGCCACAGGAGCTCTGAGTTTATAGTTGGCTCCATACCACTTGGGTACAGACTCAAGAGATGCCTATAATTGGAACTAAACCTCAGATACTCGCCACATGAGTATTAAATCTCAGTGATCATAGCTTCTGAAAAATCAGCGTGGGTAGGCTGCAAGATCTGAACACAATCTAGTTTTAGTTTTAACTTTACTTTTTTTTTTTTCCTTAGGAGATACCAGTTCACTGGCTCTAAGAAGAGAGAACTTCAGAGCATGAATGTATGTGCTTGAGAGAACAAACTTTCTTTTCTCGAGCAAGAATTTAAAGCAGGCACCTCATTCCATGTTGCTACGGATAATAAATTATATATCTCTATTTGGAGGTAGCTAACGTTAACTGCATACTAATAAAAGTTGAACTCTAGCGTTGCTCAACGTACTGCACCACCCTCTCACCTGATGCCATAAACGATGGGGTTGTAGACAGCGTTGGCCTTGGCGAACAGAGATCCCCAGATGGTCACGAGGGGAGTGATCTTCATGGTCTCGAAGATGCCGGAGTAGTTGATGACCAGGTATGGGGTCCAGGCGAAGAACCACAGGGAGATGGTCATCAGAGCAACCTTTTCGACAAAAGGAAACCAAAAATAACGATCAGGTCAAGCTCTGAAAGTTTCCACAGTTTCGTTTCTTTGGTGAAAGTCAGTGACGTATTGAAGGCATGAGCGTCCAATCCAAAAAAGCATGTTTGAGAATTCCCTCGCATCCTCTCGCCTGTCCATCGTAAATTTTATTTGATGCAGTGACTTTAAATGGCAAATTACCTATGTTATCTTTAAAACAGCAAAGTATCCGTAAAGTTAGACGGATGTAAAAGATTGTTTCGAGTAATGATCAGCACAACCTAAGTTAAGACTACTGTCTTCAAAAATAATCCTGGTAACGTGCATGCATGAACTTAATACAATGGGTGTACCTGATCTCTCTAAGAGCTGTAATGAGGCTGTCACTCACTACCAGTGCAACATGATACAGCGAAACATGAACGGAATACTTCGAAGTCATCGTGACCACGGAGGCGTGGTGATTGCTTGGGTTCGGTGGGAGCGAGCAGATGTTACTGCGGTCACCTTGGCGAGCTTGCACTCGGCGCTGGTGTTGGCCGCCTCGGCCGACCTCAGGGACGCGACGTTCATCTTCTTGGCCTGGTCCCTCATCTGCTTCTCATGGGCAGCCACAGCCTGCGACACACACGTCGGTTCAACGCCAACCCCTGTCGCTCACCATCTGCGAGGGTCAATGTATCCATGTTTGTAATTATTCAGTTGGATTGGTATTCAGAATAAAAAATAATATTCAAAGTTTCAAAGTTGTATTTTAAAGCAATATATATTTTATTTTTTTTAACGAAAAATAAAATCTTTCTCATTTCAGCCTAGGGGCAGGAAACTATTTTTTTTTCTTAATGAGCAGTGAACTTTATCAAGTGAATACCAGACATTGCTTAAACTCAAATATGTGCAGTTTCTTAAGTCTAAGGTTACTTGGGAAATATGAAGTGTCCGGACTGACGTGCACGCTCAACAAAAGTTGCTGCGGTCGAAGCTCGGACACGAACCTGCACAATGAAGAAGTACGAGTAGATGATGAGCAGCAGGGGGCAGAAGTAGACGAACCACGAGTAGACGAGGATGTAGCTGCGGCTCGTCCAGTTCTTGGTGATGTAGTCGGTGCCGCAGGCGGTCATGTTGCCTTCAGGCACGTACCTGCACAGCCGTTTCGGCAGGCGTTGAGCTCTCCGTGCCGAGAGAACATCACCTTTCATCACGGATTCGAGAGGTGGTCATGTAGGGGTGTTTTTTAAATGCTGTCTCTTAAGACGAAGGGTGGTCAACCATCTGGTAATGGGAGCATATCAAAAGACAAAATATCTGGCTGGCTAAATCCCTATCTACTGTAACTTGATTTTCAGCTTCTAATTTTAATATGCGCTTTACATTTATAAATATTATTACAAACGCCATCTTGCATTGGTTATGTTGTGCTTCTTGTTTGATTCCTATGTTAGGTTGTTTATCCCCAACTAGCAGACCACAAAATGGTGTGGACAACCCTGCTCTAGACTACGTTCTTCCCTGAGACATAGATGGTAGTTGAGCCTGCATTCGCAGCTTTGCGGCAGAACAGGACTGAAACAAGTGTTCAGATTTAACTGAAATGTAAAGTGTATGTATCGAGTGAAAAAAGTGTTAACATTGACATGTTTTATTTCCCGTCTGAGACAGTGGATCTGAGTTAGTTAAGGGCAGACTGCAGAAAAACCAGCCTCAAATACTCACGAAGAAATGAAGTGAGGGAAGCAGGAGCGGAACGTTAGGAACAGAAAATTCGGAGTAAATTGACAAAACCCAACTTCGTTTATCTAGGGGATATATATAAATGTGTGTGTGTGTGTGTACATACATACATACACACACACCTATACATACACATGCTTGGATGGGAATTAAAGCAGGAATTCCTCAACAGTGGTAGGTCAATGACTAACCATGTAGCTATTTGGGGCTATCATATCCCAGCCACCTTTAGCACCACATACAGCTTTTAAAATAATAAAATTTGTATATACCCACAGAAAATGCAATGTCCATCCATATTGGCTATCTAAAGGTAATACACCAATCTGTGAGTATGTAAGCTGGAACACTCGTATGTGTTCTTTGTGAGTGGTAGCTAGCAAACAAGGTGTCTGGTGCTCGGGAGAAGCTCGCGTACCTGTTCCAGCCGAAGAGAGGAGCAACGGTCCAGCCAATGGACATTGCCCAGACCAGGAGTATCCTGACCATCGCCGTCTTGTTGGTCATGGGCTTGGCCGACAACCCCTGGAAGAGAGAGGGGCAAGGATTTCCTTCTCGCTCCCCGAGACGTGAGTGTCATAGCAAAATATGATTTGGAAGGAAATGAGATAAAAAAGAATCATTTTACTGTGATGACTACTGAACTCTTGGGCTTATCTTCCACGGTTTGTCTTTATGATACATCATTTGCCATGAATTACAAATAAAGTTTTTAGACTTTAAGTAATTTGGTATTTAACTTAGAATACCATCGAAACCAACTACCACTATCAACCAAATTATAATATTTTGTTGAAATCAACCTGTTAAAAGATTCTTCACACAGACTAAAAAGACACAACAGTATTTTACGTGTCTCTCAGGGATACCTTGGTTACAAACAGAAACACAGCCACAACAAGTGTTAAGCAAAAGTAAGACTTTACCTTGACGATGACGTTGTACCTATCCATAGCAATCATGGTCATGGTCCAGATGGAGCCACATCCGAAAAGAGAACCCAACAGTCCGTAGATTTCACACATGAAGGGTCCTGGCAACACAAGACAGAAGCAATAACGCGTCAATTTGCTGTGTCGACCTTGCAAGCCGACAATTCAATAGCATGTTAGCATTCAAATCAAGTCGTACGACGGCTTACCTGTTCTGATTATAAATGTGACATTTTAATGATGCCATAGCCCAGTGTTTATAGTGATTTTATAAATATACAGAAGATATTTGGAAAAATGACTTAAGGTTATAAGGTACTGTCTTCAGAACTTATGTTTACAACTGGAAAAAAATTAATATCAAAGACACAAACTTTGATCACCCCAAAGATATAGAATTAAATGGATAAATTTCTCTTGTAAATGATATATGTGCTTATTTACCACAAGGCACTATGATAGTTGAGTGGTCAAGCCACTGGTGTACCAATGGGTTTTCTCGGAGTTCTCCTGTTTCCCTCACCCTTTCGTTCCATCGGTGCTTAGTAAACACCTTTAATCGTCTCTAATAACCTCCATGTCAACGAGACTTTCATCTCAATCCATTTCCATTTACCGCAGCTTCTTTAAAGGGCCCGCCATGTCAGGGAATTATATGTATTTGAGGGGTGGGATGCTCGCTGGTGTTTCTAGCATGGTGTCTTCTCTAAGAGCAAGAACTGTTGTGCATAGGATAACTGTGAAATTTGAGCGATAACCATAATATCAGATGCCGGAGAAATGAAGATAAAGGTGTAATGCAAGTCACTTGAGTGCTTTTAAAAATGTGTACCGGGCGTTCCATTTCTAAAAATTAATCTTAAAAACATGCTTGTTAGCAAATTACACTCTTCTAAAAATACAGTTTCGAAACCGAACTACCCATCGCCCTCAGCGCATTGCAAAATTCTTTTTGTAAACGGACCCCACTCGGATGTCTTGAGCAGTTTTCAAATCATGTGGTTTCTTCTTAAGCTCTGCGCACCGTGTGTGTGCCCGAGTAGGCGGGCCCCGCAAGAGCTCCGGCGCGTGGAGAAGTGTTTGTCCGGCTCGGCAGAAAGCAGCAAGCCCTACTCACCCAGCACCCAGGTCTCGTAGTAGCAGTTGATGACCATGGGCGGGGACATGGAGAACATCATGAGGAAGTCAGAGAAGGCCAGGTTCACCACCAACAAGTTGGACGGTGTCCTGAGCGACTTCGTCGTCGAGAAGATGTAGATGACCATGCCGTTACCGATGACGGAGATGAAACCCAGAACCCCGATGACAAACCCCAGGAGGCCGTGCCATAAGGGGTTCAGGGGAGGGAATTGATACCTGTCAACAGACACATACATCTGAAGCGCTGAAGAGTCCATAGCGCTCCGTGTGTGCATTTTACACTTGGAGCATTGATTCTAACCTTGGCATTCTTGAAACAATATGTGCATTAACAATTCATGAAGGGTGAGTATATTTATTGGAAAATACTGGTGTGTTAAAGACAAGTTCTCGAATCAGGAGTGTATGCAGGATTTCATTTTAAATTGGGGGAGGGGGGTGGTTATAACCACTTTTCTCACTGTTTGCTTTTAAATTCTTTCCATTTGTTGGTGGCGATGATATAGATATTTTTAGGATTTGGTGGTGGGGGGGGATAATCCCCATCATCTCCCCACCCTCTGTTTTTGAAGCATTATCTACATTCTACCCAGCTGATTTTGATATGCTCTAACTTGTTCTATGGCAATGCAATTCTCAATCTTAAGATGTCATTACATTTTTTCAACCATCTGTATTAAAATTAAATCAACTTGATAATATACACAGCAAATTGCTTAGTGCTGCTAAAAAAGACAGCTTGTAACAGTTTTCGATATTATCTACCCACAGACAACTTCATTGTAACTTTTATGTAGGTTTCAAAATTTTCACCTAGGTATACACTATTAATGATTTTGCAAAACTAATAATGTTTCTGTACATTTATATTGAACCTCAGTCTAGCACAGCGTATATCACAAGGGGTGGTCCGGCAAGTGTTGGCAGGCGTGAGTACTCACCAGTGGGCATCAACGAGGTACAGCATTTCCGGCGGCACTTTGTCCACCACGGTCTGGTTGCCAAAGCCGCCTTGACTGGCCCATGAGTAGGCGCTGAAGCTCGGCTCGGAAATCACAGACATGGCTACTGCAAACACACGGTTCAACAAAAAACCATTCAAAAATTGATAATTTTTTTAAATATGTATAATTTAAATGTTTTAGCCTAAATTAATTTTTTTCAAATAATCATTGATAGCCCAGTAAAAAAAATAAGAAAAATACAGGAGTACTTTCAAAAGAAATAAAGTACCAAATGGGTAATGAAAATTAGATTGCGAAGGATTCCTACGCCCCAGATTTTTTTAAGGGTAAAAACAATTTATCTGAACCGAAAAGTTTGGAATGTTTTAACCCACAAAAATAACACGCTAAAAGATGCTACCACTGTTGTACCTTATGAAGTTGGAAAAATTTTTACAGCGGAAACTGAAGAAAATCTTTACGAACTACTTCAGTTCTCGACAAAGTGGGAGGTCCGCCAGGAAGTCCGAGAACTCTTTCGAATGCGGCTCGAGGTGTCCGTGCTTTTAAAGGCCTCTTATATAAAAGCTGACGCCGCTTTGGGTTGCCCCCCCACCAACTTCCAAGTCGTCCCGACCAATCAATACGTCAGGAAGAAGGCTAACTTAATAATGGGGCTTCCTCGTTTCTTGGCACGCTACTTCCGACTTGGGGCTAACAAGATGAGGTGAGGTTACCTAATGTGGGATGTGTGGAAACATCTTCAAGACGTGCCATACACTGTTTACATACTTTTGTGTATTTTTTTATTTTTATTTGAACATGATTAGGGCTCAAATAAACTTACACTTACAACGTATCACAATGTAAAATGGACGTTAATAACTAATGATTGGGCCACACCACCAGAGTCCAGAGCGACTTTTACTTAAGTAGTACGCTATTTTTTTTATTTTGGTGTACTTCACTGGAGGAACGTGAACCCAACAATTGCACTTGCTTGGGCCATAGCACTGGCTTCTGGTTGAAAGCCTGTGTGTGGACCACAGGCGACTACCGAGTGTTGTCAGTCTGGCTTAGGGACGGGGTTTGCTAGTGTGTGTCTATGCCTGTGTATGTGTGTACACAAATATATTACATATATTTTAGGGATCTGCAAGTACTCGAAAAATATTCTGTATTCGTTAATAATTGGTTATTCAATTCAGCGTTTTAAAAATAGTATTTATATATATATATATATGTGTGTGTGTATATATATATGTGTGTGTGTGTGTGTGTATATATGTGTGTGTGTAGAGACACACACACACACACACAAATAAATTTGTTACTAATATCTAGAGCAAGTGAGACTCACAAAAAAATTAAGTGACAAGAATGAAAGATATAAGAAGCCAAGGAAATTTATTGAGAATTTTGAATTTGTCTTCTACAACATAGTACGTAGGGTACATGCTTTTTATTAATAAGTGATTATGATTAAAAAAATCTGTATATTTATTTAGATGATCAGTTTGATCAACACAATTATATATTAATCAAACTGAAAATTTTCCTGGTTTAAGATGTATTGCCATTTTTTTTGTAGTTTTCTGCATTTTATGCATCTCTATAATGGTTCTCTTGCTCCATTTTCGCATAACTGTTTTTACGTATTTTTTTTTTTTTGGATTCATGTAGGTTGTAAAAGAAAAAAAAAATATTCAGTGTATTTTAATTTAATTTGAAAAATTTTATTTTCAATAATAATTTGCTATTTTATTCAAATAAAGAAACGGGATTTGCAGAAGCATATTATGTATTATATATACATATATAATATAAACAAATGAACAGGACCATCACGAGGGAATGGCAATGGAGGCAAAATCCCCAGACATCAGTGAACCCCAGTTCAGTTCTGAAATATATTTTTTTATATATGTGTTTACCCTGAAAGTAGGGAAAAAATTACGTCTATTGTTAAAAAAATCCATTGGAAACCTTGTAAGTTATGTGTTATGGATATAGTTATGGGCAAGGTAACGTTTATTATTTATACTTTTTTTAATGTTGGGATTTGTAAAATTGTACATTTAATAATGAGGAGTGGGTCCAAAAAATTATTTCGTCTAGGTCCTTAGTTTCTTTTGTCGACCTTGCATGTGGATGCACATACACAAACACACAAACTTAAACAACCAAGGGTTGATCCAGTGATGTTTTGAGGAAGGAGCTACATTGTCTATAAAAAAAAACTGCCATAAATTGACTTAAGCATCCGTTGACTGTTACCATACGTAGAACATGCATGCACAGTGACCTGAATAATCCACGGGTTCAGTAGTCTCTAGGATAGTCTCCACAGTCCTCTACTCACTCTGGCAAAGTCTCTTTCTGATTGGTTGCTGACCTGTGCAGAATATGAATTCAATACTACTTTGGCTGAGGAGGTCTGGAGTCCTTCACATTAAATGTGAGCCAATAGCAGAAGTGCAAAGATATAAGTATATGAAACTTAGCCTATCGCGAGATTGATCCGCAAATTTTTCCAGTGTCTATGAATACATATTGTTCACCAAACAGTATTCTACAACTTATTTTAGATTTTTCACCTCATGATCAATTGTACATCTATTCATGTGTGTCAAAACTCTCAGGGCCGGCACGTCCATACAGGCGAACTAGGCAACCGACTAGGGCGCCAAGTAGCTTGGGGCGGCGCAGCACGACACACAACAGCTGATATAATACGTTTAACGATTATTGAAACTAGATGAAAATGGATTTTTGTAACAGTTTGGAATGTTTATATTGATATAAGTAATTATTTAAAGTCCACGGTGACCTGTTTATGATTTGTAATAAGTAAAAAAAAAAAAAACACAAGCCTGCTTACATTTGATTGTTGACAAAATCTTAGGCTTACGTGATGTATTTTGAGGCAAGGAAATTTTTCTTTTGGTGGTGTCCGGGGGGGGGGGATTAAGGTTTTTCGCCTAGGGCGCCAATTTTTTGCACCAGCCCTGAAAACTCTGTGTTCGTATTGCAGTAAGGAGCGATGTTCGAGTTGTCACGGCTACCCCTTTGGATCCGCTACTGCTTACAAAACATGCCGAAAATGTTTTAAGATTCGCGACACATCCTGTGCTTTATATTTAAAAAAAAAACTGCTGAAAAGCATTGGCTTTTTTTTATTAATTAACTTTATTTGATTGATCATTAGATAAAGACTTTGAGTTTTTAAATTTTCAAGTACCTACTTGGTTTTTGCATTCTTTATTCACTTTTTTTTTTCAGCTCGTGCAAATTTTGTCAAATCAAATTTCCATGCCATTGAGTCCAGTCCATGAAGAAAAATACTAACCATTTTTATGGTCAGTGGCGGATCCAGTCAGGGCCACAACTAGAATCTCTGGCACCCGGGGCATGAATGGATTCATGCGCCCCCCCCCCTCCTCTTTTTTTGCACATACCACACCACTAAAGCGGGGGGTCCGGGGGCCTTCCCACGGAAAAATGGTGCTATTTAAGAATTTTCCATACCTACATGTAACAGATTCTGTGCTACTGTACCTTTCATGCATGAACCCACTATGTCCATAAAGTAGTCCGTATAATCACTAGACTTGTTCATTAAATATGTTGAGACGTTATATTGTAAATCAGATTAGACATTCCTGGCATGCAAGTTAAAAAACTTTTTACCGGTTACCAGTTGTAGTAGGAATTACAATGCAAGCGATTTCGGCGCCCCCACAGCTTTGCGCCCGGGGTGTATGCCCCGCTTGCCCCCCACCCCCACCCCCCCCCACCCCCGTTGCGGCCCTGGATCCAGTAGCCTGTTGTGGGAAAGATCAAGCTTGTGTTCAGAAACTAATATTTTTCTCAGTTTTTTCCCAAAAAATGTTTGAACCATAGGATAATTGTTTACTTCCAAACCTTGCTCGGAAGATTTTTTTGGTCTTAAGTTGTTTATATGATTGGGATGGATGTTCTGAGGCCTGTCTTTTGAGATTTGCTAGTCGTGCTGATTGGATAAAAATAACATACACATGCTGTTTTCTGCCCGAACTAAGCTGCAGTTAGATGAATAATTGTAAGTACATTCTTTAGAAGTCAGTAAATTGAAACCAGGGTGTCCTGAAAAACCCACAAACAGAATTCTCGTGAAATTATTTGACTTGGTACACCAGCGAAGACTTGAACCCAAATACAGTACGTCGATATGTTAGAGACTAGGGATGAGCTTAGCCTATCCTCTGATTTCTCCAGAATTACAGTAGTTGACTCGAGACATCACTGGATCCGCTCGTGATTGTCTGTGTGCGTGCATATATGTTTATAATCAGGGCTGTCAAGAGAAACTAAGGGCCCAGGGACAAATAATTTCATTGGGACCTTCCCCATGATTTAATGTACAATTTTTCAAACCCCAAATTAAAAAAAAATTATCTAAATACTTAACATTACCATGGCCATAGCTGTTACATATTGCATTACTTATAAGGTTTCCAATGGATTTTATAAGCAATAGACTTTTAATTTTTGCTCTATCAGGGTATACACATTAAAAAAATATACATCAAAACAGAACTGGGTTTCCCTGGGTGTGGGCCCTGGGGATTCCATACAAATCTTTTTCTATTTTGTATTTGGTCTAACATCTCATTGACAGCTCGGTCATTAGACGGTAACACACGAAACAGAATGGTTACTGAAAAATGTTGTCGTGCAGTCCCCAGACAGTGTCCGGCTAAGACAAAGATCCGTTATTGTTACGAACAAGTACGCAGTAATAAACATTTGAAAAATATTTTGGCGCTAGAAAATTGTATTTTAAGTGCCAAACTATTTCTCTCGAAGAACTACCTGGAAATTTCGATTATTTTATGCCTGAAACATTTTTGCAGATTGATTCTGGGAAATTGTGAAGAACTTAAATCTGTTGGTTGGCCCAGGATTGAAACCAGACCTCTCCAGAATGCTATGTGTGTTGATCTATCCACTGGAAGAAGTGAGAACATATAGACATGTTTAAGTTAATTTTTGCATGTTTGTAAGCAGCACAGTTTAAAAAAAAAAAAAAAAAAGAGCTCAGCAGATAAGTTTGAATGCATTATGACTGCCTTGAGCAAGATACAGACCTTTTTTTTACTGCTTGAAGATTACATCACCCTGTAGTTGTCAATCTTTGCTCACCTGCTTCTTTTTTTTTTTTTTGCAACATGAATGGTCCTTATATGGTTGTTCATTAAAGATTTCACTCTACCTTTACAGAACAGCCACTTAACAGTGTGATTAATGTTGTGAATATCTGCCACTGTGATTCTCACAAACACTGTTTAAGTTGAAGATGTACAAAAAAAAATCCTTTAGGGCATTGTGCAGCACCATTACCCATTAAAAGCAAATAAATTTGTTTGATGTTACATGGTAATGTAAAGAAAAGCTTGATGCTATATGACTTCTGAGATTACAGGACCCTCAAACCACCAACTTGGTGGTAATGAATTACAATATGAAGCAAAAATACTTGTTGCTGGCCCAGGGACAGATCTACCTAGGCTTTCCTTAGCCCGTGTTGGAAGTTGTGATACGTGCTGCCTCCCTTCCCCTTCCACCCCTCTCCCCAAAATCAATAAATGTACCAGGCATAATTTGTTTTCCATCCATGTACATTAAATGTCAAATTTTAAGTTAAATTTTTATCAAATCCCTTGTACTTACACCAGTTTTTAAGTGTAAGTTTTATTTTACGACTTCTATGCAAGAATGCTGCGCAGACTCGCAAGAACCAGAGTAATAAAGATCGTCATTGACATGATTATTGATAACGAGTAACATCAGAATATTAGTGGATAGTAAATCCTTTTTTTCTACTCACCTTAAATTTCAAACTTTATTGTAGTCTACAAGAAATTTTTCAGCCCATCCTGCCCGATTTCTGGGGCAGTGTGCGTGCCCCCCTCTCAATCCCTCAATCCCCTCCTTCCCCTAGATATGTCCCAGTGCTTGCTATACACCTCACCATCTTTTAAGTTCATGTCACAAAAATTACATTAACTTACTAAAACATTTAAATGTTTCTGCAACATTACAAAAATGTGTAAGAAAATTGTGTGCTGTATGGGTGAGAGTTATGTGTTAAAAGGAAGTAATGCATTCTGAGTATATAGGTAAGGACAAAGACATTTGTGAATACACGGAACCAGGAGACTCCACAGTTATCTGCATATTGAAGCCATTTTCCTCTGTGGTCATTGGCTAATGGCTATATGAAGTCTTGACTGGGTAGCACATCATTCGATACATTTTTTTAAAAATTTTATATTGATGCCAATGCATAGCTGCATAGGAATATTGAGAAGGCACAACAAATTCAGACTTTTAAACCCAGAGAGTGATACTGTATTTAACTTCATTTTACCTTTATAGCAATGAACAGCTTACATTTTGCAACATTGTCCACCAGCGTATGGCACAAACACCATTTTGGCTACGAGTAGCGAATAATAATTGTGTAAGGAAAATTTGTAAATGCGGACATGGATGATTTGCCTGTTTATTTTTAAAATGTGTTGATTACAAAATTACTTCTAGAATGGACTCTGAACATAGACTATCTAGGAAACAAATGGGTAGTGTTATTTCTTCACCCCTTATTTCAACTGACCAAGAAGTGGGTTATTCTGCCCTTCTCCATTCTCTAGCGGCTTGAACCAGGCCATGCTGTGCTACATCTGTGTCGCCTCATCAAGGTGTGTCTTTAACATCTCAAGTTCAGATATTTCATTAGTATTCTTTTGGTCATAAGCTATGAAAAAACTTAAAAACTGTACATATATTTTAGCTCTTGTATAAAAAAATATCATCAAGCGTTTAAGAAACTGAATGTTCTAAGTTTCAGTCGCGGTCAGGCTCCAAGGTCGACAGAAGCGCAGGCCAGCAAAGAAGCCATAGATTGTGTCTTAGCACTTGTAAGGTCTATTCTCGTCTCAAAGACGGGTGGCTGCGTTTTCCTGGCTTCTGTAATTGGATTCTGCTATTGTGTAAGAACACAATACAATTTTCACCTTCCTACAGAATACTTGAAGACCTGATGTAGGCACACATTACAACTTCAAGAGTTAACAAGAGTTACACAGGATACAGGGACTAGGCATTAAGTAAAAGCAGTTTATGACCGCCAATGCATGCATACTTAAACACATACACAAATCATGTTGTGCAATGAAGCAAACTACGTACACATCTACATGTTTGCAATTTTCACCCAGGAGCAAAACTGTGGAATTAAATGCTTATTTAAATATAATTTGAGTTTTATTTAATGAGTTAAATACCTTATTTTCTGACATATTCCTTACATCAACTTTAATCTAAAATTCAAAATTTGTGTCAATGATGCCCATTAATGGGTATAACGATTCATCAAGTAATTAATATTTAAATATGCATTGGTTTTGATTAATTAGTTCATGATTGCAACAATTTAAGTATTGCATGTTTTAACACTAAAACTAATGTTTTTATTTCTTGTATGTTTAACTTTTGAACCTTGAAACTTCAGCGAATGCTTTTTTTTTTAAATTCGAACTGAATATCACAATATTTACGAATATTAAATATTTATTAAAATAAAATTTTAATGTACCGTGAAACTTTTATTTTCACACTTCACATGATTACAAGAAAAATTGATACAAAATAGTAAAAGCAATCTCTTTAGGCACAGCCTACAGACAGGTAGATTTTGAAGTACCTATTTCTTTTTAAAATATTTTGGAAACTTCTATAAACTCCTCGAATATTTTAAGAACTTAATGTAGTCTACATAACATCCTATATATTCACCAATAATAATAAAAAAAGATTTATTCAAAATTTTCTCATATTCCACGCAGCAAAAATATTTTGAATGTTCTTACATTTTTAAACAATTTCATTTAACTCTATGCATCCAGCACTGAATGTCTTAAAAAACTACAGTAGTTATGCAATTATTTTTGACTTCCAAACACTATTTTTCATCCCTTGCACTAATAACCTTGTGGTCATATCAAATGTTTAAGTAAGATAATAATAAGATGGTTATAAATAAATTATGACAAATTTTATACACAGAAATTTTTATTTTTTTTTTTAAATTCCAACCCCTGTTTTTACAGTAACAGTTTGTTTCATCAAAAATTGTTTCAGTAAAGTTTTTCAAAAATGTTTAGGAGTGTTACAATAAATTATAATGGAGTTGACAAAATATCTGTTAATAAAATAAATGAGATTTTTTGTTTTACTACCCTTGTTATTTCCATCCCTTGCAGTGATGATTTGTGATAAAACACTTACTTTAGACAAAAGTTTTCAACAATTTTAACATGTTAAACAAAAATAAACAAAAATTTGATAGAGTACATAGCAGGGAAGTTTGATTTATTATCTTATTTCAATCCCAGGTTTATTCAACTCCTTGCAGTAATGGTTTGTATTATCAAAAATTGTTTCAGACAAAAGTTTTAGATAAAAATTTTTAAGATATACAAACAATGTATTTTTGTTTATAACCCCTCTTTATCCACCCTGTTGGATATATATAAAAAATTATTTCAGATAAAAATTTTGATAATATTAATAAGGTTTACAAACAATTTGAATGGATCTGATAGTGCATCTATTAAGGGAGTTATGAAATTTTTTTGTCCTCCAATCCCTGTTTATTCTACTCCTGCAGTAATGGTTGGTCATATACCTAACAAATAATTTCAAACAAAAGTTGTAGATAATAATTTAAGGTTTTACAAATAACATAACAGTTTTTGCAGTGTACATGGCCAATTGGAAAAAAATTAATATTACATTGATCTTAAATTACATTTTAAAAACACATTTTTACATTAACGAAGACTTATTTTTCAAACATACAAATATTAGAAGATTTATTTTTATTTTTGTGCGTAGTTTTGTTCTCAACATGATTATTGCTAATGAGTTTATTGTATAAGTCTATTGTGTGAGTCAAAATGTGACTATTTTAGCAAAATAAGTAATAATTTTATATTACTGAACAATACACTACTTCTGTGAGTAAAGACAAGGCACAAAAATAAAAACAATAACACAGAAATCTTGTTCTCTAAAACGAAATTTACCTAAAAATAAAACCATAAAATCATGTCCTCAAGTATACAAGAGAACACATGGAGGGTGTAAAATTTGGATACAATGATAAAAAACCAAGCTTCAGGTAGTTAACTCTAAAAATAGACAAAATATTCTTTAAATCATTAACTAAGTGCAAAAGCAGCCTAATACCCACCAAGTGCGCATAATCCATGCCCAGCAACAACATAGGTACCGTCAAGTATGACAACTCCCTTCAAACATGCATAAAATTCTTATCTTTTATGTCAGAAAATAGGCAGACTGTAGCAGCAATTTGAAATGAGAAATGGGTGGAAAAACAAGACCATATTCACAATCTCACATCATTTTATTTACATTTACACGGTACAAAATATTTACAAATCGTAAAAACATATTTTCATAATATTTACAAAAATAAAATATATAAATATATAAAATGTTCCAGTACATCATAACTTAAAATTATAAAACCCACACAACTTCTTTAGTCTTAGATCATTTCAGCAAGCATTACAGTAAAAGTTTCTTTAGAAAGTGTTTTGTGAAACTAAAAAAAAAAAAAAGAAAGATAAAACTTTCCCGCAAACAGATAAAACTTTCCAGCAAACTAGATAAGATTGAAGTATAGTAATCAAAACAAATTATGCAGAAACTGCACCACATACTCCTTTCATCATTTTATTACTTATGAAATTTGGTAACATTTTGTTTCCAAAACAAATCAAAATTATTATCAGCACTTAACACAAACTGGTGGCCAGAATATCGAAAGCACAAATAACATTTGTAATGTAAACAAAAATATGCAACCGTTAATTTAGCCTCCAATCACAAATTGAGAAAATGCAACATAAGCAGTTTCAGAAGTTTTATGGCATGCAGATAGACAACTGTTTTAAAAAAATATTGTGGGGAAACAGAATAGGATTGGGAATTATTTGAGTCCACAAATTTCAAAAATTTGTATACTGATACAGAGTAAAAACTGTGTGATTTTTATTGTATAACTAATGATTATAAATTGATAGAAGCAGATAATTTTCACAAATTGCAAAATAAAGGTAAATTCATTTAATTTTATAATAAGTGTGAAGTTTCAGAAAAAGGATAATTTGCAGCAAATAACTGCAGCAATTACTGTGTAAACATAGTGGCAGATTGATCATAATATCAATTTAACTTCATATTTTGTCAATAATATAATAGCTAAAGTCATTTCTGTTCATGTTGTTTACTTTTACTTCTTTTCCCAATATGAAAATTTTTTTTACATGTTCGACTTTTTAAAATGTTAAATAGTCTGTATTTTCAATTGTGAGCAAGATATTTTCCACTACGGTTTTGCGACGGTAGTGAAATGACTGTTAATTGCATGTTTCAAATGGTAAATTAAATGCCTGTAAATTTTTTTTCGGGAAAAATTCATTCCCGTTTTTTCCCCAAAAATCGGAATCCCGTCCAGATCTAATATTTGAACACTCGTTTCCACTGAAAAAAATCTCATTAAATATTAAACAACAAAAGTACGCAACAAAAGTTCCTTGTAAAAAAAAAATCAGTTTCAATAAATTATTACAGGTTAAATATGATACCTACAAGTAATGAAATATTCCTAAAACATAATTTGAACAAAAGTCACGCACGTGCACGACCGGACTGGTCCTCACTCGAGCTTGTCTTCTGGCTTGGGCCTGACAACCTGCACCCTGGCCAAGGCGGTCGATCTCGCGGGTAGCATCAGCTGTCCGAACAAGTCGCTGAGGTCCACCACGGAGTAGGCACTGTGCTTCAGGATGCCCTCCGCCTGCTTCCTGAGGGACAGGTACGCTTCCTCCAACTGCTGCGACATCTTCAGGTTCCCTGGGTAAGAACGTCCACAGGCCGATGAAAGCAATGCAAACAAGAAACCGAGGGAAAGAAAACAATAAGACGACACGTTCAGACCACTGCAGAAAAATGTTGAATGAATTACTGCTTAACATCTCGTCAACCAAGCTAATGAAAACAATGCAAACAAGAAAATGTGTGAAGAAACCCATTCATAACACGACAATTTAAAATGCACTAGGTGTGAAGTGCCGAAATTCGAAGATGTGTCCTCTGTGGTGTTTCGCCATCCTCCCGTGCCCCGTATAGCCACTCTTTTTTACCTCCCCTGTCTGGTTCAGCACCCATCAAGGTTCATGTTATTATGTAATTGTAAAAATTTTTTTTAGTGATTTATTTAAACCTTATTAAACATGCCATTAAACAAGTGTATTCTATGCACTTTTTCATGTTTAGGTAATTCCTTATATCTTATTAAACAGAAAGACAGTTCTAGCCATTTATGTGAAGCTTTATGATGACTAGAAATATATTGTGCGAAACCTCCAATTAACAAACTCCTTTACAACAAACACAACAAATTTTGGTCCCTTGAAATTTGTTAAATAGAGGTTTCACTGTATTTGCTCTATTTAATATTGATGATTTAGACTTGTGTGGGTCCCAAGGTCATGCTGAGATAAGTCAAGTCAGTGTCTTTAAGTTTAAGTAGTTTGCAGTCTGGCCTGCAGTGGACATGCCTGTAAAGTAACTGTGTCTTGTCTAAATTGTAGTTTCGTTTCCACCTTCCAGATTTCAGTTTCGCCCGGTGTTGTTTGTGCCCGTGTGGCCATTAACGTTGCTTCCTTCTGCCTATCTTCGGCCATTGCGAGCCCTTCAAGGCCGCCCTCACGTGTTCTGAATCGCATCTTAGCCATTCTGTATTAACTGAGTCAACTACTAATCATTAGAGGCACTGGAAAATCGTAAAAACGATATAGGCGCGAATTAAAGCGACAAAATGGTTTACCGACGAATAAACGCTATAATCCCGTTTTTAGAAGTAATTATTAAAATTTCAAGTAATATTAAAATTTCCAGTAAATTTTAGGTTTACCTAATATTTTTAAATAAAACATTTATTATTATTAACGGCCTAACCTCATACAATTAAGAACATTCTTTATTGTATGCATCTTCTTACCGTGTTTGAAGATTATCTAATAAACGGTGACGATGGCGAGCCATGTAAACAACCAACACGATCTATGAATCTTGTAAATAACACGAAACACAATTTAAATACGCATAG
Source organism: Bacillus rossius redtenbacheri (assembly GCF_032445375.1). Lineage (NCBI taxonomy): Eukaryota > Metazoa > Arthropoda > Insecta > Phasmatodea > Bacillidae > Bacillus > Bacillus rossius. The sequence continues at coordinate 66,554,791 of NC_086333.1, read as the reverse complement.
GCTCGCGCGGAAACTTGGTTAACGGCAAACGTAACGTACGACCCAAACAAATGTAAACGATTAAAGAGACGTTTATTTACGTACATGAATATTTTCACGGGAAAGAAAGTGAAGAAAAAATTCATAGACAAACGGTGAAAACATTGAAGCGGCCAGGTTTGCCAAGACGTGCGTGCGTGATATTAACACAAGCAATCAAACTATTTACTGTTAAATGACAACAACTGATAAAAATGCATTAATTTAAGTTTACAACACACGTAGCTTATATTTGGCAACTACAAAAAAAAACGAAAATCTACTTCAGTAAAATTCGTTAGGTAGCACTTTAACGGGGAAAAAAGATGGCAGCAATGTAGCTCTCTGTTTTTGACGCTCATTTGTTGAACGTACCTAGTGTTATTCTAATTTCCTAACATAAAAACAAACTGTAATCTGTGAAACTAAAATATTGCGCTGCAATTCACAATAAAATTAAGGTTATTACAGTTGGTTTTCTGTATCGCGATCCCATGCAATGCAGTTAGAATATATATATATATAATATTACCATTTTGGGACGGACAAAATCTGTTACCTCGCATTTACGTGCAGTGTGCAGAGCAATACAAATCGCACCATTTCTATGTTAGTGACACTAACATACTTATGTGCAAAACTTGCAACATCCGCATAAACTGGGAGAAGAATTAAAATTAAAGCTATATAAATGCTATATGGCTAAATATAAATGCTACAAACAGCCAAAATAAACGCTATTTTCCAGTGCCTCTACTAATCATAGCTTTTTAACCCCTACTATATAAGAATTTTTATAGAGTATTTTTGTAACTCTAAAGTGGGACGTAATTTTGACACTGGATGATTTGTGCCCGTATCTGTATATTCTCTATATTTTGTATATCGTAAATTTGTAGAATCCCAGCCAAATACCTTCAAATCAAAATTTAGAAATTTTTTATGATTTAAGATTTAGATTTTTACCCCAACAGTGAGAACTTAGAACACCTAACTACCCAAAACCCTAAGATGTATGTTCTTAAATTTTAGGAAGGACATTTCAGTAAATACATTGATTCCATAGAATTAGTTAGCACTGTTTATTTCACTAATTGTTTTCCCCAATCGAATCCCATCCCGATTTCAATGGGAATATTTCTTTCCCCCTTGAGATTTCCTGAATTGAAAAATCCATTACCACACAACCCTAAAAATAATGCCTTGTCCAAGTTGAGTCTTGTATGAAACTTAAGATTAGATTCCTGCTAATTGTAGATAATTCAATGCTATAACCATTAACTTTTTGATATGGTTTTGTAAATTAAACTCTTACCTAATCAGCGTTGACAATATTTACAATTACTTATTTTCCAGTTACCTAAAAATCACGCACAAGTAGCATTTTCATAATTTTTAAAAAAATACTGAGCATCACCAAAATCAAAAATTAAGAGAGAGTTCAATGAATGCTAGTTTTTAGTTGTACCGGGAAAAATTTGTCACCTTATCTCAATAGTGTTCCAGTGATTACAAGGGAGAAAAAAAAAGTAGTGTTGTCCTTACTTGAGGTGGAACTGTAGAAAACTTTTAATCTAATTAAAATCCAATTTGTTTTATTTTTTCACATATAACATTATATTTAATTTTCATCTCAGAACTAAAAAACTTTTTTTAATATTTACGTATATATATATCATACAGAATGGAACAAGAGAACACCAAGTTTACCAATGTTTTTACACACTAAAAATAATTTATCACTGCGTGCATTGTACTTACTTTTTTCTGGAATTTTGCTTGTGTCGAATATATAAACGAAGAAACTGAGCTGTGTATACAGCTGACTTTCTGTGTACTGAAAAGATAAAATCCAGAAATCATGTCATGCACACAAAAACATTTAACTAACTAAAATGTTTTATGGTCATAATTTATATTTTTTCATGCTTTTTAAGTGTTTCTGATGGTTCTCTTGCTTTATGGTGAATAAGCCACTTGAAGTTTCTTCATGTTTGTGTATTTGTGTACTTAAATTTTAATGTGCTTTCATGTACTTTTTAAAGTATTGCTTGTTTTTTTCAACTTCGTAAATGCGTGTTCACATAATTTTCTATTGTATATTTTTATGCTATTGCCATGGTTCTTTGTATGAAAAAGAGCCGATGGAGTAGTTTGCAAGACACATAAGAATTAGAGACAAGAAGTTGCAGGAGAATGAGAAAAGAACTCTGGATTTAGTCGGAGTACTGGTGCCGTGGGCCAGTATTGGCTGATCAGTATATAATATTAATTTTTCGGTAACTACAAACAGTAAACTTGAATTTTGAAGTCAGTGAAGTTGTTTTGTGTGACCAATTTGTATTTTTGACATGTATTTGTTTTCGTGGTCGGAAAATGGCAGCCATAATAACTTATGAATATTCATAAAGGAAAATTAAAAATTTGTTAAACTACAGTTTGTGTCCGAGAGACGTTTTTCCAGTAATCAATCACTAGACAGTAATATTTCTCGCACTAAAATAGCTTTTCAGCACACAATGAATTTTTTCAAGTTTTTTGTTCGTGACCCAATGTTGAGCTAGCTAGAGGTCTGGAGAATAAGAATGCCTCAAAAACTGAAAAATAAACTATTGCAGCAGTTCTGGAAACACTGCGTGCTCTGATGAAAATTTACGATGCATCCATGCCAGAAAAAATAGAAAAATCAACCTGAATGACCCTGAGAATGAATAATTAAAATACAGTAGAACCCTGTTATAATGTTTTTCAAGGGAGCACAAGAAAAAAACATTATAAGCAGGAAATCTCAATTTAGCACTTAACAATGTTCGAGCTTTGTACCAATGGACTCACCAAGCTATGTAAACAACTTTAATGTTAAAACCAAAGATAGTATACTTGATACATACATTAATTTTCTGAAACAAGCCAACAATTTTTCTACTTCGTCTTGTTCCCTGGTTAAATTTTGTTTGTCTTTAAAGATACACTGCCACTTTTTTTGTAAAATTGTCTCACGATTCATGATGACAACATTAAGAGTGAGAACGTCTACTCCTTCGCCACCTGAAAATGTTCAATTTTTGGATTCATACGTATGAATGAAAAAAAAATTATTTGTAAGCAATAGAAAACACTTTTAGTTATGCCCTCGCTCAATGGTTGGCAACTTAAATATCGGAGGACTATGTACATGCATCTGAATACCCACTGGAATGGCAAGGAAGAGAAGAGTTGATTAAGGGTGCCAACGGACACGTAACTATGAACATTGTGTACCTTCAGTATATTTGTATATTGCATAAAATTGTATTTTAACAAACTTCATGCATTGTATGGCAGAGTTTGTAAACATATACATACATAAAGGAAACTTTTTATCATAAGTGTTGGAATAATTTGGTTTTAAAACGTTTTTTCCCCATTTATTGAATGTTAGAAAGCAAACATTATAAGCAGGAAATTACACTATTTATGAACGTTATATACAGGAAATAAATACATTGTCCTTATGGGGGAAATATTGGGACTTCAAAAATATGACACTATAAGCAGGAAAACATTATATGCACGAACATTATAACAGGGTTCTACTGTATAAGATTAGACAATTACTAGTCCTGTGTGAATATTCGTTTTTGTTCGAATCAAATAAGAATACAAGTATAAAATTAATTGTGAATACAAATATTGAATTTGAATAGTAAGAATGGGAATTAGAATCCTCCTAGAGACCTTTTTTCACATAAGTAACAACTTCGAAAAATTAGAAAAATATTATTCAAGTCAAATGTTGGCTTAAATCAGCTGCAATGATTATATTATTCACGAGTTTTCATTGTTAACGGCAGCCAGGTAAATTGTATTTTAGTTCAACAATATCATAAGCACAATTTTTGCTAATTTAATCTTACATCTTAAACCATTACTCACATTTATTAATATACTTTTGATTTTGAGTCTCAATATCTGTTTTCACATAGATATATACAGCAAGTAAGCTGCTTCTGTATCAAATGGTGTTAGATCGATTGTGACTATTAATTTATATGCCGTCAAAACTATGTCCAATTCAATGGAGTGTCCATGTTTTGTGGTGTTATAGTCCATGGTTGTTGACTTTTTTTATTTTTTTTTCTACTTCTGGTGCGTGTGACGAAAAGAATACAAATAGTAATAATGTTTTTAAGTTAGAAGTGACAAATATTCCGTGTTTTGAATCTTTTAGCTAGACACCTGCGAGTACTCGAAATTCGAGTTTCGAGTCGAGTTTTTTAGTAATACTCGAACTCGAGCTCGTGGTTTTCAACAACTCGAAATTCGAGCGAGCTTTTCTTGCACTCTACCTATAGAAAAAAAAACTCTCATTATATCGGAATAAAAGTCTTACAACACTATTATCCTTTACTTTATAATGTAACATGATCGACCGTATACATGAACACATCATTTTTACGTACCCGGGATTTACGAATTTCCGTGATTAATTTTTTTTACTTCTATAATTTTCCGCATAGCATTAATGTATCACTTTCCTGCTTTATGCGGAAGTATTTCCCGCTTTATGCGGAAACATTTCCCGCATTTTACTGTAAAAAGCGTTTAAATTGTCCGGGGTCTCATCATTTACGCCATTAAATGTGTGATATAAAGTCCCGTTTAAAATTTTTATGAAAGTTCCTGCCAGTAATGGCGCACGTAAATATAAATATGAAGAAAAGACAAATGAACAACAACTTACGAAGAAATATGGATGATGTACCATAACTACAGTACAATTCCAATAGTTATCTTAAGATAATTACCATAAAAAGAACTAAAGATTCTTTGTAGATACCATAACTACTGCAGAAGCATGATAGTTACCACATTTGCACTATAGTTGCCGTAATAACCGAGATGTGTATTTACCGTGATGGTAATGTATTTATTTAGGACATATTAAAATTAAAGAACATTATTGAAAAAAAAAGGATGTTAAATCTTGATATGTACGGTTGGCACATGTTGCTAAGAAATAATGTGATCTGAAAGAATGCAGTACTACTACGAAAAGTGAAAAGGGTACTCGTGGATTTTTAGGTTATGGCAGTCTCTCTTTCGTTTTTCAGTAATATCGGCCGAAAATTAACAAGAGTATTGGAAGTTGGCAGAAATGCCGATTCAACTAAATATTGGCAAAATCGGCTTCTTCAGTACAGCTCTACATTTGATGACATGAGTAAACATATTTCAGACTACAGGACATTGAAAAAGACTTTAATTTCCATGTAGGTTTATTGTGCGTAAGTTTTTTTTGCAAGTGTAAATTGAATTAAGTAAAATGCTTCTATTTTTATTACTTTAAATTGATTAAACTTAATGACAAGTTACAGATATTTGACACTAATTTTGAGGTTAAACAATTTGGTAAATATGTAGAGTAACGGTATATGCGAAAAAAAATGCTAAAAATCTATGCTCTTTCACTTCCTCTTTTCAAATCAACCGGCGGAGATAAGAAATTCCAAATACTTTAGGAGATATAGAATTTTTTAATTTTGCAATACAACACCTGTACAACCATTAGACCGACGCCATTTTTGTTATTTTGCCGTATGTTCGTGAATGCTTAATAAATAAAATGGTCGATTAGGTCAGGTCAGTTACATTATTAATACTTTCAAACTAAGCGGACATAAAAAATAATGTGAATTAATTTCAATGGTTCTTTAGTTTTAAAGTATTTATAATGTAACTGACCTGACCTAACAAACCCGGACAAATGATGAACATTAACAACTCACGTAAAATATTTTTGTTACTTATTACTTGCGCAACAATATCCAAATAAAAAATAAGACTTTAAAATTAGAAACGTTAAAAACCCACCTAAGTTGGAGGCGGGTACATTTCCTTTGCCATTAGAAGGAAATGATGTAGTCGTTCACCTACGTCGCGATACCTCCGACGGAACATTAATAAATAAATAAATAATCACGTATTGGTTCATTTGAATACTGGCCAATCACGGAACTGTCACGTGACAAAATTGTCCAATAAGAAACATAATAGATACTCGTAAACCAGAAACAATGGTGATCGCCGCATGAATACCCAGGTATTGTGATGAAAATTAAAAAATTCGATATTCCTAAAGTATTTGGAATTTCTTATCTCCGCCGGTTGATTTGAAAAGAGGAAGTGAAAGAGCATAGAATAAAAGTATTTTCGGAATTTTAGCATTTTTTTTCCGCATATACAGCGACTCTACATATTTACCAACAATTTTACTAAAGCATTCCAGCCACACAGGTTGCCAGCGAGAAATGCTTCTCATCTGCTGTAAACACCATCTCCAATAGTAGAGCTAATTTAACTCCTGAACGTGCAGAACAAATTATTTTTCTGCATGATAGATTGAAGAACAGAATTTAATACTCTATGACAATCTCTCTCAGAATTTTTGTGCTGAAAAGTGGAAATGTTGAAACAATGTGAATGTACTTTTCAAACAACATGATTTTTGGTGCTCAGTTAGTTGAAGCTTAGTAAGGACTCCAGAAAAATTGACAAGGATGAAATTATTCCAAAGATATGTTACATTTACACAAACATATACGTACTTGTAAACTGTGGTTATGTTAGTTGGATGATATCAGTTGCTAATGAACCAATGGAAACAGGTTAGATTCAATGGAAAACATGTTTTTTTTCCTAGCAGTGCAAATTATAAAAGCACTCTGTAAATAGTTACCCAAAATTAATAAGCCCACTTCATTTTAATACTTTATTCAAACATTATACCTACTAAGTTTAAGGTAAAAATAATTTCCCAAAAGTGTAACTGTATCACAAAAGCTCAAGCTTCGAGAACTTTCAAGTAAGCTCGCTCGAGCTTGGCTCAAAGTAAAATTCTTAGGCTTGCAGACCTCTAATGTAGGTCTATCTATTTAGTAGGCTAACAATGATAATGGTTTCTTTTTTTATTTCCATATTTTTCTCAAAAGTTCTCACATTTTATTACTCCATCACAGTAAATTTATGTGCAATAAACTTTAAAAAAAAACTCGAACTCGACTCGATACTCGCGAGTATTTTAGCAAACTCGCTCGAGCTCGACTCGAAGTGAAAATCTTCTGCTCGCAGAAGCCTATCTTTTACGTAATTTATTCAGCTACTAAAAATATTTTAAAAAAAACACACACTCATAACACCTTTTAAATACTTTTTGTACGGTTAAAACATTGTTTATTTTTCATGTTTTTGATTATAAAGTCCTATTAAAAATCAAAAAAGGGTATTTATGTAGCACAAATGACTTCATCACACAAGTGATCGTCGATACCTATATAACAAACTCATTAGGTATATGCTATGTCAAGTGTTTGAAAGCAAATGAATATTTGTTATTTCGGTTAGTATTCGAGTTTTAATTGAATATGAATTAGTTATCATTCACATTCGTATCCAAATATCTGAATATTCCCACAGGCCTAGTAATTACAATGCAGATGGCTCGATAATACGAGTTATGAAGTAGATTTTTGAAACTATTTTAGCTCTAGCAAAGATAACTTTGCAAATTGAGATCAACTAGATAGAACACAGATGAACCAGATGAACTAACAAATGTAAATATCAGGCATTAAATAACATATGCCTTGTTTTGACCTCAAAAAATTAAAGTGAGATGATGTCAGAAAAAAGAACCGAATAATAAAGTTTTTTTCTGAAATATCTACAAAAAAAATTTTTAACATTGATTATTTTGGCTTGTGAGGTAGAATGATGTCTGCACATTGTGATCTGTTAGAAGCATAGTTCTTATTCATTTCTCTCTTGAAAAACCATTAAATGGTGCTACAGCACATTGTAAAATTAAAGGATATGAAATACATAAAACACGTTTCCTTAAGCAGGAAAACATTTGACTCTAGCACGGTTGTTAGGTAATTTAATAATTGTGACATTCTCCCTGTACACCATGAGGATAAAACTATTGGAACTGCCATGATCAAACAAACATTTTGTGTGAAGTAAGTTAGCACGTACCTCTTTGAACATGACACCCTTCTTGCACAAGCTGCAGATGGGGTAGTTCCTGGAGAAGCGGACGGGAAGGCGACGCGTCCTGTTTGTGCACGCAGGGTCCTCGCAGATCAGCCAGTTCTGCAAACACGCAGCTCGAACAAGTGAAGGGCAAACTAACCGCTGCGGCATCACAGACCACAACAGGACCTCACGGGAAAACAACAAACAAGTAGACAGACAAGATTACTTTTAACCAATTACAATCAAAATTACATCTACATACCGTAATCACTCGCGTAATGTCCGCAGTAATTTGACTACATTTTTGGCCAAAACAATGGGGTGCGGACATTATGTGAGGAAAAATACAAAATTTTGTGTCTTAATTATTACTAAAAAGGCACAAAACGTATCTAAAATCAATTTGGATTTCACTAGCTAGGTATTTTAAAAGAATATTGCTGCGGGATCGCTTGCAAACAACCCGGCTTAGACCATGTTTATTTTGCTGTAATTGCCACCGGTAACTGTCTCGCACCTGCCGGAACATTAAAAAAAATTACGTGCTACACTGAAATAAGTGTGGTTACATATGCCTTATTAATGTGATTAATATGTGATGGATTAAAACGGCTATTAACGGCACGGCTGCAATATTTTAGCCGTACCATATCCTTACGTGCGGCGCGTAGGGAACCAGCGAGCTGGCAACAGCGCAGTGTCTTACCAGTTCCACATCTGCTGCGCACTGTACTCCCCCCCTCCAGGCAAACTGATGGCCTTCGTGACGCAGAGAAGGAGGAAGGGGAAGGAAACATTTAGAGCGTGAGAATGACCAAGGGAGGGATTCCAACCAAATGTAAACAAAGAGGGGTTCTGTTCTGTCCTGACACGTAAAACAGGGTACACACTAATTAAAGTTGACGTATCTTTTACGCTGCGCTGCGTGTCTTACCTCAACAGAAAACGAGACTGATCCACGCCGTGTTGCATTTGTTGACTGCAACTGTTCTTTTATTTCCCGCCACTGACAAACACTTTTTTCGTGCACTTCAAACTCCCTTTCAGCAGCCCTGTTCCCATGCTCTTCAGCATAACGAACAACTCTTAATTTAAACCGCGCAGTGAAGGATTTATATTTACCCATTCTGTACTCTACACTACAAAACTCGACGTGAAACTCATGCCTTGAACTTGCGTGTGTGTTGGTCAGCTGTGTTTACTGTTACCGTGCTTTGTTCAGTTCAACGAATTTCCCCACCCTTTCAGGACAGGAGAGAAAGGACAGCTCAAGGTCACGGCTTTGTTTACAGAGCCGTCAACTTTCCATTCATACTGCGTCCTTTAGGGGTGGCCAAAGTTGTGTTGCTCGCCATAGACAACTGGTGCGGACATTATGCGAACTTTAATTTTTTCTTTTAAGTATATATAAATAAAGGGTGCGGACATTATGTGAGGGCGGACATTATGCGAGTGAATACGGTATCTTGTTCAACAGAGGCATCATAAATACATAGGGACACCTGTATTTCGCGATTTGATTTCATGTCAAGGTATTTCACAAAACAATGTAGCTTTTACTAAGAGTCGTGGCAAATTGTGAGAGTGCAGCAGTACGGTGACCACATTCTCATTGGCCCCGTCAAGAGCGGGACGACACCTCCCACCGACCTCGGCCGATAAACCACAGGAGAAAAGCTACAGCATTTCTTGAAATACCTTGACACGAAATGTATTCACGAAATACAGGTGTCACTATAAATACACAATATTACAAACAACTCAATGTCAAGTTTTCATGAAAACAGTGCCATTTTGACTGTGATATAAGTAGGGACTGGCAAAATTTGCAGTTTCGGTGACCTTTTGGATAAACTACACTATTCTGTTTACTCCGGCAGATAATACAAATTCACTGGCTGAGGGTTTCTTATTGGCTCAGAGTCATCCAGATTAACAGCGAGCCAATAGCAAAAGCAACTTAAAGGTCTGGCCTATAACGAAATTAATCCTTGAATTTTTCCGGTCACCAGATATACGAGCTGCACTTTTAAAAATAAATTATTGGTTATAAGAATGTCTAAGACAAAATTACTAAGAATATTAAATCAGCAAAGCAATTTTTTTGTATTTTTAGTGCACATTTGAATTTATTGTGTTATAATAAAGTAACATGAACATGAAACGTGTTATCAACCAAAATCATTAACTTTGAAAATTTACTTGGATCTTACATTCTGTTATAAACTACCATATTTACCAGTGTATGGGTCACACATTTTATGTCTATTATTGTTAAAAAAAACATGAAGTGCAATTCTTATGAACGTTTTTTACTTAGGGTGAATTTTTTTTTTGAAAATTGCATTGTGTTGGTTTTTAATAAATATGTAAGGAGTAGTATAAATTTTTAAATTAAAATATCTCAACAGTGTGTGTAAAACACCATGAACTGCGCCATTACGATACGTCTGCCACCTGCCGGCCGGACAGCTTGATTGGTGCCAGTAAGTGACATGGCCGGCTACTGCTGTACGTGGGAAAGATCTAAAAATAAACCAGCAAGAGAATGTGTGTGATTTCTGTATGTGTGTGGCCATGAAGCAGTGATAACGGTTCTCCCTCTCTCTCATCATTGTAAATGTCTGTGAAATGGCACCATACACAATCTTCACGTGTCTATTTCTACAGGCTTTTATGACATTACTTTGCCTGAACATTACTGTTTCTACGTGGGATTTATTACCATGCGGTTTCAATTGTAATATGCTTAAACCAGCAACAATTTAAGTGAAGAGCTTCTTCAGCTATATGGTTCAATGGAATTTTTGTTCTCGACTTGTGTAAATGTACGTGTTTTGTTTACTTTTCACAGATTATTGTTACATTTATAAATAACCTCTATTTAAGTAGATATAGTAATTAGCATACCTAATTAGTTAATTCTTTTTTTATTAATATGTACTATTTGTAAACAAATTTGTTGTAAGAAAAATTTAAATAGTTATATTACATGAAAATATATAGTTGTAAAATTCTTTTGTAAATCTAAATACTGTTGGTAGGGACTGTACAGTATTATGCAGTTAGCACTATGATAGTGATTCAAAAACCATTATAAGATACTACAGTGTGTACTTTTAGGCCACTAATTCCTTTTAGTTTAAAGTATTCTGCTATAAGAAAAAAAAAATCTTTGGAATGTTCAGTTTTTTAACTTTCCCAAAGACAAAAGAAATTTAATCTTTGATTCAACTTCAACTTTCCAAAGCTTTGCACTCAAGTATTTGGTTACTTCTCACAGTTATGTATGCTATCCACCAAATAAAATCTCCAAAATACCAACTTTGGCATTTGTGAACATAGTGTTCAGTTTATTGAATTATGGTTATGGTTTGTGTAAATAAAATTTTCCAGAGCAGTGTAATACTTTGTATTGCTGTTACTAGTAATAGGCAGTTGTGCTATGCAAATTACCTATATATATTGGTATTATTTATGAGAAAAAAAATTTGTTAAAAATTTCTGAAAATATGAAAATCTCCTGGGAAACAATAACACCACTTTCAGCTAAAAAAAAATAACACCACTTTCAGCTAAATAAAAATACAGAGTATGACAGAAAGCAAACAAAAAAGAACCAAGGGTCAACTTCAATGCCAATAAGCTCAGACATTGAACACAAAGATTTTACTATTATCTATGGAATTCTACTGAACACAGATATATGGTGTGACCCATATTCAAGGGTGACCCTTATGGTGAAAATGTGAGATATTTTTTTATGCCCAGAATTATAGGTGTGATCCATACCTATAATCCTTCTGCTGTTGGTAAATACCACAAATACTAAAAAATGGCATTCATTGAATTTTGAATTGAATTACAAAAATTTAGGAAATTAGTAAAAAGTTTTTTTTTCATGCACGGAAAAAAAAAACATTAAAAAAACAGTTAAATTCTCATTAAAAAAATTACTTTAATAGGAAAATTAAACTAAACCAGAAAGCATTGAGAGAATTCTTGTACAAGAAAATGTGCGAGAAGCTGCGATCGTGCTCACCTGGTAGTACTTGTGTACGTACGCCCTGATGGTCAGCATCAGCTTGTTCTGGATGCTGGGCAGGTACTGGACCGGGCTGACGGAGCACTGGGTGTTGGTGCACCTCTCCAGCGACGGCATCTCCACGCCATCCTGCACAAAATACGGAACAAGACACAAATCAAGAACAATTCCAGAGCACCGAATCACTAAGAGCCCTGTCTACCCAGACGCACATACGGTGTGTAGAGCTTCAGAAGAAACCACAAGATTTGAAAACTTCTAAGCTATCCGAGTAGTGTTACCCTAAGGCGAATGAATAAATATTCACCATTTTAATTTTTGATATCTGACCCACTAATGTGAAATTTTTTATTTATTATCGCTATTTCTATCCATTCATGTTTACATATAATTGCATACCCCTAGTAGTGTTTTTATTATTTAGTATCTGTCTATAGTACTTACAGACTTTCTGATGACACCTTGAATAGTTATCTCTTCTTTACAATTTTCATTCATGCACATAAACTTGAACCTGCATAAAAAAAGAGACAGAAATACTACTATTAAAATACAAGGTCTACAGAATAAACAGTATGCAATTATCAACTTTCCGATATATTAATTAGAGGAATCAGTTACAGAATCATTACAATTATTAACACAAACATGATAACACAACCTAATGCAAGAATATCACTCATACTTTTATTGTAGCTGTTTTTCATGAGTGGATGATTAATACCATTTACTATTTCGACATTAAAGGAGTCTTATAAAGAGACTTGAAAACGCAATGACAAAGAATGAACCAACAATTACATAACACACATATACTAACCTATCACAGTGCTTGTAGCGTTCATCCTCAGATAAACATGTTTTTTCACCAAGTGTTACATCCTGATCATCATTCTGGTAATTTTGTTGCGAACGACGGTAAGCAGCAGGATCAAGCCCTGTGAAATACAAACATAACAAATAAATACTGTACACTTTACTTTCTAAACTTAATTAATATACTGCATGTCATTTTTCATTAAAGTATATTTATTTTGAAAAGATTGAAACCAAACAGACTTTCAAAGGTTGCCAAATGTAATCAAGATGTGATAAACAGTCACTCATTAGCTATTACTAGGGACAAAATTAAGTGGCGAACTGCGATAAAGCCGAACTAAGACCGAAAAACATGTCTGGACACCAATAACACCTAAATGAAAATTAATACACCACAAGCAACAAACTGCAACAAAAATCATGAAATTAATCATCATATTTAATCACAACTCAACTCAAATTACAAAAACGTAATCTTTTAATACAATAAATTCAATGAATGTATATTATTTAGCATGGAGTTTGTAACAAAATGTATGTATGAAATAGACTGAAAAAAATTTACTCTTTTTGATATTGCAACTGTTATTATTTACCTGCAGAGTGGTTGCCCCTTAATTTTTGGCAAAAAAATTAAACATTTTCACAGTAAAAATACCCTCAAATATGAGTCATGCCATATAACTGTCACCAGTAGAATACAAGTGACTTCACTTATAAAAAACTTTCCAGAATGTTCAGACTGGTTCCCTATCTGAACTTTGTCAGTATTGCTGTCAAATGTGCTCAAGTTAAAATAAATCCTGGGTGGTTATACCTGACCCATTTATGTATTTAAACTTCTAATTGTACAACAAAGACTTTAATTTCAATTTTCATCGTTGCATGAGGTGATATGCGGGAGCTCTACTAAACTTTTAATAAAATTTAATCTTCACGATATCAAATTAAAAGTACTTCAAATTGAATTGAATATAAATTTTAAATATTTGTTTTGATATTTGAAATTTACACTATTGGCACAGGCCTAGAAACAAGTGAATAACTCTGCAGAACTTGCCGAGACACTCCGCTATCCGGGCGGAGTCCAAGCCATCTATCGGCTCGCACAGCCGCGACACGACAGGGTGGATCTGCTGGGCCAGGTAGTACTGGAAGTCCACCTTCAAGTTCTCGCTTGCCTTCAGCTCGTCCACGTGGTACGCCCTCTGCATTGCCGGCAGGTTGCCGCCGTCCTGCCGACACGTCCCACCTGCCTCTCAGCCCACCGGTACAGTCTTCCTCGTGAGGACCCCACCCAGCCCAGCTTTCCTCGAAAAAAAGTTATAAGTGACGAGGTCAAATATAAATTTCTTGAATCCCTATTGAACTGTAAAGAGTAAGAGTTCAGCCTGGATTCCAATTTTAGGTTTCAAAAGGCCAAAAATAAAATATTGTACACAAATTGAAAAATATTATAATCATGAACTAAGTTTCCCAAATTAAATAACATTCCTATTTTATTTAGAAAATAACTTTCCAAAGTACAGGTACATATTTACCCGTAGAAGGGTCGCCTCTTCGTATGGGTTGCAACCTTAATTTAAGGGGCAAAAAAATTTAACATTTTCACAATTGGAGTCTGTGTATATGTCGCAGCACCATACCGTATTTAATCGCATAACGTCCGCCATCGCATAATGTCAGCACATTTATTTTTAAATATGTACTTGAAATGGAATTTTTTAAAATCTGCATAAAGTCCGCACCAGACAAAGCAACCTTGACAGAATCGCGTGTTGCAGCAATCGGCGAGTTACCCATATCGATAAGTCAGCTACAGATGTGCACTCTATTCGGCCATCAACCTAACCAAAAATGATGCCAACTGGCGAGCAATCGATGTGAATAATCGACTTCGTGCGCGCACTCTGTACAGGCATCAACCAAACTACCATGATGGCAACCAGCACTTAATATATATGTCAATTTTTATACGCGAGTGGCGTGAAATGTGAAACGACTAAACGAGTCCTAAAGAGAATATACATGTCAACCAATTACGTATTTTTAAATTAAAAAATATAACGATGATTTCCCAATAAATAATGCATTTAAACTTAAAAAAATATTGTTTCATACGGGATACTAATTTACAAGGATCGTCTTACACGGAAAATAATAACTCACATCATATGGAGAAAATGGCGGGACCGAAGCATTTGATCGTATGAAACGGGAAATTGTATTGTGCGGTATCGTTTTAAACGAGTTTCACTGTACATTGTGACTTTGATTTCTACGCCGTTGCAATTATCGCATTCACTTCTTTTAGTGGCCATTGCAAAGGAGTGGCCATGTTTGTATTGTATTTATGGTTGTTCGACTTTGTTATTAATTTTCCCCACAAATTATGTGCATGACGAAACAAATACCAAATCATAGTTTGGTTTCAAGTTTGAGCCAAAACCAATAATTACAATACACATTAGACTTAGATAACATGTTACCTTAAATAATCTTTGTATTTGTATAAGAATTGGAATCAATTGGAATAGATAATCAAAACAGTAATTTGAGTCGGAATTTTTAAAATTTTGTATACGACCCAACACAAAAATTAAACTTCGCAAAGTTCATATTACTTTGGAACATCTCAATCCCAAAATAAACTCATTTGAGCTTTAAAAAAAAAAATTTACATTTTGTCTTTAGTTCAAGTGTATATTATTCACACACATCAATTGCACACCCTGACCTACCTCACATATTATGTACTCCACGGTGTCCCCTTGACGTATTTTCTTCCCACCCTTCGAGTTGATCCTTAGCGCCACCTGGACGTGCGGCATCGACTTCTTGTCCGCGTAATCCTCCGCGTTCTTCGTCAGCTGCTTGGTGATTGTGAGGAGAGGCAAAGGGACCAGGCCGTTCTCAAGGTCATCCCGAAGCTTCATCAGGTGGGCCTGAATGTTCTCGAAACGCTCGTCCGGTCCCAGGTCGGACAGGAGTTGCTTGAGCACATACCTGGAGCAAGTGAAGAATCATTTTGAATAATCGAGTGTATACCACCAGTTGCGCAGTTTTGCAGATGCATGAAAGTTACGTATGTGATGAGAGGATTATTATTTTTCAGTTTGGCTACTACTTAGCAAAATCAAATTCCTGATATAATAAAACTAAAACTTAATTCATTAACCATTACATAAAAATAAATTATACTACTGCATATTTATAATGAATTTACGATAAAGTATTTTTCCATAACATAGTTTGGTATCAAATACACAGAGTCTCAAAAATAAAAATATCACTTATAACTGACATATGTTGATACATTTTGTAGGCAGAGCGTGTAATTATTTCACTAAGCCATTTCCATTTCGCAAAACAAAACTAATATTCCCCAATTGCCAAAGCATGATTGGATATGAAGTATAAATCCTATTTTACACACTAATATTTGAAAATCCCCCCCCAAATATACGGGTTATACAGTTATACTAATTAACTTCAGTTTATACTTTCCTGGTTTCTTAAAAAGTGTATAATAAAAAAATTTCACTGTGCCTTAATGTGGCAAAGTAAAAAGGAAATCCTGGTGAATCAACTGCAAGACTTTTCTTACAACTTTTTATAACACAGGGTTAATTATTAAACATAATAAACAATATAATACTTATGTTGGAAAGCTATTTCTTTTTCTGAGAATTTTCTAGGATTTAAGTGGACAGTTTTAAAATAAACATATTTAATGTGCAACTATAAATTGAAGAGAGGTGTCAAAAACCAAATGCAAGCTAGCTAAGGGCTGGTAAAAGTTGAAGTTTCATTGCTTCCAGCACTGTCACTGCATATTTCAGGACTTTTTCGTAACATTCACTAAATTTTCATGATGTTTTGTGACAGGTTGACACCCTGCTAAACTATCTGCAGAAACAAGACACAGGCATGGAGCGTACTTTCCCGCTTCCGCGGACAGCTGAGACCAGTCCCGGCGCACAATGTCCAGCCCCTTCACTTCCTGCTGGGTGACAAACTGCCCGCTCGGCAGCCGCGTCACGGTGACCGCTGCGTACTTCTTTTTCTTCAGCAGCAGCATGTACTTGAACACACCGTCAATGTCCAGCTCCACTTGGCGGTACATCCTGTTCACTTCCGTCTTGATCTGCAAGTGCCAATCACATCCCCACCATTTACCCAACCGTCCCCAACTATCCGTATCCCTGCTATCTTACATTCGTCTTTTTTTCCTTTTTATTGAAGCTTGACTCTGAATTTAAAAAACACAATATTTACCCAAATAAACAGCACACATTAAAAATATTGTTACCACCCACCACCTCCAACTAGCTCAAAATTAGGTGATGAGGGAACATACAGGTTGGTAGCAGGTCATAAAGTAATTTATACGCAATGTTGGATGTATTCCCTGTTTTTTTTTTTATTCATGTAACAATCACAAAATATTCCGCACAGCAGAAAAAAAAAATTAAACTGTACATCCAAAAAAGATATGGAGCCATCGCCCGACCACGGCCTGATCGGCCCGGCATTCGAACAATGGCCGCTCGGCCCGGTGCTCGGACAATGACTAATATACAGCCTTCCTTCCCTTTGTGCGGGCAGTGTCCTGGGCTCGCTGATGTAATTTTCAGCCAATCACGGCGCATGGCAACAGAAACTTCCATGAAATTCTAACTTGTGTTTCCACGACGCAGCAATTCTCTCTCTCTCTCTCTCTCTCCCTCCCCCCCCCCCCCCCCCCTCCGACGCTCGTGACAGTGACTCAAACGCCTCTAGCGTGTGAAACAAAGCCATGGTCGTGGAAATAACTAAGGAGAATTACGTCAGCATGCCTTCCCACACAAAGAAGCCAGAAAAAGAAAAGAAAAGCCTTATGAACTATAAAAATAAAAACAATAAACCCGGTGAATTACGTTCATAATAACTTCTGAAAGGAAATTTTTTTACATCTAACCTAAAATGTGACGTAAAATTAATAACAAATAATTATTACTGGATTGCATGGGGAAGGCTGTAATCTGGGTTGTTACAATGTGGGCTTAAAAAATGTACTTATTCAAAACTTGACAATGCTGCATTAGGTATACTTTTGTGTATTAGTCAGATGAAAGAGGCTTTTCTTTATTTATTTTGTAAATACTGTTTGAAATAATTTTTTCTCTTTTCAAAACATGCCACGTATTATATTTGTTACTTTACAGAATAATAAAATTAAAATTTGATGTTAGAAATGTAATGTTTATTCATGTGTGTCTAGCCCCCAGATTAGTTTGAACTTTGAAGGATGATACCGCCCTCACAAAAAGTGAAGATGGCAGTCACTGGTCTAAACAGAACATATCAGGTATGCAAGACAAATTTGGGTAAATACAGTAAATATAAACAATTTTCAAAAATGTATATACAACCTATCAACCTTGAAAACTTCTTAAATAAGATTTTTTGTTTCTTCACTCTTGTATGAAATATATGTACTGCTTTTATTGTATTGCAATACTATATACAATACTACAATACACTACACATTAAAATCTACAAAAACAAACTTACCTTATGCCCAATTTTGAAGACCTGATCATAATCAACACAGTTTGTGTTGATCATGAGGGAATCAGTGTCTCCATAGATAACTTCATAGCTCAGTTTTTCCACTAAATCTTTGGTATTCATCAAAATTTCTCTGCCTTTAGCTGAAAAAAAAAAAATCAAAGTCAATTAAAATATGACATAAATATTTAGCTGTTTACTAAAATGATGCCAAGTTAAAAAAAATATATATAATTAAAAAAAACTGGGTGACCATATATTTATTCATGAATGTTTCAATATCACTGCACACAACTTATAAGAGCTTATATTAA
Source organism: Bacillus rossius redtenbacheri (assembly GCF_032445375.1). Lineage (NCBI taxonomy): Eukaryota > Metazoa > Arthropoda > Insecta > Phasmatodea > Bacillidae > Bacillus > Bacillus rossius. The sequence continues at coordinate 66,536,026 of NC_086333.1, read as the reverse complement.
GAGGCTAAACCAGACATATACATGTTACAAAAGTCCAATTTAAGGCTACAACGGGCAAGTTCAGTAATATAGGCAACAGAACTGTCAAAAACATGTGTGGTTTTCCTAAAGGCAGGTCCTCGTCAGTTCAAGAAAAATGTGTTTCGACTGTGGCTTCCCAATGCCTTTCACAATCTGGTGAAAGGACAACAAAACCATGATTTTGTGTTTATGTGAAATACCTCACTTCAGCAATGATCTTTAATAGTCCTGATTGTTGTGTTCTTAATTACCCTCTTTTATCGCATAATCGTCGCACCCATATTTTAGGGTGTCAAAATTTGGATAAAAAAACTTCTCATGTAAACATCGCATAAAACGGTGTATTTTAAAGTATAAATCTAATATTTATTCGGAAATTAACTATTTAATGTATTTAATTAACGGAAATACGAAGCTGTCTGATGTGTAAATTTTCTTTTAAAGACTTTTTAAACGTTATAACCTTTATCTGTTCATCTGCGTCGCTGCGGTGTACCGCTTATAAAACTAGCCAGCGCTAGTTGGCATCATTCATATTTGGTTATGTTGCTTCCCGTATAGAGCACGCACACATAGTTGAATATCAATATCTCGCCGATTGCATGCAACGCGCGCTATCTGTCTAGTGCCGAGTTAACTACATTTGATGGCCCGCACTCTTTCGTTTTAAATATGTACTACAACGATAGTTTAAGTGTTAATTCATCACATATTCAAGTGGCTTGCGTTCGGGTCATAGCTTTTATTTTTCTATTTAAAGTTGAAGAAAGGTTTTTGTTGCTTGAATTATTAATATAAATTGTTTGGCGTGCTCTTGTACACTCCACCATTTTTTTAAATAAACGTACTTTTCACAAATGGGTTTTGTTTTTATGAATAACTATATCCTAACAAAAAATTTTTTTTACGCATAATCGTTGCTAACTTACTCTTTAAACTTGATTTTAGTATAAATTGTGCGACGATTATGCGAGAAAACACGGCATATATTGGCATTAAAACACTTAACCGAACCTGTAATATTTTCTATTCACAGCGATTCAAATTCACAATACATTTAATAATAATGCAAGCTATCGTGGTCACTACAAATCAAAAATCATGTACATGAAAACAGCGCATAATGTACAAACATTTGTTTACACACAGGCAGCAAATGTTATGCACAAAAAATAAAAATAAGGCATTCCATTTATAATGACTTTATGTATGTCTATTTTTATTTCCAAACCAACTTCTTTTAAGCTGAAAATATTAGGCGTGTACGAAGGTGCATATTATAATGTTGAGTCAAGTCATGCAAAATAATTGAGTTTATCAAGTCCAGTAGTCAGCATAACTTTTTTTATTTTCCTTTTAGCTCAACTAACAGGAAATAGTGGCAAAAAAGTACACACTGTAGATAGTATCTTGTGATAGTTTTTGAATTACTATTATAGTGCTAACTGTATAATAGTGTACAGATTTTAACTACAGTATTAAGATTTACAAAATAATATTGACACTGAATATTTCCATGTTATTTGACTATTTGAATTTTTATTACGAAAAAAATTTACTGAACTAGTACCTATTAATAAAAAATAGAATGTAACCCTCATGAGAATATTATAAGTAGTCACAAGAAAACTAAAATATGTTAATTTGAAACATTAAAATGAAAACCATTTTTCACACAGACTATCATTTTATTGCTATTTTAATATATTCAAGTTCGTTTTTGTCTGTACACTATACGCCCAGTACAGGAATATTCACAATGTAAGTACAAAAATATTGTGCTTATGCTCGGTGGGTGAAGTACCGGTGCTGTAACATTTTATTTGCCCAATTTATATGTGGTTATTTATATCAACTAATCACCTTTCATACTGAACTGCATTGTACGAGCTTCACAATTACTAGGTATATAATTCTAGATTATGCCAGGTTTGTAAAAGTGATGTTTCATGAGTTTTTCATTATTTCCCTTGACCAAACAGTGAACTACTACAAATTTTTGAGATTTAAAATTAGGCTTGAGTCAAGTACTTCAAACTCATCCAGAAAATTCCTTTATTTTCCTATTGAAATCAGTGTAAAATTTACGTTAGAACTTGAAAAAAAGATTCAGTTTCATTGCACATTTTGCCGTGTTTATGCTCGATTTGATGATAACAGGTGGTCAAATATGCTTCAGAAGATGTATGTTATTAAAACAAATTTATATTTGGTTTTGACAACTTGTTCATTAATTGCAAGACACATCTGGACACGGACTTGGTGTGAAAAATAGTATTTTGAAGTACACGTGTGGGCTGGGGGGTCCAAAATATGTATTACAATTCCTCCCTCTATTTTGACCCTATTACCAAGTACTATGTGGGGTTTTACTGTAGGTGATAGCGTTTGGGTCTAACTTTCAGAAAATGCACCATGTCTTATGTATATTAGTGCAAGACGAGTTTCGTAAACACTGAGAGCTCACTGGCCAGAAAATACAACAATTATGGCAAGAATAACTGGTTTTATGTGAAATCTATTTTGCATTCAAATTATTGTCAGTTCTTCCAACCTACCATTCTAAATATGATGCAATTCCTTATATGGTACAATTCCTCCTTAAGCTTGTAGCATTGCACAATGAGGATTTGTTATATACAAATATTTTTTTACTCAGTATTACCTTCTTTTCTCTAAATATAGAGCAATAGTTAAAAATCTTATTAAGCGTGATAAAACTAATTGGAATCGTAGTATCAATAATAAGGTTAAGAATAACCCTAAAAAATTCTGGAGATATGTCAATGTTATGAAAAATGGTTATAGTGAATCCCATTCTCTTAATGTCAATGGTGATATCTGTAATGATCCTGGTATTCTTTCTAATGTCTTTGCTAAGTACTTTGCTAGTGTATATGTACCATCCACCAACCACCCTCGTATCATTGATCCCGATATTATTCACGATTCAATTCCTGTATCATTCTTATCAGAAAGCCAGGTCTTATGGGGAATTAAATCATTAAAACCAACTATGTCTACTGGTCCTGACGGTATACCAAATTTCATTATTAAAGGCTGCTCTTTTATTCTAATGCCTCTATTGTTGCATCTATTTAATACAAGTCTAAAATCACAAGTATTTCCCACTAAATGGAAAATAGCTAAGGTTATTCCCATACATAAAAAGGGTAGTAAACTCAGTGTATTTAATTATAGGCCTATATCATTATTAAATGGCTTTACTAAAATCTTTGAAAAAATAATATTTAAACATATTAACTTTCCAATAAACAACAGATTAGCTCCTAATCAGCATGGCTTTAGAAATAGTATGACAACTTCTACTAATCTTCTCTCATTTATTAATCCTATATACAATAAAGTTACAACAAGGGGGCAGGTTGATGCATGTTATTTTGATCTGGCTAAAGCCTTTGATACTGTCAATCACTCCATTTTACTAGCTAAACTTTCTAACTTCGGTCTCTGTAATAATTATATAACCTGGTTTACTAGTTACCTTAAAGATAGATGTTTCTTTGTTTCACTTAATAAAAAAACTTCTACTTTATATCATGCTACTTCTGGTGTGCCTCAAGGGGGTACTTTATCTCCCTTATTATTCAATATTTATATCAATGATATTTTTAAAGTTCTTCATCATACTACTGGTTTTCTGTTTGCTGATGATCTTAAAATATCCAGAGAAATTTCCTCCTTAAATGACTGTCTGCTTCTTCAATCTGATATTACTGAAATTGATAATTGGTGCAAAATGAATTTAGTTTCACTTAACAAAGATAAAACAAAAATTATTTCTTTCACAAGGAAAATTCATCCAGTTAAATATGATTATTTTCTTGACAACTCAAAAATTTCCAAATCTCTTAGTATAAAAGATCTTGGTGTTATTCTTGATTCCAAACTATTCTTTCATCAACATGTTAATTCTTTAGTATCCTTTTCCCGTAGAACCTTATATTTAATAAATTATATAACTTACTATGCATCTAATATTGAATCCATTCTTACTCTTTATTTGTCCTTAGTTAGAAGTAAACTCGAATATTGCTCAGTTATCTGGAACAGTATTAACACCACCGACAGTGACAAAATTGAATCCATACAAAATAAATTTTTCAAAATAATTAGTTCTAGACACCATCAATTACCCAGATTAGAATCTCTTTCAAATCGTCGCATCCATCTGGATGCCCTGTTTGTGTTTAAGTGCTATAGTTCAAAAATTAATTGCTTATACTTACTTGATAACTCTGGTATTCGAGTCCCGCAGTTCAAAAGCCGCCTTCGATCCCTATTATGTTCCTTACACAATAATAATGATTTAATTTACAGACTTATCTCAAATTTCAATAAATATGAAAATTTTATTAAAAACTTCAAATTTTAATTTTTATGATTACCCTAATATTCTGAGTAATTTTATAATCCTGTTTATTCTTCCAATTTTAGATCAATTAGTTAAAATTATCTCAGTTGCTGTTTTGTTTTGTTTTGTTTGTTATTGTGTCGTCCTTTATTTTCCTGTGTAGGTTGTATTTATTCGCTTGTATGTGTCGTCTTTTATTATCCTGTTTATGTTGTATTTATTCGCTTGTATGTGTCGTGTTTGTATTACTTGTTCTGTGCACACCTCTAAAGCTTCGGCTGTTGGTGTGCATGTCACAAATTTTAATAAATAAATAATAATAAATAAAATAAATAATGTAATTAACCAAGGGACATTACTAAGTTTTTTTTTCTTTGGCGAGTGACAAGACTCCTCGACCATCAACGGCAAGATGTATGGTGCTGTGGTATGTATTTAGACATCGTTAAAATTTTTATAAGAAAAGACAAAAAACTGTGCAAGTAACGAAATTTTCTAACTAAATTCATTTGTAAAATTGTGTACTGAGGCCATGTAACAATGAGAAAAACATTTTTTTTAAAGAAATAAAAAAAGATAATTTAATAAACTCTTTTATTTCCAAATAACGTAGAACCACCATAATGAAAAATCCCTAAGGAACATTGTTTGTCTTTGTTTTGTTACGTTTCTATGTGTGCTTAGCCGGGCCAAAACATACAACGTAACAAGCTTGAGAATTGTCAGTCCCGATTACAAGCAGAATCGAAGCACCGAAGAATCAACATGCCCATCCCTATTATTTAACTAAACATACCAATACTACAAGTATTTAAAATTCTTCATGCATGACAACACGCTGCAAGAGGCACTTGTAAATATGTTACTAACCTGTTACCAGTGCAGCCAAGGGCTTGGCATAGAACCTAGAATGGGAGAAACCCAAACAGCCATACATGCTGTTGGCTGTCAATTTCAAGGCCATTTGACGGATATTGTACTGAAAAAAAAAAAAAAAAAGGTTGCATCACAAAAACCTACAACATATAGTGAGTCAAATAATATCAGTTTTTTCCCCCCCTGGAACACTAACTAATTTAAGGATCAATACCAAATTTTTATAAACTCTAAAGTGTAAAGGAAAACCATTTTTAATGAGCCAAAATTATTTAAAAATATTTTAGTTTTACACTTACAAATATTTAGCTCAACATAAACTTCAAACTTTGCACAAGCACTTTTATGATCTGTCCCAAAGGTAGAATGTACGAATACTAAAAATTTTTAAATGTCATCACAAATAAGGTATTTTTATTCAACTCAATTTATAAAACTTACACTTCAAAATAACAAATATTTGTTTGTATTCACAGAACAGTGAAGTTGTTTCATTTCACAGCATGTAAACATCACTTTTAAAGAAAAAGAGACATAGTTGTTTAATATACACGTAAACATACCAGTTTCAATACATATATTAATGTGTTGGATATGACCAGCCATACTTTATTTCAACACCTGCACAGCAAACACAGAACAGTTCAAATTTAGGCTGGGGAACAATCCACAAACAGGCAATTTTTTGACTAATCGAAAACAAAACAAGCAAACAATAAGTTGTTTTAAACCACAGCAAATAAAAATTTAACATAAAAAACATTTAAATGTACTAGTAAAATAATTAAATTAAAATATAAAAAAAAATTAAAAACATATTCCCCCTACGGTTCTAATCCGAAAAAGACAACTGTGTTCAAAAATATTTTACTTATATACAAATTTAATTTGAACAAACAAAAACTTTTATTTAAATAAGCCTAGTTGGTTTTTTTTAAGGCTTGAGTGCCGGATATTAAAAGGAAGTTAAACATATTTTACATCAGATATTATAACTAGGGATGGTGATTTTTCGTTTTTGCGAAATAGATGCAAAAAAATTCTCAATTATATTTTTTTCCACTATAAAATGCGAAATCTAGACTATTCCGAGATAAATGCGAAGTCAAGGTAAAAAACATAGATTAATCTTCACTCTACACAATTTATTTACCGATTGTATTTCGTTTCAGTTCAGTATCAAAAGAAACCATCATTTTATGGCGTATTCAGCACAAGTATCTTATTGTCACGTCATTCACAACTATTGTTCGTAAATATTGAATGAAGAATGGCCATCCGTGCCTCGTGATTGTAAACAAAGCAAAGAACAACTAGCTGGAAGATTGTCCATCATCTTGCAGAGTACAAGTTTTTAGGCCACCATATTGCGACATCTCTGCTTCGCCACGCTAACAATTGTAAGTCCCATTTTCTGGCTGTGTTTCACGTGAAAGCCGCATTCTTGTGTAGTCTGTGGAAGGTGGTGTGTTTACAAATACGTGCATACTCGTGAATGTGTTGTATACTGTTATTTCTCGTGGTAAAAATGGGACGAAACACAATTTCCATTCACGATCGCATAAATGAATACAAAAGTGAACAGTTCTACGAAAGTGATACGAATATTTTAATGTGCAATTTATGTAATCGCCTTCTGGAGTGGAAAAAAAAAAAAAGATGTACTTGAAAAGCACATTAAATCTGAGGGACATCAGACTGCAAAAAAAAGATTCACCGAGAAGTCGGATGAAGAAAAAGAGTCGGTAAAACGGCAAGCAACGGTTTCTTTTTTAAAAAATATACTTTTTTTCAGTAATGTAAAATGAGAGAATTGGCTAAATCTTGTTTTTAAAAATGCTACAAAATGCTCAAATTCAAATTGCTAAATGTCATTATTTTAAATGCTATAATCATAACATATAATTTAACAAATTATGAAATAAATGTTTTCGTAGTCACACCTCTGGCCGCCAGTCACAATCTCGCCTGTGTTGTCATGTGTTACAAAAGCATAGAGCTGTCGGGTATCAGGCAGTCTCTAGAGTACTCGACGAAACGAGAATCACCTGCAGCTTGAGGTCACGGGGCGTGTCAGGGGAGTTCATCAGCTTCTTCACTTCCCGCCTGCTCTCGACCAGCTTCCTGATCTCCGTGGGGAGCACTCCCGGCTCGCTCCCCGCCTCCGGCAGCGCGAGGTCTGGCTCCTCTTCCCCCTGGCAACAAGCGGGAGTCACGGTGCACCCGTCCGCCGCTTCATGCACGGATACACTCGCTATTGGTCTGAACCTTTTGCTTTATGAAAACCACTTGCCATTTATATTTTTGTATCAACCCTTAACTTTCATTCTACCATACTTTTAGTATACAATGTTATCCTGTCAAGAATCATGATGTACCTCTGTTATTTTTAATTAATAATTGTAGAAGGGTTATTGTGTTTACATGCTTGTTATATTGTTTGTGCCCTGGCGTGTGTTTTGTTTTTTTATGTCATGCACACCCTAGAAGTCTTTTGACTGTTGGTGTGCATGGTTCAAATTTAAATAAATAAATAATAAATAAATAAATCTGGGTGTAACCCTGCCGGGAAATGAAATCTTTGCCACAGTGGGCAGGATAAGCGGAGTATGGCAGCGAGGAAGACTGACTGCCCTTCAAGCCTCCCACCTCGTCTATAGCCGCCGCGGCCTGAGGGACCGTGGTGAAGCAGATGTTGTATTCCTGGATGATGCTGGGGTACAGCGAGTTGAAGTCCATCAGCAGGATCATCTTGTCGTAGAAGCCCTTCTTCGGCTCCAGGACCATGCCCCCCGCGTACGCCGGTTTCCTGCGCCCGCGTCCCGCCTTCTGCCTCCTGGAGCCCTTCCCGCCGTGGCTCGGCACGTTCTCATCCTCCTCGTCCAAGTCCTGCTGCATGGCCCACAGGTTACTCAACATTTTGAAGATGACGGGAAGACATAAATATACAGCAAAACTTTATACAAAGTGGCCACTATTCATATTGGCAAAAAAAAAAATCAATGGTTTTCCAAGATTTTTATAGTTTTCAAAGATACGTATGTCAAAAAATGTTACTATGTTTATAAAATATATGTAACTTAGCTAACAATGTTGGGAGCATTAAAACTGAAACAGAATTAAACATTTAATACAAAATGCCAAACATTTAATATAATGTAAAACAGAAAGTAGGTATTCCCAAAAAACTATTGATAAAAGTGTACTTCCTTAACATAATTGAATAGACTTTAAATATTGTTTTATACCATGACAGTAGAAGTTGTCAGCAAAATTTTATGAAATTATAGATTGGTATAAATAACGACACAACAAACATTACTTCAGCCTAGATGCCAGGGATGAAAACAGTTTACACATTAAAATAATAATTATTAATATCAACAATTAAAATTTTCAGTATGTAGTATTTTTGTTAGTCGAACACTATAAAAACATGTTCCTAGGTTTTAATTCTTCATGGAGAACCTTTTTTATCACAGTAATATGCACATTTTGACTTTTGAGTAGTATAAGTACCTCCCTACTTGTCCAGTCTATTTTTTTTTTTACTATCCACTAAAAATCACTTACTCAATGACTGAAGAATAAATGTATACAAAAACTAAATGTAATGGTAAAATCTTATCAAACTGATATATTTTCTTTTCTTATATTGCCCTAAAAAAACTTATTTACTAAGACACAATGAAAAAAAGAATTATGACACCATCTGCTAGACTAGTTAATTCCATGTTACAATTATATTTTGGTTTTAATCTGCCCTAGAGACTCCAATCGTTCATGTGACAAATCAACGTAATAGTTTTCAGTCATAGCTTCTGTTTATTATTACCATCAATTAAAATCTTCAGATGTAAAATTAAAAAAAAGAAACAAGAAAAAAATGAGTAGCAAATTCCTCCCACTTGTCTGACATTAATTAATAAACATATCTTAAACTACCTTCTCTTATTCAACTTTCTCCAAAATATCACTAAGTTATAGGAGTGAATATTAAAAATAATAATAATATAATAATAATAATAATAATAATAATAATATTAATAATAATAAAATGAAAACATTATGGATCTACTAAATCAGTATTGACAACATAAAGTTTAGTTCAATATAAATGTAAGTTAATAAAATTAATTTGGATTTCACATCTTAGTAAAAAAGAATGGGATCCATTTGGGAAAACAGAAGACAAAAAATTTGGGATTTTTGTTTAAGTAATACTAAGCATAACTAAAAATAAAAAATATGTTCAAAAAAAATTTCAAAGATGTGAATGTTTTAAAAATCTTAAAATAATGTAGGTAGGTATCTGTAATAAGGTGAAATTATTTATTTTAAGGCTATAAACAAAATAAATGAAAATGTAACAATGGCATAATCTTAATTAAAATGAAATATGCAAGTGTTTAACTTTTTTTCTTAAAATTGGCAACCTAATGAAATAAGAAAGAGGCATGTGCATGGTTTCATCAAGGTCAAATAAAATCCTAAACAAAAAAATGGGATTTATAAAATCAGTTACTTGACCTAAGCTAAAAGTTAAACAAGGCTTACTCATTAACACTTTAGAAAATACAATGCTTAAATAGTTTTTTTTTGGGAATTAAATCTTTTGAATGGCTGAGTTTTTATGATGTCTATTTCCTTAGTAAACATTTTTTGAATTTATCACATACTTTTCTTACAATGGTAAAATATCAGCAATAACATGAAACTGCAAGCAAAGCCACCGGTTATCAGATAGTCAAAAATAAAAACATGCAGGCAAACAGTATGTGATGACATATAACATTTTACTAAATTAGGTGCTACTGGCAAACCTGAAATTCACAGCCACAGAGAAACCTAAGTCAAGCTTATTACAAGGTAAAATAGTAGAATTTAGTGGAAAAGATTCCATGCACAACTTTATCCTGCACAGAATCTTGTACTTCATTTTCATAATATATATATACTCTTGTGCCATACACCAAGACAAAAAAAATCTTTATCACCTCTTACCTATGCCTGTGCAAAGCTTCGAATAAGCAAATAGAATTGAAGTTGTTTTACACATTCTGACTTCAACAGGAAATCTGCTACAGTATTTGTTTCACTTTAAGTGATGCAAGATTTCACTCGAGTTGCAAAGCTTGGAACACAAAAAAAAACTTATTTTTGTAGGTCTTTGGTTGCAAGCAGTTTCAATGTAAATGCATAAATAATTTTGGTTGTGTCAGAATCTCTAACGCACTGATTTCCAACAGTTGATAAATTCTTGTTTGTGTAAGAAATGTTTGCTTTTTTTTTCTTTTCAATTTTTCAAGTTAATATGAGTTTATGTAATACTTTTGTATGAATGTCAATTTTAACAATATCATAAAGATAAAACTTTGATACAATATATAACCATTTAAGAATTTTTTTTTTTACTTTACTTATTTCAGTATTTTATAAATTTAAATTAATTCAACCTTGCTAAAAAAATTTTTTTCACCATTCACTTTGACTTTGCTATTACTTTAGGCATGAGGATTTGGTATTCGCTTTGCATCCAGAAACTAGGATTCACACAGGCCTGGTCTTACCTGCACGACAGCTTTCTTGTACTGCTTGTCCGGTGCTATGAACCCCTTCTCCGTGAAGGCGTGCAAGAGCAGAAACTCGTTTCTCTCCGACCTGCCGCCCATCAGCGTGCGCGACATCACGTTACCTAATGAACAAAACAATAACTGTTTTCATAATTGCTAGGACCTGTAAGATGCCATACACTGAAGAGCATAAAGGTTTAGATGTTCCATTAACTGAAACCCAAAATGAGATGAGAATTATCCTAATAATTGGATAATTAACTACAAAACAAATTCAAGTAAATAATTTCAGTTACAAGTACAGGATTCATACCATAAGTAGCGTGACCAAATTCATAAGAAATCATTTATTGAACAATTTCGTACAATAAGTCAAAAATCTTCAAAATAGCATCCTCCTGCATCAATACACTTCTAGAAGCAATGTTTCCAGGCCTGGAAGGCCTTATCCGGAATATTTTTTAGAGCCGATGTAACGTAAGACCGGATGTTATGAATCGTGCCCCAATCTTTCCCTTAAAGCAAGAAAACAACAACAAAAAAAAATTCTAGGGGCAGCAAGTCAGGACAGAAAGGAGGCTGGGGCACCAATGAAGTGTGGGTCTTGACTAAGAAATCGTTGACAACGAAAACGCTGTGGCTTGGCACGTTGTTGTGATGAAGTTTCCACGCGTTCTTGATGTCGCTTCGGTAGCACGCGATCCTCCGTTTCAGCACTTCCGGGTAGAAAACTGCATTCACAGTGGTCCCAGTAGGTAAGAATTCATGATGGACAATGCCTCCGACACCAAAGAAGACAATGAGCATGGTTCTGATCCTGGACTTGCTCTTGCGTGTCTTCTTCGGAAGGGGTGATGCTTGGGTGTGTCACTCTGAACTCTGCCTTTTAGTCTCATGGTCGTACTCAAAAATCCATGTCTTACTACGGTGATAACAGAGTTTAAAAAATTAGGGTCATTTTCACAAACTCCCGAGAGTTATTGGCACCGGAGCAATCGCATGTCCTTTTGTTTGTCGGTCAACACTTTTGGGACCAGTTTGGCGCACACCTTTTTCATGTTCAAATTTTCGGTCACAATACGATAAACTGTCGTTTTCGTCTTGTTTAGAGTTTGTGCTATCAATTGACGGTTTAACCGTCGGTCAGAATTCAAACTATCACACACACGTCACTTTTTTGTCGATTTGGGAGGTTGATGGACGTCCACTGAGGAGTTTGTTGGCAATCTACTCTCCCCCTCCTTGAACGACTTGAGCCATTGGAAAACTTGTGATTTGGACAAGCAATCACTCCCAAAGGCCTGCTGAATTAATGGAAACATTTCGGTGGTGGACAGTCATTGTCTTAGCCGGGCCCGATTGTGACTTGTTACAAAGGTTCAACTGATTTGCTTAATCAAAGCTTCGTGCAGGCCTAGATGCTATCTTCTAAGAGTAGTTGAATGCAAAATAAGAGTTTTCACTGTACCCTACAGTTCTCATAGTACCAGTGGTACACATTTCCCAAATGACATGTGCAAACTAATTAAATTTATTTTAAAAACATCAACAACCACATGTAGGTGTTTACAAACACTGCTGACATAAAATCAGTGGCAGGATACATAGACCACTTATACACTACCTTTGAGCACTGTCAAAATTGAGATAAGTTATATGATACAGACTATATGTATGTTACAATAAGTCTGATGATGGGTGATGATTAGAGGTAGATTATATGGCGAATAGCCATAAAACCAAAATAACAACGAAACTAAGCCCATGCACCGCCAAACACCAAAATGGAAGTCAATAAAACCTCATAACACTGAAATAAATAAAAATTCACCTATCTGATTATTGCATGATTTATTTGCAATTTTTTTGTTTAACTCACTCTCATCAATACTATATGTAAATATTTTAAGTGTCTTACTACATATTGTTGAAGCTGTTCATCAATGTAAATGTGTTCTATTACATTTCTTTTAATTTTTAAAGATGGCAAGGATGAAATCAATTATTTTTCATGACAAAATTAACTTTTTTATAACACCATAAAATCTTTGCTCTATTGATGATTGATGGATAGTAGTATGTAAACAATATGGCGACAGAGACGAAAATTTCATCATAATGAGTGGGCCGCTCGATTTAAAGATGTCGGATCCAATATGTCTGCCGGGGTCAAGGAAGAGTTCAAAGGTCAAAGTCACGGTCATCCAAGATGGCCGCCGTGATCTACTTGTCCCGTTACGCTGTGTCCAGTTATGCTCATCCAAGATGGCCGCCGTGACGACACAGTTCAAGATAGTGGCTCGGTTCCCGGCTCCACAGCCAGAAGCCATGGCTCGGAGCCCCTATTACATACTAATCTGGATGATGATGATGTCAACAAACACTTTGAGATGAAAGAACTCAAGAGCTGGAACAAACCTGCTATGTTTGTGATCTGCAAGGCGAGAGGCAAGACGTTCATCTCACACATCAGTCGCATTGCGTACGCAGCATCCTGCATGGTTGTTGAGATCAAACGGATCAGAGTCTCAGACGATTTGTACATCTTCTTCACCTCATCCATCGTGAAGTCCACTCTCTCTCCTTCTGGCAAACCTAGGACCTTCAAGTTTACACCAATGTAAGTTCCTCAGTAACTAGCAGATCATGCAAGGCATTCTGAAACACTACTATGCAATCAATAACATAAAAACTTCCAATAATATCTACAGAAAATGGAATTAAAATTAACATATTTCATTTAAGTTTCAACATTTTATTTAGTGTATTATGTTTGTTATCAAGACCCATACAAGGCAAGAACCAACTGAATTAATTAATAAGCATTTATTTCGTGAGAATACTGCTTATAGCATCTTAGCCAAACTTAATACATACACAATTTCACATCTTACAAATATCATATCAAATGGTTTGAGGAAATATAATTTTGATTAAATTTCTTTATGCTATTTCCAGTACATCATTTTGATCTTTCCTCCACAAAAGCCTTATGTTGTTAACCTGTTTAACATAAAATCTTACGAGGTAATTCATAATTTCGAAAAATTATTTTCCATAAGAAACATTTAGCATAAATTTGATATATGGCCACAAGCTCTGATTTTAAAAGTTTGATGTGAGACTACTCTAAAAAACTAATATTTGTGGTAATGGAATCCCCAACTAACTGCCCAATGGTAAAAGAGAAAGCTGAGCACATAACCTGAGCAAAGCTGAGCACATAACCTAGGTACGTCATTTGAGTGAAATTTGCTTCTATGTAGCAACTGTATTTGAACTATTTCCCTCATAAGAAGTTTTCCCTAATAATAAATTTTTATCATCCAGTTCCTTGAAAATTGTCTTAACAGGGTTTCGCTGTATTTCATTTTAAATATTCGACCACCAAAATCCACTATTAGCACACCAACAATGTATAGAAAACAATTTCTAAACTTACATTCTGGCAAAGTGTTCCAAGATCATAGCTACGAGCACGTATCAATTCCTTTGCTGAAATTTTCACATCACACAGAAGACGACCGCAAGTACTGTTCCTCTCAACTTGATGCTTTACCTACAAATAAAAAAAAAGTAAACAAAATGTTATAACTTACAGAGTAAAAGTTGCAAATACATGCCAAGATAAAGTATAATTTCATAGAAATGAAGAGGGTGAAAAGAAAAAAAAACAAACAAAAATAACACATTTAACCTTTTAAAAAAACCTTTTAGGTCAAAAAAAGTTACAAAAAATAATACTGTATGAACACAGCAAAGAATAACATCTAGGTCCCGGACTACATGATTTAAAAAAGAAAAATTCCTTTCAGCTCCACCTACAGGTAGAGGAAGATTTTAAGTTCATACATAATTCTAAACATCGGAACAAAAATTCCCCTCAGTCAGTTTAAGGATTTAAACCAGGCCAATGCGAATATCAGGTTTTTTGTTCAAATTGAATACAAATATAAAATTATTCTAGAAAACCAACTGAAATAGTAAGACTGAAAATTAGAATCCAGTTAATTTTTTTTTTCACACTATGTAACAAATACCTAACTTAACCTAACCAATCAACATTTCATTTCAGTTCCTATTTGTATTTACCATATTTTCCAGATCCTGTTACTCTACATGAAGCAGAATATTTTTGTTAACCACATAATACTGTGAAATCCTCCAATTTCACGTGAATTTTTTTATGCTGTGTTTCCAAATTAGCTCTATTTAAATATTTAAACCCTAATTGTTCACACATTTTCGTTGTTAACTGCAAACAGATTAACTATATTTTAGTTCAGCAATAATATAAACACAATTTCTGCGTATTTTACCTGATACCTAGAAATGGTGATTTAGAGCATTTAATATAATAACATTTAGCATTTTGAATTTGAAATTTAGCATTTTGTAGCATTTTTAAAAACAAGATTTAGCCAATTCTCTCATTTTACATTACTGAAGAAAAGTATATTTTTAAAAAGCATTAAATAATACACATATTCATTATTAACAACCACATAAATAAAGATCTAGCACAACTACAAAGATAGCCTATCTTGGCAGGTTTCCAAACAACTTTTTAGCACTTATGAGTGCATTAATTTGAATACTTAAAATTACAATAAATATTTTTTAGCCGTGTTCACGGCCATAGTTGATGTAGAGTGCACAAATAATGTTATTGAAACTCGTTTTTTTTTCAATTTTTGCCTTCTTTTGGTTTCGATCATGCCAGAAACCGCTGCTTGCCGTTTTACCGACTTTTTTCCTTCATCGATTTCTCGGTGAATCTTTTTTTTTTTTGCAGCCTGATGTCCCTCAGATTTAATGTGCTTTTCAAGTACATCTTTTTTTTTTTCCACTCCAGACGGCGATTACATAAATTGCACATTAAAATATTCGTATCACTTTCGTAGAACTGTTCACTTTTGTATTCATTTATGCGATCACGAATGGAAATTATGTTTCGTCCCATTTTTACCACGAGAAATAACAGTATACAACACATTCACGAGTATGCACGTATTTGTAAACACACCACCTTCCACAGACTACACAAGAACGCGGCTTTCACGTGAAACACAGCCAGAAAATGGGCGCGGCAACGCAGATATGTCGCAATATGGTGGCCTAAAAACTTGTGCTCTGCAAGATGACGGACAATCTTCCAGCTAGTTGTTCTTTGCTTTGTTTACAATCGCGAGGCACGGATGGCCATTCTTCATTCAATATTTACGAACAATAGTGTTGTGAATGACGTGACAATAAGATACTTGTGCTGAATACGCCATAAAATGATGGTTTCTTTTGATACTGAACTGAAACGAAATACAATCGGTAAATAAATTGTGTAGAGTGAAGACGAATCTACGTTTTTTACCTTGATTTCGCATTTATCTCGTAATAGTCTAGATTTCGCATTTTATAGCGGAAAAAATATAATTTAGCATATTTTCGCATCTATTTCGCGAAAACGGAAAATCACCATCCCTACCGATCAGTGAGTAATTTCCAGGCTACTTTAAAAATCACGTCTGTGAAAATTCAGCCAAAGTACCCGTCACCGTGAAGAAACGGTGAAGTGCCCTACGTACCGCGGGATTGCCCCTGCGCAGCCGCCCCAGCCTGGACCACTGGGGGATCTTGTTGGCGAGCAGCCTGTGCACCAGGACGTCCAGGCCGTAGCCGCACACGTCGTGGCCCACGATCAGGTCGGGGTCCACCTTGAACAGCTTGGCCAGGAAGAAGCCCAGCAGGCCGCGCTCCGAGTCGCTCCTCTCCAGCCTCGTGGCCTTGAAGCCGGCGGTGGCCGCGCGCACGTCGTACGGCCACGGCTGGTCGGACGGCCTCGTGAACGCTGGAGCAACGGTCCAACGGCCTCCCGTCAAGTCTCTACCGCACACGCGTCTGCTTCACGTCACCAATAATCTCTCTAACACGAACTTACCACTGGTCTTTCAAGAAAGGTATATCACGTTCATTCACTTCCAAGCAGGAAAGAGGCCAATTAAATCTCTTTGCAGAAAAACACTGGAGGAAACCTACTACTGTACCAATACATGTTGGTTTGAAAGGTGTTTGTGCCGTGACACTTTTTTTTTACGATATTGAAAAAATAAAAATAACATGAATTACTAAAATTACATTACACTGCAGGTAAAAGAAACTTTAAATTAAAAAAAGTAGGTACAGAATTGTGGAGTATGTCCATATGCACGTAGTATTGAAGTACATATTGTCTTACAAACTAATTTATTAATTTATTTATTTATTTGTAATTGTAATTGTAACATGCCAACTAACAGGTCAAAGTCTTTAATGGTTGGCACACAATTAGACAAAAATACACTCACAATAATTAACATAAATGAAAAACACAAAACAATACAATACATATAAAAACAAAACACACATAACGAAGACAATAAAACAAAATTAAAACGTTACAATTTAGACAATACAGAACTAAAACACACATGATCAATAAGAACTAAAGAAAATAATTGAAGTCTTTATCAAATTTATTAAAATTGGTTATTAGCCTAAAGATAAGATCATTATTTCTATTAACTGAACATAAAGTGGAAGTTAAACAACTGTTAAAAGGGGGTACTCTTAAACCAGTGTTGTCAAGTATATATTTACAGTTCAATTTGTTAGTATAACAGTTTTTAATGAAAATAGTCAAGTAATTCTCTTCGACTTGAGAGAGATATCAGATTGGGTAGAGGAAGATGTGACTCACTTCTTTTAGTATTTGGTTACATTTGTATAAAACAGTTGAAATAATATATTTCTTTACTACTACAAAATCATCAAACACTGGAAAATCCACTTCCCGAAGACTAGCATCTCTACTCACCGCAGAAGTGCTGCTGGAAGGGCGGCTGTGGCGGGGCCCTGTCGACGGGGAACTGGTGGTGCACCAGGCAGCCAATCATCACCACCTCGCTCAGGGAGGTCTTCTGGTTCACGGCGGTGCGGATGTTCAGCGCGGCCACCACCAGGGGAGGGGCGGGGGGCGGCGGGTTCAGGGCGCTGACGCACACATTCTCAGGCTTGAACGTAGCCACCTGCAAGCGCATCGTTCGGGCCAAGTTCCTCTACTTCTTCAAAAAATTGGTAAAGTGCATGAATAGTGTCAAACAGCACCACGAAAGACTAAGATAATACGTTTAACTTTATATTTTCCTGTCTGTCATCTTCACCATCATTAAAACCTCTACCAGAGTCATCATTATCACAAGCTATGAAAATAGTTACCAGTTACCATTATAATTTATCCATTTATAATTTTCAGCTTATGCATGCATAGCCCCGATGAGTGGGAATTAGTTTACCACAATTTTTGAGGTTTGAGATTTAGCTATATACGACTCCAGAGTTCAAGAAGGTTAAGCATCATGACATCGCTTTGTTATGCTCGTGCCAACGGCTGTCAAAGGGGGAAGGGGCGGGCAGCAGGCATGCCACCGGATATTTTTCTGTTGCATCCTGTGCTTCACACCATCACACTACCGTGATTACAGTAATACACATTCAATCACAAAGACATTCACTGTTGGCCTAGTGGTGTGGTCTCGCCTGCCA
This sequence comes from Bacillus rossius redtenbacheri, assembly GCF_032445375.1. Taxonomy (NCBI): domain Eukaryota; kingdom Metazoa; phylum Arthropoda; class Insecta; order Phasmatodea; family Bacillidae; genus Bacillus; species Bacillus rossius. Next base: position 66,517,603 of record NC_086333.1, on the reverse strand, counting down.
TAAAGAGGAAAGTATTATTATCACAACTTAACATTTATGGAATTATCTAGAAATTCGTGGCTTTTTGTCGGTTATGTCTTGTTCACATCAAATCACAGAAATATTTCCAGATTTACTGATTTTCATGGTTGGTAGACACCATGAAACAGTAATTTTTTTTAGCGACAAACGTACGTGCAGCAATCCACATTTATGCCATTCAATTGAGTGAAAAAAGCATTGAACCTCCCCAAATATTTGGCCTTTAGTAAGTAGAACGACTAAGTTTTGGACCTTTATTTTAAACACTCTAGCTATGAGATCATGTCTGTCGTTCACTTTCTGGTCAGGCATGAGCGCTTCAGTTATTTCTGTCCAGGCAGGGTTGCACGTGAACGTACTGAACAGGTCTGGTCGCCCATAGTTGCAAACATAAGCAAATGCGTCCTGTGTGTACTCGTTTAGGTACCTTGGGATGTTTACAAATGATTAGGGAAGGATTACCATTTGCCCTAAATGTCTGGGGTCGACGTTACCATCGGTTCTTATGGCATCCCGTAAATGTATGTAGCTCTCTGCTTGCAGTATCGTCTGATTAAGCACTATGTATCTCAAGCACTCATTCTCTATTTTGACATATATGTCCACCAGAAATTGAAGCAAAAGTTGCCTACACCGCAGTAGTAAATTAAAATCATTTCTCCAGAACATCACGTGGAACACATAAAAGTCCATGCAAGATACCTTTTGTACGGTATTGGAAGACCAGTAGCTGGATTATTTAATACCACTCTTGCCCTTTCCAAAATATGAGCGGGCACTCTAGTGCATCATAGAACCGGTGTGTGTCGGAGAGTCTGGATTTATTTAGCAAAGATATAATTTAAAAAAAATGCCATGTAAGGGGGAAAAAATAGTATATAGAAAATAAATGCACCGATAGTACAGATATGATGAATATTAAAATGTCTTTGGCCAAATTACATGTTATTCTTGTTCTTTCCTAAGAAGAATGAACTTCTAACTTCATAGTCTTGAATAGTAACACTCATTTTTATTTGTTCTTGCTACAAAGCAGCTTATTACAGCTTGATTTAAGCTCCGATATACTATAAATTAATTTTTTATTTCCATAAAAAATTGACATTCAATAATTCCTACAAAAGCACTAATCCAGCATGACCAAGGGCCAATAGTGTCGGATTTAAGACCTTTACCAATGCTATTTATTTTATCATCACTACTAGTGTATTCAATACATGTACCTATTTACCCAAAAATACTGAAACTCTGAATATAATGGGACACCAAATTTTTTTATTAAGAGTTAATGAAAAATATTTTATGGTGTAAAAATCATAATTCAAAACACAGAAATTAAAAATTATTTAAATTAGTATATTTATACTATATTTACTAATAGCTTTTCTGGTGCCACTTTTTGTCAGTGTAGAGTGATTTGCAAGGTCTTTTTTTTAAAACAGCAAACGGCAATTAGAAGAAAAGAAAGGCAGCAATTACATATAAGTAGGGATGGGATTTTCGAATCTTGGATTCGTCGAATATACCGAATCCTATGGATTCGAGGATTCGTAGGATCCGAGGTGGGATTCGAGGTGGGATTCGAGGTGGGTTTTTAAAAGTTTTAGGTAGTAATTGATAATTGTAGTGCTGGGCGAAGTTTGAAAATTTCGAACCGAACCGAACCCTTACGTTCGGTTCGGTTCGAAACCTCTTAAAATATATTCGAAAAACCGAACGTTCGTTTAAAAAAAAATTACGTTTTTCTAATTTTCTAACCCCCATTTGAGACCATTCACAAAACAGCTCAACAAAATTCTATTACTTGTAATATTCAGACTTTTATCGCATAATCGTCGCCTCAACAGTTTCAAGCGCAGACAAAATAAAAAAAAATTATTAATCGTCGCATAACTCGCATAGCATTTTTTCATATGGGCGCGCTTTGTTTTTTGATTACTTTAGAGAATTTTGTATGCATTTGTCGTACTACGTAATATAAACTATCGTACAAATGCCAAAGGTATTGTATATTATACCTTTAACTATAGTGCGTATACGAGAAGTATTGTAAATTCACCAAACATTGCGTACCCCATACGTTAAACTAATGCGCACGTACGAGAACTCTCGTATTTCGGCAAAACTAACGTGATCAAGTTAACACAAGACAAATGCGGTAGGAAATGATTACATAAATTACGTATTTTAAATTACTGGGATGTATTTATTTTCTTTGGCCTTTTTGATTATAACAGTCAGGTAACGAAAATATTAATTTAATCTTGTGTATTAAAAGTACTGGTCTAGTAAATTTTACAGTACGGTACTAAGTTGACTAGCGTAGTCGCGGCAGCCATCATTATTTCTCGTGTTTTCTTTTTTCCGATGCAAATTGCTATAACCACACTTTTTACGTTACGTTTACAATATTATTGTTCTTGAGGTGATTTGCGATGAGCAGGCTTACGTCGTTTAAGTTTTCCAAATGGAGAAAAGATAATGACGACCCAGATGACCCAGAACCACCCCAAAAAAAAGTCTAAAGTTTCTTCTAACGAGCAGCATTCTTCCAAGAAAACAGCAACTGCAGTCAGCGGGTTTTGTAATGTAGATAGGTAACTTAATTCACATTCGCCTTTTTTTTTGATGTCCTATTAAAAAGTTTTACTTATTAAAAATGTTAGGTTATGTCTACCACAAAAATATGTAGATAGGTAACTTAATTCACATTAGTCTTTTTTTTGTGTCCTATTATAAAGTTTTACTTATTTAAAATGTTAGGTTATGTCTACCACAAAAATATGTTATGTGGCCTTATGCTGAATGTTCGTCATCTTTATAATATTTTTTTTAAATGAAGGTTAGTTACACTTAAAAAGGAATATAGTCTTTTTGAAATTTAGATGTAACTTATTCACGAATTAAAAGTTGGTATATATATATAAGCTAAGCTATATAATGTTTTAATTTTACATATGGCTGGAGAACCTTTCTTTCTCACCATTAAGTTAAAGACCAAAATGCTGGTCATCGGTTCATTTTAATTCAAAACAATTAATTCTGTATGAGGTTCGGTTCGGCTCCGTTCGAAACCAGAGAACTGAGGTTCGTCCAGCTCTAGAAAATTGTATACCTAAACTATATTATAAAGGTAACGGAAATGGCACAAACATAAGATAAACTACGCTGCATTTTGTCAATTAGCATAACTACTCTATCATTTCCAACCTTCAATAATATAACATTGCAGAAAAAAACGTAACTTTTTTTTAATGGTGTCTGTTATACAAACGTATTTTATTGAAAACATAGGAAGCATTAATTTAACAGAAAATTAGACAGATGCAAACTTACGTGTGTGGTTTTTGAGGTTATTTGTCTCTATTTTATATCAGGTGTATACACTATGCACTTATTTTATAATTTTATAAATACACATGTGATTTTTTTAATACATAGGCCTATGTAATTTTTTAAAATAAATGTGTGATTTTTTTTAATAACATGTGGTGAAGTTTAGTGTGGGTCTGGGATTCGAGATTCGATGACAAACACTGAGGATTCGAACAAGGATTCGGATTCGACCAAAATGTGGATTCGTCCCATCCCTACATATAAGGAAAAGAAATTTAGGTCTGTAGTCCATAAGCCATTTGTCAGAGAGCACAGAATACTATTATATTTGGTGGTCACCCGGAAAAATGAGTTGAAGGGGGGAAGGGGGTGTCTTGTTTAGCAGCCCCATTACAAAGTGTTGTCTTGTCCCTTACAAAGTCTCATCTGTTACACCTTATGACCCCCCCCCCCCCTTCCCACCCGAAAAGGTTCATATATCCATACAAGTAGCATAAGTGTTGTAGTTCACAGGCAGATCATGTAGTTTTTCAACTAGACTGAGAGTCAGGTTGCAGTAATTACCTGCGGTCTAAAGGTTTTAGTGATGCAGTTAAGAGGCAAGAGTGTGTGGATTTTCAACTAAGCTGTTCCCATTGCTGTAAATTTACACCTTCCAGCTGCAAGACACAAGTTTGTGATTATAATGCGACTCTTACTTTTTAGGTCTAGCAGGCTTGGTAAAAACCACATCATCTTCAGATAAATACGGTAATACATTTATAATTAATTTATGATCTTACATGTAGAGCCATCAAGAGAAACTTAGGGCCCAGGGGCAAATAATATTGTCAGGCCCCCTTCCTTTTACTTAAAGTACAACATTTGAAACCTCACAATTAAAAGGAAAAAAATTTATCAAGACCGAAAACGTTTCTGTGGACATAGCTGTAAAAGTGATCTGTGTTTATCACATTTCTTGTAAGGTTTCCTATGAATTTGATTATCAATAGTCTTGTAATTTTTATCCCATCAAGATAAACCAAAGCATTAAAAAAAAAACTCTACACTCCAGTGGGGCTCTTAGATGCCCCATCCTCCACTCATTCTTCCTGGTGACCACCATATCGCACCCTGAGTACAAGACTACCGTAACTCCAAAAATTGAGTTTTTGAGATGTTTTTAACATAAGCAGGAAAATATCATTATCTAGGCACTGCAAGACTTATCGCAATATTATACTTACCTTTACGGGACTTATGGCAAATAATATAGTGTTGCACTCTGGAAAACATCATAAAAGAATATGTGCAAGACTATGGTATCTGAGTCGTGATAGTATTGCACTGATTTTGAGTTACGATAGTCTTGTGCTCAGGGTGCAATTAATAATAGCATTCTGTGCTCTCTGATATGGACTACAGACAAAAATTTCTTTTCCTAATAATTGCTGCCTTTCTTTCCTTCCTGATTGCCAACAGGCGGAGCGAAGTACGTGTAGTTAGTTACCTCTATCTTGCACCAGCTGAGGGGGTTGGCCACGGCCTCCGGCGCCTTCACGTCCAGCCAGCCGGGGCCCCTGATCTTCCTGCCGAGCAGCAGGGCCTCCAGCGCGCCGGTGGTCGTCCCGAAAACGTGGCTGAAGGTCTCCCCCTCGAGGTTCGACGGCAGGGCCGGCATGCTGGCCTGCACGGCACACGACGACCTCACGTCCGCAACCAGAGACAAGAAGATTTCATGGCTACATTTCAAGTCCGATTTAATTTACAAAAGCCGTTTTGTAATATACTTACTCCACCGAAATAGTGGTGAAATTTATGTGCTGCATTTTTACTACGAAATAATTTGCGTTAAAATTGGTCTTAAACAGATAATTTCACAGCCATTAAAATTAAATTAGCGAACTTGTGTGGATTGAATGTGATTGATGAGTAAATGCACAATAAAAAACCAATTTTATTAATTATTCTGATCCATGCACTTGGTACAAATTTCATTCTAAAATAATGACATTCCTTGAATTTCAAACATTAAAGAATAACTTTTTTTTTATCATTTGAATTATGTTTTGGTTAAATGTTACTTCATGATTCAACTTGAATTTTGGTGTTTTACGGTGTTATGATATGCTTTTCACTGTATTATCAGTTTTATCGCAATTCACCATATGATCTTGTCTGTCAATAACCTAGTAGGGTGGCTAATTACAGGATTTTGTTAGATTTTTCTATGAAAATTCATGAAATGTTATATATTAATAAAAACATAGCTTACTATGTTGGTTACATCCAATCTAATAATAACCAAACCATTTAGTATTAAATACTAACCATTTAATATTAAGAATATAAAATAAAAAAAAACAAAAAAGCGGTTATGGGGACTGTCGACAGAAGTGAAAACTTAAAACTTTGTTTTATAATGTGTAATATGACATAATTTCTACATCAAATGGACATGAGAAAACAATTTTGGAATTATATCACTAAAATGTCGGTGACGCGAACCCATAGGTTTTGCCCCCACCAATAATAACTTAAAATTAGAATAAATGAAGTTTTATCATTGAAAGAAAAAAAAAGAACATTAATCATCAAATAATTAAAATTACCTCTCATAAATCAATAAGTAAATAAATAAACTAAAGGAAAAAAAATAACCTCAATTAAACTACCTACTAAAACTTAGCCAATACTCGCAATAACGTTAAAATTTCCTTGGAAAATAAAAATAAAATGAAAAATTTATAACTTTAAAATTAGAATAAATAAAGTTTTATCCTTGAAAAATCAAAAAACTATGAACTTAAATCCACAAATAATCAACATTCACTACGTAAACAAATAAATTTAAAAAAAATTACTCAACACGGTCAATTTAACTTCACTTACTGCTACTACAGCATTTCGGTGAAGTGAACTCACAAGATTTTACCAAAGTACACAGGCCATTGCGTATCGCCAGACTGGCACAACATACTGCTAACCATCAAACGTGATCAAGCAACATTTCCGCAATGTTGATGGTGAACAATAGGGCAAGGGTAAGGTTAAAAAGTGACTTCGCCCATGTCACAGCATGCCATGTCCTGGCAATTCCTGAATCCCTGCTGAATCCCTATAGTGTACCACATTATCTGATGCACTGTACTAACTATCTATCTATCTATCTATCTATCTCTCTCTCTGTGTGTGTGTGTGTGTGTGTGTGTGTGAGAGAGAGAGAGAGAGAGAGAGGTCAGCATACAATTATCGTATGTTGTCAGCGATGTACTGCGGCATATTACCAGGAGTCACTGTCATGCTTTCCATGGCACCGGTACTGATACCATTTAACATGTGTAGCATTCTCCACATCTGCTGCGGAGGTTTGCAATAAACAACGCTCGAAAATGGTATGAGAGACACTGTAGGCATGGCATGAAATTTCAACTAAGCTATGAAAAGGTCTAGAAAATGACTAACTGATGCAGTTCATAGGCATGACAAGCAGTTTTTCAACTAAACTCTTTTCAACTTGCTGAAAAACAAATATTTTCCTATAGCTTTCAAAAATTTATGTATTTATCGTGGTTTTCCTGGCACCACAAAAATTTCGGGCTAAATCAAAATTTCCCAATTTTTCCAGTTGGGTGGCTACCCTGCATTTCAAGGACATACCCTATAACATATATGTGCTAAAATCAGTTGCATAAAGCATTCAAAATACCGGTAAAAATAATGTCTACAAATAAGATAAAATAAGCTTATATAAAGCAAATTCATAATAGCAATCCTGGGTGTATATAAGATTGCTCAAAACTCTTCAATAGCGAATGTATACATACTAACTCTTTATCCATGTTAGTAACACTGACTCCAACTCCAAGGTAAAACTCACAACCACATATGTCCAAAGGTTTTATAAGAATTTTGTAAGGCCTTGAAACTATACAATAGGAAAACAAAAACTTTCACGACAACAACATATATATTCCAACCTTTAAAATTTTATATATATATATTTTTTTTTTGGTGGAAAGTAGTGATGGGCCAAATCCCAATTTTTATAATCCAAATCTCAAATTCGAATCTCAAAGAGTACTTCGAATATACCCCTAGGTACTAGGTCTCAAGGGTTTAAAATAAAATAATGTTAAAGAAATTAAAAATATTAACCATGGTGTTGAAAAAATTTATCCTTTAAATGTTTTATTCATGAAAAAGTTTCCAGAATGAATAGTTATTGTTATTTTATTCGTATAATTACATGTTTAGAGTACAATATCTTATAGTGTGTGGAGAAATAATTTACCTAGTAAATTTCAGGGTTAAAAAAGTTGGATATTTTTAATTTATTTTATATATTCTAATGTTCTTCTTTGAATTTTTTTCTGAAAATATTAACTCCAAATACGAAGGCTTTGATGTTATTTGAGGATTTGAGAATTTGACTGGCCCATCTCTAGTGGAAAGCAAACATGATAAACACTAATAAATAAAACCTGTGGTTTGTGTTATTTATCTTTTTTTTTTATTAAGAACCTCATTGCAAATTGTTGTGTCATTAAAAAAAAAATTCTGTTACATTAATATTTTAGGAAGACTTTAGTATAACTCTTTCCTTTGAATATGTACATGTTCACACAGCTTTAAACCAAAACCATTAAAAATCATAATACATAATAATGAAACATTTTAATCAAATTATAAATTGAAACCAATTTAATACACTGAAAAAAGTTGACAATTTAATTGTACCTAAACACACAGTTTTGGTGCTTAATAATGAAAGTTCTTTATATAATGAACAGTTACTTCATGTAAAACATCATGTGGGGATCTGAAAATTATACTTTAAGAGACAAATCCTTTAAAATGAGTTACTTTGTAGTGAAAAATCACTGTATTTACTAAATATTAATCATTTTCAAACATCACAAAATACATAAATATAATTGTATCACTATGTCAAAATTACCTTTTTTCAGAAAATGTTTCTTAAAATATTGAACATGTGTATCTGCATTCCTTACAAGACTACTTACTGATGGTTGAAAACGTTTCTGTCAACTATAAATTTTGATATTCCATTACAAATTTTTTGCAATAAATAGTGCAGTATTTGCGCATGCTTTGTTTTATTATAGTTCAATAGTTTGTCAGTCAAAAACCTCTTAACACAAAACATTTCAAGCATTGAAAAAAAATTAAGTTTTTACTTACAGAGTAGCGCACTTCCAAGTATTCTGAAGTTACTGGAACATTTGGCACATCAAATACATAGCTGCGTTCCACCTTGCGAGACTTGAACTCCAAGATATTGTATTTTGGGCAGATCTTATCAAATTCGTTATACACGTCCAGAATTGAAACTTCTTTGCCATTAGACATTTTTTTCTCCAGGTCATAGTGCTAAAAGTAACACAAGAAAGTTAAAAACATAAAACTCACACTAAATTCAAATGGCTACCAGGATGTTATTCAAGTTACTTTATAAGTTGGGTAAAAAACCATAATAATATCAAAATGCAAGTCAGTACATCACATAACACTGAATGCAATTAAATTCATTTGAATTACAATTTTTATCCATTTTAATATAAAATTAAATTCTTAATTTTAGTAAAGCAGCATAAGAAATTCATAAGGAAATTAGGCTTCCAAGAGTGCAGATTATTTTTAATTCATATTATTCCTAATATAATAAGTCAGTGACAAAGATAAAATTCAAATATGAAACCATCTCAGCACCAAAAATAAATTAAGATCACGAAACCACTCTAATATAATAATTAAATTAAATTATACTAAATTATGTATTTAGTTTCCCACTGGGCTACTATTGAATGAATGTAAGTTTATAATTTTATTTTATTTAAAAATTTAAATGTGGTACATGACAAATTTTAGTAATTTTATATATTTATGCACAATATTAATGACATAAACAACGTTTATAAAAAAAATATGAAAATATAACCTTAACGTTCTTAGAACTACCATGTTTTATTGCATAATAGTTACATATTTTCAACTAAAATAAAGTTTGAAAATAGGAGTGCGACGTTTATGCAAAAAATTTTTTTTGTTAGGTTACGTTATCCATAAAAACAAAACCCATTCATGGAAAGTACGTTTATTTAAAAATTAGAGTATACAAAAGCACACCAAAAAATTTAAATTAATAAGTCATGCACGAAAAACCTTTCTTCAACTTTAAATAGAAAAACATAATCTGTGACTGGAATACGAGCCTGAACTAACGCATAACTAATGTCATAGTACACACCATGAAAGAGTGCGGGCCATCAAATGTAGTTAACTCGGCACTCGACAGATAGAGTGTGTTGCATGCAATCGGCGAGATATCGATATTCGTCTACGAGTGCGCGCTCTATACAGGAAGCAACATAACCAAACATGAATAATGCCAACTAGCGCTAGCTACATTTTTAAAGGTGGTACAGCACGGCGTCGCAGACGAGCAGATAAATGTTATAACGTTTAAAAACGTCTTTAAAAGAAAATTTACACATCCGACAACTTAGTATTTACGTTAATTAAATAAGTGGTAATGTCCGATAAATATTAGATTTATACTTTAAAATACATAGTTTTATAAGAAAAAAATACCTAGCCAAAGTGCTCAGAATCTAATAAGGCGACCAAAAACATCATGCAACGTTTACTCAAGGATTTTTTTTATCTAAATTTTGACGCCCTAAAATATCGGTGCGACGATTACGCGATAAAACAGGGTAAATGGGTTAAATGAACACCTGTAATACATAGCTCTATTATTTAGCTATGAAAAATATTTTTTTATTGGTAAACTAAATATACGCTGAAATCTAAATATTAACACATTTATCCACCACTTTTTAACGTTGATTCTAATTTCAAACTTATATTGCACCATTCAATATTACTATTTATAACCTCAGACAAAAAAATCCATGACCTACACATACCTCTTCTCTGGGAAGTAAGAAGACATTCCTCTCGATATTCTTGACGGTAACACAGCAGCTGACGTAAGCCTTAGCAGACTCAATCCACACCTTACCGAACAGGAATACCACTCCTGGCATTTTGAAATAATCTTCAAACGCATCCCACCAGTAGAAACGAAAAACCTACAGAAACCCATTACATGTTTTGCATCACCTAAAGTAATAGAAGAAAAGTTACATAAAACAAGGCATAAATATAAAATGGATATTAGCTTCTCATGAAAACAAAGCAATCCAGTTTTTACATTAAATATGCAAATATATGATAATAGAACATGTTTAACCCTGTTTTGTATGTACAACACAAAAAGCAAGTATCGTATTCATAAATAATATCGATTTGTACTTAAGTAGAAAAAATAATAGGTTCAAGTCACCAAAATACTTTGTTATTGAAATTGGTTTCCAGTACTACAAATCTATGACATAACCCTAGAAGTTTTAAAAATGGATTCTATCAACTTGTGTAAACAGTTGTATTTCGCTTAAAACTTTACGTTTCCACAAAAATTTTTAATGAATTAAGTGAAAAACTTTAAAACCAGATAATTACGTAGTTGTCCATGAATTTCGCACTTCACCATTTTTCGGGGTTTCTAGCAATTGTAATGATTAATATTTTTTTTTATTGATGTAGGTTATCAAACAAAACTACACATAAAATAAAATAACCTCACTTTTCATAGGGAATTTTGTCAAAACAATAACACCTCCTTTACGATAAATTAAATTTTTCCGGCATCAAATAAATACCAAATTGCCATGTTCCTGAAAGTGCTGGATTGAAGACATTTCAATATGGTCTGATAGGATCCATCAAAGCATTTGCCTGGAGTAATGATTTCGGACCACCAAGAGAAACCAAATTCAGGAAGGTTGGCCAGGATGCAAATCAGTGTTCCCTGGAATGAGATTCCAGGTCTTCCCACTGCATCATCTCTATCTATTCTGACATTCATGACAGCACTAGGCCTGTAGAAATAATTTATTTAAGAGATCCAAATATCAACTGAAAATTTTTAAAATTTTCACCAAGTCTAATCGAACTACAAATATTGCTCACTGCAAAGCTGTATTGTATTACACTTATCTTATAAGAGGATTTAAATAAAGAAGAAAAAAATGGTTTAATGTTTGTAATGTTCCAACTGATCATTAGTGATTAACAAATTGGGTCCTATGTCTAACATATCTATAAAAATTACAAAATAACCAATGAATAATATTAATATTGAGCAAACGTAGTGCCATCTTTTGATTTTTGTCGTTATTCAAGCCAAACATACGGAAAACACAAAAAAAAAAAATTTTCATGATAGAATCTTAGGCTTCCAAAGTTTCGAAGCTTTCCAACAAATGTGAAGATTCACATCAGACGCGAAGCTAAGGATCACAACCAAAGCTTCATATAAAACAAATAGCGAATTTCCTCGCAAAGTCAAATGGGAATATTAAAAAGAGCTCAGATTGATTCGCTTGGTCGAAACTTCGCACAGGCCTGGACGGCACGCAGTCAAGGGGGTTTCGAGGTGATCGAAAAAACGACATCTCCGCCGCCAGACAGGCGAACGCCGGCCGGTACCTCTTCTCCGGACTCCGTGGTGGTGAGGGGCAGGCGGGACCTGTCCACAGCCACGTCGCCCGACAAGGCGTGGTCGTTGCTGCGAGACGTGGCGTCCTGCATGCTCTCCCAGCCACACAGCAGCTTGTCCTCTTCGGCCTTAACTCTGTCAGTCACGTGAAATAACGCTATCAGATACTTTCTTTCAGTTACAATAATTCACTACAAATGTGATTAATTAACACAAGATTCAGATGCTACTAAAATTACAGCATCCCCGCCCCCTTATGAAAATATTTACTTCCGTTTCCTCAAATAAAAAACAAACACACATACCATTTTACCTATTGTGTGATGGTTATTTTTTTTTTAAATTATGGACCTAAAAGTAAGAATAGCATTATAAATCACAAACTTGCACCTTGCAGCTGAAAGATTTGAATTTACAATGATGGGAACAGCTTAGTTGAAAAACCACACGACCTGCCTCTTAACTGCATCACTAAAGCCACTTTAGTCCGCTGGTAATTACTGCAGCCTGACCCTCCGCTTAGTTGAAAAACTACACGATCTGCCTGTGAACTGCATCACTTATGCCACTTTATTCCCCTCTTGTTTAAGCTTTCTAAACTTATGGTGTGAAATGGTGTGAAGGGAGGTGTCAACAGGCATGACAGATCACTCAGTCAGACAAGATAACACTTTGGAATGGGCTGCTAGCCAAGGCTCCCCCCAACCCCTCCCTTATTCAATCTTACTGGCGAACACCATATATAACAGCATTCTTTGCTCTCTGATGAATGGCTTATGAACTACAGTCATAAAACTCTTTCTTCTTATAATTGCTGCCTTTCTTTTCTTCTAATTGCCGCTTGCTGTTTCAAAAAAGGCCTTGCAAATGACTATACGGCCAGAAAATGGCACCAGAAGAGCTGCTAGTACATATGGTAAAAAATTACTAATTTAAATAATATTAAAATTTCTGTGTGTTTGAATTGTGATTTTTACTCCATAAAGTATTTTTCTAAAACTCATAATCAAAATATCAGTATGTAAATATAAATTCCAAAATGTCACATATTTCCCAGCTGCAGAATAGTAGCATACCCATTATGCATGTGATCAGAGGAAGGGTCCACAGTGCTTGCACATACTTCATCCTTGAGTATTGGTGCTGCTTCTTGCTGCGAGTGAAACTCTTCGATAGCCATATCCAACTGGAATACACACCAATCACCATCAAGAATATAATTGTAGTAATGTGTTGATTACTTTGTTAGAAAGCTAAAAAAAAATGTCACATATAATAGTTATGTTTGAGTATTCAAACCATTAACGTGGAATACGTACAAGTATTAGTTGAACTATGACTTTAAAACAGACCCGTGCATGCGCATGTGTGTGTGTGCTTGTGCGTATGTACAAATTGACTTGTTCTATATCCTAGGGTACTCAACTCCTTATGGAATCCACAGAGCAAAATAAATAAATAAATAAATAAATAAATAAATAAATAAATAAATAAATAAAGCAAGCTTAAATGGCATATAAATTGATCATCACAATCAATCAAACACCTTGAGATTCAGTAGCAGCTTACTTGCTATGACAAAACAACATGTAAATAATGGTTTAAGAGTCACAATGAAATGAGTAAAAATTATGTTTATAATATTTCTGAACTAAAACACAATTTACCTAGCTGCCGTTAACAATTAAAAACCATTAATAAACAACAAAAACTCATGAATAACTAGGGTTTAAACATGTAATAATGAGCTAATTCAATCACTAATTTAGGAATTAGGAATACAGCATTGAAAATTTTTTTTTTACATTTTTCATAAAATAAATTGTAATGGATTTCACTTTATTTTTCGGTTTGGAAAATTTTCTGGATCAAAATTTAGGTAGAATAGCAGGTTGTGGAAAATAAAGCAAATAGGAACTGAAATAGGTTGGTTGGTTAGGTTAAGTTAGGTTGGTTATCTGCATAATTAAAAATAAATTAATTCATAATTTTAAAATTTTAATCAACATTTTTCCCTATAATTATTGTAGATGACTAACTTAAACTACCTTCACTTAAGTATTATGTAATTATATTTTCCAGAAGTTGTTACATGACATGAAAAATATTTTGTAGTGGTACCTATTCTAATTCTCATTCTATTTGAATTTGATATTCGTATTTGCGAATAATTTGATATTTGTATTCATATCCAATTCAAACTAAAAAAAAAAATGATATTCGCAGAGGCTTACTTTAAAAGCATAAAAACTAATGTTAACAAAAATCCTCCACTCTTAATATTCAAACCTTTTTCCAATTAAAAAAAAAAAGATATTTCCACAGACCTACCAATAACACACTGCATAAAACCTTTCAATACAAACATAAAAAATACCATACTTTACACCCCTACGATTAAGATAATAAATTTTCCCACATTTTATAAGATTTTTCTGTATTCTTCAGTTTTAAGTACTTTCTCTACTTTTGACAAAAATTGTTTCTCAGTTCGTAGGAAAATCAACATTACGATTCTCAATAAATGTGTTCAAGAATATAATATACAGCTTACCTTATCACATGCTGCAGTATCCATGAATTCATCATCTGATATGACAGTTTCAATTATTGGTGATTCAGAATTCAGCACACTTTCTTCAGACTTTTCAATACACGATGGAGTAGACTCAATAATAAATGAATCATCCTTAAAAAAATAAATAAAAAAATTGTAGCTGCAGTTAACGTAAGGACAGTTTGATGGAATTAAAACGTTTATGCAACTTAAAAAAGTCAGATGAAACAAAAAATATACAGAGATAATCAGTATCATACTGAAAATACTGAACCAAATACACCTTGTGACAAGTTACAATCTTGCCCGACTAACAAAATAATTGTCTCTTGTAAATACATAAAGCACTTGAAAAGTATTCCATCCGATGTAGCAGGTAGTTGGGTGTCAAGAACTTTCCGTGACTGTTAAATTACTCGTAACTGTTACGGGTTTTATATAATTAAAAGAATTTGAAATGAATTTGGGTAGTTTATTCTTCTCACGTCACAAAACTTACATTTTTTCCCTCTAAGGAAACGATTTGAAAATATGTCACAGAGTATACAGAAAAATTATTTTTTTTTATTTTTTATTTAAGAAAACCAGCTTTCTTTCATAGTTACTTCCCCAGATTAAAGCCATTCAGACTAATTTTTTTTTTTTTTAACTGCCCATATAATAATCTGGTGACAAGCAGCACACAAAAAAATCAATTTTGTGATTTTATTATATTTTTTATTCACAAAATCAACTATCAAAAACTGTTTTTTTTAAAATGTCATTAAATGGACATGATATTCTGCACATTAAATCATTAAATACTGTATAACGTTGCAGAAACAAAAAAAAACTAAAACAGAAAATTAACTGTTATTTTTCCTTTTCTTGTACAATTTACTGGTTAATGACGACTGTCCCAATATCAGAAACTGCAATACATACTTTGGCATTTTCAAACATGTTATGCATTTTAAAAAAAAAAAAAAAAAAAAAAAAAAAAAAAATACAGTACAAACAAAAAATTTGCGGGTCTGCTATTTATACTAGATAATCAAAGATATGAAGATAATTACTGTATCACTTTCGTATCTGTGCCAAACGATACTACCAATTAGTACCACTGTGGTAGTAAAAAATAGTACAATCTAGCAATTTCAAAAATATTTTATTTTCATAGTTAGTTAGCTCTGTTACATTTCAATGATGTATTGATGTAGAGCAGACAATAATTCCAAAATGGTGCTTTGAAATGTAAATACGTGTATATAATTTTTCAAGTACTGTAACTATGGTGAATTAACCGTACCTTAAGAAAATTGTGGGTATGTCAAAATGGATCACTTTGTGAAGTGTTTCCAAAATAGTGGTATGTGATTTTAATGCTCATTGGGTTATGTAAAAAATATGTATCGAGCTATAAGAAAAGTACCATCAGAGTCTCGTCCTGGTAAGTAAAATGAACTTGACGTTATAGTCAAGGTGAGCTTTAGCAACTTGCTCAAATTAAGTTTTCTCAACAACAACAACAACAAAAAACAACAACACAACATATATATTGACACAATGTGAACTTAACCTAAAATGACTAAGTAGAAAACACATTATAAGTGGGGGGTTAATAAAGTAGACAAGATTTTATGGTTTTATTTTTAATCCAATTTGTTTTTAAAACAGAATATTTTGATGTTAATGTTTTAATTTTTATAAATACTGTTTCAAAATACTTATTCCAATAAAATGTTTCAAATGATGCATTTTTTTATGATAAAATAATTTTAAATAAATTTTTTCTAAAACAATACATTTTTTAACAATAGAAATAATTTGGTGAGCATTTTTGGTTTAAAAGTGACTCGACAAGATGCACAATAAAACAAATTAAATTAATTATTTACTCTACGCACTTTGGTATAATTTCAGTCTGGAAATAATAAAATTCCTTGAATTTCCAAACATTAAAAAATCCTTTTTTGTGATTTGAATTAAGTTTTAGTTAAATATTGATTAATTACGAGATGTTACTTGCATTTTGGTGTTATTTCGGTTTTATCGCAATTCAACATATAATCTTGCCCCTATGTATAAAACACAAAATAAATTACTAATTAAAAGTTAAAAGAATTGGAATAAATTTATCTGATTAACACAACAATAAAAATAATCTAAAACCAAAATTTAAACAAACTCACATCTTCCATTGGTTGTAGGTCTACTACAATGCTTCTTGGCGTGACAACTGGTTTCAGGCGTACTGGCGTGGTAACTTCAGATTTTGGGCGGACAGGCGTAATGACAGCTGGTTTTGGCCTTATTGGTGTAGTCGCTAGAGTTTTGAGATAACTACTGCAATAGCAAACAAAACAGAAAAACTCTTTAAAGTGTACACATTTTTTACAATCCTGATTCCCAACCACTTAATGTTGGTCACATATAATGAAGTAGTTTCTGATCACCATTCTTTCCTAAAATATCTTCGATTTCCAGGGTTTATTGTAAAAAGTGATATTCGAAATGTTTTACCTTTCCTGACAAAGTGTAAATGTTCCCAACTCAAAGTTATTGAACAAATGCACCATGCAAGGTTGGTTCATCCATTCACCCCTGCATTCAACCACCTCCAAGGCAATAGGCGTAAAAACAATAACAAATGATACTGCCAGCCATCAAAGAAAGAGAAGGCAAGCTAGTTAGTTGCCTTTCCCTCACTTTTCACAGCTTTGCATTGGCTTCCTGAATCACCACTACCAACCTTCTCCTCTCCTACATCATGTGACGGACCTGACATGCCGAAAATGATCTTCCCTCAGAGCTCGTTAAAATACATATGCGCAGCCAGCATGTTAAGACTTGTTTTGGCGACAAATGGAATTAATGTGTGCACTTGTAGGTTAAAAGGGATCATTTTTCCTATATATCTCTTTTTTAAAAAAATAAATATTTAAATTAAACTCGACTTTCCCTCAACAAAAATTTTAACAATGAGTATATGTGAAATACTGATTTCTGAGCTTGGGTGGTTCAAGATAGGTAAAGCTTGCTAAGTCCAATGCTGACACCTTCGAAACAACAGCCCTTCTCACAGAAAGTGAAAGGTCATAGAATAAAGAAACGTTCCACTGTATTTAATGTGGGTTTTGATGAAACAAGAGTTTCTCAAACTTTTCTTTATCATTAAGTCTGTGCGAATATCAGTTTTTTGATTCAAACTAAATACGAATACAAATATCAAATTATTTTGCAAATATGAATATTGAATTTGAATAGTAAGAATGAGAATAAAATCCCACTAAAGACTTCTTTTTCACGTCATGTAACAACTTCGGAAAATTAGACAACTATCACTCAAGTGAAAGATTGGCTAAGTTAAGTTGGCTACATTAATATAAATATATGAAATATTTTTTATTAAAAAAAACTGTAGTGACAATCTCATGAAGTATACTATGTCAAGAATTCATAATCAAACAAAAATTTTTATTTCGAAGTGTTAATATTTGAGGTTGAATTTAATACAAATAGTTTATTATATGTATTTATTCTTATCCGAAAACGTGAATATTTGCGCAGGCCATATTTAGATGATCTTTAAAAAAAATTATTTCAAGGAAGTTTTTAATCTACTAAAACTTTTTTTTTTCAAAAAAAAATTACTGTCTAGTCATATAAGCATAAAATACTCTACTTCTAGTGACTGTAAGAACCCCAAAAAAAAATTTTCCCTGGGCACAAAAATGTTAAGGAGCTGGGTTTAATTGTACGTTATACATAAATACATGCGTAACACATTTGTTTCATTATAAAAGACTTGAAAAACCAATGTAAATTTGGCACTCCTACAAAACATTAATTAATCAAAAACAATTAAATACTAGGTTACTTAAAAATTACATATATTATATAATTTATGTACAAATAATATTAAGATTCAAAGAAATGGAAAAATTATTTATGCTCAACATATGATCATGTTTACCCTCTTTTATCACATAATCGTTGCACCCTCATAATCGTCGCACCCATATTTTAGGGCGTCAATATTTGGATAAAATAAACCTCTCGTGTAAACGTCGCATGATGTTTTAGGTCCCGCTATTAGATGCAGAACGCTTTGTGTAGGTATATTTTCCGTATAAAACAATGTATTTTAAAGTATAAATATATTTATTCAGAAATTACTGCGGATATACGAACCTGTCTGATGTGTTTTTAAACGTTATAACCTTCATTGTTCGTCTGCGTCGCCGCAGTGTACCGCTTACAAAATGTAGCCAGCGCTCGTTGCAATCATTACTGTTTGGTGATGTTGCTTCCTGTATAGAGCGTGCACACATAGTCAAATATCGATATCTCACCGATTGTAGTATCTTTTCCGATATAAAATTATGTATTTTAAAGTATAAATATAATATATATTCAGAAATTACCGCGTACTTATTCAAATAACGAAAATACAAAGCTGTCTAAAATGTAAATTTTCTTTTAAAGAGTTTTTAAACGTTATTACCTTCATCTGTTTGTCTGCATCGCAACGGTGTATCGCTCACAAAAATGTGGCCAGCGCATGTTGCAATCATTACTGTTTGGTTATGTTGCTTCCCGTATAGAGCGTGCACACGTAGTCGAATATCGATATCTCGCCGAGTGCATGCAACGCGCACTCTTATCCGGTACCGAGTTAACTACATTTGATATCCCGCACACTCGTGGTGTTTACTACGGTAGTTACGCGTTCGTTCGGCTTGCATTTGGATCACAGATTTTGTTTTTCTATTTAAAGTTGAAGAAAAGTTTTTGTTGTATGACTTATTTATTAAATGGTTTGGCGTGCTCTTTTATACTTTTGTAAATAAACGTACTTTCCATGAATGGGTTTTGTTTTTATAAATACTTTATCTAACAAATTTTTTTTTCCCGCATAATCGTTGCACCCCTACTTTTCAAACTTTTATTTTAGAATAAAAACTGTGACGATTATGCGAGAAAATACGGTACATTACCGAAACTGGCACAAAACATGATCCTAATGATTTGAGTAAACACACCCCTTTTACGGATTCTAAAAATATTCCTTTTAAAGTTTCAATTTTTTATCACAAAAATACTTTTTTTGTGAAACATAAGAAATTTTTATTTCGTCACAAAATTAAACAATGTCTACTCTTTAACGCAACATAATTTATACAATAATAAAAAAAAAGAGATTAACAGAAAATCTCGAACTTTCAAAAGTGATACCAAGCTGAAAAAGAGAAGCTCGTGTCAGGTGACATCCCATCCACAATAGCTTTGCAAATATATATTGTACAGAAGACGCGAGTGGATAGGATTTACTCTACATTTTTCAGAAGCGTATGATGAGCAGCTTGGGAACTTCACCGCTGTAGTGCGCTGCCGTAACGCCCTGTATCGTCTCAGTTTGTTATTTACATGTTAGAGCGCATCACTGTCGCCCGTTGTCATTCCCCCGCACCCCCCCACCCCATCATTCACTGCAGCTCGAGGTTGTTCGACGGGAGGGGGGGGAGGGTTTTTTTGAAGAGTTCGACACTTGTCCGCTAGGGACCACCGCAAGCCGATGCCCCTAGAGATGGTGGCGATTGCGGCGGGTGAATTAACCAACTACCTCGAAACCGTATTATAAATTTTAAACCTGGGCTGGCGACTTCTATACAGTATGTATATTCAAAGACAATAGTTACCTCGGGGAGAGCTCCCGTTTCCGCGGAGGCGACTGGCGGGGCCCGCCGCCCTCGGCCGGACCCACTCTGCCGCCCTGCAGCTCCTGCATGATGTCCCCTAGCACGTCGTCATCCTCCAGCTTCACGGGCTTCACCTGCAGCAGACGTTCGCGCACAGAGGCTTAAACACGGAGGCAGACCAACGCTGGACTACCTACGTACTTCTTTTCCAACAGCACACAGCAGACACAGCTTTAACACCAACCAGGTTGTAAAATCCTCTGTGGCTTTTTTTTTGTCCTAGTTTAACGCAATCAGAGTTTCATACTGCAGGACTAGATTATTTTAATACAACCCACATCATATTACTAATTTACATTTTAAAAATTTAAATACTGTTGAAGTACCATTTGTGTGTCAAGTTTACAATATCTGTTTTGGCCAACAGTTTATGATATACCGTACTTACCTGAATATAATGCTATGATTTTTACCAAAAACTGCGGAAACCAAAAGTGGGGGTCGCATTAAAATCAATTGGGAAACGGCTTAGTTGGAAAAACTACATGCCGTGCCTGTAAACTGCATCGCTCATGCCACTTCAGTCCGGGGTTTCCTGAACCTCCGCACAGGCGTGACGGACGAGAGATGCAGGATGAAGGAGAGGGTGCAAATGGAGTTAAGTCACTCTTCTCTTCACTGTGGGTGCTGGCAAGGCACCTCTTCCCAGATGACCATCATACATCATTATGTGCTTTGCTTTCTGAACAGCGCCACTTCTGAACTGCAGTCATAAAACAATTCTTTTCCCTACTGCGGCATGGTGTCTCTAAAGAGACCATGTAATTCATTCTCCTACTGATTAAAGAGGTACCAGAAAGGGTCTAGTAAATATACAATAAATTTAATAATTTAAATAATTTTCAAGTGCTATGTACTTGAATTGTGATTTTCAAATAAGTCGTTATCAAAAGGTTTGGGGTTGCATTATTTTCGGGTAAATACGGTATCTGGAGTCTATACGTTCACAGCATAAGGCCTACGACAAGACACATATTAGGATCCGTGACCGCGGGACTTTCCCGCCAATAATTACTCACAAAGGTTTTAAACAATGGTGCCTTTTTATATTATAGTGGGCTTTAAACTATTTAGGGAGTGACTTGGTGCTCCTAAATAGTCAATCATTGGTAAATTAAACAAAAATATTCTAAGATATAATTTTATATGATTAATTTAACATTAAAATAACAAAAAAAATAGTTTCTACATTTTTTCTTGAAAGCTATTCTATTTCTGTATCTTGAAATCCATACTAGTATTCAACCCATTTACAATCAAGCGCTACTTACTTTTCAAATGAGTTTATTAAAGATTTATTATGTTTTAAGACCATATTCAGTACTTGGGTGAGTTTTTTTAACAGCTGCTTGTTATTTTTTAGTTGTATTTGTGTGTGTACCAAAGGTTTTATGATCATGTTTTATGTTTGCAGGCATCTCTAATTATTTGCTTACTTTATTGTGGAAGTTGTTTTTATTTATATTTTTTTACTTGTTGCTTAAGATTTAGGTGTGTATAAGTAATTTTCTTTTGTATATTTTTATATGGTTCATTGTTTTAAAGATGGCTGATGCAATAGTTTGCCAGTTACGTAAGCCCTGAAATACAGAGGTTGCTTGTGCGTGGGAAAGATTCGTTATTTGGGTGGAATGCTGATGCCATGCGCCAGTATTGGCTGATATTTTTGTGTGCATTTTTATGTTTGGTCAGAAAATACGTCACATGTGCACCCGTCCTTCTCCAAAGAGAAGGGTGGCCATGGAGTCAGTCAGCGTCTGTACAAGGTACCACGAGGTCACGTGTTGTGCGGTGGCTCAGATTTAACAAAAAATGTAGGCACAGTATTTTGCGTCTGCGGTTAGGGCTCTACCGTCAATATTTAACTGCCTTTTTGCATTTTCGGAACTTTTGATTAGCAATTTTAGCCACAGTCATTGGTAACAACCAACAACATAACAGAGTAACTTCGTCATTGTTCTGAGGACAGAGTCTTTCCACTTGTACTATAAGTTGCAAGCAAACACAGAATTTTCTTGAGAACAGTATGTCATTTTTCCACTTTCGCTACCTACATGTATTTTTTTTTTCATGATCGAAAGATAAGTGGCCATGATGCCTTGTGAATTTTCTAAAACGACCAATAACAAACAGTTAAAATCAGTTTTTGTCTGAGAGACTTAGCAATCAATCACCCACGGTAACATTTTTTTTGGCACTAAACATTTTTTTTTTGTGCCCAACTAATTCCTTCAAGTGTTCATGAATGTGCACTCTAGACTAATTGCGAGGTCTGGAGAGTGTAACACTTATTTCAACCTAAGTATTATTTACTCTGAATGAAAACAATAATTCGAAAGTGGAACGCACTACACACCTCCTTCTTCTTAATCGGCATGTTCGCAAACATGCTCCTGATCGACTTGTTTCCTGGCGTCCCGGAGTCGTCCGCAATCTTGCTCCCAGCGCGAGCTTTGTTGCTGCTCCTCCCCTCCCTTCCTTTCTTCTTTGACGCGGAGCTGATGCTCTCGTCATCCAGGTCGTCGTCAAAGATGTCCCGGCCGTCCTCCACGTACCCGCAGCCGTCTGTATTGGAAGGACTCACAGTCAATATGTCATGCATAGAGACCCAGAAAATTTGCGGGTTCATTTCGTGTTATGCTAAAATTCAAATAATTATACCTTAGTGCTGCTTCTGTCATTGGTTCACTGTTAATCTGGTGGACTGAGGGCCAATTAGAGACCCTCACTCATAGAAGTGTCGAATCACAGGCCACCCAGTCGAGACGACTCACAAGTCAGCAGCCAATGAACAGTTGGCATTTGCCCGAGTGTGTAGAGGATATTGGAGTCTATCCTGGAGGTCATTGACCCCCGAATTTTCCGGGTCTCTGGTCATGCATATACGCTACATATATTACCCATAACAATAATTTCATTTATCTCTTTATGAAGCAGGGACACCACATTCTTACTCTAGATCATTTCCCTGTCTCATCAATCTATCATTGCAAGATATCATAAATACGAATAGCAACACATTTCAACCACACACATTTCCAACGACCATAACATTTTCTTGTGCACGATACAGTTTGCACTGTTATCGAAGCTATGCAACTATTGCTGTCGGTCTGTAATATAAGACCACTATGTTGTTATGTATTTACTTATAACAGACAGTTGGCAAGCGTCATCTGCCAGTCTTTGCGGCAACATGACGGACTGATGTCATTTGTTATGTCAAGCTTAGAAACTCATTGTAATGGATTACGTTGTGTTTTGTTGAAAACCCAGCTAAGTAAAGGCATATTCACACACGTTAATACCATATTTCTCAATAAACATTAGATATATTTAAACATTGTATTTATTTATAAAAAATAATTTATTATTTAATAAATATGAAACTAAAATAGTTCTTAGTACTTTTATTATTTTACCAAATAGTCTCATTTTGACTGACAGTCAAGATACCCTTATACAATAAAATCATTAGTAATAATCTAATAAATATAAGCATGTCGGGCCATTCCATGTCAAATCAACCAATGTCCCAACCCAACCTCGGATTTGTCTGAAATTTGGTATGGTGGTAGCCCTAGTAAATACTTAGAGAAACTTTTATTTTATTTTAATCTCTTCCATTTTTTGACTTGTACAATTTCAAATATGGCCAAAATTCTGGGTTTTTTGTTACACAGAAAAATTGATAATTATTAATCAGTTTTGCATCACAAACATATTCCATTCCTTTCTTTATTTTGATATTTAATGTTAAAATACAACTGGATATGCAATAAAGAATGAGGAGTGGAGCAAACGGAAAGGGGGAAGGGGAAATCTCCAGGTCTCGGCACCAGCCACCAGGGGGAAAGCCCAATTAATTCCTAAATATTTTTTCAATGCGTGTGTTTGCCCAGATTCATAGTACGACAAAAATTTTATTACTATTGCTAATAAAATCTACTGGGAACCTTACAGTTATCTGAAACTCACGAATCACCTTTACAATTATTTATGGCTACGGCAACGTTTAGTATGAAGATCTTTTTTTTGTTTGGGTTTTGGAAAAATTGTATATTAAGTAATGGGGAGGGGGCCCGACAAAATTATTTTCCCCCCGGGCCCTTAGTTTCTCTTCCCTTAACTCCATCCACAAAAAAATTCAGTACATGGGAAAGATGACAATGAGTCAAAAACATCATACCAGCTGACCAGCGAGTAAGAAGAACTTTAACTAAAGCCCGCCGCACACGGTACAATATTGTAAGCTAGGAGTCGTACTGGCTTTACTACTAGTTTCTTCACTCGAATTCAAACTGGATTCTAGTAGCTGTACGAGCTGGGCTACTGGTTTTGCGTAATAGACTGCGTCCTATTTTCGTTGCTTGGTGTGTTCCAATATTTAAGGAGTGGCCAATCAGAACTCACGAAAACAGCATGAGGGGTTGTTTACACTTTTAAGCGCGCATGTCGTGATAAACATGGACGGAAAGAAGTCGAATAGTGACCAACTCCTCATTTTAATAAATGCATACAAAGAAGAGCCTTGTTTGTATGCAGTAAAAAATGTGAATTATCATAATAAAAATTAGTTGTGGAGAATATTCTCTTAACAAAACTAGTAAGGCAGCTAGAATCGTGTGCAGCAGAAACTTGTAGCGCACTTAGTGTTTCAGCTTGTAGCCTACACAGTACAGAAACCAGTAAGCATTATAGTAAGCAAACTAGTAGAAAATATTGTACCGTGTGCGGTGGGCTTAACTCAACAACTGCCTAATTTGTGTGCCGTGTACAACACATGCCCAAATTTGAGCAATAGTAGAATGTTGTAAGATATAAAAAGACTCAATCTTTTAACTCATTCAAAGATTTTGCAGTTAAAAACCATAAAATATTCTTCCTAAGATAATTTGATGTCTTTAACCACTCAAGCAAAAAAAATTTTTTTACATCAGTGACAGTGTCATGTGACATTCCCACTAGATTATTTTTCACAACAAAAAATATGCATTCCACATGTACGTAAAAAAATGTACCACTGGAGAACTCATAACAAATGAATTTCAAGTGCTAGACAGAACCAAAAATTACAACCAACATCAAAGACAAACTACTTTTCTACGAGACAAGACTTGCTGAGCTTTTTCCCCACTCACCATCATCCACGATCCAATCGTCATCTTGACGAGCCAGCACTTTCTCCGAGTACTCTCTCTCGTCCACTTCCTCGTACACGTTGTCGACGTTGGAGATCTCGTACTTGTGCTTGCTGCCTTTCAGCTTCTTGAGCTTCTCGAACGCCGACGCACGCCCGTGCCTGTCCATCTTCTGTCGTTTCGCCCGTGGCGCCGGACCTGAGCAGGGAAACATAAGCACTCGTTCGGTACTCTCACATGTTGAGCAGGGACAAGAAATAATGGTTTTATTACTAAGTTAATTTCATTATTAAAACAGGAGATTTCAGGGTTATTGTTTTTATTTTAATGAATTATTTTTATTCATTAAATTCAACAAATTATGCACAAACAATAAAATCATTTGTAATAAGCATGTCTACAACATAAATAATTAGAAAAATAAAAATATATCTGCAACTTTTTGTGTGTTTGAAATATGTGCCAAAATAATTTTTTTGGTGTTTTTAAATGATATGATCAAACAACACAATAGTAATTTTTTTTTACAATCCATTTAGTTGTTACATTTTTGTACAAAGTTCATGCTAAATAAATTACATTCAATGAATTTACTATACTAAAAGATAAAACTTTTTGTAGTTTGAGTTCATTTTTGCCAAATTGCTGATTCATTTCATGTTTTTTGATACACTTCGGTGTTAAATGCTTCATTAACTTGCATTCCGGTGTCATTTGTTGTATTTACATGCTTTGCGGTGTAATTTTGGTTTAATCACTGTTCATTATATAATCTTGTCACTAATTTTCAGTCGTGTTGCTCTTTGTAAACTTGACAAGTTGTATAACTGATGCAAATTAGCATATATTTTCCATTGGCTTCATTATTGTCACCTTGACAGAATAATTTTTTTTTAAGATTTTTTTTTTTAAGTTGTATATAATAAAAACTACATTCTTATTTTTAAACACCACATCACCCAATTGTTTCCTAAAAGTAATCAAGACGTTTCAAACAAGATCAGATCATTTTTTGTGACAACAAAAAATATTGATATTTATTTAATTTTTCATGACTTTCGTGACCCAGTAGACACCCTGAAATGAGCAAGCCCAGCGTGATGGGTGAACAGGGAGGCATAAGCAAATCCCGTAACTGGTCGATCCAGGGCTGGGGGAAGTGGCAAAGGAGAACAAAACACGTGGGGCGGTGGTGAAGCTGGTACGCCCCTGGATGTGGTGCTGGCATGGCCAGCACAGGCAGTCATGAGCTGTACATTAACGGAGGGAATTTGCAACCCCAGGTGTCTACGAATACCTGATGAACCAATTTCAGGACCTTTTCATATTGCAGGGTAATTTTTTGACGTGATGTCTAATAAATCGATGAATGCCGGCTGCACGCACGAAAAAGTGTCCCGTTATGCACATTGTCCCATTACGCTCATTGTACGCTTGCGCCGCATCTATCTCTCTTCCACTCGATTGGAACAACCATCGATTTGACTTTTTCGAGGCACATTAAACTTGAAACACTCCCATTCGTTTCTTACTTTTCCTATCATCGTCCTATCCTTAACAGAATAACACAGATTGGAAGAAGTTAAATAGCAAACATGTATAAAAGTTATAGTTAAAATAATCTCTTCGTTTAAGTAATAAACATATTTGAATTAATGAGTGCAAATAAGAGTAAATTTATCAATTAAATTGTAGATTTCATTTCACTCCTCCTTTGTATCCATACAAAATAGTGATAATTCAATAAAAATGATTCAATTTTATTCATAAAAGTATGCAATCATTTCATCAATGTTTTGTTATGACGTCACGTTAAACTATCGTCCGTAAACAGACTTTACGGACCACCAAGTTTTTCGTAAAATTGACGAAACCACAACAAACTGTATGACGGCCATTTTCCAATAGTGTTCAAAATAGAACGAGGTGATAGATGTAAACTTTTAATATAAGCAAAAATTAGACTTATTACAAAACCAGATGTAACATACTATTGGCAGGAATGTACAAATTTTTACATTAGAAAACTCAAAACTTTTTCACAGACAATTTCTACACAATTTAAGCAGCAGTCTCCAAATATAAACATTTAATGTGCAACAATAAAGTGAGATGAATAAACCGAAATGAAAGTTAGCATAATACTTTCGAAAGTTCAATTTTATGAATTCTAGCATCATTACTATTTATTTAGGGACTTTTTCATGACTTTCACGACCAGTAGACACCTGCAACTACAGTGTCCGAGATGTGCGGAGCTAGGAATGTGACAGTGGGCGGAAAAACGTAAGGAGAGGTTAGTAAAAAATTCTTAGAAGCATATTTAAGAAGGCAGTTCAACTTGGGGTGGGAAAATATTAAGTGGATCACAAGACTAGGGAACAGGTGGACTGTCCCAAAGAACTCAAGACCTATTGAAGAAGAGCACACCCTCACATCAAGAATAGTATCATCAGAGAAAGTTCATTAACATTGAAGTATGAGTGTAAAGCTGGAATCACAATGCTAGGTACGACGGATGACACAAGTCGTACAGCATTCCAGCACGACAGATTTAATAGCGTAGGGTCACAATACCACAATACTCTATTTTGGCTGTCAGCAAATCTTTCCAAGCCAAATACCTTTATGAAATGAGTATAGAATGTGCTAAAAATAGTATAGAATATTTCCTTTTTGGATTATTTATGTAGTCCTTCAACCCAATGTCATACAAAATACCATTAGCCTAAGCTTTATTGATTAAAAGTTCTTTGCTGAACTCATCCATTCTTAAATTAAATCTTGAGCTAGGTACAATAATAACTTTGGACGTAAACACAATGATATACATTTACATAAACAGACGAAAGCACACTACAAATTTGAAAGCGTACCCAAATTTAAAACAAAATTTAATTTTTTATCATAAAGTTTTACCAAGTAAGTAAATATTTTTTTTATTTTTTTTTTAAATTTTCCATATGGCTTCCGCCGTACAGCGCAACAAGACAAAATCAGAAATAGAACCTTTTTTAGCGGTACGTCTGGGTGCATATTTTGTCATGTTGACGTCCCTGCAACCTTCGGTTTCATTGGCTACGGAGCGTATCGGGCCTATCATAGCATTGTGACTCCAGCTTAAGAGGCTCCATGTCAAGAGCAGGAGAAGAGGGGAGTAGGGTAACCATGAGGCAAGTGGTTGGGAAGAAAGCAAATGATGGCAAAGGATGCACACGTGGAGAGATTGCTGGAGGGGGTTGGGCTAACGCAGCTTGAGGACGTGGTAAAGAAAGTGGGGAGGTCGCTATGGCACTGGGAGCAGCACTCTAAAAGATAAGGGAAAAGGCTGCGTGCAAATACCTCTGGCTGCTGTTTGCTTGGATGACAGAAGAGGGCAGGTTACCAGGGCTATGAATAGACACAGTGGTGATGTCTACAATTCAAGGAATCCTATACATTATATGCCCACCAGACTGTCATCTAGTGTGAAGTAAATGGAGGAGGTTGGTTCACAGGTATGCCGTAGGTTGACAGACTGAGTTGGATAATGGCAAGCAACGTGGTTTGAGAAGGAAGTATCCACGTTAAACTCAGACGGCTGGGTTTCTGGACTTTCAATAAGATGGTAGACCGATGCTAAATTAACTTCGAGAAGGCATTTGTTTCGGTGTCACCCGATGGCATGTACCAGAAGGGTGGAGAAATTGGTGGGATATTTCTTAATGGAGAAGAAGGCAGTGGGTGAGATTAAGGAAAAGATATTATAGGTAGGTTAAGTCACTTTGACGTGCTCTGGAGAGACCTAGACCCTCTGGCCCTGATAAAGGATAAAGAAAAAAGTGTGATGTATAGGACGGGGATGTTTGGGGATGACTGTATATGTTTTTAAATGAAGGGCAAAGGGGCACATCTGCAAGGGGAGAGACAAGCTGATCAAAAGTGAAAGTAATTGGACTGTATTACTGAATACAGTATTTGCAAGATAAGGCAACAGACAAGAACGGTCATGAGGAAAGTTTATAAACTGAGAGGGCTGAAAATTTTGGAATGCAGTGGAATACGACCACCTGGTGGTGTTGTTGCAGAAAAGAGTATAGGGCAGTGTGAATGCTCGGGAGGACTGCACTGTACACAAGTGGAACAGCATCCAGAGCACGAGAGGGAGAGAATTCAGGAGAAAACTAACAGACACCCTCCCAAACAGCATGAAAGTTTCGGACACGTATCCGGAATGCTGCAGAAACATTATATTTCTACAAAGTAAAAATACATTCCCAGACTAAGTCTTATGATTTACATAGCATGGCCTGTGGCTGGTGAGCTCATGCCTTGTGGCAAACAATCCTCTCAATTTTCTTATCCGTCTTGAACTGCCTCATATTCATCGCAAATCACTCATCCAAATAAATCCACTCGCCAACCATTCTTAATAGCAGCATCTCCCCCCCCCCCCCCCCCCCCCCCCCGGACCAACCATACTCAATGTGCGGTTCTAAAGGATTGGCAAAGGGGGCCATGGCCTACACTTCCTCCTCCCCACCCCCCTCGAATAACCACTGTAACTTAAAATGGCTGGAATTATGAAAGAAGACTTTCAAGACGTCAAGAGATGCGTTAAATTAGTCTAAGGGGATCTTACTTTTCAAAACTTCAAGGAGGTATTCCAATACCGTCCGGTCATCCGCTTCCCTTCCCCCCACCCCGTCCTGAGGATTCGAAGCTGCGTCCGCTCCTGGTCGCCACTAGCGGAAGCCAAATTGCAAGTTTCTCGACAGAGCAAATTAAACTAAGCGTTTCGTGGGTAAGCCTCTTAAGACTCTCGTCCTATGCTAGCATTTTTTTTTTATTTTTTTTTATATTTATTAATGTATTCACTGCTGTAGTGGGAAGTTGTTTATATAAAATTAACGTTGCAGGTACACTACGATACTATTCTGTGGCACATACAAATAAACTTACTTGTTTCAGTTTCCATTTCACAGACGTCTAAGCTCTAAGATATAAAAAAAAAACAGATTCTCGGCTATGTCAGTATTAACAATACACCCTCGCCATTTAAAGAATTTCCAACCATTCGCATTAGTTTGGCGGGAACATTCACTTTAGTCGGGACAACCAACATGTTAAACAAATTTTTTTAATATATTTTAATTATTATTATTAAAATATGAAAACTTAATAATTAGGAATTATATGAAACACGTGTTTCTTGGCAAAATAATGTTATTAATTTTGACAACTTATATGTGCTTAATTTTATAAACAAAAAAAACACAGTTAAAAATAACAGTGACCACCTGTGTAGCCCCATCAAAACGCGCCCGTGATGTATTTATAGTGATTTGAACTTCGAAGGCGAGATACCGTAAGTAAAACTCAAGACACTGTTTACGTTTGGAATATTCTTCTTTAATTTCTCATTTGTATCTTTACGGTTTTGGGTAAAAAAAAAATTGTTCATTGGGATATAAAGGTTATGTGTCATCAAATTTGATAGGAACCTGTTTTAAACAGTGTCTTGTGGCTGATTCCTATTTAAATAATCAGTTAATTGTCATGTTGACTCTTATTTCTTGTCTATTTGATTTTTCCGAAAAGTTTTCTAAATAAGCCTTGATTAGTTGCAAACTACCTACTGCAGTGTGTAAAATGTTTAAAATAAAACATATTCTGCTTCTTAAAGACAAGTCCTTTGCACCTCTAACACCTTATATTCTCTGAAGCCCATTCTACTTCCGCCCCTTCCTCACCAGGAATAAGTGCTGCTTTCTACCTGTTTACCTTTACTACCTCTGTATCTTTCACTTATTGTCTCTCATCCTTGTGAACCCACCCCTGTGCAACCTATCTCCCAGTTTCCACCAGCCCCTCTCCCCCATGATAACCTTAAACAATCTTACCAGCCTTTATACCCACCTCCTCTCATATTGATTATCTTACTGCCCAGAACTGTACCTTCTCCAGTTTTTTTTTTTAATTTGACATGGTTCCCAGATTTCTGCTGCATACTCCGACATCAGTCTCAAAAAAATTTGGAGTATGCCTTTGCCTTTAATTTCCTTCCTGTTCCCTTCAGAGTTCTCCCAAGCACATGTCTCAGTGGTGCAGAACAATTTAGTTCCAGCAGGCGTGGTCAAAAAGTGGTGGGACTCACTCTGATTGTCTTGTTGGTAGGTGAATGATCTGGTTATTCGACCAGCTTGACCCTCCAATATCCTCAGGCCTGCCTGCATGTGCTCCGTGATGAAAGCTGATCCTGGCTTATTTCCAGAATCCTAGGCAACACAAAACAAAGCTCTATTATGTTTTACTGATGTCTGTGGCTGTAATCGTCTACAATGTGGGAGCAAGGGGGCAGCTGCCCCCCCCCCCCTTTTCTAAGAGG
This sequence comes from Bacillus rossius redtenbacheri, assembly GCF_032445375.1. NCBI lineage: Eukaryota > Metazoa > Arthropoda > Insecta > Phasmatodea > Bacillidae > Bacillus > Bacillus rossius. The sequence continues at coordinate 66,485,874 of NC_086333.1, read as the reverse complement.
AAAAAAATAAATAAAACATGGAGCAAGGCCCTGTATATACAAAAAATTTGTCACCAATCCTCCTATCAATCTGTGGTATAAAAAAAACGAATAATTTTGTTATTCATTATTGTATGGCATATTTCCTCCCTCATGAACTAGGTACACCAAATTCCAGAATGTTCCTTTATTTTTTATGTATGTATATAATCACACTTTTATGGACACAATAACTGCTGTAATTTTTCATGAATCACTTCTAAACTGATACATAAAATAAAATAATAGAAAATCTCGGTTGAGTTCATTATTGGACAGTATTAAAAAAAAGGTGTAAAAATGGGGGTGGTGTTTTTAAAAACAGAAAAATTGCTGTAACTCCTAAAATGTAACGAATATCACATCTGTTTGAACGTTTTATTTATAACTAGTAAGTATAATCCCAAAAACATTTGTCTAAATAAATTTTTGATATGACCAACCATTACTACAAGGGGTGGGAAAAAACAAGAATGAGAGAACAAAAAAATTTGTATCCCCTTCATAGGCATACCATCGAATTCATTTGAATTGTTTGTATATCTTATAATTTTTATCTAAAACTTTTGTCTGTAACAATTTTTGATAATATACATTCTTATATTTGTCTTCTAAATATATTGTCTATAATTGTTGTTAAAATAAAATATGCAACCAATAATTGATAACTACTAAAGTAATCAAACATTACTGATTTTAAAGTAAAAAAAAAATCAAATCCTTTCTATAATAGCTAAATATACTATCAAATCCAATATACATAATTAATTGTATAAATCCTAACCTTTATTAAAATTTTGGTTGAAACTATTTTTGTTGAAAAGAATTATTACAGTACGTAGGCCCTAACTAATGAGGTTGAAACTAAAAAAAAAATCTTTAGAACCAAATTCCTTTGAATTTATTTTAAAAAATCTTTATATTATCTTAAACCTTGGTGCTAGAAAATTTTTATCCAATCACGTTATTAGTGCAAGTCATGAAAATTACCGTTAGAAAGTCCAAAAAAAAAAAAAAAAAAAAAATTGAATAACTACTTTAGCTGGCATAATACAAAATTCGTTCTAAGCTATTTAATGCTGAATGCATAGAGTTAAAACTATTCATAATATTTACGCTGCATGGAAAATGGAAAAATGTTTAATCAATTATTTTGTAATATTGAAGAACACAAAGATAATATGTACATTGAGTTCTTAAAATGTTCCAGTAGTTTATAGAAGTTTATATTTTCAGAAGAAATAGAAACTTTGAAATCTACGTACGCCTGTCGGCTGTCGAAAGGGATTTTTTCTTTTTACCCATTGCCAACTAGACACACCATATCTAAGAAAGTTTTCATTTTAAATTTACCATTAATATAGTCTCATTCTAACTCATTATTAGTAAAAATTAAGGAAAAAAGTACGTAATCATCAGTAAGTTTAGCAGCAACAATAGCTTCTGAGTGGGTATGGGTTGTTTATAAAATGACTATAAATTCAGTTACTTGTGGTGAATTTCACCAAGGTTTGATGCCAAAAGCGTGAAGAGGCAGCAGATGGATTATTTACTTATGTCGCAGGGGACAGTCGCGATAATGGCCAACATCCTGCCGGTGGACCTGTCAAGTGACGATGACTGGGACGACGAAGAGAATGGCTTCGAAATGGTTACAAGCTCAGGTCACTCCAATACGGTAATTGTGATGTTACAATGGTTTATTCATTTTAATGGGCTCTCCCGAGTATTGAAAATAGTTTAATGCATCTTGACAAAAGTGGTTGTGGTATATTTTTTGTTAAACTGTAAAAATAATTGAAATCTCTGTAGTGTTTAGTAACTTATAAAGTCAACTATATTCCAATTGTATTCATAACTGAAAATGAAAGTTCTTTTTATGGTATTGGTATTTATCTTAAGTGCTCTAAGTATTTTTGATAGTTCAAATTTTCTTAGGGTCATAAAGTACGTGGTTCTGACAATTAACTATGCATGGGTATTAACTTGTTAACATATTAAATGTTAATTTTAACAGTTACTTTTAGCAATTTTTTTTTAACCCAAGTTTTCAAACCATCTAAATTCAAATATTTTTTTGTAATTTTATTTTAAAAACAGAATGCTTTCCCAGCAAACCCACTTATTTGATTTTTCCGCCCTGTAGTTGCAGGAGCAAATATATGATGAAATTACTTTCTATTAAACCAATTGAGTGACATAACTTTTATTAATTATTTTTTTGTTCATTGAAAATTTAGGCACACCATCAAAGGTATCAAATTATTTTCTATTACTAACTTATTTGAATCTGCAATCATCCAAAATGTTTTATTATATCATAGCAAGTTATTTGTAGTATTTTAACTGAATATCATAGGAACTTATATATTTATGTATTATTATATTTTTACAGTATATTTATTTAAATCTTTAAAAAGTTAACTAAGGAATTGTTTCTACAGTGTACTTATTACTTTGAACATGACAGCACAATTATGTAAGCTTAATTAAGGTGAATTCCCTATTAGGCCCGTTTTACAATGGCATGGAAACACAGATGGATCACGTAAACAGAGATAGATCTCCTGGAACATTTAATTATCGCGTCTGCTGCTTCCGCAATGCATGGAAACGTAATAAATGGCAACCAATGAGATTGCATTTCAAGGTTACGAAAAATTATTAATTTTTAAAAAAAATTCTTTGTGTTCATAGTAGGGGCAGAATTTGCAAATATAAAATCACAACGTAAAAGATAAATATTCTTGTACTTGAAATTATTTTTAACGCATTTAGAACATAAACAAACATGGCTACCATCGCAGCCGAATACTCGGCTTCTATTGGTCACATGGCCAGGCTAATACGTATGGGTCTGTCTCCATCTGCGTGCTACTGTGGAAACTTTGTTCCGTAAAATCCGTCTCCGTTTACGTGATCCATCTCCGTTTCTTTGTCATTGTAGAATGGGCCTTGTGTGTCTTCAGGTCACAAAAGTCACAAAAATGTAACAAAACTGAAAGGCTAGTCATGAAAAAGTCCCTAAATACCTAAACAATTAAACGATAGTGTTGTTAGTCACGAAACTTTAATTTCTAACAGCCTTTAGCCAACTTGCGTTTTGTTTTTTGATGCCATACTTCAGTTTATAGTTGTGTATTAAATGTACTAAATATTTAGAGACTGTTTTCTTAAATAACGTGGAAATTATTTCCGGAAAGGTTTTAGCATTCAAATATTGTACGTAGAATATACATCTATTTCGTATTATATTTAGTTTTACTTATTAAAAAAAAGACTGATATTAGTTAATGTCTTGAAAAAGTTCTAAAATTTGTAGACTTTCTTTATTAATAGTTGAATATTGATTGTTAATAAGTATGAAGCATTCTTTTTGTAATTCTTGTTGGCAGGTTTCTCACAAACTTTTAGCCTGCACTGTGCATTTGTTACAGAAAACGAGAAATATGCATTTTCAACAAGTAGAGCCCTCTGACGCTGAGTTGCTAAGGCTCGCGGCGATAAGGGGTGAACTGGAGGGTGTTAAGGATGTCCTGTCCAAAGGTAAGGTCTTAAAGATATACATGGAAAGTGAGTGAGATGTCCAGTTTTATTACGGCTTTCATTGATTATTCAAGTAATCACATTTATAAATGAATTGTTTTGTTATTGTAAACTAAAAACAAACTTGTGCTCCTCCTACTCTACGTTATTAGTTTACATAAAAGTCCTTGATCCCAAGGAATATGAAAAAGGGCCTGTTTCTAGCTACAATAAAATTAATTGCATTTACTATATTAAAAGATTACGCTTATGTGATTTGAAATAAAAATTATGATTAATTTTATGGTTTTAGTAGCATTGTGGTGCTTTATGGTGTATTAAAATGCAATTTGGTTTTATATGGTATGTTTACATGCTTTTCGGTTTTAACACAATTCACCGTATTATCTTGTCCCTGACTTCAAGACTACAAGAAAGTCACACTTCTGTGTCTTATGTAACTTATCAATCCAAAATGAAAAACATATTAGGCTGTCCCTTTAGCAAAATTTGAAAAATATTTTGGCCGCTAAATGTTACTATCCAGAGTGACATACCGGGTTAGATAGCTCATCTTCTTTCAAGGTGTCAGAGTTTGATTACCAGCTTGTATTTTCCGCAAGTGAGTAATGTGTCGGACATTGCCGTGAGATTTCTGGAACTACTGCCTTTTCCTCTCACTCTGTTTCACTCCGAATTCCATCTTTAATAACCTCAGTGTCAATGAGACTGTTAAACCAGTGGTTCTCAAACTTGAAGTTGGGGCACATTTAAAATCCTACAAATTATTGTAGATGCACCATATACAAATTTCAGGATACGTTATAATAATTAACGCCTCACAGATGTATGCTGTGGTCAACTCAGCTCTTGTTTACAAACGGTGAAGAGCGACTACATTGCCGTAATTAACTTAATTACTTTCGAACAAAACATTTAAGTCGTTCAAACACATGATATTGATGTGTTCACAAAAAGAGCGGTGTATTCGCAATGAAAACGTTATAGTAGAGTAAGTATATTTGTATGTGTGGTCAAGTATTTCTCTGGAACCCACTAGGCATACCTGGAAATTTTCTTGGGCGCACCAGTGCGCCCCAGGGCCATAGAAATAAACCAAGTACCCAGGGGCCAAATAATTTGGTCGCCCCCTCCCTAATATTATTAAAAAAAATTATGATTAAATATTACAATGGCTCTAACTCTTGTTAAGATAATCTGCGTATCTTATTACTTGAAAAGTTACGTTTTGTAAACCCTATGGTTTACCCGGGGTAGACGCAAGCATAAAAAAGAGGGCAACACCTAACCGAGAGCCCCCTCTTGGTCCCCGGCCCCCGGGGATTTAGTCCTCTCTGCCCCTCCGTCTTGGCGACCACACTTTGACGATTACTGCATCAAACCCTTGTTATTCGTGGGTGTAGGTTTTGTTCAGACGAGGTTTAGCCAGGGCCGGCGCGTCCATACAGGCGAACTAGCCAACCGCCTAGGGCGCCAAGTAGCTGGGGGCGGCGCAGCACGACACATAACAGCTGATACGATATGTTTAGCGATTATTGAAACTAGATGAAAATGGATTTTTGTAACAGTTTGGAATGTTTATATTGATATCAGTAATTATTTGAAGTTCACGGTGACCTGTTTATGATTTGTAATAGTAATGAGTAAAAAAGTAAAAAAAAAAAACACAAGCCTGCTTACATTTGTTGACAAAATCTTAGGCTTACGTGATGTATTTTGAGTCAAGGAAAAATTTTTTTTGGGGTGTCCGGCGGGGGGGGGGGGGGGAGTTAAAGGTTTTTCGCCTAGGGCGCCAATTTACCTTGCACCGGCCCTGGGTTTAGCGGAGGGGTGACGTGTCCTCAGGCAGCGTGAAAGTGGACGACTACCTGCAGGGAGACTGGACGGCCCTCATGCACGCCGCGGCCATGGGCCACTCCCACGTGGTGGAGCACTTGCTGGAACGCGGAGCCGACCCCAACTTAAGCAAAGGTAGGTCCTGGTTGGTCCGCGTCCTTAACGAGCATCCTCGGGAGCTCTGCTTGAAGCACGCTCCCAGCTCATTAGGCATACGCATCCCTCTGCCACTTTTTTTTTTTTTAATTAACATTGACATGAGCATTGTGATTATAATGTATGCCTTTATCGAGTGAAGCTGACGTATCGTGAGGGACATAAATACGCAACTATTAAAGTACTCAGATTCTTAATTCTCATTTTTTAGCAAACAAGAAGTCACTTTTTTGAGGAGCAACCTATCCAAATACGGCACATGTAGTAATGTATTTATATACAAAACTACTATCCTTGCTGGCTGCCAAATTAAAATTTTGTGTGCTAGTATATTTAACGAATTTACTTATTAGTAGAGAAATGTTTTTCCAAGATTTATTTCTACTTTTATTATTTTTGGGAGTTAATCACTCTTTTGAGCCAAAATAAAATCTATTTACTAACATAATAATTATATTACACGCATTGTTTAAATTATATTTCACAGACTTGCCAGAAGCATATGATTTTGTGAATTCAAAGGGAGACCATAATGACCGTATTGCTTGGATTTTCTTTTCATATCCTCGAATGTGGAGTTTTTTCATAGTTGATTGCATTTACCTTTTAGTATCGCATGTCAAAAAGTATTTTAAAATGAATTTCTTAAGTTTTTTTTTTGTAGCTTAGTCATGTGCTTGTTACTGCATCATAAAAATGGTGTTTGGAAAACAAAAGTGAGTGTGTGATTATATTAAATTAAGAGAATTCTTTGTTGTGTGTTATGGAATTATTTATTACCATTGACTGTTAATTATTACACAGATATATGGAGTGAATGTTTTTCTACTAAGTAGATACAGTGCCAGTTACCTACAAAGATGAAAATCAAGACAACACAAGTGTCTATTTAGAGATTCAGAAAAATTTTTAAATACATATATATATTTTTTTAATTTTAAATGTTAGTTTTTTTTAAAATCATAATTCATTGCTAGCCATGCAAGTCATTTTTCTCCTGTATATAAGTTCATTAAATTTTTTGGTATCACATGCAACACATATAGTAGTGATATAACTAAAATATCTCATAATTACACTTTATACATCTAACAATAAATAAACACTAGTATTTTTGTTATTTGCCCAATAAATTGAATACCAACCAGGTCGTTACATTAAACCCCTATTATTGACAAAATTTTACTTACTGTTACAAATTTAAATGTTATAAAAATATTTAAGCTTATTTACAGTAATGCATATAATTTTAGCTATTTTGAAAAAATTACTTTTCCCCATTACAATGTTTAATAAATGTGTATAAAATGCAAATAAAATTAAAATACACAAAATTTAAAATAAATATTTAATTATTCAGGTTGTAGTAGTAGTAGTAGTAATGCATATATAATTTTTTTAAGTAAAGTTAATGTACCCTTATTCTAAGTAAGTTTAATTTTTTTTTCTTAAAACTTAGATATATTGTTTGCCTCAAAATAAAAGGTATAACTGTAACCTCTGTGAAAATCCAAATGTGAGTTTCGCAGTTTTTGTGTTGACAGTGTTACATCATCTTCACCAGTAGAAGCAGGCGCCAATGAGCCAAAAAGAATGAGTGTATAACTATTCTTAGACATTATCACGGTCAGATAAATATAGACTGCTGCTGTCAGTTTTGTGTGATGTGATTTTTTTTTTACCTCTAAGCTGTGAATGATTTGTAGGTTACGCTTAAAAATAAATGTACCAAATAAGATGTGTTCGAGGCTTTTTATTGTTTGCAAATTGATGCTACATTTTAGGAAATTGCAGTGTTCTTTCTTACATTTCAATCTAAGTGTTTTAGACATTTTCTTATTGTTAACTAATATTTGTTTTAACTATTAGCTTGTAAAAAATATATAGCTAAATCTTGCTCATAACATTTTTTTCATTTAGTTTGCAACATCTAGTTAGCTGGAAAGTTTTCAAATTTATAACGTCCAGAAATGTACAAAATATTTGAATTCAGTGGCAGTTTGTGATCATGCTAATAAAAAAATCCATTCTGAATATCATTTTTTTAAAAAAATTATCAGAAACAGGGGGGGGGGGGGGGGGGGAAATCAGCACTTGTTTTGATAGTTGAAAATTAGTTACTAAATATAAAAATTTTGTGGAAAAATATTGAAGAAAAAAAAAATTTAACATAGTACTATGTTAAGACTTTTGAAATCACTAAAATATTTATACATATTAAGTCAGTATGCTACGATGGATGAAATCATATAGGCTTCCATAAAATCATCTGCCATTACTGCTGATATACTGGGGATATTTCTTTGGATTAACCTACCTATCACATGATACTTTTTTCATAGCTCCTACAATATTTGTTTTTTGTGTTTATAGAAATTAATTTACTGTGGTAATTCATACGTGTAGTTAAATTAAAATGATATTTACAATATTTTCCATGAAGATGATACATATGTCATCACATTTCTGTATATTTAAAAATGCAGCTATCAATACTGACACCATTTATCAACAGAAGCATCATCCAATGACCATATCATTGACTGAAAATTCCCTCCATTAAGGAAAAAATTTTTTTACATTGATAAAGATGGTCAGCAGGCTACTGAAAAATCCCCAGAACATTTCATAGCTGCTTCCACTAGTATGGAATCTTCTGAGAAATCTCTGATAATAGCTTGTAACAACCCAGATTACAGCCTTCCTGTTGCAATACAGAAATAATTTTTTGTTATAAATTTTTGGTCATATTTTCAGGTTAGATTATCAAATGATGTAAAGTTTTTTCCCCCCTTTTTTTTCAAAGTTATTGTGAACGTAATTCTCCGGGTTTATTGTTTTTATTTTTAAAATTCATAAGTTTATTTTTCTAGTAATTTTTTTGCTGGCTTCTTTGTGTGGGAAGGCGTGCTGATGTAATTCTCCTTCGTTTTTCCACGACCAAGGCTTTGTTTCACACGCTAGGCGTGTGAGTCACAGTCACGGGAGTGTGAGAGAGAGACAAAATCGCGTGGGAACAGAAGTAAGCATTTCGTTGAGCCTCTGTTGCCATGCGCCGTGATTGGCTGAAAATAACGTCAGCGAGCCCAGAACACTGCCCGCTCAAAGGGAAGGAAGGCTGTAAAATTCAGTCATTTTCCGAGCACCAGGCCGAGCCAGGCTGAATATACAGTGTAATTTTTTTTGTGTGCTCTGTTGTACGGAATATGGTGTGATTTTTCCATGAATTAAAAAAACAGGTAATCCATTGAACATTGAGTAATAATTTATTCGTGACCTGCTACATAACTTGTATGTTCCACTCATTACCTAATTTTGAGCTAGCCGGAGGTGGTGAGTGGTAACAAGCTTTAAGGGGGCCCGTCTAGTCATGGGTGCATTTGTGTTAGTGATGAAGGATAAGTCCAATGCTCACCGGTGCGTCCAGCATGGTATCACCTCTAAGCACAAGGCTGTGAACTAGCTTTTCATGCATATGGCAACTGCGAGATTTCAGCGATAACTGTGAGGGACGTTCCGAAAGTAAGTTTCGTAATTTTTTTTTCACGCTGAAACTTTATTGCCAAAAAAAATACGCCATGGCGTCATGAACTATACACCTTGCACTATTTTTCAACATAGTCGCCACAGACATTGAGACATTTGTGGAAGCGTGCAATCAGTTTGAAGAAACCACTCTGGTAAATCTCAGTGCCTGCGATGCAAGGAATTGTTGCACAGCCGTCAGCATTGTTTTTGAAGTGACGTCCTGAGAGTACAGCTTTCAATGAAGGGTACAGGTGAAAGTCAGATGGGGCAAGATCGGAGCTCTAGGCCGGGTGATTGAATCTCTCCTATCCGAAGGAATAAATCTGATCGTGTGTGAGCCTTGCTGTATGTGGTTTTGTGTTGTTTTCTAAAAGCACAACACCTTCACTCAAGAGCCCTGGTCTCTTTCGTTGAATGGCGAACCTGAGTTAGGTGAGGATGTCGCAGTAGCGTGCCGCATTGATGGTCTCTTGATGGAGGAAACCAAGGAGAATCACACCTTTTGTGTCCCAGAACACGGTGGCCATAACCTTTCCTGCGGAGGGTGACACTTTGAATTTTTTTCGTTACTGGTGAACTAGGATGCTTCAACATCATTGAGGCGGCCTTGGTTTCTGGGGTAAAGTGGTGCACCCATGTCTCATCGCCTGTGATGATTCTGAACAAAAACTCATTTCCCTCTCGCGCGTACCACCAGTGATCGAGTCTGATTCCCATGTTTTCACGCTTGTGATCCGGGTTCAGGTTTCTCAGCACCCAGTTTTCAGACACTTTTCAGTAACTCAATACATCATGAAGCATGTGATGGGCCTGAGCACGACCAATACATAGTGTGAACGCCACGTCTGACACCGTTATGTGCCTGTCCGTTAACACCATGTCCTGTACTCTAGCAAATTTTTTTTCATTCGTTGATGTGGAGTGACACCCACTTCGACCTTCATCCTCCACAGACTGTCTTCCTTTACATGCAACATCAACGACCAACCATTTGACGAGACATGACCTCTTCACCGTACACTGTCTTTAGGCGTTCATGGATGAAGGACACACTAGGCCCACGTGCCCATTCATACTGGATGACAGCACGCACTTCCATTGGCGACCATGTTATCAGTACATGTCTGTCTGCCACAGTGATTTGTACTCGAATAACCTCGGGCACGCCTTTTCTGCTGCTACTCTCTCTTCTTCGGCGCTCTGCAAGTGTGTCATTCCTCCTCCACTGATGCTACTTCCGTTGTTGAACCAGCAATGGATGTGGATTCTTATTGCAATTGTTTGTTTCACCTGGTGTACCATGTGCTCTTTCAAATATAATACAAAACTTATTTTTGGAACGTCCCTCATATAATATTACATGGTGGAGAAATGAAGATAAAGATGAAGTGCAAGTCCCTTGAATGTTTTCAAGACTCTTTACCGCATGTTACATGCCTAAAAATTATTCTGAAAATACAGAAGACAGTGTGTGCATGTGCTTGTTTCAGAAAATAGATATAGGTATCCAATAAAGTCAGCTGTGAGTGCCTTGAATTTTATATTTGCTACCAGAACGCTCACGTTCCTCTTTGTTCAACAAGCAGCATAGAGAGCGCTGTTCAGTCAGTCCCTGCATTTCCCACATAGATAGCGCTACATCTTATGAATTTCATATTTTTCATTCAGATATTTGGTTGGCATGTTCCAAATGGCAAAATTGTTTGAAGAAACAGTAACACACACAGAGTTTCTTTATCGTGTGAGTATTTCAAGAGTGAGTAATGTTTATTGTTAATTAATCATTAATGATTGATCAATTACTTTAGATATACTTATGAGTCTTAAGTTATGATTGCCAGAGAAGTTTCAATCGCGGTTACCGAGTTGCAAACTTTTTTTTATAGATAATTTTTCATTCTAAACCAACAAAGAGTAATTCCGTTGACTTTTCCGTGGACTCGCCGCAGTGTGGACGGCCTGTGAAGCGAAGTGAGCGTTGCCGGCAGACAGGTTCACCCCGCTGATGGCGACGTGCGCCAGCCGCCACGACGGGGACGGCCTGGTGGCGTGCGCCCGGGCGCTGCTGCGGCGCGGCGCGAGGGCAGACGCGTGCGACCGGCACCGCCTCACGCCGCTCATGTACGCCTGCAAGGAGGGCAGCGAGGAGCTGGCGAGGGAGCTGCTGCCCCGCTCCGACCTGGCGGCCCAGGACAACCAGGGCTGGACGGTCAGTGCCCTCCGGTGTCCCAGCTGGCCAGCCTCTCTGTTTTCATAAAATTGATCCCTGAAAATGTATTAATTCTATACTAGAGCCAAAATTTTGTGGTGTTATAAAAAAACTAATTTTGTCGTTAAAAATAGTGGATTTTGAGTTTATAGTCATCAGATTTTTAAGACGTGTAATGATAAGTACATATTAAGCACATTTACAATGATCACCTGTTTCTAGCAACAATTTGTGGTTAGGCAATTAAAATGTCTACATAAAATAATATTACATATATTGATGAAAGTTAAACAAAAACTGCAACTAAATATTTAAATATTCTTCTGTAATGTTCCTTAGTTCATGACGAAGTTATAGATATGAAAATAAAAAGAAAAGACAGCCAAACTTTTTTTTTAATATGTCTAGAAGGAAGATTTTATGGTTTTATATTTTGACTAGTGATGGATTGAATCCCAATTTTTTCTAATCCTAATCTCAAACTTGAAGAAAAAAAATTGACTTTTTTACTGTAGTGTTTTTTCTTCAAATCTTCTTTCTCTATCTCTAATATCGATTCTTTCAAATACTAAGGATTTGGTGGCACATTCCTAGTAATTATTGATTATGCGATTTTCAAATGTGTATAATTATTTAATTACTTGTTCGGTGGATTATCCACTGTTCATGCCTCACCTAGCTGAGGTAACATAGGAAATAAACTTCTGCTGAATGAGCATGACACAGTTTGTCAAGCAAATGATGTTTTTTGCTTGGCATTTTTTTTACAGATAGCAGATCGTGTTTTGTGCATATGTGGTGAGAATATTTGCAAAAGGTGGAATTAATACGCACTGCTTTCAACAGTGGCAGCCCTAGACTTCGCAGGGCCCTTGGACGTTTTCTTTTGTGGATCCGTAATATTTTTGAGAGAGGTCTAACTTTTTTTTTGGGGGGGGGGGGGGGGGTAGGGTAGGAAAAGCCCCAAGAGATTGATGGGGGTTTGTATTTTGATGATGGTTTTGCTAATTTATGTTTGAAAAAAAAATGTTGTTATCCCTACTTTCCTACTAATATTATAAATGCTAAAATGTGTTTGTTGGTTTGTCCTTTAACTCAGCGAAAGAGCAAGGAATCGCGACCTGATTTTTTTGTATAGTGATAGTGTATGGGACGGAGAGTGACCAATGCTACTTTTTATCCCGGAAAACTGCACATTTCCTGTGGGATAGATTTGAAGCATGATGCTTTATATGCCTTATTTGGGCTTTTGCATTATATATTCCTAATGCATCTCCATGGAAAAATCCATTCCATTGATTGCTTGCGGTTTGGGTTGAATTTGTCTATTAGCTAATATTTCTACTCGGTTTTGACTTTGTTTTGTTGCTCAGTTTGTTAAGTGTTTCAAGGCCTCGCAAAGGTAAATCAAATCTTTCGAGGGTTTCACCCCGAGTACAATCAAAAGACTTGCTCGATCGTTAGTGCCTTTGGGAGATACTGAACTGAGAAGACAAGATCAAGCCCAACACCAAGCTGCTTTAAGAGCCACTGCATCACCTGCTGAGACTCCCTAGAGGGAGAACGGGACTGTGTTATGGAATTTCAACATTTGATTTAGTTTTTATTTATATATATATATATATATATATATATATATATATATATATATATATATATATATATATATAGAGAGAGAGAGAGAGAGAGAGAGAGAGAGAGAGAGAGAGAGAGAGAGAGAGAGAGAGAGAGAGCTAGCTCTGTGCTAATGTGTTCTGCCTGTATACGTCCGTACATTTTTTGGTTTCTTTCCGTACATTGTATCATTGTAGGTACTATAAAAACTGTAAAACAGAGTGAATAGAAACAGTCTGCTCAAGGAATCATTAATTACAAATTCATCAATGAAATTCACTCTTAAGTAATATTGTTTGATTAATTTATAAACTATAAAAATTTACACTAAAAGTAACATATGTAACTATTCTTTGGCACACTGTTCATATTCATCCTGTTTTATAGTAGACTTTACGTTGCAGTTACTTTTCCAGCATGCTTAAGTAGTTTGTAGCTGGACAGCAGTTTAAAAGGTATTACTGTCTAAAATGTTAATACTTTCCCTTAGGGGTAAGTTTCAAGTTCCTCAAGTTAAACAAAAATGTTATGTACATTTTATTTATATTTTTGTTTAGGCACTATTCTGGGCTGTGAATCAAGGTCACGAAAAGATAGTGCAGCTTCTGCTGGACCACGGGATTCCCCAGCATCTCATGGACCGCCGAGGTCAGACGGCTGTCGACCTGGCTGTGCTGAAACATTTCGAAAAAGTTAGTTTTCCAGGATTTACATACTGTACAATACACACTTTTTTTTTTCATGCAGTATAGATGTGTTTAATAAAATGTGTGCTCCATTTTTGGTCCTAGACTGACTACCCAGTGTCATGTTCTTCGTGTTTTGAACCAGCTCTGGGATACTTAATTTCCTACCAACCAAATATCATACAATCTTTTTTATTTGACTTTTTTTTTTACATACACCTTTGCAGGTTACACTGTATGTCATAGAGAAACCTCAGTAACGAACTGGTCAGAAATGGCGAATAGACAAAAACACAGAAATAATATTTTAAATCAATCTTTTTCATTGCAAGAATCATTCAAAGAATACCTGACCTCATGTTTGCATGTGTAACTTTCCAAAGTACATATCTATCTCTTCACTCTTAAGGCAGCTGTAAATTGAGACGCAGGTCTCTAAGGTGATGCAGTCACAGCGACGATCATTACAAGTCTGATTGTAGATTTGCTGTGAAATTTACTCTTGGACTTCAGCTCCGGCAAAGTTGACAAATATTTTTTATATGCTAATGTTTGACTTCAGAAACGAATATGCATTCGAAACGTTATGTTACACAGCTTTGATGAAACTGAAAGCAGTACAGACATTTAAAAAATGATAATAAATAAGTGGTAGAGAATTCACTTTCACTAGGGATCAAATACTCCTTGTGGCTTGTGTCATGAAGGATTTTCTGAACACGTGCTGTATGAAAGTGATGAAGGAATAATTTTGTAAATGTAATTGGCGGGATAACATATTGTATGGGAACGTCTTAAGCAAGTTTTAGTGTATGTATGTATGTTATCTTGCTATATATATTGTTTGATGAGACAAGGGATAAATGTTTGGTAGGACAGGGAAAACTCAGGGAAATGGTCTAGATTATATGTGTGGGAACCCTGTAGTAGCACGCAGCAAAACCCCACACTGTGCATTGTTTGTGTAGCTCTGGTGATTAGCGAAATAAACAAAATAAACAGGAGTAAAGTGGCGTGAAATTCATGTTTTTTTATGACTCTTCCAGCCTTCTGTTGTGTCTTGTTAGTTACCTGTCTGCAGAGATGAATTAGGACCTCTTAAACTTCATATATGTATATGAATATGTCAAAAATATTAAGTGCTACAAACAATATTTATTTGGCACTGAAAGACATTTCTATTATGTTTGTAGTGTAGGACAATTATTGGCATGTACTTATGGTTAATTGCCAAAACATGTGGTAAATTGTAAATTAATGATAAAAGTTTGTGTTCATGTTTGTTTATCGATTGCAAGATTTCTGCAATGCTGGGTGCCGTGGAAGATGAAATAGAACCTGAAGAGAAGGATTATGATCAGAACTTCAGGCAGTCTTTTCAAGAACTACTGCTTGAAATAAATGACAATAGGTCAGTTTGGAAGGCGATTTGTGTAGGTGTATACTTTCCTCCATTTATATATGGTGTTACATAATTTTTCTTTTCATGGATTATAAAAAGTTGGTATAAATTTACAAATCAAGTTTCCAAGTGTGTTAAAACATTTAATATAACTTTAGGGCAACTTAATCTGGTTCTAACTAGGCCACAGATTATTTAAGTTAATTTAGAGGAGCTGTGAATTCTTGTTTTTTATTGGGTTATAAATGTAATGGAAACTGGCATTCATGTTGAAGATATTATTTAACTGCAATTAAAGTACATAAAAAAATGTAATCAAAAGTAATTTTATGTATTTTCATATTTTCACTTAAAATAAAATAAATTGATTACAAACCTAAAACTGATTGTTTGAAAAATCAAATCAGTGCATTTGGCAAAAAATGGTTTTTTAATTAAGTTACTATTTCTCTAGTAAACAGTGATCTCGTTTAGCTGCATTTCACTTGAATTATGATCATCAAGGTTTTTAACACCTTCTCAATTTTATTTAAAAGTCCTTAATTTGATTTTTATGAATGGCTGTGATTTTATAAAACACCTTAATAAACATGTCATTTAGGTCACATAAAAATTAAAAATCTATTGTATTGTGTATGTTGTTCATTATTTTCTTTTGGTCTCTGAGCAGCTGAACAATATTTTGCCCTTGCACTTTGTGCCTGCTTTATTTATGTTAATGGTTAAGCAGAGAATTTTCATTAATTTAATTTTTGAATAGTAATAATTGTTTGAATTTTGGTGAACTAAAAAAAAAAAATATATTGATATTAATTTTTATCTGAAGACATTTAAATCCTTGTTATGTGAACAATTGACACCTTGTTCGGGGTCATCTGTCTGTTTGGTTGTGATGGGTAACTTTGGCTGACTTATAATATATTCTCCCTAAATCCACAGCAGGGAATGCCTTGCAAATGGCTGTCGGAAGTCCCTGATCTTCCCTGAGGGGGGCAGTCCCAATGCTAAGGGGGTTGGAGCCAGTCTAGGCTTGATTGAGGCTGGGAAGAAGATGGCAGGCTGCCTACGGGTTACAACACTCAGCCTTTGGTCGACCGGGGCAAGGTCTCAAGCCTTGGCGTAGACCCTTGAAGCTTCATCAGGTGACTGGAATGGGTCGTGGCTTAGAGGAAGGAAGTTCACATGTGCCAGACTTTAGCTGGTACATTTTCTTCCCCTCGCCTCGGTATAACGGCATCTGTTGTTAGTCACGAGCAGGTTGTTGCTATAGGGGCTGCAGAATGACTGCTCTGTCCCTGAAGTTGATACTGGCTAGACTGTAAGTCACCTCCTCGCAGTAGATGATGTATAGGGTTTTCCGTGGACTCCCCTTTCCCAGAAAGACATTCTGGATATCTGACATCTCTATTTATTAAACAAGCACAGGGTTGGCAGACTTTTCCTTACACGCTGATCTCAGATTGATTATATTCAACTACACAAACACCGTCACTCCTCTGACTTTAGACACTGTCTACAGCCTATAGGAAGGCAGGTCATATCAACATCAGATGAAATGATCACTATTGATTCCTCCACCGAACTCTGTGGAACTCTGCTTAGGACGGACAGGTGTTGATCTCAGGTGGCCCAGTGAGTCTCGAACTCGTCTGCTCAAGCTGGGAGTGGTGCGGTGAGCTAGCTCGGTCGCCTTGTGTTGTCTCCCCCTGACACCAACTGGCTTTGCAGGGCCCAGGGCCGGCCTTATACTCTGTTTTCTAAGGGCTAGCGAATGACTTAGTAAAGAAATGGGTTTATCAGCCCTTGACACGGTTGCTGAGGGCGTGGTCGCCCTGGCAACGGGCGATGCTACTGTGGGCACATGGTGCAGACTGTCTTGCTCATCTGCAAAGGTCCGGCACACGTTCAGGAAGAGAGGGGTTAAGCTTTAATGACCAATGGTGCGAACAGCACATCTCACATCATCCTTAAATGGCTCCTTAAATACTTCTTGATTTTTATTAAGGTAAAAAGGTACGAATCTTTAGATCCCATGAAAGGACGTGTTTTGAGGTAAAGGAATCATCGGAAAATGTGGATATTTTGTTTCTCTTCCAGCTGCACGACGCTGAGGAAAGAAGTAGCGACCATCCTGCACGGCCTCAGCCTCAAGGAGTTCGTGCCAGTGTTTGAGGAACACAGAGTGGACCTGCTCCAGTTCCTCACCATGACGGACGACGGCCTGAAGGAGCTGGGCTTGGCTCCGCGCTACAGGAAGAGGATCCTGGAGGCCGTCGAGCTGTACCACTTGAAGCCGTGGAAGAAGTCGAGCGTGCACATCAAGCCACAGGACGAGCCATTCAGGTGCGCTTGCTAGGCACAAAAAAAAATGTCTCCGAATTCATTGTAGTTACTGGCATGTATGATGAGAAGTTTATGCAGGTTTTAGGATGTTAAAGCTGCTACTCGTCTTCTATGACAAGTCGTTTTGTGTCATTACTTACAAGGAGGGGGAAAAATATATATTTACAATGAAATTACTATTTTGAGCTTTTTTTCTCTGTAAGCTGCAGAATTTAAAAGAAATTTAATATATTGTTACGATTTATAATTATGTGGGGGGAAACTACTGGGTTCGTATAGGAATATCCCAATTAAGTTTATTTCACAGTTTTGTTGATTGCTAATACATATTTATATCATTAATAAATAATCTTACTTAGAAATGCCTAATCAGGACCAATTACTCACACTTAAAAAATGTTTATTCTCTAGTCGCTCAGTGTCTCTCAAGTTCTTACAGACCACACTCCTCACTGGGCCGCGCTTCTAGCGGAACTCACACAGCACACACTGCGGAACTCTGTCATCCATCAAAAAACCTGTCGCCGAACTCACAGCGGAACTCCGTTGCGGGACTCTGTCGCCGAACTCCTGCCACAAACTGTCAAGTTTTAAATGGACTTCAGTTGAAAATGCATAACAAATGTATGCCTTAAATTTAACTAAATTCTTAACATGAAGGATGATAATGATTGTAAGACTTTTCAAAGAGCCACTAAAACTGGAGAGTTTTAGAGTAAATTCTGTACGTGTCTTCATTCATGTGCAAGTAATGGAAAACACATCCATCCATAAAGACCCTAAGGTGTTTAAAAATGCAAGCAGTTCTCCGAGATTTAGAGTGAAGCTCACATGGAATAACGTAGAATTTAAATTCATAACTGTGAAATACCTGGCTGAGTTGAAATGCTTCAAAAAAATAAATAAATAATTAATGTCTATGGTTGGTACAGAAAATGAGTCTACAAAAATCTTAGAACTCACATTTTTCAGATAACATAAGCTTGTGCAGTTGATTCAAGGGGGAGGGGGGGAAAGCAAATAAGTAATTGTGCACTAATAGTTTAAATTGATTATTACAAAACATTCACCAATTTAATATATTTCCAAGATTTTTTTTCATAATTCAGGCTTGGCGAACGAAAGGATAAAAGTACTGGTACAGTAAGTTGCATGGTTCAAACCCTGGAACCAATGTGTGTGTCTTTAATTTTTAATTCCTTTGAACATGTCACAAAAATTAAAGAAAGATCACTTTCAGGTCGAATTATGGAACATCACGTGATTACCAAAATATGAAAATGAGAAATGTAACCCACTCACAAACAGGATACATAGTACTTAAATTAAAACTGACTAGCAGACCCGGCCACGCGTTGCTGTGGCTGAGAGATTTAGAAAGGATTTAAAAGACAAAATTTAACACAGATTAACATAATGTTTTCAATTCTATTTTATTATTAAATACTCTGATTAGTTCTAACTATATCACAGTTAAAGTTTAATGAAGCACGTGAGAATAAAATCAAAAATAATACAAAAAAAGCGAGGTTACGTAGTACATTGACTAACCAAAATCTGCACAACATGGAGAAAAATAAAATTTGAATTGAAAAGTAGCGCCATCTATGAGATATTTATAGACAGTACAACAGTTGTCTTTAAAAAACTGATTTAAGGTGCCATCTGTTTGAGACTTATGAAACTTACGATTAATAACACCAATCAACATTGATAATCAATTTATTATTAATTATTAAGACCATTAATCAAAATAGGAAACTATCCTATCTCTCAAGTTGGAAAAAGAATACACATAAATCCCAATTTTCATTGAAATTGGTTGACTTGGTGAAGAGTTCACTGGAAACAAACATCACGACACTGGATTTATATATATATATATATATGTTAAGATGGTAACGATAAACTCTGGAAACGTCGGCAACCAACCGTAATCCAGCAGGGAAAAAAAAAAAATCAAGTGAGAAAATGTTGCTAAAAGATTCTGTGAAGTTCTGAAACTGGTTCACTAGTTTCACTAGGGCAGACACACTGATTCGCGTATTGCCAGTTGTTGCCCAGCGACCGTAGAGAGCCGCCGCTCGCCTGCCGCAGCGTGCACGACGGGGTCATCGCGCTGTGCGGCACGTTGCGCCACGTGGACCTGCTGCGCGCCGCCGTGGCGTACGCGAGGCAGAGGCTGGAGAGCAGCGGCTGCAGGCTGGACGGGGACAGCCAGCCCGCCAGCAACCTGCGCTACTACGCCGGCCACGCCCTGCACTACTCCGAGCTGCTGTACCGGGAGACGCTGCTGCTGTACCGCCAGGCGGTGGACGTGAGTCGGTCCGGCCCGTCGGCGCGTGTGCGGCAGCAATGCCGTATTTACTCGCATCATGTCCGCAGTGATTTGGCTACATTTTTTGACAAAAAAAATTTGGTGCGGACATCATGAGGTGAAGTCCGGGAAAAAAAAATTTTTCCCTCTAAATTTTACATGTTTTGTTTAGTGTAAAAAAAATTGTTCTCTTAATTAGTTTGCTAGTACCCTGATCTTACGTATGCTCAGGGTTCCGCGGATTGCATTAGTAAAATCGCTGCTTCGTAAAATTGGCACCCTTCCCTCGGCCCAGTTGAAAAATATTAACGGCGGCACACTACTTCCCAGAGCGCTGGTGACTGGCGACCCTCCGCAGTGGATTGCTTTGTCTGGTGCGGTCTTTATGCGGATTTTAAAAAATTCCATTTCGAGTATTTAAAAATAAATGTGCGAACATTATGCAATTAAATACGGTATACTGCGTGTTGTTGTGAACATGCGTGTTTTTACCCGTACGACACCTATCAGTTCTTGTAGGTTTTTTTCTTTTTTGATATGCACGTTTGAGAGAGTAATATGTTTTTTGTTTTGTTTTTTTTTCTTTCTTTCAGATTTAACATTAAATGGTAAAAATCACTGTGCACAAGCACATTTCAGAGCTTTCACAAATAAATATTTAGCAAACAAAACCTTAAAAATAAAAGAATAATAATAATAATAGAATTACCAATGCACCTGTTTAACCATCTTTCAGAAACAAATCTTACCAACCTTTCAACCACCTTCAGAGTGGACCTGTTTCTGCGATGCTTATATATATTTATGCATGTATTAATATATATTTATTTATAGTAGTGGACGGGATCCCGAAACTTGGGATAAGAGTTAGTTAAGTGACAATTACAGAACTTTAGGAAATAATTTTTCTCTTCCTAATAGTGGTGCACCGATGCGGATACCGATGAATCGTAATTGGCGATTATGGGTACTTACCGATTAATCGTAATCAGCGATTATCTTAACGATTACTTTGCCGATTATTTACGTCCCGGCGTAATTAAGTAGGTTTTTACCGTGTAATATTTTGTTACACATTTTAGGATGAGATACGGTAATGTTTGTATATATTACAAAATTCATCTAACTCCGTCATATCATAATTACAGATATTTCGTTAAGTTTAATAAATCTCATTGCCTCGAACAATAAAAAAGACATTTTTCCTACACGTTTATTTACATTTCGTCTTTTGTTTAGTGGCCTTGTACATTACCTATAGCCAGACGTAAAATAGATGGCACGCAATCAAAATACCACAAACAGTTGCAGTGGATTCTATGACAATCAATCTTTTCGAGTCGTAGTAGCGGTTCAAAATCATGGTCCCGATACCTTCTAGTTTTTATCACTGCGTTTTACAAACTCGTTATGGGCGTCTTTGGTAACATTATCCGTTTGTTATTTGTATGACGTGAAAAGTGAAAAAGTATTTATAATTTTTTATATTCAGTCAACATAAATAAAATCACATGTGCTAGAATTGGTTTTTTGTAATTTTTATATAATTATAGTGAGATGGCGAGTTGGGAGAAAAAAAAGTGAAGTGTGGAAACATTTTTCTATAAACTCAAGTGAACAAAATAAAGCAGTATGTTTACATTGTTAAACTGTAATTTCTTGATGTTATTAGACTGTAGTGCAAGTTGTTTACAATAACAAATATAAATAGAAGTTAATTTAATTTACACTTTGGAATGACTTAATAGTGTATTTTATATATTTTTATACTGTTATTATAACTGTATTCTCGATTTTACCTAATCTTGTTATTAAATTCACATGGGAATAAAAAATTTTGTGTGCATTATTACACTTAAAAAAATTTGTTCATTATAATCGGTAACTGAATCGGTATCTGCCGATTATTGCTCTCGTAATCGGTAAAGTCATATCGGTGCACCACTACTTCCTAATAATTCCTCTGAAAAACAATTTTTTAATAGTAAAGACCCTCTGCAAACTAATTTTTATTCATCTATATGTCATATAACAAACTGCAACTTTGCACATGTATTGGATAGACATAGTACAAAGATATCACAAAAAAACTTATCTCTGAAACGTAAATTCAACACTCGGTCTTAAACTGTGTTAAAAATAAAACTATGATTAAATAAAGTATGCAGAGTTATCAGACATATTTTTAATTAATTTATTTTTAGTTTTGACAAACATAAAAATGTTTACCGTATATTTAGGTTATGTTTGACATAGAACTTCACGAGAACATAATTACCAATAGATAGGTTTTTAAAAAGAGGAAAATAGTTTTACCATTTTCTCCTAAAATGAATACATTCTGTATACGTATTTATCGAGCTCTGCATTATTTTGAACAATTTTACATTGAATTTTTGTCTGAGTTTTATCTTATAAGTTTATTTGCAACATGAGAACACACAAATGTGCTTGTTACCGAGGTTACACAGCTCTCGAGTACTGGAAAACTCGCACACCTTTTTTTTTAAATTTTTTTTGGTATGATACTGTCCTTCGTTGTGCGTAGATCGAGAAGTACGACAAGATAATCCCTGCCGACCTGATAGTGGAGAGGAAGCGGCCTGCCAAGTCAAGGAAGCTGTCCACTGTGGTGATGGGTGTCGTGATCGTCGTAATGGTCTGGTTCCACATTCGCTGAGCCAGATGATCCGTAGGGGACACATCGTGTATTGTGCATGCATTCCTGAGACTGTTTGGAAACAACCAAAATTATTGCATTTGTTAATCTAAACTTCATTAGTTATTCCTGAGGCTTGAAACCAAGGAAATCCGTTACCTAAATCTCCCAAGAGATGCACGTGCTCATTTTAATGCAATGGCCAAATCACCATGCCATGAAAGTAAGATTAGCATATTGCTGAGTTCTTTAGTCTATTTATTTTGAATTTGTTAAATAAGTTTGTTCTTTTTATACAACTGTATATATGAATTTGGCAACTATTAAGAAGCTATTGTATCAAACTTTAAATAAATCACTTAGTTGTGCTTAGGTATTAATGGTCTTAACTTTATTAGTTTTCTAGCAGCTTGCACTGCATGTTTTGAAGGAGAAAAAAAAAATTCCCACTGTTGAGCTCTTCCTTCCCATTATGGCATTATGTATGTTATTAATGATGGATTACGAATTGAGTACAGTTTTGCTGCTGATTATAGTGTCAACCAGCACACATTGCATAACTCCATATAATAATTACATGCATGAAGTGCTGATGTTGGGTATGGAATCAAACACCAAGTTTGGGAAACCAAACTCAAATTAAATTTTTTATAAACGAACTATTCTAGTC
Source organism: Bacillus rossius redtenbacheri (assembly GCF_032445375.1). NCBI lineage: Eukaryota > Metazoa > Arthropoda > Insecta > Phasmatodea > Bacillidae > Bacillus > Bacillus rossius. The sequence continues at coordinate 66,462,890 of NC_086333.1, read as the reverse complement.
TGCTCCATTATAAAACAATGGTATCAAAAGTGACAATGTTGGCTGTTCCTTTGGAGGAATAAATATAGGTTTAATTTTACCTAAAAAATATTTAGTGAAGCCATATCATCATGCAAAATAAGTAGGGCCATGCAATTTTCGCGATCGCGAAAAACCAACGAAAAACGCGAAATATTCATTAAATCTGATTTTCCCACGAAATTCGCCTTTTTTTGACAATTCACGTTAAACACGCGAAAAACGCAAAAAATATTTATTAACTACTTTGTTCAACACAACAGAGACAGTGCCAACTTGTACCACCTTACTACGAAAATAATATGAAATACGTTTTATAACTGTAAACACGGCAAGAAATTTAAACAATCCTTAAAAATCTGACGTGAGTAGAGTTTTAAACTTGTATTCTCATAAATTCATGCGGTAAGGGATGTGGATTGGAATCCAAACAGTATTTTTTTTTCCCGAAACGTTACCAATTTATAATATATTTTTTCTAACCTCAGATAACTTGTCGTATTTATAAAGCTGTCGGAAAAAAATTAAATAGAACCATCCGTCGAAACGATCGTGATAATATATTTTTAGGGATGTGCGAAAGTGACTTTATCCACACGAAATGAAAGTGAAAGAAAATTTATCAAGTTTCGCGAAAGTGAAACGAAAATGAATTTTTCTATGAGATAAATATATTCTTAATGAAAGTTAAGCGAAATTTTTTAATTAACAAAGAAAAAAAGTGCCCCAAAATTTGCTCTTCAGTAATAAATTCTATTACATAAATCATTTTGGTACCTTTTGATGTATATATGAATATTACTATTTAATATAATCAACATCCGCCCTAGACCACACAACACAGCCCCATGTCACTCGTAAATTTCAAGAATCAATCCAGATCTTTCAGCGCACAGACTATTTCCTTTACAGTCGTAATGTCGCAGTCTATGATAATATATTTATCACGTGCATGGTACTGATGAAAAAATACGTGAATACTGTGGAACGGCCGCCATCTTGCACCACTGTCACACATGGCTAGCTCAGGAAGCTGTAAACCAGGCAAGGGACATGGTCAAAACAAAACATAACAAATGGTTGCTGCCAAGTGGTCATTACATGCAGTGACTTGTTGACCTTTTTGTCTAATTGGCTGTATATTATGAGGATTTTATATGCCAGTCAGAGTATGTAAATTTTAAATAAAGCAGACGACAATGTTTTTGTTTGGCTGTGCGCGAATAAAAGTAGGTACGTACGTTCTTTGTTTATGTGTATACGGTAAATACTAAATAGTGTACTAACAGTTCTGGAATGTATGTTTTACGAATATAGTACCTACACTACTGTTTGAAAGCAAATGAATCAGGTAATTTTTCAAATATTGCATGATTTTGTTTTGATACCTAGGCCTACTGTAATCACGGTTGAATTTTGTTTACTTTATCTGCCATGTTTGTTCGAATTATGATTTTACCGTATTTTCATTAACGTGAGTTTTTTTCTTCACCACGTAAATTAATCTTAATGGAAATCTTTTTTCTAATTAATGTCTTTATATGATTTGCATATGTTATTACATTATTAGTAATAACAAGCAAATCATATAAAGACATTACAGTAAAATCCCAGTGCTAAGTACTTACAGGTACCTCAAGTTTTTGTACTTAGTACTGAAACATGCATACATATCTTTACAAAGAGAAAAAAATATATATAAAAAAATAGCTACAGGAGAGCCGCAATGCCATATGTATTCGCAACTGCGACTTGCTTTTTTCCCCTTGTCTAGTTCTGAGTATATCCACTTTTTCCTTAAGCGTGAATTGCTTTCGTTTCTTTTTATCTCCAGGATCATTCATATTGTAGCACAAATACAATGCGGTGTCTAAATAACGTAACCTGAAAATAAACTCAACAATAACAATAAACAATCCCGGCACAGACATCAAACAGTATTTTTAGCGTAGCGTAACACTTTTGTCTAAATAATTAATACTTCTCTCAAACCTCCGTCTTTCGATGTATCGAATGGTGTTGTGTTGCTCACGTCGCATACTACGTACGGTATAATCTATGGTTGTGCGCGCAACTGTTTGTTAACTTTGTTTTGAGAATTTAGAGGTTAGAAAATACGTTGCGGTGGTATTTTTGTATCTTTGTTCTACTACATTAATCATTTAGCTGGAAATTTATTTACCAGTTTAAGTAAATTTTGGTGTAGTAATGCCACGCTACTAGTAGAATTTATACGTTATAGTGAAAATATGATACTTTAAACTGAAACCGTTTTGCATGGCGAAGATACTATTTTTGGCGGGGACTTAAAAAAAATTCGTTAAGTGAAATATACTTTATAATAAGGTACGTTATTGTACCGGTATTCTACTGTACATTTTTATTAAATTACGATTTCTTTTTCAACTAGAACAAACGAACTTCGGTAAGCTATTGAACTTTCGTTTGGCTCGAAATATTTCGCTAAAAACGAACTTCGACAGATGAAATTCTTACCGAAATCGAAAATGAAAGTAGCAAAATTTCGGTTTCGGTATCGGTATACCGAACATTCGCACAACCCTATATATTTTATTTACGAAGTCATGCGCCATCTTCTTTGTTGATACTGCAAATTTGACCAAAGAGTCACAGACTCTTTCAATGCATAGATGTGTCTATCCAGATGTAGAAAGCCGCTCACCCGAACAGTTCCGAAGTTTTCCGATCACAAGTAAAAAAGCACCATAATTAAAGGATTAAAATATTTTTATTTTACGGTCATTAAGTATTTTAAATAACGCCAACCTAACCTAAGATAACGTTTAACTTCGGAAGATTTCAGGTTGTGCTTGTGGTTTCTATTTGAACTGTAAGTTATCCATCCAATACAGCACACTGTTTTTAAAAGGCAATATCGCCACTATTCCAAAATGGCGCCGTTCTGGAAATGTTCAGTATTGACAATGAATGCAACACATTAGGTCCTGAAATTAAAAAAAAAAATTCTTGGAAGTAATTAATTGTTGGTTAGTTCAAAATGCCAAAAACGTGTAAAGGAATTTAAAAGTGATGGCTTTTTTATTTTTGTGAAGGAAGTAAATTTATGATGTGCAAGTATTGTATATAGTGTGGAGTGGCTGCGAAAAGACTTGATTCCTGTAACTGCAGTCTGATACTTCAGGCCAACCATTTCAAGCATACAACATTGTTGTACATTTTAAATAAATTATCAATATAAATATACCTATATATGTATATATTTTTAAAATTTATTGCAAGGTACATATATGCATTAAGTGGCTTGAATATAAATGCATTATATATTATATGCTAAGTTAATTAGTTTTAATATGCTATTCTAAAGTTAATAAAGTGTATATATATGCATATTTGTATAGGAAATTCAATGGAAAAATAATTTTAAAAAATAATATTATTTGCCGGTAATTTTTTTTGCCGATTTTTAACACCGCTTTTCAGTTTTTTTAACGAATTTTTATACCGCTTATACCTGTTTATAATGACGAAATACCTCATTTTTATTCACCACCTTCAGGTGGCCCTAAAAATAAGTTAAGCCATTAATAGTTATTTAAAGTAGTTTTCTATATAATTTTATTACCAGGTATCCTTTAGACTTTGAAAAAAATCATGCATACACAGGAATGGGCACTTTGATTAATAAAAGTTCACTGTGCTCACCATTCATCAATATCACGAGTAACCCTTTGAACTTCAATCTAGAGTCAGGCTTGCTATTTTTAAACTCATGTTCGAATTCTTTGTTAAGGCTGGTTCTCCAATCCCTATGCAACGTCGTTTAAAGGATTGTAACAGGAAACTAAAATTAGTAAAACTGGCTCAACATAGTTCAAATGGTCATTGCTGGTCAACACAATTTTTGAAGTCATAATTTGTTCAGCCTTTATATGATTATAAACATTTTCAGAACAGTAAAAGGTAAAATATTGGCTTATTCTCACTGCCTTGAGAGTGGCCCTGCGAAGGAAGCTGATCCCCCCCCCCCTTCCTCTTTTGTCTCTTCCCCTTTGAATCAAGAACCCTATGAGGCTATTGGTTGCCGCATAGATATGACAGACAGCTTCCCATCGCCTTTGATAGTGACGGAGTTCTGATCTCTGGCACCTCCCACCAAAGCCCAAGGGCGAGTATCGTTTCAAAACCAAAAATATTCTGGTGGCATGCATTGCAGTGTTTTATCGCATTATTCTCTCACCATTATTTTAGAGCGTCAAAATTTAGAGAGAAAATACTCTATAAACGTCTGATGTGTTTTGTTCCGCTGTTAGATTTCAAGCGCTTTGTGTAGCCAGTTTTCCCGTACAAAACAATGAATTTTGAAGTTGAAATCCATAATTAATTCTGATATTACCATTTGCTTATTTAGTTGACAGAAATACAAGTTGTTTGATGTGTAATTTTTTTTTAAAGATGTTTTCAAATATCATAACCTTTATCTGTTCGTCTTCGTCACCGCTGTGTACCGCTTATATAAATGTAGTCAACGCAGTTATATCATTCATATTTGGTTATGTTGAATCACGTAGTCGAATATTGATAGCTCGTAGATTGCACTCTGTCTAATGCTGAGTTAATTATATTTGATAGGCCGCACTCTTTTGTGGTGTGTACTGCGACGATAGTTATGCGTTAGTTTCTGCTCACGTTTGGATCACAGTTTTTGTTTTTCTATTTAAAGTTGAAGAAAAAAATTTTGTTTGATGACTCATTAATTTTAATTGTTTGGCATGTTTTTGTATACTCTACTTTTTAAATAAACGTTAATTTTCAAGAAAAGGTTTTAATTTTACGAAAAATTTTAACTACCAAAATTGATTTTAGTATAAAATGTGTGATGATTATATGATAAAACATGGTACTTCTAAACCACCCACCCAGACTGGTATAAACCAATCGCAGCCACCTGCAGACAACTCGAGTGCTGGTTTAAAAAACTCCAGGGAACAATAAGTCCAGACTGAAACGTAAGCACTGTTAAAGTCAACACACATTTTACGATGTATAAAATCAGTTTCAAGCGTAGGTGCTACATATCAGTGGTGTTTTGTAAAAATTAAAAGCCCTATCAAAATTTTGTTTAAATATTTACCAAACACCATACTGATCTTTCAAATATTTTTTCAGGGCAATGCTCAAATGCAAAAACAAAATTACATTCCGTAAAACCCAATTGTTACGACCCCTCATGGTTCCCGGGATTATGGTTGTAACAGTGAGGAGATCGTAATAAACATATTAGACAGGACTGACCCATAGGAAAAGGATAATTCATAATTGCTTTAGCTGGAGAATAATGGACAAAGGAGTGGGGATGCATCCAATCGATCATTGTGTATATTAACTCAAAAAAAAAAGTGTTACAGTATTTTGAGATACAGAGTTCTTATGTACTACATTTATAGCCGGATGTCTTCTATCTGATCCATTCAAGTTCCTTGGCCACATTTTGAACGAAACTTAACTACTGGCTTGCTGCTGTTTTAGTTTTATCAGTTTGCTGACAGTTCATATTTATTTCTACTCTCTTCTCAGTAAAATTAAATAAGCAGATAATGCGGTTAGTATCTCTGACCAACCACTTTAAATCAGTCTTTTACTGTATTAGTTTTCTCTCAATGTACATCTCTGAATGTAATGGAGAATAAAAACCCACCACATAAATAACAATAGAAAAATCCAGAAAATTTAATTTTCCTGTCCACTGGGGGGAAAAAAAAATTCTAAGCATTCCTGAAACTTTTCCTGAATTTTGGGATCCCGCACAGCCCTACTTTCTACTCATTTTAACAAAAACAGAAGTCTGTATGTACATAAAAAATGTGCTGGTTGTCAACAACTGTTCACTAGTTAATTCTAAAGCGCAACTGATCTGAGTATTAAAAAAAAAAAAAAAAAAAAAAAACTTTGTCAACAAACACCATTCGAATCCAAAAGAGATCCGAAATTGCGCAAATCCAAGCTGTAGTAACAAAGCAAACGGAGGGTAAGGTGTCCAAGACAGTTGAATGCCAGATGCTGAGTGGGGGGACACATGCCCGCACCACTGGACTGTTATCTGTGTGAGAAGGGAGCAGAGGATCTAACACATGACGTGCGGTAAAGATCTTGCCAAGAGAAACGCAACGCAATGTGCTTCAAACATATTTTTAACGAATTTTGTTCAAAATTTTGACTTTTAAACAAAACATTTTAGTCATACAGGGTTTTTACTGTACTCTTTATACTAGACCTATTCTGAGCCACTCCCAATTTACAATGCAATCAGTGGAACTCTGTAGAGCATACGTAAAATCGGGTTTTAGTGTTAACAGTTCATGTTCAATTAGATACATAAAAAAATTTGTTAAAGATTAGTTTGTTTCAAAATATTCAGAAGAATATAGAATATAAACAATGTGTATCTAAAATACATACAATGAAAATAAATAAAAAATAAAATTTTATGTAACATACAGTTGAGGTATAAATTTATTACCGATTTATTTCCAGGGCAACATCAGGAAATCAAAAGATTCTAATCCAAGTCTATATTGTATATCAAAGAATTTCAAAATGTTTTGTAGTTTAAGAATTTTTTTCTCCAAATAAGTATTTTTCTTAGTGGCTAATTTCATACTTTTAGATAATTATTTTAACAAAATTTAGAGTATATTTTTCATCCACTTTAAATGTCACATAAGTGAACAGTGAGTGGGGAGAAAACAGTATGTACAGGTGCATTAAAATTATCTTGGACCTCATTGACAAGGGGTTACAGCATGGTCAACAACTGCATATTTGCACCAGTTGCTATTAATAGTTATAAATTTAATACTTTACAAGATATGGATACCCAAACCATGACCAATATTACTAAACCTGTGGAACTGCATAATTGACTTCATAAGTGACTTTACTCACTGGCCACGCATTACTGCTGTTGCAAACACATCAAATAACTTTGTTTTTGAGCTAAGCAATGCTCGCTCCTCCGTTTGTATGGACACTTAAAGGACTTGTCAAACAGCTACAAGCAGACAAGACCTATTTAAAAGACAATGTATTTTTACAAATTATATACACTTTACATATCTCTATTTTTTTTACATATTAAAAATTTACATATCTCTGGAGGGTAGCTTTCATAATAAGCCGTGATGTTATTTCCGTTTATAAAATGAATACATACAAGTTAATGATGTGTATTTGTTTTGAACAATCTTGATGTTAAAAGTGCTGCCCTATCTTATGAGATCAATACAAACACGACAGTGTTACCTGTTTATAAAATCTCAATATTACTGTTCACCACTTACAACAATAATACACATAGTACTAGAGAAAAATATATCAAGCCAAATTTTTAACTGACAGAAAGAAACAATTTAGTACCTAGCAGGATCACTCTATTTGCCTCGTGTTGCATTCAAAGAAACATCATCCAACTGCTGATGATATTGCTGAATTCAAGAAACCAAGTACTACAAATTAAAATAATTTACAAATCTTCAATTCTACTTATTTTTAACCACATATAAAAATCAAACTATTCACTTAATTATGAGATGGACAGTAAGTAAAAATCCTATGCAAAAACAAACAACCAGTCTCTATGAAAAAAAAAACTAAATTTATGTTCAAAAGTTCATCCAGTTAAAAAAAAACTTCCCTTCTTAAAACAGTTCGCAATATTTTAACCACCAATGTTCTTAACACTCACTGACCACCAATGTTCTTGACATGTAGGCAGTTGAGGTATGTTTAGTCAGTTCTGAATGGGAGTTCCGAGTTCACTAATTAGGGCAGCCGCGAGCCCAATGGCCCCTCCTTCCTAAAATAAAAATAAAAAGAATGACACATTTCACTTAATTATTTTTATTATAATTTACTAGCTTTTTAGTTCCGCCAAAGAGACATAAGTGCCAGTCAGAATAGTATTTTGAAATATGCTGGCACTTAACAGAAAATAAAGACATACACAAAAAATTCTTGGTGTGGGAGTTTGGCAATGCTTAATAAATAAGAATTAAATGATTAAAATTTAATTTCTGCTTTAAGAGGGAGAGATAGGAGCCAAAAGAGATCATCTTGGTTCTAACTTCTAACCGCTTTTAAATTTCTGTCATTTAATTTCCAAAATTTGGTTTCGTTAATGCATAGTATGTAATTAATGGAATGGCTAAGTTAATAATTCCTGGCTGCTACCAAAGAGTTTGCCCTGTGGAGTCATTGGCGTTTAGTATTTAATTTTTTTTTTCTTTTAAATGGCTACATCCGTAATAATTTTCATTTATTTGTATAATGTATTGATATTTGACATTCCCGCTAAAAATTTAGAAACACTTTCATAGTGGGCACAACATTTCCACAAATAGAAAAATGTACACAATCACAAGGATGACAGAAATTCAAATACAATCAAATGGAAGACAACTAGATGAATAATAACCGACACCAAAACAGATCATTTTGTACTGTAAAATATGAAACAAGAGAAAAAAGACACACAATAAGCAAGCACATTAAAAAAAAATAATGAAACGTAAGTAATTAGATATATTATTTGAAATGAAACCTTGAAACACATTTATTCATGAAGATTATGCCTACTATCTTAAAATTAAAGATATTGTAATCCTTATCTAGGTTATTTAAATTTACAATTAATCTATAAATAATATTTTTGCTGTGTAGAGTACAGACTGTTTAACTGACAAGTCCAGTACTTTCTACGAAGAATTAGTTATTCATTTTTAAAATATGTAGAGCAATTATGGACAAAGAGCAAATCCAACAATCTTCTGTGTTTGACTACAGAAGTCAGGTTCAATTTTGGGAAATTCTTACAATTAATATTTTGAAAATGATTTTTAAGTTTTATTTTATTTTTTTATTTTATCACAATCAGATAAGATGGTGGTGTTCCAAATTACAGATCCATATTCTGATTTAGTTCTTACTAAACAACAATATAGTGTTAGAATTAAATCAATAACACATAGAGGGAAGATTTTATGTTTTTTGTTTTGTACAATTTCATTCTTAAAACAGAATATTTTGGTAGTGTTGTTTTTATTTTTATAATTACTGTTTCATAATATGTACTCCACCAAAATAATGTACTTGTATCATGCATTCATAAAATACAAAAATTTGTAATAAATTGATGTAAAATACATACATTCAGAAAATTAGGAATTCAGTAGTGACCATTTGTGGTTTAATAGTAATTCATAAGAGATGCATAATAAAACAAACCAAATTAAGTTTCCTGATTTATGCATTTTGGTACTATTTTTATTGTGAAATATTCCTTGAATTTCAAATAGTAAGAGATTACATTTTTTTTTGCAATCTGAATTAAGTTTTGGTTAAAAGCTGCTTGATTCCATGATATATCTTGCATTACCATGCTATTATGGTGTGTTAATTTGCATTTTGATTAGAGATGGGTTGGATTCCAATTTTCTCAAACCTAAATCTTGAAATCTTGTTGTCAAAAATAAAATAATGTACAATAAATGAAAATATCAACTTTGGTGTTGAAACATTCTATCCTTTAAATGATTGTTTCAAACAATAAGTTTTCATAATCACTTCAAATTGTACTTTTATTTATATAAACACATGTTAAAAGTTCAATATCTTGGAGGAATGGTAACAGGATGCATGCGCGCGTGCCACACTCACACGCTCACACTCACACACTCTCTCACTCACTCTCTCACACTCTCTCACACACTCTCACTCTCTCTCACACACTCTATATCACACTCACTCTCTTACACTCTCTCACACACTTTCTCTCTCACACTCTTTCACACACTCTCTCACACACTCTCTCTCTCACACACACTCTCTCTCACACTCTCTCTCACACACTCTCTCTCACACACTCTCTCTCACACACTCTCTCTCTGTGTTAAAAAATAATATCTCTCTATAAACTTTCCTTGTGATTTTTTTTTCAGTAATTTTTTTTTTATTTATATGTCTAAATTTCCTATTTTTTGAAGGTTCCTAAGAATGTCTTCATAAAATCAATGCTTCGTAAAATCCAGGGTTGATAATATCGGGGTTATAGTGTCTAGCTGGGTATAGTTCACAACTTATTCAGACAATTAAAACGATAAGATCTTGACTAGTATATAAATTTTTTTGTTGTAAATAACAAGAAACATTAATAAGCTATCGTTAGGGCCTGGAATTTTTCGCGATCGCGAATTTTGCGAAAATTCGCGCGAATTTCGCATGAAAACGCGAAAAGTAAGTACATTCGCGAAAACCACAACATTTCTATATTACACTGCGAATATATCCCCGAAAAGTACCATTACAGTAGAATCCCGCCGATTCGAGCCCCCTCTGATGCGTCCATTCCGTTTATATGACCGTTTTTTGAGAAAACATGAAAAATTTGAGCAGAGAAAGTCGAAAATTTGAGTAAAATCGGCTGAAAAACAAGTCTGTTACACTTTGTTGGGCTCTATGTGTTCACGTTCATCTTGGCGAGAGCTGTACTGTAAGCAGCCAGGCATACAAAAGACGTCTAAAAATAGATACCACCCCTCTAGACTGGCCACGCGGCAGTGTCTAGACGAGCTCACGGCAGTGTCTAGACGAGCTCGGTGCCTCCACTATCGCACGAAAAGCCGCCTCAGCTGTCATGTTATCTTACCCGCCCGGCGGCTTGACGTCATACGTGACGCGCCGCTTACCTCTCCATCCCCTGCTAATTCTTCAAGGCTCATCCCTCCCAGAGCCACAAACCATGTAAACACAATTCCCCCCCCCCCTCCTTATTCAACTAACATTTAAACACATTCCCTCCCTTATTTCAACCTTCTGCGTGAGAAACTGTCAGCGTGTTTTTTTTTCTCTTTTTTTTTTACGCTGCGAAGGGACGTGGAAAAGATAATTGCTTGAGCTGTCAAAATAAACATCGCTGACGGCAAGGGCAGGAGCGCATCCTGTCGGTCTGTCGCTGTGATTATCTACTCCAAAAACATGTCGCAGCATTTCAGGATAGCATTGTTCTTATTTCTTTCTTTTATAGCCGAATGTTTTCTACTTGATCCACACAAGGTTAAAGTATCCTTTAACCCAAGTCTTGTGTTTCAGCATAATTACCTTATTTTTACATAAGCCGTGTTCGTGTATGGATTTGATGTTCAAAATTGATCTGGGGTATAGTTCACACTAAGTTTCTTCTCATTTATGCGCTGGGGTTTGTTCAAGTGGCAACCCCGTGTTCCTCCACTCCATTAAATTAAGCATATCAGTATCAGAAACATGGGTTTTATTGTACTGACAATAGCACAGTGATGTGCAAATTTTGCAACTGTAAAGTTTCATGGGATAGAAAAGATTTCATTGACAAACACCTAAAGTCGGCTAAGCATGTGGCATTGGCAGCCAAAAAAAAAAAAAAAAAAGAAAATTTGTAGTTGCAAACATCTATAGCAACGTGTCTGTTTTGTGTAACTGTTTTGGATTTAATTGGCTGTTATTATTAGGGGTAGTCAAATTTCGTTAATGACGAAATCGCGAAATTTTAAAAAAATCACTTGCACATGATGTGTAATACAAATAACCTTACTTGGTAGTGATTAGACGTTAATATACTGCATTTCGTTTTAACGAAATTTGCTGTGATGCGCGAAATCCGTAGTTTTTCACGAAATATGACGAAATCGCGATATTCGCGCGAAATTAACCTTTTTTATCGCGAAAAATCACGTTGAATCATTCTGGAACTTGCACAAAACGTTTATTATTCCAAGAGGTTATATGTGAGACACCATCTTTGCTTTTGTTTTTCTCTAGCACCCATAGAGTAGAGCGTGGCAATAAACATTATCACTTTAGCTACTAGTGGACAAATCACAGATGGCGTTGGTAGTTACGAGTGTCGAAATGTTCTATGATTTTGTTTTCACGAGTGCGTGTCTGTCGAGTTTAAGTTCTTTATTTCCGAGTGGATGCAATATGTCTCTCTTCCGCATCTATGATCGTTTTCCGTTGAAAGTTTTTGTGTCATTTTGGTCATATTACCGTGGTCACTGGATAAACGTATAAAATGCCGAAAGTTGTGTTTTCGAAAGAGCTGAAGGATTTTACGTAATCAGTAAAGAAAAAGGCATCATGATGTGCAAGTTCTGTAATGTGCAAGTTCTGTAATGTGCAAGTCGACTGGAAAATAAAATACACGTGTGAAAACACTGTAAATTTCGAGCATCGCACAAGGTGAACAAAGCATCGGGTTCTGGAACTAAGCGTCAAGTTACTCTAGAACCATATATTTCACGAATGAAAATTATTACATCCAGACGTATGCCTACTCAGTCTCCGTCGTCGCACACGTTCCTACGAGACGTAGAAGGCCATAAAACGGCAAAAATGACATTATTTTGCCGACCGCAAATGCGTCTGGTGACGCAATCGTCGATAGGCCTTAACTCAATCTTCGTTCCTTTCTCTGAATCAGCCAAACGCAGTCCAGAAAAATAGCGTCACTTCCATATTAGCCAATCAAATCATAACTTTCAAAATGCTATTTGTTGTATTTGGGCGTCCTAGCCGAGGCGACTATTTATTTTCGTAGTTGTCACTGCAATGCACGAAAATAAATGCCGGCCAAGAGTGCCAACATATACATGAACAAATACCGCACACGCAGTTGAGGCGGTGAAAAAGTAAACAAAAAAAAACAATACTCTGTACTGTTGAATAAGTACAGTGTTTTGGTGGGGACTAGTTTGCAGGAAATATATAATAGCTGATTTTCAGAGATAGGTAGTCAAAATGGACTTGAGCCACTAACGTTTATGATCAGTTTCCGATTTTTTTGTATGTAATCTTGAGAATTTTAATTACAAATGCAGCGTGCTAAATTTTAGATGTGAATGTACTTCAAAATATTGTTTTTGATAAATTTCGACCAAATAAAACAATTATTCCATCAAACATATACATGTGTATAAAATTATAATGACGAAATAGTTATTTTTTCTAACTAAACTATTTTTTTTTCACCGAAATTTGGCACCGAAATAACTCTTTTTATTCACCGAAATGGGCCTTTTTTATTTACCATTTTTCATTGGCCCTAGTTATTATGCATATTAGCCTATTCCTAGTATACATGGATTGTTTATTAAATATGTAAACTATTATATTCAATAACTGCACAATTTAGTCAACATTTAAAATACCGGTAAAATTTCCATTGCATAACGAAAATACCAACTTTAAACCACCGCTTTTCTAATTTGAAAGTACCGCTTTTTGCATACTGAAAACACCGAAATTTTCCAGGCCCTAGCTATCGTCCGTTGCTATTACAGTAGAATCAGATGCTTCATTAAAATAAAAATTAAAATATTATATTTAAAATACATTATTTAAATAAAACATTAAATTTTTTTAAATAAACCACTTGGTTTAAATATTAGTTTAAACCATTTGGAATTTAACCAACCAACCCTTGAATGTTGTAATAAGAATTTTTCTGTATCTGTCATTATCTATATGTAATTTTTTTAGACATGAACCATCCTTAAAAATTACCTCAGAAAGTCCCAACAAGGAGCACAAACATCTATTTCCAGAGAAGCATCCGCGCAACACTCACCACAGCGGTAACAGTATCCGTAGCCCCCGTAGTACTCTCCGGGCTCGCCCTCCACCGAAGAATTGCTATCGGTGTCCGACAGTGATATCCATCCCTCCTCAGAGCTCACATAGATGCTATCTTCATCTGCCTCACTAGTGGGGGGAAAAAGCTCATGTAAATTTCCTTAGCTCACACCTTGATATCCAGAAGAAAGCATTAGTTCTAATACAAATCAAATAAATACTGTGCTGTGTTCTGCAAAATACACACTTTATTAGGTAGTTATGTTCCCATACGAAAAAAAAAAACAGTACAGAGAATTGATGTTTCATTGTGAACTGAGAAGAATGTATATTAGGGAATGGCCAATAAATTCTGAAATTCTCAAATACCATCAAAATACTCATTATTAAAAAAATGCAATATTAAGAAGAAAAAGGTTTTGATGGGAAATATATCTGAAAGGGAAATTTAAACATTATCATTGTGTAGCTAAAAAGAACATTATTAATCCCAAAAGTAGCCACCAAAAAATGTTTGTTTAAACCACCAGCTAAAATGTTCTGAGGTCTTTGCTTAGCACTTTAAGGAATATTTCTGACACAAAGAAATTGTTTATATCTTGGACATGTATATATTAGGAATGAACCCCATCAAATCATTTAACCCCTTGATAGTAAAGTATTTGAAATATTTGAGATGCTAAGAAAAATATTCTAAGAATAATATTGGGGGAAATACATTGAATTCAAAAAATTCAACACTTACAAGTTAAAAATTAATAGGTTTATTTTTTCTTTACCTATAGCTATCCTTTTACCATTCCCCAAGATAGTGTACATTTTATTTGTAATTGTAGACGAAAATTACAATATGTATTGTGATTCTAGAAAATTTGTGAAACAAACATTCTAACACATTAATGTTTCAACAGCACAGTTCATATATATTATTTCTGACCTTTCATGATCAAGGGGTAGATTCAAAGTACACCAATCCCTCACTTAGCACGACTAATTCGTTCCTAAAAATGTTCGTGTCAATCGAAATCGCGTATTCTGAAGCATTAGTCCCCATAAATATAAGGCAAAATTATTTAATGTGTTCCAAGATGTGTAGGGAAGTAATCTTTACATAATATAAATGCGTAGAATAATACTTGAAAATGCATATGTCATATCATTTATCTTTTTAAGCCTACCACCGAATACGTTAGATAAAGAAAACATGGCACAGTGTAACAGGAGATAAGTGGTAACATATTTACCGTCAGTCAGCTGGTTGGCTTGCCCGCCCAGGCGTGACCTTCAACACGTGCGTGCGTCTGTCTGCCTGCTGTTGCAAGCAGCTGGATCCTTTGTCATTACGTTTAAAACTTAACAAAATTAAAACACTTTTATGAAATTAAGAACTGGTTTTATATAACTTTAAAACACACAGCCATAATATGATATGTAAACATTTAATTTGTTATGCACACCTCTTATAAAAGCGGCTATGTAAACAAATCAGTTAACAGATAAACAGATTTAGATTTTCCCTAGAGCACAAACATAACATTAAAATATGTACAATATGTACATATACAAAACATAAAAGTTAAATATTTTCTGGGGTGAAATTAACACTATCATCTTGCTTTTTTTTAAAAAACGTGTCCAATTTCATCTGCTTTGGTTTCTGTTCTGCCATTATTCCAACTGCAGCTGCGCAATTCATCACGGCCTGGTCTGCGGCCGGGCATCAACGGTACGGCCTGGTCTGCAGCCGGGCATCAACAGTACGGCCTGGTCTGCGGCCGGGCATCAACAGTACGGCCCGGTGTTTGTTTATCTGCGTGCGCATTTCTTTCCCCTCGCATTCCAAACCACTCTTCCCCCCTCGAATTCCATACCTGACGTCGCGTCGTTTCCGAGATTTTTTTTAGCCTGTGGTGATTTCGTGCTAACTGAAATTTACAGACGTGCTATTCGAGACTAGGGCAGTAAAATTTACATCGTGCTAACTGAATTCGCATTAATTGAAGACGTGCTATGCGAGAGATTGGTGTACTCTTTGGGATTCGAATTCGAGAAAATTGAAGTTCAACCTATCGTACATATATCATCATCGCTTACGAAACAACACCTCCTATGTGACAAAAAGCAAATTTTCAGGAGAGCTTAACAACTTTATGAATCATGCTGGGAATGAATAACCGGTGTTAGAAAAAAGACCATAGCAGCACATTGTCTGATTTTCAGCAAATTCACTTCATGAGAAGTCGCTAAATGCTTACATTTCCAGGGGGGGAAAAAAACTTATTTTCAAAAAAAGAAATGCAATTTAAACGGTGTTGTTTCTTAAGCGATGGGGTGTGCGTCACCGTGCAAGTCGGCATGTGTGTACATGCATGTGTGTGTAGAGAGAAATACACACACATTCATGTGCCCACACACACAGGGGGAGGGGGGGGACGCACCCCCATAAACGCACGCACGAAGATACGGAATCATATCAATTTTGACTCGGCTAATTTTAGCTCTCATGTCAAGATGCATACAAGAAGATCCGAAGATATAACAATTCAGGGTAGACAAAATTCTGTACAACTGTGAAGGTGAACTGAAAACATATGTCGTTCCATTGTTCCTCATGTTTAGTGTAACAATCACTAACTTGGAAATGTCCACACATGTACGCTTAACACTTACCCATCCGATGAAATCTCAACAGGTGCAGCCCTCGCACGATTCGATGCACGCGTTGTTCGATTGTTTTGACGGGTGTTTCTACGAGGTCCGGTGGAGCTCGAGGCTTTAGGTTTCTGTTGTAACGCAGACATCGCTAAAGATAAAAATACCCACGAACCATCAGCATCACACGTTATTACAGTAACAGTGAAGGTACATCTAAAAAAAATTAAACGAAATACATTTTACATTTCTAGAAACATTTTTACTCAAGACAACTCTATAAAAACAATTAATTTTATTCATGTGTTATCTCCCAAAATAAACTGACAAGACAGTCACTCATATTATTAAAAAAAAAAAAAATGGTGACCAACCCATATTTGTTACATACTTGTGGTGGGTATTTTATTATACTGCCTAGGTTAGTAACATTTTTTTTTTCAATAGGTAGTATACTCTTACACCCGATATTTTGTGAAGTATAGTTGTAACTTCAACATCGCCCTAATTTATTAGGGACCCTGGAAAGAGAGAATGCTATTTTGTGGGTCGTAATTGATCCTCTACCAGCCTGTGTTGGGCCGTATAATTGAATAGTCTTTGGCTTAAACTGAAGTGACGTCGCCAGAAGGATAAACTTTGAAATGAACATATTCACAAATTAATAATTTACGACATGGTACTACCGCGGCGGGAGATATTTTAGCTTGTGAACTTTCATACAATTTCATAATTTTGTGAAGTGTGTTTGATTTAAGTTTCTTTATAAGATACCTTTTTACGGACTTCGATGCAAGAGTGTTTATTGTCAGTATAGCGAATATTATAAAAAAACTCCAATAATTATATTCAGTGGTAAATTTTAGGTGATATCGCTAATAAGAATATGGTATATTTATATTTCTTTATAGTGCTAATTTTATACTGATAATCATTTATATTTTTGTTCATAAGTTATTATTATCTGGCTGAAATATGTGCCTTGGGTGAAAACCTTTTTTGAATTATATGCCTAGATGACTCGATTCCCATTAATTTGTTTCTTTATATCTGCTATTTGGGCACTACTTCAGCGGTGAGCAGGACTAAGTTCAACATATGTACATAGTTAATTTTTTTAATCTTTCAGATTTTAATCATTTTGCTGATCGCACACACGAGTTAACACCCGTGCCGTAATTCTTACGCACGAATAAGATGAGACAAGGAACTAAGACTTCAATTTTATTCTACTGTAGACAGATATATGGTGCGACTCATATTCGAGGGCGACCCTTGCGAAAAAAAATTGGATTTTTATAACCCAAATTATAGGTGCGACCCATACAAAGGGGCAACTCTTCTGCTGGTAAATACGGTATGCCAGTATTTTGTACGCACATTTACCCTCTTTTGTATGTTTTACCTATGTATTCTGACATATATCTGAGATAACATTTAACAGTGGATAAGTAGCTGGAGTTACATACACAGACTTTGTAATCCGTTGTAAAATCTAACATCCTTTGTAAGGGCATTATTACGCCTGCGGGCCTATGATACTTCTTAACGTATGTATTACGTATCATGTATATGGAAATTATGTCATGCAAGTAATGTAAGAACTTTTAATGTTCCAAGCTGTACAATTTTTCTATGGCAACATTAAAAGTTTAATATTTTTAATCTTGATTTTGTTCTATGTGCTCTGTAAAATTTTTGATCTCACATCCACAAAAAAAAAAAACCTCCTATAGATCAGCCTATGATGACATTTTCATCAAAATAAAAAATTTATTACCAATTTTCTTCTCTTCTACAATCTCATTTCTTCGTTTTTTCATTTCTTCTGACAAGTTCTCAACAGCCTTGTCAATGAAGCCATCGAGAATCAACATCCGTGTCTCGGAGGTTATCTTGGCGCGGCAAACCGGACAGTCGTGCTTTCTCTCCTTCCACTGAGTTATGCACAGCTGACAGAACGTATGCGTGCAATTCAGAGTTGTCGCCTGTGCAGAAATAAACGTGTTTCACATCATTAGTGTTCGTCTCCTAACAGAAAAAAAAAAGGCCTGCAAATGACAACCACACAAAAGTTTGAAATTCAATCAACACTCATTACAACATTAACATTAGCTTATTTTATCCATGCAGCTCATTGGGTGCAATACTGTAATAACACTGGCAAATCTTTAGTTCTCAACATATTCATAAAATAATTCTAAATACAGTTAAGTTGGCAGTAAGCTACAAAAAACAATGAATTTCGCAACAGTTTAGCAGAAACACATATAACAGAAAGACAAATAATTATTATATGTAATATTATTACTGTCAACATAAATGAACATAAACTGTATAATTAACCTACATAAACTTGACTCAACCAACTTATGAACAAATTATTAATTTTCATCTGAATCCTAATATTCTAAAACAGGGTGGGTAGCAACCTGTGATAAAAAGAATTTCCTGCCTTTCCCAGGCTTGAAAATAAATTTCTCTGACCACTAAATTAGTCGCCAAGAATTATCAAAAATTTACATTCAATATCCTAACTCTTACTTGACACTACACTCAACTACTGCAATTATTTTATGTACGACTGTTCATAGCACTTAAGTCATTGCACGTAGTTAAAGTGCTGATATGCGTGGAGCAAAAAGAAAAGGGAGAAAAATTTTCTGCAACATTTAAAGGGGGAAGAAAGGATGTGTAAGTGGAACTGGTAGAAATCAAAATGATTTTCAGCTATAACTTAAATTTTTCAGTGACTTCATCATTAATAAAACTTCTACGTCCACCTAACAAATTCCAAGACATTTCCCCTAACTCTTCCCTGTTGCTAAAAAGCTCCTGACTTTTCAAGGTTTTCCATATTTTCTGTTGCTAGCCACCCTGTAATATCATTTTAATCAGTTTTATGGCATGAAAAAACAACACAATACTGATATAATACTAACACAAACAAACAGTTCATTGCAGACACTGCACTGCAACTCAGACTCCAGGACATCTTGGAATTTACTCCTGACTTCTCCTTCTTTCTTCAGCTTCTCTTCCGTTACTTCCAAAGCCTTCTCTTTCTCCATAAGGGCGCTCTGGATAGTTTTCTTCTCTTCCTCGTACGCCTTGCTTTTCTCTGCCAATTCCTGCTCCTGCAGGAATGCAATTGCTATTGTAATAAAACAAAATTTTAACAAGCCAGTGCACAAAACAATGAACAATCTTTTTTCCAGGTGATTCAGTAACTTCAACCTACTCTCAGGCAGAGCACTGAACGCAAAATTAAAAATTAAGAGCTGGGAATCTTGGTTTGTTTGCTTCGAACCAAACCTGTGGAAATTTTTTTCAGTACATAACTGACCTAAAACAATACAAAATTTCTTGGTTCAAACTCCGAACGAACCTTGCTAAAATATCCCTCAATGTTTGCAAACGCAATAAGATTTCAGGTTTCATTATAAAAGGTTTCAAATGTCAGTACCGAGTCAGGTAAGTTAAAGGAACCAAAAAATCTGAGAACCACACGGGCCTACAATTAGTATTTGAGGCAGGCACAAATTTACCAACGAATGTTCGATTTTTCAAACTTATCGACATCACAATTTCAAACAAACAAAACTTACTTGTTCGGTTCGGAAATTTTGAACTTCACTCAGCACTAATAAAAACAGTTTCTAATATTTGCGTAACTCAAGTAATTTTTTGGGTAATATAGTGCAGGCCAAACGTCTTGCAAGCTGTCAGCACAGAGATCAAGAAATGAAGAGCGTGAGTGGTAAGCTGGCGGAAGGGAAATAGGGGAAGGGAATACGTACCAGTGGGGGGTGGCCAAGAAGGTTAAACAATATATTATTTAGGGGTCAGCCTAATCGGGAGTGTTTCTGTGTTGGTGAGGTGAGATGATAAATGTGACGCTTGCTGGTGCTAATAGCCTGATATTGCCTCCAAGCATAAGGATGTGGACTGGCGTGCAGTCTTCTCATCGTACACAGGGCAATAAGAGATTTGAGTAGCAACCATAAAATTATATGGCAAAGAAACAAAGATAAAGATGTAACGTCAGTCCCTTGAGTGCTCCCAAAAACATCTAACAGATGTTTCACGCTTAAAAATTATTACGAAAATACATTTTTTGGCCATTTTTGCACTCCTAAAAATACAGTTTAAAAACAATATATTGAAACAGAACTACTCATCCGCCCTCATCACATTATTGAATGCTTTTCGTAAACAGACACCACTTGGATATATTGAACAGTTTTAAAATTGCGTGGGTTTCTTTTCTGAAATATCTGCACACTGGATATGTGCCAAGGTAGACCCTTAGGCACAGCATTTCTTTTGAGTGCTACACCTTTCAAAACATGTTTTTAGAACAGTTGATCTGAACCCAGGCAGTGCCAAATTGGCACTATTCGGGTCTTCAGAGATGTGCTTAATACATATTTGGCTCTTGCTGTCTATTCCAAGCAATGCATTTCCATCAAACTATGGAAGCCCAGCTCTCAATACACTTTGCCAGCATTATGCTTATAACTTTCTTTCAAAAAAAATTTTAAGTTATCCCAAAAACAATTTTAATTTACAAAAAATTCTAAACTTACAATTTTAACTTGCTAAGATGATGGGAGGTAAATTTGTATTTAACATATATAGTGGAATATCTATATTAAATTTCTTTCACTTAAAAAGTAATGTTCATCAAAAACTTCATTATTCAAATGCTAACTGAAGAACTGCCACTTTTTTTTTTGTTCAAGTATACTAACAGATTTGAAGAACACGATTCGCCTTTCCTCAAGCTGCCACTACCTTGCTTACCTGCAACAGTCCCGCAATTGTGTGGACCTCCTCCAATGAGGCGATTGTTTCTTCATGCTTCTGGACGAGTTCCTCCACTCTCTTCCTCTCCAGCTGCACTTGCTGCTCCTCTTTCTCCAGCCTGCTCACAACAGAGAGCGCTTGTTCGTAACACATATTGCATCAAGCAAGAGACTATGAAAGGTATTTAACCTGGCACATTCATTACTGCCATCACTGAAAAAGAAAGAAAAAAGAATATAAAATAGAAAAAGGAGAAAGAGAAATAAAAGAAAGAGGGAGAGAAAGAGTATAATAAGGATAAAAGAGAAAAAGAGAGTAAAAGAGTAAGCATTCATAAAAATAACACACACACAAACAAACACACACAGCCACATGCACTGACACAGATGAACCCCCCTAAAATGCATGTTTTTAATGATACGAAGGACATTTCAAGAAATATCTTGTTTCTACAGAATACGTAAGCATTGCTTAATTCACTAAATGTTATCCTGATGTGATCCTAAAAACATTTCAAGAAGTATCTTAATTCTACATAATTAGCAAGCACTATTTAATTCATTAAATGTATTTTCGATCCCATCCAGTTTGCAGTGAGAAATAATTCTGTCCTGTCCAAAAGTTTCCTGAATGGAAAAAATCCATTCTGACACAGCCATACGTCCGCCATTTCACAGTGTGTATACCCTCTTTTATCGCGCAATCGTCGCACTCGCGTAATTGTCGCACCCATATTTTAGGGAGTCAAAATATGGATTTAAAAAAAACCTATCGCGTAAATGTCGCATGATGATTTTGTTCCCACTATTAGATGCCGAGCGCTTTGTGTAGGTATCTTTTCCGAATAACACTATGTATTTTAAAGTATAAATATAATAATTATTCAGAAATTATGGTGTACTTATTTAAATAACTGAAATACGAAGCTGTCTGATGTGTAAAATTTATTTTTAAGTCTTTTTAAACGTTGTAACCTTCATTGTTCGTCTGCGTCGCCGCAGTGTACCGCTTACAAAAAAGTAGCCAGCGCTCGTTGCAATCATTACTGTTTGGTCATGTTGCTTCCTGTATAGAGCGTGCACACGTAGTCGAATATCGATATCTCGCCGATTGCATGCACGGCGCGCTCTCTATCCAGTACCGAGTTAACTACATTTGATATCTCGCACACTCATGGTGTTTACTACGGTAGTTACACGTTCGTTCGGCTTGCATTTGGATCACAGATTTTGTTTTTTCTATTTAAAGTTGAACAAAGGTTTTTGTTGCATGACTTATTAAATTAAATTGTTTGGCGTGCTCTTTTATACTTCACTTTGTAAATAAACCTACTTTCCATGAATGGGTATTGTTTTTAGGAATACTTTATCTAAAAAAAAAAAAAATTTCCGCATAATTGTCGCACCCCTACTTTTCAAACTTGATTTTAAAATAAATTGTGCTACGATTATGCGAGAAAACACGGTAACTATGCACTATAACACCACCTGAGAAAAAAATGTTTTCAAAGTTGGGTAACGGAGCAACACTGGAAAATTTCCATGGTTTTTTCCCCCCCGCGTTTCGAAGAGAATCTCCCAGACAGGACCCTGACCTCTCCTTGAACAAGGCCCTCTCCTTGTGCAGCTCGTCCTGCAGTGCCTGGTTCTCCGCGGCCAGCCTCATCTCCGCCTGCTGCTTCTCGCCGATCCTCCGCTGAAGCTCCTCCATGCGGGCCTTGGTGGACCGCTCCAGCTCCGCCTTCTCCCGCCAGAGCTGCCGCTCCAGGGCCTCCCGCTCCTCCTGCAGCCTGCGCTTGTCGTGGCGGTGGGCGCTGCGCAGCAGGCTGGCCTGCTCCGCCTCGTACCTGCCCAAATCCTCTCCGTTACTAGCGTTCCCCACGGCACCAAGCACAAACGACAAAAAACAAGGAGGTGTGGCTGTGCCATGCACACGACTTGATGTAAGCTTTCGGACATACGCCATTGCTAAAGCAAATGCATGTCTGCAGAAGAAAACTACAAAAAAAAAAAAAACACAAAAGACAAAATTACATATCGTGTTTTTTTTGTTAGTTTTCTTCCACAGACATACGTGTGCTTTAGCAATGGCGTACGTCCAAAAGCTTACATCAAGTCACGCACTCCCATCGCAAGAAATCTTTCGAAGATAAAAACCATGCACATGGTCGTGCGTTGTACGCGAATACGTGTACGTTAACAGGTAGTATTTTCTATACAAAATATAATATAATACCCTATTTTATGCATCATGTTTGAACACTAAGAAGTGGCGTATCGGCCAAGCATTTATATAATTTTTGATTATACTATTTTTATTTTTACTATAACACCACATATGTATTCACTGTAACTATTCTACACTAATGTTTTATATGTGCAATAGATAGATTTTGACGAGAGCTGACGATTGGAATGAAGGCTTCCTTCTTTCGGCTATTTCCTTCAACACGCATTTTTGGATACCAGCCTGCCAGTTTGTGCCGTATCTCACGACCAAGCGATGCGTTCTGTACGGTGAAAATATAGTTACAATTTTGAGTAGTTATTTATTCACATATGAGATTTTATATTCTGCCTTTATGTGAATTACATAAATATAAACTACGGAAGGTGACACACCGAAAAGAAACTACACTGGTAGGTTATGAGGGAGGGAGCACAAGATTGTGTTTTTTCAAAAACCACGAGCGTGAACAATGCAGTTAAGAAAGCTTTGATCAGTTTTTGTCTGTGGTAGCTATAGTGATTAAAAGGTAGGTGTTATCATTATTGTTTTTATATATTTTAAATTGCCGTTTTACCGTCTTCAAGTGTGTTTGTTTATGTTTTTAAATACCTAATATTTGGTTTGTTAATTTATTTCACACATTTTTGTTTGATGTATAAAACACTACTGTATGTTTTCTATGGATACATATTTATTTATTAATTTGTTTTGAGATTCGGTACTTTTTATCAATATTTCGAATTGACATAATGTGATTGGCTGCCGCTTCGACATGGTGGCGTTTCAAAGGTTTGATTGTTTGAACCTTTAATTACCAAGTCCGTTGCATTATAACAATATGAACATTGTAAAAAAAGGTTTGGTGGTCAAGTGCCTAAAGATTAGGCATCACAGCACGCTGGTGTGAATATTTGGACCAAAATTGTGTAATATTTTACCACTGATGTAAAAACTATACTGTCACTGATGCACTAATAAATACTGAGTATTTTGTATGAGTTAATCGTATGCGGCCATCAAATGCAAACAAACTCTGTGCATTTTAAGTTGGTCCAGCCAGCCTCCATGATAAGGTAGGACATATTGTTCCCTCTGAGTTAGTTGAGTAAACTAGAACCTCATATAATTTCAGAGACAAAACACTGACTTTACATAATTATTTTTCTGCCAAAATTATTTCCACCTGATAAAGACTTTTGTTATTTTGTACCAGTCATACAGGCAGCTATAATTAGCTCTGTTTTTGTTTATTTTATTATGGACTAAAACCTGGAAGGATTCATTAAGGTTAAATGTTGTTTTGTCAGATGGTTCATTGTTTTTTTCAAGTGTTAAGTTGTGATAATAAATACGGTAAATATTTACAATCGCGGTAGATGCCAAAAAAAAATGCTAAAAATCCGAAAATACTTTTATTCTATGCTCTTTCACTTCCTCTTTTCAAATCAACCGGCGGAGATAAGAAATTCCAACTACTTTCGGAGATATCGAATTTTTTAATTTTCATCACAATACCTGCGTATTCATGCGGAAAAAAATGCTAACAATCCGAAAATACTTTTATTCTATGCTATTTCACTTCCTCTTTTCAAATCAACCGGCGGAGATAAGAAATTCCAAATACTTTAGGAGATATCGAATTTTTTAATTTCATGATATGTAGAGTCACGGTAGATGCCAAAAAAAATGCTAACAATCCGAAAATACTTTTATTCTATGCTCTTTCACTTCCTCTTTTCAAATCAACCGGCGGAGATAAGAAATTCCAAATACTTAATGAGATATCGAATTTTTTAATTTAGCAATACAACGCCCGTTTAACCCCTCGAACGTCGCCATTTTTTATTTTGACGTGTGTTAGTGAATGCGTAATAAATAAAATGGTCGATTAGGTCAGGTCAGTTACATTATAAATACTTTCAAACTAAGCGGACATTAAAAATAATGTGAATTTAATTTAATGGTTCTTTAGTTTTAAATTATTTATAATGTAACTAACCTGACCTAACAAAACCCGGACAAATGATGAACATAACTCACGTAATTTTTTTTTACTTATTACTTGCGCAACAATATCCAAATAAAAAAATAATACTTTAAAATTAGAAACGTTAAAAACTCACCTAAGTTGGAGGCGGGTACATTTCCTTTGCCACTATAAGGAAATGATGTAGTCGTTCACGGCAGAAGTTGACCGATTAATTAAACATCGTATTGAACAATAAATGATTAAATAATCACGTATTGGTTCATTTGCATACTGACCAATCACGGAATAAATAATCACCTATTGGTTCATTTGAATACTGGCCAATCACGGAACAGTCACGTGACAAAATTATCCAATAAGAAACATGATACTCGTAAACAAGAAACCTTATTATCTATGACAAGAAACAGTGGTGATCGCCGCATACTATGCAGGTATTGTGATGAAAATTAAAAAATTCGATATCTCCTAAAGTATTTGGAATGTCTTACCTCCGCTGGTTGATTTGAAAAGAGGAAGTGAAAGAGCACAGAATAAAAGTATTTTCAGATTTTTAGCATTTTTTTTGGCATCTACCGCGACTCTACATATGATGAAATTTAAAAATTCGATATCTCCTAAAGTATTTGGAATTTCTTACCTCTGCCGG
This sequence comes from Bacillus rossius redtenbacheri, assembly GCF_032445375.1. Lineage (NCBI taxonomy): Eukaryota > Metazoa > Arthropoda > Insecta > Phasmatodea > Bacillidae > Bacillus > Bacillus rossius. The sequence continues at coordinate 66,436,902 of NC_086333.1, read as the reverse complement.
TTGTTTTGAAAAGAGGAAGTGAAAGGGCACAGAATAAAAGTATTTTCAGATTTTCAGCATTTTTTTTTTGGCCTCTACCGCGATTGTAAATATTTACCATAAATACTTTTGGCTTTTAATAACATAGTAATTTTTTTCAGTATAATAAAATCCCAGCAATACCTTGCTGTACATGTTTATTAATTACTCCATTAAAGGCACCGAATACCCAAAGACCAAAGTTTTATCATATTGACCTTAAAACTGATTTTAATCCTCTGCTTATATTAATCAGCACTAACACTACTGAATCAATAGTGTGATTTCTGAGTATAATGGTATGTGTAAAATAAAGCTAGTAATAATAGTACTATTACTGTCAGCAAGAGTACTATCAATATTAATCTGGTTGCAAAATAGCAGTAGTGGTATTAGTGGTACTAGTACTATCAAAATGAATAATCAATTACTATTTTGAAACGCCTTGAGAAACCCAAGTTATTTCTATAAATTTCCGCAAATTTCTACATTGTACTTTCAGAAATTTTGTGCGTACGTTATCCACAACCTTCACCAAGAGCTTGACTACAACATCCACAACACTGTGCAAAAAATACACTAAAGTCAGGCATCCAGATGATCTGAAAAATAATTATCAGGAAATAAGTTATTTTGTGACCTTACAGCCTGCATAAATATTGTAGTTTAACCCTGCCAGTTACAAAGATACACAAACTCATGTTAGAGAGAAAATAAAATTAACAAGAAATACAAAAATAGACTTGTGGGATTAAGTTGATATCACCAGGTAGTGGTTCAGTTTAAATAGATTAATACTTAGATAAGTATTTTTTTTTCCAAATAAAACTGATCAAAACACTGCCACTGCACAATGTAATGAAAGGGATAGAATGTTCAAAATGTAACTCTAAATGTATGGTTAAATACTTTGAAAATATTTCATTATATATTATGATGGTTTGAATGAGAAAAATCTAACTGGCTTGATGTTTCACACAATATTTATTGAGTTACTTAACCATGTAGACTATTTTTCTTTACAATGGTAAAAATGACACTTTATCGCAACGCGCATGAGCATTTCGCCATATTGGAATTTGTTTCAGCCTCTTAATTAGTGACACTCATTCTTCTTCAAGCTAGCACCAAACAAGCAACATGTTAGTTTATTGGGTAAATATGTACAGTCGCGGTAGATGCCAAAAAAATGCTAAAAATCCGAAAACACTTTTATTCTGTGCTCTTTCACTTCCTCTTTTCAAATCAACCGGCGGAGATAAGAAATTCCAACTACTTTCGGAGATATTGAATTTTTTAATTTTCATCACAATACCTGCGTATTCATGCGGAAAAAAATGCTAACAATCCGAAAATACTTTTATTCAATGCTATTACACTTCCTCTTTTCAAATCACCCGGCGGAGATTAGGAATTCCAAATACTTTATGAGATATTGAATTTTTTAATTTAGCAATACAACTCCCGTTTAACCCTTCGAACGTCGCCATTTTTTATTTTGACGTGTGTTAGTGAATGCGTAATAAATAAAATGGTCGATTAGGTCAGGTCAGTTACATTATAAATACTTTCAAACTAAGTGGACATTAAAATAATGTGAATTTAATTTAATGGTTCTTTAGTTTTAAATTATTTATAATGTAACTGACCTGACCTAACAAAACCCGGACAAATGATGAACATTAACAACTCACGTAATTTTTTTTTACTTATTACTTGCGCAAAAATATCCAAATAAAAAAATACTTTAAAATTAGAAACGTTAAAAACTCACCTAAGTTGGAGGCGGGTACATTTCCTTTGCCACTATAAGGAAATGATGTAGTCGTTCACGGCAGAAGTTTACCGATTAATTAAACATCGTATTGAACAATAAATGAATAAATAATCAAGTATTGGTTCATTTGAATACTGACCAATCACGGAATAAATAATCACCTATTGGTTCACTTGAATACTGGCCAATCACATAACAGTCACGTGACAAAATTGTCCAATAAGAAATATGATACTCGTAAACAAGAAACCTTATTATCTATGACAAGAAATAATGGTCATCGCCGCATACTACGCAGGTATTGTGATGAAAATTAAAAAATTCGATAACTCCTAAAGTATTTGGAATTTCTTACCTCCGCCGGTTGATTTGAAAAGAGGAAGTGAAAGAGCACAGAATAAAAGTATTTTCAGATTTTTAGCATTTTTTATGGCATCTACCGCGACTCTACATATTTACCGTTTATTGGTAGTCCTCACTGGCTAGATTTGCTTAAGCATGAGGGCAGTATACAATATTTCAGGTAATATTGTACTAATTACTTAATTTAATTTAGATTCCCTTTAAGCTCTGCGCTTTCAAAATTGTTAGTTGGTTTGGTCCACTGATACATGATGCACACAAAAGATTACAGACTTTACTGTCATTAGGAAGCAGTTGTTTTCAAGATGTGTTTCCATAAGATTGTGTTTCGGTGAGCTCGCACTGTTCCTACATTTTAATTGCGACCTGGTGTGTGATGCATGGTGTGCCATTAACAAAGCTACTCACCTCTTATCAATCTTTTCCAATCCATTGAGAAGATTTGCCTCAAGCTGTAAATGCTGCGTCTCCATGATCGATGTTTCATGCTGCGTCTGTTCGATCTTTTGTCGAATTTTCTTCTGTTTATGACTAAGCGCTGACTCTTTAACAGCTGTTGTTTTAACAGGTGCTGGCGGGATACTGAAAATTTTTAAAAATGAACACTTTGTGGCTTGTTGGCTGTTTGGTAGTATTCAGATGGACACAAGTAGTAAAAAGCATATTCATACCTGCCAACTTTGGCCAGTCCAAAAGCGGGAGGTTTTTTATTGGCGGGGGGGGGGGGGGGGGGGTTGTTTATTTTGTAAATTTTGAATTTTTTTTAAGAGTAAACCAGCATGATTAGCACAAGCAATGGGCAAATTGTGTTCTAAAATAAAATACTTTAACAAACACTCTGCTTTTGTCACACTATCTTCTTTCCGACTTGTGTCACGAAAAACGTTTGATTTCTGATTTGATGCCATAGCATTGACGGCATGTTTCTTCGTATTTATATGCTTCACAATGTCGCCCTTTCCGGCATGCGAGACGAAAAAATCACAACACAAAGAACAAAATGAATTAGATGCGTGGCAGGGAATTCCACAATTTTTGTTAAAGAACGTTAAGTTCGAAAATGCAGCCCTGCAACGTTACATGCAAAAACTTTTATTTTTGTAGGCTATATTTGTACCTGTATTATTTTTTTTATTTCATGTCTGTATGGTTTGTATATTCAACTTTAACATGTTTATTAATTACTCTATTAAAGGCACTGAATACCCAAAGACCAATATACTTAAATGGTCAAATGGACAAAAAGAAATAAAGTAGTGCAAACAGTTGATTTTAGTGCAATTCCAGGCCCTACTCCTGTGGCTGAAAGGACAGATGATCGCAATGCCATGTCATTTAAAAGCTCCACGGGATGTAGGTGGAAAGCCATGCACTGGCATACAGCACACTGGTGTACAACACAGTGGATGATTGGTTGTGGTATGCTTATGTTAGTTAGGAGTCTGCGAGTACTCGAAAAATATGCAATATTCGTGAATAATGTGATATTCAATATTCATGAATAATTTGATATCAATTTAAAAATTGAATTTTCTTTTTCTAATTATTTGTTACCTACACCATGTTGGACACATTCACAAAAAAGAATTATTGAAAAACAAAATGTAACATGATTTATTGAAAAATTTTGATTTGTACTGCAATATTATTCATGTTGTTTTATACTATTATATTTTTATATTATTTTTTATGTATGTAACCAGATCAACAAAACAAATTTCAAACTTAAATTTACTGGTTGAACAAAATACATTGCCTGTTGAATTTAATTTTCTTTATTTTACACATTTTTGTAATAATGGTTACATGTACATAACTATCTTTTTAATATTACTATACTTTGGATAAAAAAAATTTGGACTCATGTGAGGTGTGAAAAAAAATTTCACACTATATTAAAATTTAATTAGAAAAATATTTGATATTCGTGAATCGTGATATTCGATTTGAATGAGAAAAAAAGTATTCGCAGAAGCCTAGTTTATAAGTTAAGCTATGCGTGATTAGCATAGTGTTGGTGGTTAAGTAATTACTGTGCTGCAATTACAGAATAATTGCAGCACCAACAGTGCACATTTACCAAGAGCGCTTACACAACAGACATGAACCAAATAAGACCTTCATACCTTGAAGGGTGAAGAACACCAGAATGCTCATTGCCTGCTTTCCGCAGAATTATTCAACGTCACGACACAGCAATAAATTTTTTTTCAGCCAGTGGAGGAAGTGCGTAAATCATGCAAAATTATAATTTGTGCTCCACTGTTTACACCTTAACTTTGCAGGATTGTTTTTCCAGACATATGTTCCTTCACAAAAATTGCTTGTTTTGGCATTCCCTTAAATTTATGCTCAGCAATTTCCCAACAGGCCATATATATTTTAACATTGCGAACTAGTGTCTGATGTGCAGTACGCCTTGCACAAGGTACTCACCTCTTATCAATCTTTTCCAATCCAATGAGAAGATTTGCCTCAAACTGTGAATCCTCCGTCTCCATGTGGAATGATTCATCAAGTGTCTGTTCAGTTTTCTGTGGAAGCTGCTTCTGCCTATGACTAGGTGCAGACTCTTTAATGGCTGTTGTTTTAACAGGTTCTGGTAAGGAACTTGGGGGAAAAAAAATACAGATGTACTAATGAATGATTATTAAAAATTTATGAAACATGTTAGTAGTATTTACTTATGATGAATGCATGAAATAAAAAATGCAGTACTTATTTTCAACTGTATAAGTTGTGTTATCTCCTACAAACTGTTTACTCTAATACCAAAACAAAATAACAGACTTTGTTGTCAGAAATACCAGTTAGCGTTACAGCTAATATTAGAGACCAAGTCCTAATGTCATGTACTTAAAGTGCCATTTTATATTCTCCGCTAATCCGAAAATCTGCCTAATCCAAACAGGGCTAGTACAAAAATAATTAATTTTTATAACATTTAAGAACTAAGAAAAGTAAAGAAAAACAATTTTTTTCAAGTAATGTTGTACATTTATTATTATGTACATAAGAAACTTATAATTTATCTATTTCACTGTCTAACTGAAAAGAGAAAAAAATAGGATTAAGTACATAGTACTTAAATACATATGTACATATTCAAAAATTTTGAATATTTATACATGCTATATTTATGATCTGAACACGATTGACACAAAACAAAACGTAAAACAGTGAACTATTATCTAAGAGGCAAAGTCAGTAATCTTCCTTTGACGCAATGCACTAAATCGGCTTGAAGATGCAATGTTTCACCAACGCCACATAAACATAACATCTTTTGGGATTGCATCGGCATGTTGCTCGACGTAGCGCAAAGCTAGATCAAGGGCACTGGCTGCGGCAGTGTGAGAAACAACATCAGTCGGTGCGTTTCCATCCTCCTCACTGTCTGCATCGAGATCAGTTGACGTTCCCTGCACAGCTGCTACGATATATTCATCTTTGTATTCCCAGAGGCCAAATCCGTTAATAATGGCAGTCCACTTTTCAACGCACTCTTCTGCATTTTCGCAACTGGATACAATTTTTTTCACTAGTTGAAGAAGTTCAAACTTTTCTTTTGCTGGTGAGGGGAGGGGGGGGGGGGGGAAGACTGTTTGGACAAACTCTATATCATATATCAGGCCAGAGATTTTTCCATGATTTCTGTAAAGATTCCTTTTGTGTTTTCTCCCAAGCTTCTGCTCATAGGTCTGTTTACAAAGACCTGGACTGCCCCGAACTGAACAATCCACATACTTGTGACCCTGCATACTTAAACTGACCTTGCATACAAGCAGAAGTTAGACATGTAAATTTTTCGGTCTCTACTCCCGCTGTTAGTAAATTAAACATGTCATAAACTTGCATTTTACTTTTTAATTCAATGATTTAATCCCAGCCAAATATTTTGGATGAAATTATGAAATTTTTTTCACTTCACTGCTAACTCATAAATTTACCTCAAACTTATGTTTTTACCTTGAATTGTTAAATTAGCCCAGTTTCATATCAACAAATTTCAAGTCAACTTCCCAATGAATCTGTTTTTAAATATTAATTTATTTATTTATTTACAGTAAGTCCTCTATTTATGTCGTACCGATTTACGTCGTTTCGGATTAACGTCGCTAATGTTTGAGTACTCATGTTTCAATTTAAGTTGTCGCCGATTCACAATAACGTCGTTTACAATGACCGTAAATCTTTATTTTAACCAAAACACCGTATATAATTCATTTATAATTCTTTGTTTCCTTCGGTAGTTAATTTATGCTATGTAGCGTAAGCTACACGTTCACCGCCTTATCTTATCATACATCATGAGGGACGCTTCCTGCTCTTACGTACAGTATGTACTATATATCTGTTTTTATATTTCAATCAATAAAGGTAATAAAGCAGCTGGTTAAATAACCATTCTATAAAGCTGAGAAGTACTAGTTGGACTTGTTTCCCATGCTGTGGGTTGTAATTTGCTGATAAAATTGCCCGTTGTCACGTCTGTATGCCAGCGCTTCCGGCCGACCGGCCGGTGGCATGAAACATGGCTCATTTTGCGTCGTTTCTATTTACGTCGCGGTTTTCAGGAACGTAACCCCGACGTAAACCGAGGACTTACTGTATTTAATATCTCAATCCTTGTAAAATGTAGCTAATGATTATAAGTTAGTAAAATAAATTTAAAATGTTATCAATACAAATTGATTTTCCGAATAACGATGTTTGTTATCTTGCAAGGATGCAAGAAAAGTACGCACATTCAATTACATGCACACACTTGCAATTCAGACAACAATAGTAATGTCAATTGCAGGTAAATTCAGACATTGCCTTAATTGTGTTTTTATATCTACCTACTCACCTGGAACACATTTTCTTGACCATTGTATTGGCTCCACCCTCACAATCTCTGAATATGTACAAATATTCATTCTCAAAACCCAAAGATACTATGTCGCCACTCTTCAAAGCATAAGGGACATCCTTTGTTAATTTTTTATCATTTAAAAATGTTCCACAAGAGCTCTGAAACCAAAACACATAATTTAATTGATGTGCTATTACCTACATCAATAACACTATGCAACATGATTTTCTATGATTCTCTGATCTTTAAGTGTTCCTAAAGTTTTGTTTGCACTGATTCAAGATCTGCAATCCGTTTTTTTTCTATCATGTACACAGTTTTTTTTTTTTTGCAAATTGAGGAAACTCATTTTTTATTTAAATGTAAATTTTACAAAGGAAATTTTCATTACAAATGGGAAATTTTATTTTGGTAAAAGGGAATAGTTGGCAACACTTGTTACACCCAGCTGGCTTTAGGAGGGAAACAGTAATTCATTCTTTACATACTGTAGTGTGAGGTTATATTTGAGAAATGAGTTTTCCGTAAGTGTTTAAATAACCCAAACGTGTACTGTTAAATTTGTGGTAGTTATGTAACTGTTAAGCAAAGACAAGACATCAGTAGTTTTGTGAGAAATGTCTATTATGCTTACTTCGGCATAAAGCTTCGTGATCAAGACAAAAACTGGGCACCGCACAAGGTATGTCGTACATGTGTCGATCGACTGAGACTGTGGAAACATGGTGGAAAAAAAATCAATGCCCTTTGCAATTCAAATGGTTTGGAGGGATCCACATAATCATATTAACGACAGTTATTTCTGTATGGTTAACGTTCAAGGATACAACGTAAAAACTAAGAAAGACATACAATATCCGAACATTCCTTCGGCCATACGACCAGTTATACATTGTGAATCCCTTCCTATCCTAGTTCCACCTCCTGTTCTCGAAAATGTGCTACAGGAGAGCAGTTCAGAAAATGAATGTGATAATGCTGATGATTACAAGTGTGAAGAAAATTCTGCGCCAAAATTATTCACTCAAAATGAACTTAACGATTTAACTCATGACTTAAATCTGACAAAGGGTGCTGCTCAATTGCTTGGATCAAGATTGAAAGAAAAAAATCTTCTACTACCTGGAGTTTAGTTCTCTTGGTGTAGGACTCAAGAGAAGGAATTAATAAAATTCTTTAAAGAAGAAGACTCTCTGGTTTATTGTTGTGATATTGAGGGTTTATTGAATTTCTTTGAAGTCAATTACAATCCAAGTAAATTGAGGTTATTTATAGACTCATCCAAAAGTAGTCTCAAAGGTGTAAATTTACATAATCAAAATTTCTTTGGTTCATTACCCATTGTGCATTCAGTGCAGCTCAAGGAAACATATGAAAATCTCACAATTCTGCTAAAATGTGTGAACTATAAAAAACATTCTTGGACAATTTGCAGTGATTTAAAAGTTGTTGGTGTGCTACTTGGTCTACCATCTGGCTACACAAAAATGCAGTGTTTTCTTTGCGAATAGGACAGCAGAGCCAAAGACAAACACTGGAAGCAGACAGACTGGCCCAAAAGATAAACCCTACAACCTGGTTCAAAGAACATAACAAATGAACCACTTGTTCAACAAAGTAAGGTACTGTTATCTTTGAAAGATTTGTGCAATGGGAGTGCATGACGATGTAAGTTTTTGGACATACGCCATTGCTAAGAACTTTTTCTGTTGAAGAAAAACTAAAAAATAAAAATAAATAAATAAATAAAAATACCCAAAAAAGACAAAAAAACACAAAATTAAGCAAAAAATTGCTGTTGTCAACAAGGATATAAACACCACAAAATATTCCGTAACAGGAATATGGTCAACAAACAAAGAAAAACAAATAAAAATGTACTAAGAGAATGAAAGTTGTTTTTATTTGTTTGTTGAAAAAAAAAATTGTTGAAAAACAAATAAAAATGTACTAAGAGAATGAAAGTTGTTTTTATTTGTTTGTTGACCATATTCCTGTTACGGAATATTTTGTGGTGTTTATATCCTTGTTGACAACAGCAATTTTTTGATTAATTTTGTGTTTTTTTGTCTTTTTTGGGTATTTTTATTTATTTTTTTATTTTTTTTTTTTTTAGTTTTTCTTCAACAGAAAAAGTTCTTAGCAATGGCGTATGTCCAAAAACTTACATCAAGTCAAAGTAAGGTAATCTTACCTCCTCTTCACATTAAACTCGGATTAATGAAGCAGTTCACTAAAGCACTTACAAAATAAGGTGACTGCTTCCAGTATTTGGTAACCAAAACTCTGAAAATATCTTATGCGAAATTGAAAGAAGGGGTTTTTGTGGGACAGCAGCAGAAAATAATGTAAGAGTATGTTCGAAAATACAATGAATTGTCAAATACCAAATATCGTTGTGTTTTTGTTAACAGTCATAGAATTTTAAAGGGAGTATAATATATTATACTATTGTCCACTGTAATGCAAGTGCATTGCAATTTCATACTGGGTTATAAAATACACAACTTTTAAATGAAACTCAAATAAATTGTTCACTGCCCAAAAATTTCATTTACTTAAGGGGTTTTATTTACCCCTGGTCTGAACAAGCATTTTAGGATGCTAAATAGTACATAACTTCTTTAATACTTTGTTTATAATTAAGATTGTAATAAATAATTTACATAATAATATAAATTAATTATTAAAAGTGAAACCATTGAAAAATATTACGTTACAAGAGAGAAAATTGGTGAAAATCAACTTAATTTTAATTTTCAGAAATTTTCTCTCTTGCAACATAACATTTTTTAATAGTTTCAGTTTTAATAATTCATTTACATAATTATTTTAATTATGTGCCACAATCATCACTATAAACAAAGCATTGAAGACGTTATGCGCACTTTAGCATCCGAAAATGCTTGTTCAGGCCAGGAGTTGTCTTACTGCTCCTTAAAAAAAATTCTAAATTAAATTGTATAAAAATCTCACGTTATACAGGAAAAGTAAAATCATAGTTGACATCAGCATAAAAAATACTTCTAAAATAACCTTACAGTCTCAAAACATTGTCCCAAAAACTTTTATAATGTTACATAGTGTAATATATTATTATTCCCACAATTTTTCTATTTTCTCCAGTTTGTTGGCCATCCTGGCTATGACCCGTAGCAAGACATCAATTAAAAATTTGATCACTTTTCCTAGACTAGGAATCCAACCAAAATCCTCCTAAAATCGGGTCCTGTGCTTTACTACTGCATGACATAGCTTAGCAACTTAGTAAAAACATTACTTTATGTCAACAAATCTTACCTGAGCACAAATATTCCACGAACCATTTTTAAAACTGATAACACAGTGATTTCTAGATATCTTCAAATCTTTCAAAATGAAAGATGCATTTTTTGATCTGCCAATCGTAAACTGGAAAAAAAAAAAACATCAATTTAACACTTACATGCGAAGATTACACCATTGTTAGTAACCTTATTTTTACAACTGTAATAATCCTACTAAGGTATTTCTTTGAGTAACCCTTCATAAAATTTACAGCTAAATTCTCCTGTATAAAAAAAAGTTACAGAAAAACAAAATTCTATTATTTATTTGAAAGTAATTTATTTTAGTTTTATGATATTGCACACTGATGAATGTTTCCATTTTCAACAAAAATACTAATGGTGTACCTACAATACGTTAATGTTTCAAATAAAAAAACTTTTGTAATTTTATTTTAAGTTTCTTATGTGCTTTTTCACTAATCTCAGGTCTCCCTTAAGCCAGGTTTATAAACTACGAAAAGTACATGACGAGACAACGAAACACCAAACTGACATAAGAAAACCAGTTTATAAAGCACAAGTGTCTCAAATTATCACCAACTCTACAATTTGAAATAGCAAAACAGTATAAAAAAATTTCTTCCTCTAGGTTCTTTAAATAACTCATATACAACCAGACCAAATAAAATTATCAATAATTGGTTTTCAAATTATTAATTTCTTTCACTGTGCATAAGTTTAACAAGTGAAAACTTTGTGGCCTCCTATGCACATAATTGCTGTTTTTTTAATTTTTTTTTTAACGTTTTAAGGCTACTTCAAATATGAAAGGTGAAAACGCAAGCCAAAACGCAAGAAGTTGAATGTACTTACATTGCATTTTTTATCTTGAATAGTTTATAAAAGTAAATTTGAAAATGAACTTTTTGCATCTTGCATTTCTTCCGGAGTTTACAAACCCAGCCTTGTACATTCTATGACAAAGCTTCTTGACTAAAACAGTTGAGATCTAAAGTTTTCAGTTTGTGTGTATGCATTTTCTAAGTGGAATTTCTTTAGGCACTTAAAAGGTGAAATTGAGTATGAAAAAACATATGCACCACTATATAATGGAAATTTAACAGAAAGAAGTACAATGCCCTTGCTCATTATTATCTGGTTGTGTTCAAGCACAAGATCCCATAGAACACTCATTATTTATTTAGGAACAATACGACAAGTCACAAAATATTCAGACGACTGTTGCAGGTAGAGGGCTGTGAAACTCTGTAAATAGTTGGGAAATTATTTAAAGACTGATAGGTACTAGTTGAGTTGAAATAGAAGAGTATTAAATAGATTTTGCAATTTATTCTTCTCACGCCGCAAAATGTTCTGTTACACGATTTGTGCACAGGAAAACACTCACCGATCGCTACTCGTGTGCTGTGCCTTCACAAAATAATATCTTAAGAAATCTCATCGTCCAGGTACAAAAGAACACTGGAACTAAGTCCTGGTGGACCACCCGGGGCTGCACCCCATGTCTGTGGCCTAAAAATACTTCAATCCAAAATGAAGAAAAAACAAAGATTACATTAAATTAGTTGCGACACGGCCCTGACTCAATTTTCTACCCTTACAATACCATGTGTTTCTTGAGCCACTGAACGGTGCGACCTCTCGGCACAGAACTCTTAACGACTGACGAGACTACAAGCAACTGCGTACCACCCCAAGGGGAAGGGTCAGGCTTACAAGGCTTACAAAGTGAACACTATTGCACAGTCATGCACCTACGCGCTGGTTTCCCCAACTGCACGCTTCTTGGAGACAAGACAAATAACTTGCGCCATTGTGTCGTGCCCCTGCCTGCCTTTCTTTCACAGAAACCTCTGTCCTACATTCTAGCAATGTCACTATTACACCATGGAAAACATTATGTAAAATTATAGCTATAAAATTAATATTTAAATTAAATGAAATAATGATGATCACACTTACAGAATTAGTACGCTAGACAATATCATGACAATCCGTAAAAACGTAATTAAAAGGCTTTTTTCCAACCCAAACAATAATTCTAGACAATAAAATATAAACACAAAACTAGGTCATGACCTTGAACTATGTAATCAGCTGATATACCCCTTACTTAAATGCCTTATGCCTAAAAAAACACTGCAGAACTGGGGAGGGTATGGGTCTTACAATGCCACAGCAAATAAAAAATGGTTTTTGTAAAAAAAAAACTAAAAAACGTATCCTCTTTTGCAATTAAAAATCAAGGCATTTTTAAGAACTACTTTACTTCATCACATTCACCAATATAAAGAAATAAAAAACTATTTGTCCAACACTAAGTCTCTCAAGAAAATAACAACGTTAAATAGTACCTAAATGCACAATAATTTTGTTGGTTGGTTCAAACTTCTTTCAGATAAGCTCATATTTCCAGAATTATCTCTGGAACATATCCAACCCAATCATACATAGTGTCTATCTGAAATTTGTAACCTTGACATTTATTTTTATCTCTAACAAAATTTAGTGTTAATGTACAAAGATTGACAGTAAAACACATCCTTTTTAGTTTGGTGAAATACAAAATACAAAAATCAAATTAAAAACTTTTTTTATAAATAAAATCTAATCATGTGACCCGAAACTGTATACTGCACATGCACAAAGCGTTGTTTGCTGACAAATCAGAAACAAAGAGATACAGACCTGCCAACATTCAAATTTAAAAAATCATGAGGTCCTCCATAAAAAATTTTAGGTCCACAAATACATGTTAGATATAAAAAAAACAACAAATGAGAATCTATAAATTTAAGTGACATACCTGTACATATGTTACATGGTCTCTGCTTCAAAATTTATTTCAACAAATTATAGGTTGCAGATTTTGCAGCCTTCAAAAATTTTTCATCGAAGAGTTGTTCGTAACACACGCCCTCTTGTGCAGATTTTACTTTTAGCAATGTTTTCAAGCGATTTTTCCGACAATGGCAATCTGAATTGGGTTTTTGTCTTCTTTACCTGGCTGAAGATCCTCTCACACTCGGCGTTACTATGAGTAATGGATAAAATACCTAGCATAAGTTGAGATCACTTGTCATACTTCAAACTACCATCTGTAGTCTTCATCTGTCCAATCAATGACCACTTAGAGTCAATTCTTTCCTGCTTCAATATTTTCTCAGGAATATCTTTATTTGAAATGAAGAAAATTGTGGCTCTAAAACATCAATTGCAGCATCTATATCTTGTCCTTCCATAAAAATATTTGGAAATTTATCAACAAAATATCTTGCACTAGAAAATGATGCATGGCTTATGGTTTCAATGCATGCTACTTCTGCATGAGCTATAAATGTACTTTTTAAAGGAAATTTGTTACTATGCAGTCACATGCAGCCACACAATACTGCCTAATTGAACTGTAAAATAATTTGCCCTGTTCAACACTCAAGCCACCCACAATTTTGAATGCCTCACTACCAATAACCAAATCTTTATACTTTTTTTTTTTTTTTGATTATCATGAGTGTGATAATCAATCTCCAAAAGAGAAGTAGATGATTTTACTACATCAGCACACACAAATTTTGACATCAAGTTTCGCAACAGGTCGTAAAGTGTGGATTTCAGTTTCTGAGTCTGAGGTTCTTGCAACTGTAGTAGTACATTAGTCTTGTCGAACATAGGGATTACATTTAAGAGAAACATGCAAAATGCCTTGTTTAAATCACTAGATAAAAACATGAATGACATAGGTCTACCTTTTTCTGCTGGTACCTGAGGTACTGATGTTTTCATTTTAGGTCTGTGTGTTAAATTGATTTTCTTTGAGCTGGTCACATCCATTTTAGAACTGCCCTTCTTTGAACTGTCAGGTTTAGAAGCTATTTTACTGGGAAAAGTTTACTTCGAATTTTTTTTTTTTTTTATCATTTGAAGACACTGCATGGCTACTGTTTGTACTACTACTACTACTACTACTTTCTATGTTTGTGGCACTGGACAAAACTGTGAGGTTACTTTGACTACCTTGTTGAGATGGAATTGAACATTCACCTATTTTTGAAACTAATTTGGGGATTTTGTAGTTCTTAAGTGTTCTCCTGCTTTTATCTGCAAATTCAGGCCGACATTCTACCAAAAAAAAGAAAAGAAACTAGTTAATGGCTGCCATTGTTCTACCAACCTTGTCAAGCATTTTCCTAACGAAAGCCATCGTGTACACACATGTTTGAGGACTTTCCTAGTGTCTACATTATGCAGCATCTGAAATTATTTTAGCTTTTATTTCCTATTTACACTCTTTTCCAAGTAGTAAAATATATCAATCAAAATGTCATCCACTTTAGATGGAAGACAACAAGCAGCAGCTTTTTCAGCACATAAGTTTATCAAATGGCATGGACAACCAACAAAAATCAAATTTTCGATTTTACTTTTCATAACAGCAGCCACACCACTTTTATGTCCCATCATCACTGGTGCATTGTCAGCGCTTGGCGCCAAACAGTTTGAAAACGGGATGTTGTTTTCTTTTAAGGAATCAAGCAAAAGATTACCAATATTTACTCCTGTTGAGTCGCCTTTGAGAACTGGTACTGCCAAGAGCCTATTTTGAATTTCGAGCTTGTCTTTACTGTGGAAAGTAACCACAATGGGGTAAAGTTTGCAATCACTTTCATTACTACCATCAGTTGCGATGGAAAATGGTGGATTACGTAACACAGATACAAGTTTCTCATGCGAGCTTTGATCCATTTGTCCCAATATTGCTGCAGATTTGGTCCTCGCACAGCCGTATTTTTTGGCAATGTCACTATCAGGAAACATCTTTCTAAAAAGCTGCCCTGCATGATCACTACACGACAGCGCTAAATTATGTTCAACTAAAAAAGATGTAAAATAACATTCTGCTTGTGTAACACTATTATCACTGTTCACAGCAAAATTTTGTTTTTTATTGGAAGCAATACACTTCACGTGTCCGTTTTTTTTTGTAGCGACATGTTTCACAATGTCTTCTCTTCCACTATGCGAGATAGAAAAATCAGCACGGCACTCACTACAAAACGCGAAATTGCTTCCTTTACATGACTCGAGTATTGATGGAAACTCGTTACTGTAAGCTTTCGTAAAACTTGTTTTGTAACTTTTTACAAACAGTTCTATCAGACATGTTCACGTTGCTCTAAACGAACAAACACCGCCGCCATTTGCCAAACAACAAAGGGAGCAGCGCAATACGAAAATAAACATTCGACTTCGACACCAACTACTAACTTACTATCGACTATCTAACACGGCGAGAGCATGGTATGTGGCTCGGCTACGCCAAACAGCACGGCCCGGCTCAGCCAAAGAGCATGATCTCGGCACGGCCCGGCCGGAGGCGAAACGTAGCCGTGTAAAATATCAGCAACAGGTTCAAATATAACAATACTATTACAGTTAACACAAATAAATCATAGTATTTACATAACTGAACCTCAAAATAAATTCAACCTTAACACCTTATTCACAGTTGCGTTGCCACTAATATTCCCCCTTGCTGATGCAATTTAATTATGTAGTTAAAATCTCGGGGCCCCGAAAAATCGTGAGGAAACACTATTTTGACGTGAGGGCGTGAGATGGACCTTAAAATCGTGAGCCTCACGCCAACATCGTGAGAGTTGGCAGGTCTGGAGGTAATAAAACACAAAATATTAGTTTAAAAGTGAGGTACAAAATACCAAAAAATTTATGCATAAAATTTAATCACAAGGCTCAAAATTTGCCCATTGTAATATGCATGCACACAGTGGGGGATACAGAAAAATCTCAAGGGGGGGGGGGGGGGCAGGTCTACCTCTTCCACACACTCCCTTGTTACGTCACCTTGGTTGCTTGGATGCAGCCAGAGGTCTTTTTCCAAGCTCTATCCGTTTCATTTACGTCTCGCCCGAATATTAAAGGTAAGTGTATGAATGTGTATTGTATAACATCGGCGGCCGGGTGCGCGCCCTCCCCTTGCCAAGAACCATGTTTGGTGCTGGGCTGCCCTGGTCAAGGGGGGGGCGCGCGCCCCCCCTATGAATCCGCCACTGCATGCACAAAACATTGTTTGCTGTCAAGTTGGAAACAAAATAACAAATAATTACCTGCATTTATCAATTCCTTGCATGCAAGCAGTCTTTATTTAGGAGTTTCAAGGACCCAGTAAAATTGAAGGATTTAAGGGCCCTTATTCAATTAAAGAGAAATGAAGTACTTTTTAAATAGATTAAAGAGGCGTACAAACCCTGGATCACCTAGAAACAGTTCATCCACTAACCTTCCTGCACTTTCAGGGTTTGCCTTCTCCCCTCCTCCCTTGAACAAAGGCATCACCATTGCCTCATTCCATTACGTTTATCATTCCCGTTTCACTGTTGCTATTTTGCAAGTGCAAGTGTCTCCTCAGTGAGGGGCTTTTAAATTCAAAGGGAGAATCCCCATCCCCCACCGAATTAACTCCCATGGCTGTTACCAATACCATAGGCCTAACCTCCCTTAATATATCTTCATCCTTATTTCAAGCCCTCCCCTTCCCTTTGGCTTCTTTCCTTATGGTCCATACCCTACTTTGCCATACACAAAAACAGATACTGCTTCTGCAGCAACTTGCCTTCTTCGGCAACCCACCTCTTCCTGCACTCTTCTGACAAAACAGTACCGAAACTGAACAGATATTCACACCTTCCTCCATCTGCCTTTTCATGTGAGCATTCCTTGCCTCCCTTGTTTTCTTCCCCAGTACCTTCATCACTATTTTATTCTCTCCCCTCTTAGCTTCCTGGCCTTAGCTTGAAGCATCCTGCACTTATGCTTCATAACCCTTATGTCTCTCTGATGGAGATCCCCCCACCCCTTTTACCCTACCCTCCTTTCGGGCACAAACGCTCCACCACTGGCTCCAGTATGCTTCTCAAAGCTATGCAGTTGTCATTTGGTCCTTCATTCCCTGCCCACCTGCCATAATCTATCAAGTATGCCTCCATTTCAACTCAATCTGCTCTACCCCACACTTTCTCCTACCTTTTTCTTCTCAGTCCTCCACCCAATTTCTACTACCACCACTGGAACTCTAAGATCATTCATTAATCCCCTCCATCTCCATACTGTTTGCCACTGCGTCAACCAATCTCACCAACACATCTAGCAGATTACCACTTTCCATGTCCCCTCTGCCCTTGTTACACGTGGGTTTCACCCTCCCGTCACATCATGTTACGGAGACGTGCGTGTTCCCTTTCTTGCTTTGATTCACCTGTCAGCATGCCTCCCAGCAGAACATCGACAGAGTGCTGCCTACACGCCTGATAGGTGTGGGACCTGTTAAGTTTGCACCGGGCTACTAAAGTATAGTGCATTTGACTGCCATGTGGGCTGGGTGTCAGCCCCGCTCGTGGCGAACTTTGTAAAGAACATTCTGGGTCTACAAGTTTATTGGCCGGAGGGGTATATAAACCTCTGGCTTGGAGCCGAATGAGGAGAAGCAACCCGACCACTGCCGAGCAACCAACTTGCGTCACTGACCTCACACTGCCCAGCCCGTCAACAACTACACCCCAAGGACTTTGTCGGCGAGAAGGGTAAGCTGTATCATCCCCAAGACTTGGCAATAGACGTTGTACGAGACTGCTCTTTAGTTTGACGTCTTGGGAAGTGCTCGGAATGGAGCATTTTGAACTTGCTCAATGAGTTGTTATAGTAACTCGCGTAGCACATTGAAGTCTTTAACTTGGGGTGACATGACGAGCATGAGATGGCAATGGCGAGACTGCAAATACTCTTAGTAACTCTAACAACCCTTCGCTCACAAACTCAATGTTACCCCGATATTAAACATTCAGCTGCCCTGTGATACAATTCAAAGTCCTGCTGTTCCCTGAGTTTAAGACTGCAAGGGTGAGATGTTAGAGGCAGTCATCTTAGAACTACCCCAGCAACGAGTTGGGGTGAACAGCGAGTTTAAAAAGAAGCAGAGCGAGTCTTGATGGCAAGGGCACAGTTCGAGCGGATGTGGACTACTTGTTGGAGCAACTCACCGGCCTTTAGGACATAACAAGGCAAGTTATGGCATTGTCACAGCCATTTTTTATTGTAAGGCTCTAGTAGTTTAGGTAAATATGTAGTTGGGCGGTATTTGCGAAAAAAAATGTTAAAAATCCGAAAATACCTTTATTTTATGTTCTTCAACGTCCTCTTTTCATTAAAAGTGGCGGAGGTAAGAAATTCCAAATACTTTAGGAGATATTGAATTTTTTAATTTCATCATATGTAGTTGAGCGGTATTTGCGAAAAGAAATGTTAAAAATCCGAAATTACCTTTATTATATGCTCTTCAACTTCCTCTTTTCATTAAAAGCGGCGGAGATAAGAAATTCCAAATACTTTAGGAGATACCGAATTTTTTAATTTTGCAATACAAGACCTGTGGAACCATTCGAGCGACGCCATTTTTGTTATTTTGCCGTGTGTTCGTGAATACGTGAATCGTCAATGCGTAATTAATAAAATGGTTGATTAGGTCAGGTCAGTTACATTATTAATACTTTCAAACTAAGCCGACATTAAAAATAATGTGAATTAATTTTAATTATTCTTTACTTTTAAATTATTTATAATGTAACTGACCTTACCTAACAAACCCGTAACAAAGGATGCACAGTAACAACTCACGTAAATTTTTTTTGTTACTTATTACTTGCACAACAATATCAAAAACACAAATAAGACTTTAAAATTAGAAACGTTAAAAACTCACCTAAATTGGAGGCGGTAATTAAACACCGTTTTAAACAATAAATGAACTAAATAATCACATATTGGTTCGTTTGAATTCTGGCCTATCACGAACAATCACGCGACATCATTATCCAATAAAAAAAAGTAGATACTCTTACCTCGTACGTAAACAAGAAACAATGTTAACCGCCACATCACGGCACTGGTATTGTGATGAAATTTAAAAATTTAATATCTCCTAAAGTATTTGGAATTTCTTATCTCCGCCTCTTTTAATGAAAAGAGGAAGTTGAAGAGCATATAATAAAGGTATTTTCGGATTTTTAACATTTTTTTCCGCAAATACCGCTCAACTACATATGATGAAATTTAAAAATTTGATATCTCCTAAAGTATTTGGAATTTCTTACCTCCGCCACTTTTAATGAAAAGAGGACGTTGAAGAGCATAAAATAAAGGTATTTTCGGATTTTTTAAATTTTTTTTCGCAAATACCGCCCAACTACATATTTACCGTAGTTTAAATTATCAGTCTGTATGGTACATATATTTTACATTTCCTTCTTGATACTTAACCTTCTTTAATTCTGTGTTCACAGAAGAGACCAAGCATAGAATGGAAACCACAGGTTAAAATCATGTATTCCTCTGCTATATGTACTCTACTATAATATTTAAGTATCAAATTGTTAATGAATTGCTTCTGGTTGCTTTCTTATTAGGTTTGCTATGCTCCTAATCCAGGTTGTAACACCCTTCCTGGCATACTTCTCCAATAACTGCCCCAGTCCTCTATTTTACCAACTGGGATGTCCACCCCTGCTCCCATTTTTCCTTCACATCCGGAACCTGATCCCACACCATGCCTGGCACATTGAGATTGCCAACTACTATCACTCCCCTCTCCTAGTTCCAAATTATGTCCAACACGACACTGATCATTGGTCGGTCCACATGATCCTCAGACATAATGGATGTTTTGACAATGATCCGGATCTCTTAATTAACTTTAACTAACTGTTGCAAACTGTGTCCTTTGACAGCATAGAAGATATTCGAGGTTTCAGGGAAAATTTTGTTTCAGTGTACACTGAAAAGAACGTTTCAAAATTCCAAATGGCTTCTATGACAAAGCCGTCGCTATGTTGTCCTTTATTTTTTATTAGCATAAACGAGACTGTTTTCCACGGAATATCTACCTGGTCGCCTGTGCTTTAGATAGTGACGAAAGTTTGGTTTGTGCTTTATTAACGTAACCGAATGATTGACCGTATTGTTATCGACGCCATACTATTTACTTGATACTAGCTGCAACTTGATTCAGTTCTCCATAAACAAAAATAAAGTTTTTTTTTTTTACTTTTGACTTTATTAAGAAATTACCTCTAGTACCTTATAAATTAACTATTGATTCGGAATACGTACCTCTGAATTATCAATTTTTAGTGGTGATTTCTCGCCCACTCCTTTAAGTGGTACAAGTTCAGCTTTGCGTTCGGTTGATATTTGTGCACGTTTCATTTTTGAGTATTTTAGTTCCAGAAGATACTCTTATTTAGCAGTTACAAATAATCATAACAACTTGCACCACTGCCACCCAAGTAATAATACGTCTTTTTATCCTTTTATATCTTTGACATGTTCCTTTAACAACATGTACATTGTGTATTCAAGTCTTATTTTTTAATAGTGAACGGTCAAAACCAGTGTTGCCAACGCCTAAATTGAAAATTCACTAATTATCGTTAAAGCCTATTAAGGACCTATTCTTTTTTTTACAGTAAGAAAATGAGATTCAACGATTCTTGCTAGTACCCCAGAAACTACTTGCAGACGAATAATGTTTAAACATCTGGGTTGATGGCTTAACTTCCTGTCGTTGATCAAAGTGATCTACATACAAACCTGTTAGGTGCTTTACATTTCTTAGGTTGGTTATGGTGAGACTTCCACAACACTACAGTCAAAATCAAAACATTAGCTGCATTTCATTTGTTCGTTCAAAGTAGTCTTTGGTTCAAAGCGTCACATGTTAAACGAATTACTGAAAAGTAGAAAATATGCTGGTGACATTGAAGGCGTTTGCATTCAAGGTAAATATTTTTCTTAGCGGAAAAGCCAGTTGTTATTTTGGAAAAACAAACAGAAACTGAAAATATAATATTCCTAAAACTATTGCCATAGTTTTGGAATCAATTTACTGTTTTAACAAATTTTGTTCTTGAGAGCAGGTAAATCAGGGTTAAAATTATCAATGTCGATAAATACTAGCCATTTACACAGATTGTAATATAACATTAACCTGTATGACAGTCAGTTTGGTACTGAGGATAAGTTAGATTCGAATCTGAAAAATTACCGGATCGTACCATAATTATCGTACACATATTAAAAACACATAAATTCCTTCGTGCAACAGCCTAAGTCAATTCCTTAAATTAATGCATATAAAACAGGGGGGAAAAAAATACATATAGATGTTCAAAAACTTATACGTGATAATAAAATGGTTTGCAAGAAAGTTCTTCAAAATTAAATAAAAACATAAATGTTTAATTAGGATAAGTAATATACGAAACTGAGACTCAAATTTGAAAACAAGAAGCATAACTTTGATACCTATACAAAAATAAAAAATGGTGCAACATTCGGCTTGGTGCAAACGTTTAAGGAGACCGTTGGTTACACCAGACAACCTTCAGAATTGGGAGATATGGCACCATTTTTTAACGCGAGCCCCCCTTTGTGGTAAATGTGTGTATTTTGATCAGACTTGTCAATAAAAAAATTAATAAAATATAAACTAGATGATGGTGCAACATTCGGCTTGGTGCAAATGTTTAAGGGTAACCCCTGGTTACACCACCAGGGTGTCCACAGTTAGTACTTTCTTACTAGATCTAGTACTTTTATTAAGTTTTTTAGTGGTCTAGTACATTTACGCTCAGATCTAGTACTTTTTCCTTTAATATAATAATATTACAGTAACACCAATTTGTTTCAGTAAAAATTCCCAAGAAGGATTTGAAATAGCGAAATCTATTTTGACAGCACTACGAAACCCATTAATTCAGGCATATTTTTTGTTCCTGGCTTTTATTCTGCCGACAGTAATTAATTTAAATTTAAATAATCAAGGTACTGAATATCATCTTCGTGTTCTGATTTCATCAGTGGGAGAGAAAAAATGAAAATGATAATGAAATATTACATGAAACCTCAATATGTTTTAAATAATCCAATTTAAAAAAAAATCCAGCTGACAACGGCCAGTTTTTAGACATAAGCAAAGTTTATCTAGGAGCGAGAGTGGAAGCCCTTTTGATGGGATTAGACAAGAACATAGTTCCACCAAGTGATGCAACACAATTGAAAGTTAAATGTTTGGCCTTCTTTGTTGAATTTTGCTTCCAAGTTTTAAAACGAATAAATTTTAACGACTCTGTTCTAAAAGGTTAAACAATGCCGAAAAGTGCAAATCAGACGACAATCACAATATAATGCCACTAGCCAAACATTTTCCTAATGTTATTGAAGAAAAACATTATGAAAACCTGGATAGGGAATGGCGTTTATTGAAGACTCTAGAAGTACTGTAGAAAGACAACAAATTTATGGATTTTTGGAATACAGTTTTTGGAATGAAAAATGTGGTAGGAGACCAAATGTTCCCTTCTTTAACAGTGTTCATTAAAGCCATGCTATGCCTGCCTCATACATCCCCAGCTATTTCATAATCAAATTATTTTGGCTAGTCAACAGTAAAAAATTTACAATGTGAGACACCTTGTCCATAACCTGCAGCCAATCGGACTTCCGGGAAATATCCGGCCGTCGGTCAAAACTATACAAGTTTTCAAGCTTAAACTTTTGACAGATGGACGGATGAAATCGTAAATTCCCAAATATTTGCAAGGTAAATATTTTTATCTTAAAAGTTTAAGTTTATTTGTTTTGTTGCTTCCACAACATGTGTTTAACTTGCATTTGAACATGTTTGAAAGTTTGATATTTGAAAGAGAAACTGGCAGACACACAAATAAATATTAAAGAAAAAAAATTTAGGTGTCATGATTTATAAGTGCTCAGCATACGTGATCGTCAAACTAATCTATCTTTAAAAGATCATTTTCCTCCAAAATTTAAACCTTGAAGTGACAGCAGCATCAAAAATTGATACGTATAATTACGGATGTGCATTGTGTTGTGAATTGCTTGGCTAGTTGACAGATGAAGCAATGGCAAACCGACATATGTGACGGACCATTGAGAATCCACCTGTAGGCGAATTTATTTTTCTTTGATTTAGCCTATCATTAAACAAAACTTACAGATTTTGTGTTGGAAGATTTTAAATAAATTACTTTTACTTTTGCATGGTTTTCATACCATATATATATATATATATATATATATATATATATATATATATATATATATGTGTGTGTGTGTGTGTGTGTGTGTGTGTGTGTGTGTGTGTGAATGGAAATCCTTCAACTTAAGGTCTTAAGCTGGACTGACAATCATCCATCTCAGATGTCCTGGAAAATTCCATCCGTCCACCCGTTAAAACCTTACCAAGCTTTAACTTTCGAAGGACGGACGGACGAAATAACCTCTAAAATGTTAGCAAGACACCTATTGCCAACAACCTTTAGTATCTTAAAAGGTTTTTAAGCTAATTTATATGTTTAGTTGCTTCCATTAAATGTTATTAACTTACATTTGAACATACTTAAGAAACTAGGATATTTTAATAAATATCAGACCAAAATAATTGAATTTAAAGATTTATTAAGTGCCAATCTGTCATTATCGTCAATATAATATATCTATACAATTTTCAATATATAAATATTTACCAGTTTTTAAGATTTATAGTTTGTTGGCAGCATTAACGTGGAAATGTGAATAGCTTGTTGACAGATGGACGAATGACGGACGGATGAGACGGATCATTGCGAGTCCAGCTTTAGTTGTTGACTATTTACTTTACTGGACACATGTGTGAATTTTCCATTGCTCACTTCTTATCATTATGTACAAAACAACAAAAACCACATTGTGTTGTTTCTCAGTTTCAGGCTGCTTTGTTTGTGGTGAAGACCATGACTCGGGGAAGTGTCATTTCTTACGTCATGTGGAGCCGGTAAGTTTTTTTTTTTTTTTGTAACTAACGAGGGGACCACCAAATATGGTACAAACGGATTTTAATGGGTCTTATATATGTTGTGGAGGGAGGCCCCCAGAGTACTAAGCTAAAAGGGTTTTGTCCAATGCGCCTTAGTTTTCACGAAAATGGCGGTTAAAGTTTTATACGAACATTTTAGACCGGTACATTTTCCGTCGTGCCAGGCGAGCCAGCCTAGCCTAGTTGGTAAGGCTCTTGCCTAGCAGCCGGCCGGTCAGGGTTCGCTTCCTGCTCATAGAAATTTTATTTTTTGATTATTTCATAATTTTATAATAATTCTTATTTTAACGCTAGCGACGATGTATTAAATTTGTACTAGAAGTGTATTAAAATCACATTGAATAACATTAAATATAACAATGAGTGAATGATATGCTATAGTTCATTACTTCCTGACCATTTATTTCCCCTTTAAAAGATTAGAATCCCATTAGGACTCGCCTACCGTAACTACAGCATAAGAGTGATTATTAAAAGAAAGGTTGGGAACGGCAAAATCAGGTAGCAATCGTTGTCCAAGTATGATTGAAAAAATACATCACGCTATAATAAAATATTTTTTACTATTTATTTCACATAACTTAGACAAGGAAAGGTCATATGTTGTTAGTGATTAGCTGATTTGTTACTTTCCTAATGAATTCATAAGATAAATAATGTAGTCCATTTTAATGATACAGGCACACACTAGTATTTTTTAGAAAACCTATTGATATTCTTAAATTTGCAACAAGCAAGCTATACAACAAGCTGCCTTAGCATTTACAACAAATATAGATTTTCAAAGAGACATTTGTTTAGATAACAGGGTTCATACCCCTCATTAATATCCTTAAAAAGTCCTTAATTTGTCTTTAATTAAATAAGGGCCCGTAAAAATCTTTTATGAGACAGTAAAACACACCTTTTTAGTTTAAAGGTGATATGTTAGTTACGGAAAAATAATTCAAAACATTTTTTACACGTAAAATCTAATCACTTGGCCAGCAATTCGCAAATTTTACTGTGTATGCGTTTTTTGCTGCCAAGATGAACAAAAGAACATTAAAATTGTACCATTTATCCCTTATCTGCATACTGTCACAGTCAGTCTTTATTAAGGAGAATTTTGAATACGTACCTCTGAATTATCAATTTTTATTGCTGTTTTCTCGCCCACTCCTTTAATGTATTTTGTTATGACACCAAAAAAAATCTTGAACCATTTGTAAATGTTAAACCGCAGCTCTGCATGCTACCGCTAGTATATTGGTGTGTTCCTACGTGTGCTTGACTATAGTCTGTCTCACTCGTAGATTGCAGTACAGAGCAAATCTCACCCACTGTTATCAAATTGATACTGGCTGGATTGTTAACATTAAAGTTCTTACTTTGTATACCATTGTTAATTGTAATAAGTTTTGATTATTATATTATTAATTTTATTATTTGTCAAATTTGCAAGACCATAAATCATTTGACAGTACAGTGAAGTCACGCTGATCCGAACTAATTGTGGCGGAGACCTGTACGGATTACCATATTTTCAGATTAGCCTAATAATTGCCCTAATGCAACAGCATCTAATAAATACATCTCTGTAAACATTAATTTATCATGTAACACAGCCTATAACACTTTTACAAGCACAAAATCACTAAATATGTTCAATTATAGGGTCAAGATAACATAAATAAGTTTTAAAAATATATTAATAAAAGGTTTTTTATGTATAAATTTCTTTAACTCTAACTCGTTTGGATTGGAGGGATTTTTGGATTAGCAGGACTCCTCTATATTATTACAGTTGTATATATTCTGAAAGAAAAAAATATCACTAATTAATAGTTCACAGGAGAAGCTATTTGTAGCAGTTGGTACTATTAATAAGGAATTTCATTAATTATGTTCTATTGTATGGTCAAAAGAAATTTTTTTAATATTAAGTGAAGTAAAGAAAAACTAGGTATGTTAGAAAATATTTCAGTTATGTTTCCTTAGAAGTAAAAATTGAATATTTTCACATGATTCTCTTGTTGAAATACAGCAAGAAAATTCTCATTACAAAATTTCCTTTACAAAAAATCATTTTTTAATTCCTTTTTTAAAAAAATTCTATTGCATTATAAAGTTGTTTCTGAAATGTTTGTGCTATATGGTGTATATCTGGCAACAGAGCACACCGAAATGACAGCACTAATAGCAGATATCATTCAGTGATAAGAGAGAGGAAATGCCCATTAAAAGCACACTGCGATCTAAGGATGTGAACGGGCGGAGCAGGCAGTCACCTGATAGGCAGACCCTTCAGTCTTGACTTCACTTCAGCACAGTGAGCATACTCCTAGTTTACCCCCTGTAGCTTTGAGAGTTGATTTCTGAAAATGTCTAGGGTAGATGTTTATCTACTGATGATTCCAGTCCAAAGTATTTTAAGCTGTATCTTATCTAGGAGTTCATCATGTGTGAGAACAGACATACGAAGTAATGAAAAAAAAATTTTGTGTCGTCTTCTCTTGGCTCAAGAAAGAGAGAATAAATTGATTCATGGAGATGCCTTTTTTTTTTCTCAAATGGGATGAACCCACGCACTTATAAAGCGTTTTATTCTCCGTTTTTGTCGAAGCAGACACACCGTCGCAACTTTCTTACGCCAGCCTGGTTCCATGTCTGGACCGCAACTGACGGACGGTAATAATACAACCGTACATTGAGCATTGCGTGGATGGGCGAGCACTCGGACCGTGCATTCAAGCACTGAAACTTTCGCCCATCAGGCAGAATGACAGGACTGGCAATAGCCCAGACCGAGTGTCTGTGGCGTTAAGGATGAAAAGCGCTGCACCACACACCTTCTCGTGCAGATTGTCAGGGTGGAAGACAGCAGGAGCCTCACGTACGCCCGCCTCTCTCTGCCGGCCAGCCTGGAGGTGCTGGATTCTGCGGACGGGACGCCCGCCGTAGTCGCTCGCACCACGTTCGCCAGGGGCACTCAGTTTGGTCCCTTCAAGGCTCGACACCTCTCGGAGCTGTCTTTCACAACAGAATTTCCTATCAAGGTACTTTTCATTGACCTGTTAGTTAATTTTTATGCTTTTGTTTTTCCCTTATAAGTAGAGACAGGTAAATTTTGCTGATTCTTTTGGTTGTGAAGTGAACTGTGAACATTATATCTTTGAATCACTTTGATGAATGGATCACAATCCTCTCGACACTGAAGGTTTTAATGAAGTCACAGTTGTAATGTATGTTGTTGTTTTTTCCCTGTTCATCTGTATGAAAAAATAGTGTATGCCTGCTTTATAAATTTATTATTGGGGTAGCTCCAAATATATTTTAACATGTATAAATGTCAATTATTGTGATAGAACATCTTAAATTTGTTGCAAGACTTGCACTTCGGTTGCAAGAGAAACTTCTAACTTTTTTTTTTTTTTTACAATGCAACTTGTTAATGTTTTATTTTTGTTTTTTATGTATAATTTTTGAAGTTCATTACCAAAGTAAATAACTTTTTTTTATAATTGTAATATACCTGATAAGGAATACTAAAATGTTTATAATGGTTTCTCAATCATAAATAGGATTAAACATTAAAGCCATGTTGAATTTAATTCAACCAAGCAAAGTAAAGCTGTGTATTATCTGTGAATGACTTGTGGTTTTAAGTTAACGATTTAAAATGTTTTGAAAATATTGCTACAGTAGTCCAGGAGTTACAATATAACAAACATTATAGACAAACTTATTTTTTCTAAATAGGTACACTATTTGTTCTTGTGTTTGATTATAATCACGACTTTTTGAGTAACTTGTTATTTTAGTGTTTGGTTTGTCTACTGTAGTCTGTGCAAGTATGTGGTATAGGCTGCTTGCGTATGTTGGCCAATTGCGTTAGTGCCTACCTGTTGCGGTGCGTCTCTTTAGGTGGTGACTGCCTGCTCTTGGTGCCTACCAAAAGGCAGAGCCCACATACTTGCCGTAACTACATTGTCTTACGTATTTATGTATCTTGCCCACCGTATAAATCCCTCAGTTGTTGACAAATAAAATAAACAAATTTGAGAAACCATTAAAAATTTAATTTAATAAATTATAAAAGATATTTTTTTAAATATTATTAGTTGTATGAGGGCTGGTCAGACTGACGAAATAGTGCGGACAAATCAACTGAATAACTTAAATGAATTAAGTTTCAATCAGGAAAGGGCCAAATTCAATTTTCTAATATAATTTTAGATCATTTAGAATTGCAATATTTAGAATATTTTATTTGTGGTTCAAAAAAAAACATTGCGTTATCTACAGCACTGCAATGAAACAATAATCAGTAAGTTTGGTAAACTATAATAAATAATTAGGAGGAAATTTTTCAGGGTTCGAGGGAGCCATGCTGCTATGCCTCCCCACCTCCCCCGGATCCGCCAGTGGTTGCGATATATTTGCATGTTGTTCAGGTTTTCAGAAGCTTGGGCAAAGATAATGACGACGGTTGGTTTCTGGACACCAGTGACGAGAACTCTTCCAACTGGATGTGCTTGGTTTCACCAGCAACTTCTCCCAAGAATCAGAACCTCATGTGTTATCAGGTACCTGAAAGCTTTACTATTTACAATTCTTAAAAACAATTGTACACATAAACAGTTCATTAATTTAAATAATAGGCCTGTTTCATGTTTCAAAACAAAACAAAAAATGTATCATTTGAATTTGATTCTATTTAAAATACATACACCCCCTCCTTGAAGTAACGCCCTAATTCATTCCAGGAAAACAGAGCGCTGATCAAAACAGCGCTAATCAAGACACTACTCCCATTAAATTAAATTTACAGTTTTAACAAATGTTTAAATATAGTTGATGCACAATTAAATAAATGTTTAAATTGCATTTTGAGACTAAACTAAACACTGTGAAAATATTCATGGACGACATTGTTTACATGACAGGGTTTGGGCATAACATAACCTAAGTAGCTGCTTACAGCATTTCTGAGTTGCAGAATGATAATGATTTTAATATAGAAGAAATTTTTCAATTCTAATAAAATTAGAATGTCATAAACTTAAGGTTTTCTATTTCATAAAATGTATTTAACCTGTTAATGTTTATATTAAATGGACTAAAGTAAATTTGCATTTGAAGAAGGAAATAACTATTAAGGAAAGAGCGAAATATTGTTTGTTGATTTGTCACATTATTAATTTGGTTGCATTTTTTAATACTACACAAGTGCATTGGCATTGTGCACGCACAGAAATAAAAATTCACCTAAATTAAAAAAAGTGCCACTTTAAATCTATGATCACGCTACTTCAAATCATGCCATAATTTATTGACGTCATTACTTCAAAACCGTGCAAATCTAACAGTGTTACTTTCATAGGAGGGTGTACTTAAACTTTAAAATAATGAATATTGGTTTGTATTCAAACTGTAGTAAAGATGTTTCTTATCACTTCATGTAACGATTAGTTTTGAGGTTAAGTGCCTTTATATTAAATTATAAATGTATATATCGTAGTTCTCCTATACTAAGGGCCTGATTTACTTTGGCACACTTAAAATGTGCAGAGCTTCAGAAAAAAATATGATTTGAAAACTGCTCAAGATATCATTGGAGTATTTTTTAAAAAAAAAGCATTCAAGGATATGCTGAGGGCGGATAGTATTTCTGTTTCCGTATTTTGTTTTTAGACTGTATTTTCAGAATAAGTTTTTGGCATGAAACACCTGGTAGAATTTCTTCAAAGCACTCAAGGGACTTGTACTACACATTAGTCTTCATTTCTGCACAATGTAAAGTAATTTTATGGTAACCACTCAAACCTCATAGTTGTCATATGCTCGACGAGAAGACTCCGCGCAAGATCAGAGCCAATACCGCACTAGAAGCACCGGTAGGGGTCATACTTATCATCCCGCCTCACTGACATAGATACACCCCTGAGTAGGCGGGCCCCTTAAAGGACCCGATAACTACCCAGAATTTATTTATATATGTGCACAGTGAACAGCAGAACTGCTGAAGTTGAGATTGTAATCAATTATTTAAACCACAAAATTTATAAAGTTTAAAACAGGCAAGCAGACATTAAGATGTTAACAACCACTGTGGTAAAAATTTCCTAAAACTATGAAAGCATACTTTTTTTTATAGTAAGTATTTTAAACCATTAGCATGAAATAACATGTTTAGGTTTTGGTGAACATAACTTTATTTTAATAATTAAAAAATTTTGAAAAATTATTTTCCCCACTCTTATTATTTGCCTTCAAGAATATTTTGATATTTGTATTCAAGCTCACTTAGACCTAAAAAAAAAAAAACTGATATTTGCACAGACTTGTAAAATACCTAATAAAGTTCTGCCATTGTATTCCCATCAATTGTTGTAAGACTGGGGAGACTAGAAAAAATACTATCAGAGCAAAATAAGGAAAAGTGGAAGTAGGTAATGCGGTCTGTCTAAAACAGTGATGGCCCAGTTTGCTCTTTTCAAGGATCAAATTTTACTTTTGAAATTATCCAATAGCCAGAACATATGCATAAATATTTTTGTAATTTCTTACAATATTTTAGTGTTGTATTCTGCAGTATGACCAATGAATACATTAGTGCGGCATGTGGTGAATTTTGTTAAAAATAGTGGTTACAAAAAAATAATAAAAATTACCATGAAACATTATATTACAAAATAATAATGTTTTTCAGTGTTTCTATGAGAACATCATTATTTTATAATAGTGGCTATTGGCAGTTTTTCCTACATTTGCAAACAACGATGGCTGATACACGACAGCTTACTTGATAATAATATGTTCTTATTTGTAAGATTCTGTTAAATGTGTAACGGGCCGCCAGTCTGTAATTACTGGTCTAGTAAATCAAAGAAGATAGCTTTCGAAAGTAAAAAACAGTCTTAACCTTCGCATAGTATTGCAGATCTATCGTCCAGAGGTTGTCAGAAATGCAGCAAATGATTTAAGTTTCAACTTTTGTTGCTAGATCATGCTCTAATGGTTCAGATATAGGTAGTAAAGAATTTTTACTGCTGTAGTGTGTTATTGGGATTTGGTATTCAAGAAAAAAGGTTTGAATGAAAATTTCCAGGGATTTAGCGAATTTAATAATTCAACACTGACAAATTATAAACATATTTTGTACTTTTAGTATTTAATTATGTATTTAAATTACATTATTTATTGATTTGGGAAACTTTTAAGGGTTGAATGATTAAACACCATAGGCCTGAGTTAATATTTTTTTTATTTCTTGAACATTATTTTATTTTTGATACTTGAGACCTAAATTTGTATTCCCAAGGGTTGATTCAAGGTAATCTTTGTGTTTCAAATTTGAGATTTTTATTGGAGGTGATTGGGATCTGATAGGTCACTGTAAAAAAAATCAGCCAGTGCTGTGGATACTAATAATTGACTGTTTTATTCCAGGACAGTTCCCACATCTACTATGTAGCACTGAAGGACATTCAGCCCGGGGAGAAACTGTGTGTGTACTACGCACCGTACTACGCCGTCAAATTGGGAAAGTTGCCTTTTCAGATAAACGGCCCTACAAAGGTTGTAGTTTAGGTATATTTAATCTTACGTATTTTGTCCTATGAAGTATTGTATTGTATAAAATTGACTTTATCTGTGTTTATTTTGTATTCCAGAAAGATTCTAAATCAAAGTTAATTAATAAACCAGAAAAACATAAAGAAAATGAAGAAGACAAAAGACTTTACAAAGAGATGTTGCTGAGTAAGTGTTGCGTCATATTATTTACTTGTTGTTTATAATAGCACTCGTAGCATATGCCTTAAAACCCTCTTAAGAAAATCTCACTTAATAAAAATTTCCTGCGTTATGAGTTTACATTAATTTAGTACTTTACCTATAAAATACAATTTTGCTTTTCTAATAAGTTTTCCCTGCAAATAATTTTAAATTCCAAGTACTTTGAGAAAATTCTTAAAAGGGTTTTACTGTAGTGTACATTGTACGTACAGCTCATAAGGGAGGAAACCATTTTCACACACAACACCAGGTAAGTATTCTATAAAGTTTAGGACAACAGAAC
The DNA here is from genome assembly GCF_032445375.1 of Bacillus rossius redtenbacheri. NCBI lineage: Eukaryota > Metazoa > Arthropoda > Insecta > Phasmatodea > Bacillidae > Bacillus > Bacillus rossius. The sequence continues at coordinate 66,404,586 of NC_086333.1, read as the reverse complement.
TAGACACTAGTCAATTTGAAAGAGGTCAAAACATCATGTACGTAGAACTTAACCATTTGTTACCACAAATGTGACATCGACCAGGGGTGCGCCATCCCTTAAGCCCAATGTGCCTTGCCCTGCTCACAAACACCCCTCCCCCCCCCCTTTTCCTTCCCCGCCATCACCGCCCACTAACTCACTATGTCCACCATGTTCTTTTAAACCTTGTGCCAGCAGTGTGTAAGCTTGTGTTTCACTCCGTGACCGCAAGAGGCACGTGTAGTCTGTGGTGAATACCATGTAATGTTTATTTGCCTAACTAATAGGAGTTTTTTGTTACTCTTAATTTCAAACCCTAAGTATATATGTTTTCAGGTTATTACAATAAGTATGGAGCGGCGTCATGTGCAAACATTTTAGCAGTTTAGTATTTTTGAACTAAAATACTAAATGCACATGGACATAAATACATATTAAAACTTTTTAAATAATTATAATTTAAGTGAAAGATCTAGCATTAACATGTAATTATCATGAAGGTAGTTCAGAAGCTTCCTGTGGCCATGACAGTTCGACCCTAGCCCAGAGTAGGAAGGAATCACCGCACCTCAAGTATATCAACATTTGTTATTGCTGATCATATAGTATCCGCCGTTCGTATCAATACTTTAAACTTTTAAACCTTTTATTTTTCTCTAGGTATTAATACTTTAAACGTTTAAACCTTTTATTTTTCTCTTCAAGGCTTACACCTGGTGGCAGACTGCTTCACGTAATTATTAATTCCAGTAATGGGTGCTTGACGCGAAACGACAACTTGCAACTCTCTAGGCCAGGTCACGTGGTGCCTGGTCCGAATCTAAGCCAATTAATTGCCATTGGCGTTTTTACCATTATAATTGTGTTTCTGATTTTATGTATTGCATTCACCTCGTCTTCCTACCAAAACACTCGTGAGTACTTTGTCCGCTTGACCACGTGTGATCCTGTCCGGGGATTGATGCACGTGGGAAGCTTAAAGAGCCCACTGACAACAATCGGCCAGTATAAGTAATAGTGTGCCCGCACACTAGGAGCAGACAGGTGTGGTGTGTAAGTAAGGCCCAGCACCTACACAGGTCTCGTCATGGCCCTGTGGTAGAGTCTTCAGCCTCCCCGTGCCCATACACGTGGTGGCACCCAAGTTAATGACGATTGTTTTCTCTCTTTAAAGACGTACATTTGCCCTGACAGAAATTATTTCAATATTAAAAAAAAATATATATACTAAAACTTTTGTCACAGCAACTTTCCTTCGCTCTTAGAGGTATTCTTTAACCCAATAGCAGTTTAAAAAAATTTCACTGTGATTAAATTGACCTTTTTTTTAGTAATCAAAGTAAATATTATTTTTACTGTTTACTGAAATCACATTTATGTAACCAAGACTTAATTTGTACCATTCTTTATGTACACGCTGTTTCATATATAACGTATTGCATATTGTACAATATTTTATTTATAATATTGTTACGATTTCCCTGCGGGGGTTCGTAAAGGATAGCCCAATTAAAGATTTTATTACACTACACAATTTTATTTATTACCACTACTTGTCACTTACAAATAATCTTCTAAATAATTAATTACACTTAAATAAATGTCAATTCCCTGGTCACTCGTTCCGCACACCTCGCTGGGCCGCACCTCTGGCGCAACTCACGCCGCAGCACCCCTCGTGGGTCTCCGCCGCGGGACTCCGTCGCCGCACTCCGACGCCGCCGTCACACCCTTCGCCGAGATCCCACTCGACGCCTCACTCGGAACTTCACTCGGGACTCCGCCGCGCCTGCGACTCTATCGCCCGGAAACTCCGCCGCGGGAAAACTCCCGACTCCACTGAACTCACTCCCTGCCCTGGAACCTTCGTCCAAGGACTTCGCCACTCTGCCGCACCCGCGGCACTATCGCCCGGAAACTCCGCCGTGGGAGAACTCCCCACTGAACTCCTCTCGAAGGTCGGCCCAACCTCCTTATATAGCCCTTGGGTTCCCGTCCAGAACAATCGGGCATGTCTCCGAGATATCGCGCGACCTTCGCCGTCGAAATGCCCAGAAACGCGTCGTGAGTCCTCGAAGGACGCGGCGGCTGCTCAAAGAACGCCGATAAACTCAACAAGCATCGGGTTCCCACAAAACGCGCCGATAAACATGTCTGAATCCTTTTATTCCGCAGTGCAGCCTCTTTTAAGAAACTCGATCTGAGGCAGGTGCGCGCTGCGACGGTCAGGATGTTGCGAGACAGTATGACACGAGATACCAGGGAGAGGATGCAGGTGGAAGGGGGCGCAGACAGGCCGAACGAGTGCGGCGATGCCAAGCACTGCAGCCAAGCGCGATCGTAACAATATTTTGGGCATTTTTTTTTTCCTGATTTTTTTTTTTTTTTTTTTAAGTTTTATATTTGTGTGTGTGAATGTAGGTTTGTTTTTCTTTTAAATTTGCGTATGTATACACACACACACACACACACACACACAAATTTGTATGTCCCGGAGCACTAGACTCCATGCGGGATTCACGTTAAAAATAATAAACAGGTACGTAAATAAGATGAAAGTGAAGTGGGTGCTTGCCGCCCTGCGCAGACAAGGAGGTGGCGAGCAGGCTGGCGGAGGGGCTGCCCGCCAGCCGGCTGGGGGCGCGGAAGGCCCCGGAGAGGTGGCGCTGCCGGCTGTGCGGCGTCGGCGAGGCCGGCGTGGTGAAGCACGCCAGGCACCTCATGTCCCACTACAAGCCCCTGCTGGCGCGCGCCGAGAAGCCTCGCTGCCACGCCTGCGGGCTGGCCCTGCCCACGGAGAAGGTGGGTGTGGACCGAACACTCCACCGTCGTACGAACGCTCGGGATGACACGTGATCCGTTCGCTGGCTGCCGACTTGTGAAATGCCTCGACTTGGTAACCTGCGATTTAATTAGTTTTTTTTTTTTTTTTGGTTGGTGGTATTTAATTTGGCCCGGAGTCCTCCAGACATGGGCGTCGCAACCGGGGGGGGGGGACACGTCCCCCCCCCCCCCCCCTGGATAATGAAAGTCTTTGATTTCGTCCCCTCCTATAATATATTTAGTTTCGTAGTTATATTAAAAATATGATTTCTGTGATACAACCCATATGTTGCGCATGGTTCATTTAGTCCCAATCGTGGTAATGTGAGCACTGTGTTTTTTACAAATTTATTCTCTGAAAAAATTTTTTATAAAAAATAAATTATATATTGCAACCAACTGTAATTAGAATATTTAGGAAAGAAAAATGCCTAAAAAACCACCTTTTTGCACCTTCAAACCCCAAATTTTCCCGGGGGAGGACCCCCGGATCCCCCACTTTTTTCCCAGGGGATGGATATTCCTCAACAACTAAATCAATTGCAGTCCCCCCCAAAAAATATATCCTTGCGACGCCCATGCTCCAGATAAACTGTGGATAAACATTATTAGCATAATAGGTATAATTCTGTTTAGGTTTCCTATAGTTCAGCTCATTCTGTAATCCTACACCAAATGAGCCTCTGGCGTTTGGATTTTTTTTAGAGTGGATTCCAGCTGTTTGTCCTGGCCACCAGTTCGACTTGGAGTTTATCGTTACAGTCTGTTTTCATATCAGCAGTGTTTCGTGATTCCTGCTGGTTACATTTGCGTAATGATTTTTTTGAAGACGAGATTAGACTTGATTAAACTTGGTCTATGATACCTTTTTCAAACATTTATTCTCATCTGTATTTTTTCTTTCTCCAGAGCAGTTTGTTATCACTGTCTTTTAATGATTATTTAGTATTCCAGTTGAAACTGCATTGATGTTTGATAATCCAGCACAGGGCCGGATTTAGGGGAGAGCAACCGGGGCGAAAGCCCCGGGGTCTCCACAAACGGAGGGCCCCGCAATAATTTCATATAATTCTTGTCTCCGATTATACAAGGGTTATTTTTTTTTCAACCTCCGATCGGCTGTAATAAAAAAAAACGGGAATCAATTGGGAAATTATTTTAATGTCAAAAGAAACGTACATCTTTACTCTATTTTTCCACATAATCACCGTGCAGATTGAGGCATTTGTCGTACCGATGCACCAGCTTTTCAATACCCTCTGCATAAAATAATGCCTCCTGCCTATTCAGCCACGTTTTAACAGTGCCCTGCAGTGTGATTGCAGTTTAATTTATCCATGGCATGCCCATTAATCGATACCCTAATCACTCGAACACGAATCGACACGTCTCGTAGTGTTTACCCCCTTCCACCAACCATGTTGAGCGGCTAACTCACACCTCAGTTGAAGCTTGGTTATGGGAATGTCAACATGGCTGCAACGATAAACTGTACGGCGAAATGCGAGCTGCGTGGAGTCATCCGTTTCTTACAGGCAGAAAAAGTGGCTTGGAGGACGACGCTTCAACACCAATGATGAACAAGAATTATACTAAGAGAATCTACTTGATTTCACAATAAATTATTTATTGGAAAACTCGACTGAAAAAAAAATGTTAATTTTATTTGGAAAATAATTGGGGCCAGGGTGCCTCCGCTCCTCTGTTGCCCTGAGGCCTCCAGACCTCTAAATCCGGCCCTGATCCAGCATAATCACTAGTCCATCATGTCTGTGGTTCCGAACATACGAGATAAAGCCTTTTCATTGGGTTATTTATTTTTCCCTGTCAGTTTGCTTAAAAATTAGGTGGTCTGATTTTAGGATTGAACTATTCTAGGGCAAGTAATGGGTACCTTATTATTTACAGTTGAAAGCAGTACATTCCAGAAACTTAAAAAAAAATAAAAATTAGTTCAAATTCCATAACTTTTTTCTTCCAAATTCAGGATTTTCATTCATAACTAAAGAAGTCATAGATACTATACAGTGAATGATATTTAGCTTTACCCCTGAAACACGACAGGGAACTAAGGTTTTACATATACTGGAACATAGTTGCTGGGAGCACAGAAGGTTAGGGAGAGTGGGAGGGAAGGAAATTTTTTTTGAAGCTTTCACTTGGAGGCTACGAGGGGGCAGGTACTGTTTGTGGTTGACTGTTATATATATTTTGCGATGTCCAGCTTATTTGTATATTTTTCATGCCATGTTTATTCATGTAAGTTTATGACAAGTGTTTCAAGATTCGTTGTAAAATCTTTGACATGGTTTAGAAAACTATTAAAGACTTTCATCAAAAATCAAATGGCAAATGAAGAATACTCTCATGATTAAACCCATCTCAATATTTAAAGGGTTGATTGTAAGCATAATTTAGTACTTTATCTCAAACAAAAAGGGTTTCACCCTACTAGTTGTCCAATAATTATCATCATTTGCATGACTTGCAGATTTATTTGTCGACTTCCAGTTTTACAGAAATGTGTGGAAAATATTGTTGTTTTAATCTTATGATGTTTGACTGTTAATAACTTCTGAATGAAAATGAATTTGTGGCTAATGTTCTGGGACAGAAAGAATTTGAAGAGAATTGTTTTCATCCTTGTGTCAGGGTGCCTACAGATCACGAATGTCATGAAAAATTGACAATACTGATAATGTTGCTGGAAGTCATAAAATTTTAATTTCCAGCAGCCTTTGTGTAAATTGCATTTTCACATGCCTCAATTCAGTTTTCAGTTGCACAGTTAATATAAACAGTTATAGAATGTCCACTTATATAATGTGGAAATTATCTCAAAAGGTTTTAGTTTTCAAACATGAAAATTTGATTGTTATATATCATGTTCATGTTTAATTTTTGCTTATTATTTACAAAACATTTCTGTATGATATAGAGAAGGGGTAGTTGGCTATTGGTTTGTTTTTTTTCTATGGGTTTTCCTGGTGTTTGCAAACATACTGTATGTGCATTTACAATAGAACTGAAGAACTGACGACCTTGCTGTGGTTGCTTGGTTCGTTGCAGCTTCTGGTGCGTCACAAAGTGGAGAAGCACGGGTTGAAATTGAAGAGATGGTGTCAAGCTGGCGTGAAGAAACAACAGGAGCGTAGGAATGACGACAGAAGCGTGTCCAAAGATGAAGCGCCCCCATCTTTCTCGGGGAAAACTCCAGTTTCTCCCAGGGAGGTGCGAGCACCGATGCCGTCGATGGAGGCGCAGTATTCGCCCCAACAAATGGCGTCCTCGTCTTTGGACGTGCCTGCCACGTCTCAGGAGATGCAGGTCTCGTCCGTGGGCGGAGGTTTCCGCGACGGGTTGGCAGCATCGTCGCGCGAGCTGACAGTCGCGGCCTTGGACGACGAGGAGCAGCGGCAGCCTTCGACGAACGCACTCCACCTTGTGCCTGAAGAGATGCAGGTCTCATCCTCCGAACTGCAGTCTTCGTCGCAGGAAACGCAGGTTGGAAGTGTGTTGGTAGCTCACTTTATTGTTAGTACCTTTGTTTACCCGCTTCATTCTTATGCCCTTGCAGTTCCGTTTTGTACCAATTGTCAGCATTCATCCACTCAAAATTTAATTTCCATTGTATTGTTTTAAAAGCAACACAACGTAATGTTTTTTTTAAATTTGTTTTCAACATAAATATTTCAGATATTTGCACTTCTTGAGTTAACATTTTAACTCCGTAAAACAATTTTTAATGTTCTAGTAGACAAGTAAACATCTATACTACAGCACTTCATAAATATGTTTGTACCATTTGACCCAGAGGCAGTGCTGTGGTCAAGTGTTCAGCTAATTTAGATGTTAATCTTTATTTGTATGTACATTATGTATATCAGTGTAGCCAGAGCCTGTCTACATAGTAAAATAATTTCATTGTAAGTCAGTTTTTTTTATTTATTTTTTCTATACCTTTTTTTTAATATCTGCAGTAATCAAATGAAGAATTTATTAATTTTTGAAGCCTTTTAATTTTTTTCAGACCATTTTGTTGACAACACTGCCTGAGCCATTATTCAACAACCAGTCGTTGAGTGCCTTGCTGCAAGACGGGCAGAGCGATGCCATCAAGTCGTTCTTCGCACAATACCAGGAAGACATAAGCGGGGACCTCGCAGTGGGCTGTGCTGTTAAAGCCGGCCACGAGACCCTCCAGGCGGGTCTGGCCAAAGACTCCCTGTCGAACTTCGGGCTGTCCTCCGGCGAGATGTTCCTCCAGCAGGACGCGTCGTCGGAATCCGGCTCCAGGAAGAACTTTGAATCGGCGGACACCCTCAACCACATTTCAGACCCGACTTCGTCGTCCTTGGCCAACATGTTGGCGCGGGAGGAGGAGGACGGGGTTTCCCACGTGCACATCATGATAATGACCCAAGCGCACGAGGATGGCTACAGCCTGAACCTCACAGCGGGCCAGGGGGAGCCGTTCCATGCGGAGCAAGACCAGGCGGAGGTGCAAGCGCGGAACGGCTCCGTGGGAGACGTCAGCTGCGCTCAGCAAACTGAATCGGCCGAAATGTCAGCGAATGGTGTTTTGGCAGCCATGCCGCAGTACGTACTTACTCTGCAAGATGAAGAGGCCGCCAAGAAGAAGGATGAATCTGGGCAGTCTGATAAAGTCAAGATTATTGGCAACACTGCACAGGTAAGTCTCAGGAATTTTATTTATTTTCCTTCCCACCAATTTTCAAGACTAGGAGAGGGTTTCAGATTTTTTTTTTATTGGCGCATCTTAAGTGCAGGTATTATGGACAATATGACAACACCAACGAACACAGTAGGTTTCCTATGACAGAATTGTTGGTGACATTTCGGGAACTGGCATCTGTTCCCATCATTTGGCACAAACAGACTAGTGATTTTTTGTAACTTTTTCCCCAGTGTTGAGGGGAGGGGAAAATTTAGTGTCTAAGCTGTTTAAATAAAAAGTTGTTGTCTGCCAGCAGGCATGACCCAGCAGTTTGTGAAAAAACTGAGTAGTGTTGGTTTTTTTTCCCTCAAATGACAATGATAAGTCTATCTTTTTCTATACTCCTGTTCTCTGGACAGGCATTTGCTATTCCTCACCTGTTTGCATGAAGATTTGCCTGCTCTGGGCTAGCAGCCAGGCGTTAAAATCAAATTCTGTATTCACATGGGTCTACAGTTCATGAAAGTCGCAAAAAAGTTGAAATTGAAGAACTGATCATGTGAGTCATTCAGTCATAAAAAAATCTCCAAAAGCAAACAGTAATGTAGCTGAAAGTCACAAAACTTAAATTTCCAGCTGCTTTTTGCTGACTTGTGTTTTACTTTTTTTTGACAACTCGCTTCAATTTATAGTCACATATTAAATATAAACGGTTTGAGACGAACCACTTGCGTCATGTGGAAATTATCTCTGAAAAGGTTTTAGCTTTCTAAACATGAACATTGTCACGGTCCGTATGTATAGTAGATCTGTTTCATATTATGTTTAAGTTTGCTTATTTGTATAAAAAATTATTCAGTAATGTAGAGAAGTTGCAAGGAAATTTCACTTAAAAGATCCTGAATAGGTCCACCTGGTGTTTGTAGACACGCTCGGACACAGCGTGTTGAATGGTGGTGGTTCTCGCGATGCCGGTTGTCATGGTTTGCAGCGGGACGGTCCAGCGTCGTTGCCCGGGCTGCTGGAGCAAGGACCGCCGTACACTTGCGACATCTGCCAGAAGGAGTTCCACTGCTCCGAGTACATCTACCGACACCTGCGTAAGCACACCGGCGAGTTCATCTGCATCTCCTGCAAAGTGGTGAGGCTGCTTCGCTTCTTCGTCCCTCGCATTTCTCTTGGGTGCTGTTACCGCCATCGCCGTGAACAGTGGCGTAGCCAGGATTTGTGTATTGGGGGTGTTAAGAAGCATGGCCCCCCCCCCCTCACCGTATTAAAGCGGGTGGTCCGGGGGTCCTCCCTTGGGAAAATTTGGATTTTAAGGTGTAAAATAGTGCTATTTTAGCAGTTTTCGGTTTTTAAATTTAAATGTTGTATTGGTAAAAATTTTATTAATTTTAATATGAAATTTGTTTGAGTGATGAATAAGAAATTAATTAAAGATTTGGTGCTGGGGGGGGGGGCTCTTGAACCCTTAACACCCCCCCCCCCCCCCCCCCCCCCCTGGCCGTGAACGTGCATGCATTACTGTTGTTGTTGTTGTTGTCATTACTCTGTTTGAAGGGTGGAGAACGGGGAACTTAAGGGGCTTAAGGGCTTCGTCATATTGGGTTTTTCAATCTTTTTCGCTGTGATTCTAATTTTGAACTATTTATCCCAATTTTTTTGCATGTCAACACATAAATCGTATCTCCCAGACCTTCTACGCCTTGTTGCAACCGCATGTTTATCGACAGGCTCTAGTCTGTAAGCGCCGCGAGGAAATAACTTATTTGTTCACGCGGGCGACTACAACTATTATGATAACTACACCAGTTCAAAAGTGTTGATTTCTTCAAGCAGCAAAAATCTAAGTTTTCTGCCGTGTCAGACCAAAAAAAAATTGGCATGGGAGCTTTATTGCAAGCAGTATCAAATTGTTTGAGATTGCAAGATGAAGAGGCCTAATCCGCCTTAACATCTGATGCAGAGCGAGGTCATTAGAGCCATTAACACACAACACACAGAGACACAGGCCAGGAATATCGGTGAAGGAATCTGTCATGACCTATTGCAAGAAACGACCCAGAATATCTCTGGGTTGATTTCGAGGTGACCATGGTAAACCGAACTCTGAATGACTGGTCCAGGTATTCAAACTTCGTTCCATTCAGTCATTTCTGAAAATTAAGTGCTGAGCCCTGGAAAACTATTCCAGAACAGTAGGATTTTTTTTTTTAAAGCTATCATATTTTATTTTCACATGCCATGTTCAGTTAATAGAAGATTGAATATCCTCCAAGTAGATTAAAAGCTCAGCAAAGCATTTCTTAGGCTGAGCGATCATAAATTTGCAAACATTTAGCGAAGAATGCCCATCATCTCTAAACATATAGAAGAATATACCGGTAATAATGGCTATGAAAACAAGACAAAAATTAAGTTTATATTTACAAAAACAACTGGTTTTAAAAGAACAGATGTGTAAATATGATCATAGGCATGTGAGAACACTAGTTTTTTTTAGTTAGAATCAAAGTTAAATACAAACATCAAAATATTCTCAAATAGGGTTTGTAGATTCTAATAGTTTCAAAAGGTATTCACTGTGTCATTCTATGATGTGACATTACAAATGGAGTTGTGTCAACTTTTTGACATGATAATGATGCAGAAATGTTTGTATTTACTATTTAGTGCAACATTAACTATACAGGTTCTTGACTTCAAACCAATGGAAACTGTACTCTGCATATACTTTTTTTTGTTTACATGACACGATTTTGCACAAAAATAGATGTTCTTTATAGATTTTTGAAGTATATTCTGTTTTACTACTGTATTATATGAAATTGCATTACAATGTTCCAGCCAGTAAAAAATCACCTTTTTAGTACATAAAGAAAGTACTTTGAACTGAATTGTGACTAAATGTAAAACATCTTGTTGGAATCCAAAAATATATACTTTAAACTTTAAATTAAGAAAACCTCTTTATAGTGAGGTACTTTAAAATGAGCTTTCACTTAAGGACAATCAGACATGTTTAAGCTTAGAAATCTTAGAAAATATTTAAATATATTTCTCTGTTTTACTTTTGAGTTAGTTTTGATTTTAGTAGTTAAATGGTAGTTACATTTAGAAACTAGCAAATCACCACATCTCAACACTTCCATTTAGTGTTTGTTCAAATCCCGATTTAAACACCTCAATTAATTAAAATGTACATTTATTTTATTGTTTTTGTTGGAACAGGTGTTTGCCCGCAAAGAGTCTCTGGTGAACCATTCTTGTTTTGCTGTGTTCGGCTCCAAGAGTTTTACATGTGCCCACTGCAACAAGACTTTCTCTCTTAAGAAGAAGCTAAACAGGCACATGCTCAAGCATACAGGTGAATTTGAGTGCATGCTTGCTTCAGAGCTGGAGGTCCTCTGTGGCTATGAGCGTTAAAGCTTGGTCTTGGGACATGTATAACATATTAGCTCTCGGTATACGGCATTTGGTAGGAGTAATTAGGTGAATGCTCCATGGAACGGAAATTCGTAACCAAGGTGTTGCCAACTGTGGCGGATGGCGCTAACCAAAGTTCACAAAGCGAAAAGGAAACTTTATAATATTAGCTGTTTAAAGACTAACAAGATGGGCACTATTTTAATGGAATTCCCTGTCAAAAATCAGATCCAAAGCCGGAGTTTGATCTTTTATAAAGTCTTTTTCGCTTTTATCAGTGCCGTTTCATTATATGGTTTAAAATTTCACTCTTCAAATCGAATGATTCGATAGTCGATGTAGCTGCTTCAGCAATGAATTCTAGCAGCGGGTGCGGAATCTACTTGTTATTCGTGTCTAGAAGCTTAGTTGAAAACATTAAATATGAATATTTTGAGACTGACCACTTAAATCTGAAAAGGTTTTAGCTTTCTAACAAAAAAATTTTCTACTGATAATATTTTGTAATGTCATGATTCATTTTTATTTTGCTTAAGTTGAAAACAGTTGATATCATGGTTCGGAATAAAAACACCAAAATTCAAAAGTGTCATAATTTTCAAGTTTTTTTTTTCCCCAAAGGTTTTTAAATCCTCACCCTACATCTAATAGTTAGATGCATTGGCTAAACAAAATTTTAATGCAATCATAAATAACCCTACTATTTAATTTAAACTAAAATCAAACCTGCTATATACGTACTTGCTTAGGCGGTAAAAATTTTTAATGGGTAATTTTATTTATTCATGCTAAAAATATTACTTTGCTAAGTTAGCGAAGAATGTTTTTATAGTATTACTAGTCAAATTTACCTGATTAAATATTTTTTTAGCACATAACTCATCCAAGTAATTTTTTTTCCTTTAAAGTAGATAGCATGTGTGGTTTTATTTCAAAATGTAATCAATACTAGGGTTATTTATTATTGTGTAGAAAGATTTTTTAGAGACAGTATCTATTCATATGGTGCAGGGTGGGGTTTAAAAACTTTTGAAAATTTCCTTTAGCTCAAAAACTATGACACTATGAATTTTTTTTTTTAAATTCAAACTATAATTTACTGGCCTATCAGCTGTTCTCAGCTTGACATTGAATTATAGGACACGCTGTTTAATGATCCTGTGATATAAAATAGTTGTAAAAATTTATTAAAAGGTCTTGAAAAAGTGCTGGAATTGATTCACCAGGTATATGTAGGCACTCTCGAGTTTTAGTATCACACAGGTGCGCAACAACTAAATTTCCAAAGGGGGAGGGGGGGGGGGGCAATATACCTTTTTATAAAAGAATCGTCGATCCCCCCCTATTGAAGGTGGAAAATGGTGCTATTTAAGCAGTTTTATTATATCTAAAAATAGATTGCACCGCACTTTCTTTGCCCCCCCGTTTGCCCCCGCTTCAAGGTTTCAGAGGGGGAAGGGGGGGGGTAAAATACCCTTTCCCCCCCCCCCCCCACTTGTTGTTGCGCCCCTGGATCACGTGATGCGGTTTGTTTGGAGCTGCAGACGCGCACACGTGCAAGGACTGCCGGCGCGTGTACGGCTCGGAGAAGGCGCTCGGGGCCCACCGCTGCGACAAGGGGGCCCGGGAGCCGGGGCCCTACCGCTGCCCGGTATGCAGCAAGGAGTTCCAGCGCCGCAGCAACCTCGACAAGCACCTGCCGCTGCACGCCGGGGCCCGCCCCTGCGTCGTCTGCGGCAAGAAGCTGCGGGCCGGGGGCGTCGCCGGCGCCCACGAAGCTCTCTGCACCCAGGTGCCCGGCTGTAGTCCTCGTAGGCAGGACGGTCTGTGAGTGGTGAATACCGTATTTACTCGCGTAAAGGCCACCTTTTTGTTTTTCCCAAATTTTGGACTCCAAAAAAAAAGGGGGGGGGGTGTACTATACGCGAATTTGGAGGAAAAAAATAGATTTTTATTTTTTTCAGGTATGAAGAACCAACATTTAATAAAAGCAAAATGAAATACCGCCACAACTTATTTAAACGCCAATTAAATTTTGATTAAATGAAACAGCTGGCGGAACAACTGCCAGCTAGCCAGCCAACCAGACAAAGGAGTGTTAGAAATAGCCAGCAGCACTTGCTGACTACGTGGGTACCTGCTCCACCCACTTCCCTTCCTCCTTCACATCCCCTCTTCTTCTCCGATAAAACACTGCACATCAACACAAGCGCGCGAGTCCAGCTTCCTTTATCTTCACGTCGTTCGAGATACGACTAGCTGCGTAAGTCTGTCACGCCTCACGACGGTTCTACTGAAAGCGGACAAACTATAATACCAGTCTCTGTATCACTGCCGCTTACAAAACCACCTCCCGCCGCTCACAATACGTGGCTTGCTGTTTGATGCATGCCGAGCTGCCCTGCCCTCAGATAAACCCAGAAAAATGTGTTTTTAAATTTTTTTCTCAAAAATGTTTACAAAACAAGAAGGGGGGGGGGGGGGGGCGTATACGCGGGCGGGGCCTTTACGCCAGCAAATACGGTACTATCCCCATCTACCAGGGCGCACATACGGTGCGCAGACCTTCAGAAAAAATTCAATTTTCAAAACTACTCAAAATGTTTCGAGTGGGGTTCAGCTTACGAAAAGCATTTAAGAAATTCGCTGAGGGCCGAAAAGTACTTGTGATTTCAGATTTTAGTTTTTAAACTGTATTTTCGGAAGAGTTAAAATGGCTAAAAGGTGTGTTAAGTTTTGGAGGTTGTAATTTGTAGAGCCCGTCAGAAACCCCCCAGCAGAGAGTTATGGCTAAAAGGTATGTTAGGCAATATTACGTTTTCTTGTTTTGAAGGTTGTAATTGATAGAGCCCGTCGGAAACCCCCCAGCAGAGAGTTAAAATGGCTAAAAGGTATGTTAGGCAATATTACGTTTTCTTGTTTTGAAGGTTGTAATTGATAGAGCCCGTCAGAAACCCCCCAGCAGAGAGTTATGGCTAAAAGGTATGTTAGGCAATATTACGTTTTCAGGTTTTGAAGGTTGTAGTTGATAGAGCCGGTCGGAAACCCCCCAGCCCCAGTGGTCCGGACGCGTGCCGTGTGTTGTGCCCAGGGCAAGGTGCTGGAGGCCACAGGCAGCACGCCGTGCCCGCGCTGCCCGGCAGTCCTCACGCAGCTGGCGCAGTACAGGCAGCACGTGTACCGCCACTCCCACCCGCTCAGCTGCGACGCCTGCGGCCGTCGCTTCGCCGAGCCGCGTGTCAAGAGTGAGTGCCAGCGCTTGGCTGCTAGGCCCGGGTTGCATGTGGCCGCGTGTCAGAACCCCCCCCCCCCCCCCCATCCCTTTTTTTTTTCTTTCTTTCCAATTTGAGCTCCGTAGTTTGACGTAAAAGCAGGGGCCTAGGAACTTATGGGGGGGGGACAGGGGGGACGTGTCCCCCTGAACTTTTTGGGTGGAAGGGACTGTCCCCCCCTTCCCCCCCCAACTTTCTATACCGTGATATTTTTATTCTATAATATTATTCTGCCCAACTTTATTTGTAATTTCTTCATTCTCAAATTTTATCTTAAGGAAACAATAATAATTTTAACATCGATGTATCCAATGGTCAGATACAAAAACTGCTTAAAAAGCGCTATTTTGCCACTTTTAAAATCAAAATTTTCCTGTGGAGGACCCCCGGACCCCCCCGTCTTAGTAAGAGGGGAATGGGTTTACATGACATCAAAATCATTTTTTGTCCCCCCCAACTTTATGAACACAGCTACGCCAATGCGTAAAAGTGTTGCTTAGAAGATACTTGTAGAGCCAAATAGTAGTAGGCAGAGCCTACTGAATCAATTAGTGCCAACTCTTTACAACACGGTTGCACATCGGTTGTTCTAAATACATCAGTATTTGTTATGTCACTTAGTAGAACATCTAACCTAACATTTACGGCACTCACGTAGATTAAAAACGGTTTTTCTAGCTTTATCTCCAAGGGAAAAATTTTATGATAAATGAGAATATTAATATGACTATTGAAATATAAATTATATTTACATTACAGTATAATCCTAAAGTTTTTGGTGGTTACGTACTGTTTATATATTTGGTTTTTTAATTGCAGACGAGAGTGTCTTAGAAACATTCATTCGCCATCAAAAAAGGTTTACAACTCTTTTTGACCGGCGAAATTTTATTCTTGAGCTTCGCAACTTCAGAGGGGTGATAGAGTGACGGACCCAAGTGTGTCTCTGGCCTGATCCTAGTCATGCAAGTGTAGCATGCATCGCATGATTCGACAGAGCAGTAAATGTCTACCAGGCATTGTACAGGGCTTGAACCATGTGGTCTGCATTAATATTTTAATCCAATTTTAATTGAATATCTTGAGCACATGTACCCCTGAGAGTATGTGACTACTGTTGCCACTCTACCGGCGGTCACCTTGCATTGTACGTTCAGGGCCTTTAAGTGGTAGGAGCAGTGGTAAAGTCTTGCTGATAAAATCCATTGGAAACCTTATAACTATAAGTTATGCAATGTGTGCAAATCACCTTTGTACTTGTAGTTATAGAAATGTTTAGTACTAAGATTTTTTTTTTTTTAATTGGTGTTTGAAAAATTGGACATTATGTAAATTGGGAGGTGGCCAGGCAGAATGATTTGGCCCGGGCCCTTAGTTTTTTTTGACGGCAACATACATCAATACGCAGGGTGGCTGGAGTAAGCACTGGTTGTACTTAACTTTGTTGTGGTGAGTTGAGGAAATTCGTAACGAACTATAATAGTTTGATACTTGAATTAAATTAGATGTTTTATACGTCCTGTATGGTGAAAATTACAGAACTATAAGTTTGGGGAGAGCATTTAATTTAGGGATTTGTCTTTTCTCACCTGGGAAATAAAGATAAATTATGTTTTAGGAGTCTGCGAGTACTCAAAAAATAATTGTTATTCATGAATAATTTAGTATTCGATATTCATGAATAATATGGAATTGCATTCGCGTCACAGGATCGGAAACTTTTAAAAAAATCGCAAAATTCATCCGTGCACTCCAATTGTGATTTTGGCAACTTTTTTTGGTTATAAATAAGTCAACTTGGTTTACCTCTTTAAAGTAATCTCTTGCCAACTGCTGGGGTATTTGTTTTTTTTTTTTTTTTTAATCCCAAATTGGTTCTTTTACTTCCGGAAATATACATTGTACAAAATATGTAATGCAAGTAGTAATGAGATGACCAATGGCAACATTAACAATGTCACTGGGATGTAAATGTGCTTACTGCTCCCTCGCCTTCTTATCATTTGGTTTTATTTTGTGTCATGTTAAGACATATTAGATATTTTCTGTAAGGAAAATTTAACATACTTCCACCTAATTTAGCTACATATTTAGTTTGTAGAATTATATTGGAATCACAGTAAACATGAATGGGTTCAATAGTTAGAACTGCAACATTTATTATGTTTATTGAATGAATTATATTCTTCTCCTGCTTGTGAGTTATTTTGGACACATGATGTTTCATTTGTGTGCCAGCCTTCAGTTTCATGTTGACCACGCAGTCCTTTTCCAATTGCGTGTAATATAAATCGTTTACAGCGTGGTTGTGCTGGTTTTGCAGACTCGCACGTGTGTCCGGGGGAAGTTCTGTGCTGTGACGTCTGTCGGGAGCAGTTCTCGACGCTCGCAGACTTCCAGTCGCACCAGCTGTGCCACGGCGTGCCGCGGTTCCACTGCTACGAGTGCGGCTGCAGCTTCCACAACTCCGTGAGATGGACGTTCTCCACAGCCCTTTGCATTTGTTATTTCGTAGAATAACCAGTCAATTAAATTGTAGCATGTTGTAAAGAAACAAAAATAATTATCTTAATAACCACGTTTACAAAACACTAAAAATAAATCCAAATCTAAGAATAATTACCTTGAAACAGTGACAAACCAGGAAAAAAATATAAAATATAAGTAACTATTGTCAGTATTTCAATATCAATATCATGGCTTAATAATAGTATCTGCTGACAGTTAATTCCACATAATACATTTAAAACTGGTAATATTTCTTTATTGTAAGATTCTCTAAGCTGGCCGGATGCTGTGCATAAGCCACCAGTTGGTTCATCTAGTACATTACATCTAATCTGAACATTTTAGCATAACCTTCTGACTGTCAATCCTGTAAACAACTGCAAAACTTATTCAACTTAAAAACAAACTGTCGAACACCAATTGCAAATGACTATTGTGTGTGTGGGTGGTGGGGGGGAAGTGTTTGTGAGTGTAGGTGTTTGTTGGGGAGGGGGGGGGGAGTGTTTGTGAGTGTAGGTGTGTGTGGGTGGGTGGGAGGGAGAGGGGGGGGGGGTTGTAAGACAAGTAATTTTTTGTCTTAATGCAGTCTCCTGTAAAACAGGGTGTTCACATTCTGGAAGTCAGAAAAAAGTCAGGCAAGTTGAGGACTGTGGAAGCCTTTTTTTTTTTCTCCCCCCTTTTAGATGGTGTTTTAGTGCATAGTCATTCACACTATAAAATGGTTTATGCAAAGTTCAGTAAACATTAAAATAAAGAAAGAAAGAAAGAAAGAAAGAAAGAAAGAAAGTGGAGTGAGAATGTTGCCATTTATGGGAATGGTGAAGGCTGGATTTTCTTTATTTCTTTCAGAAAGTTTCAAAACATGTAATTTCTTTTTAATTAAGGGTAAAATTTTATTAAAGTTTTGTGTTGACATCCTGTGAAGGAAAGCACTAATTGAGAATTTGAAAGTGTTCTGATTACTGGGTGGAATCTGGGCCGTCAAGAGAAATCAAAGTCCCAGGAGCAAATAATTTTGTCTGGGGCTCTCCCCATTATTTAATACACAAGTTTTCAAGGTTCAAAATATAATAAAAACTAAAATTCATAAACAACACAGTCACCTTAACTGTAAATGTGATATGGTGTATTGCATAACTTGTAAGGTTTTTTATTAATAGTTTTAACGATCTCGAATTGCGACCAGGTCTCCCTGTAGCCAAGACCCGTGTGATTTCGCTCCCTGGCCATGTCATCTCAACGACTCTGCCACCGCACTATTTGTAGGGACAAGATTATATAATTTTATTTATAAATTATGTTTATTCATAACTTTAGAATATTATTAAACAAATATGGCACTTATAATTTTGACTAATATAAATTGCACTTTTACAGTAAAATTATTTTTAATAAGTGTGTTTATCTTATCGGAACAATAAAAATTAATTGGCAAGTATTTGTGTTTGAAAAATGTACCGTCATAATGTAAAACTGTGTTTCTAATAACAATTGAGAGATGCAAAGAAAAGTATAAAATTTTTCCAATCTTTTTTATGCATACATTTCGGTACAAATTTGCTGCAATAAAAGATTAGGTTTTTGGTCTTATAGATGATGATTAATTTCGTGATTTTAGTTGCATTTCAGTGCTTTATGGCCTATTAACTTTCATTTCATGGTAAACTTTTCGGTGTTACTTCGGTTTTATCGCAGTTCACCGAATAATTTTGTCTCTTACTACAAGTGTTTCCACGTCACTGTGTGTGTGTGCGCGCGCGAAGGAGAGCCTGTCGAGTTGCTGCCACAAGGCGAACGCCGTGAGGCAGCCCAAGAAGTCCCGCGGCGGAGCCGAGGCGTCGGGTGGGGCCGGCGCCCGGGACGCGGAGAGGGCCCTCATGTGCCAGGTGTGCGGGGAGACCTACAAGACTGCGGCGAGCCTCAAGTCGCACATGGTGCTGCACGGTGAGGGCTGGTTCCCGCGCTGCGCGGACCGCGGTGAAACACGCACGGAACAGTCTCGGTTGACCGAGATCCCGTATTATCTGAGCGGACTAGTGATGGGTTGGGGGAGGGGGGGGGGTGTTAGTGGGTGTGTGGGTGGGAGAGATTTCAAGTGTCAAATGCAATTCCATATTATTCATGAATATTGAATACTAAATTATTCATGAATAACGATTATTTTTTGAGTACTCGCAGACTCCTAAAACATAATTTATCTTTATTTCCCAGGTGAACGCAAGTTTGAGTGCGAGGTGTGCCATAAACGTTTCTTCCGGAAGGATGTGCTTCAGGAACACCACTCCGTGCACCAGGAAGCCCAGGTTAGTTCTTTGGAGTCTATCTGGATGCCACATTCGGGAGGGGAGAAACCAGAGTCTAATCCTACAAAATTGCTAATCCATAGAGACAAGATCCTTAGTGAATTGTGATTAATTCGAAATAACACTGAAAAGCACTCTCAAAACACTGCGTAACTAGGGATGGTGATTTTTTTGTTTTTGCGAAATAGATGCGAAAATATGCTAAATTATATTTTTTCCGCTGTAAAATGCGAAATCTAGACTATTCCGAGATAAAAGCGAAATCAAGGGAAACCATCATTTTATGGCATATTCAGCACAAGTATCTTATTGTCACGTCATTCACAACTACTATTGTTCGTAAATATTGAATGAAGAATGGCCATCCGTGCCTCGCGATTGTAAACAAAGCAAAGAACAACTAGCTGGAAGTTTGTCCGTCATCTTGCAGAGTACAAGTTTTTAGGCCACCATATTGCGACATCTCTGCTTAGCCGCGCTAACAATTGTAATTCCCATTTTCTGGCTGTGTTTCGCGTGAAAGCCGCGTTTTTGTGTAGTCTGTGGAAGGTGGTGTGTTTACAAATACATGCATACTCGTGAATGTGTTGTATACTGTTATTTCTCGTGGTAAAAATGGGACGAAACGTAATTTCCATTCGCGATTACATAAATGAATACAAAAGTGAATAGTTCTACGAAAGTGATACAAATATTTTAATGTTTAATTTATGTAATCGCTGTCTGGAGTGGAAAAAAAAAGATGTACTTGAAAAGCACATTGAATCGGAGCGACATCAGGCTGCAAAAAAAAGATTCACTGAGAAATCGGATGAAGAAAAAAAGTCGGTAAAACTGCAAGCAACGGTTTCTGGCATGATTGAAAACCAAAAGAAGGCGAAAATTGAAAAAACGAAAAGAAAAAAAAACGAGTTTCAATAACATTATTTGTGCACTCTACATCAACTATGGCCATGAACACAGCTAAAAAAATATTTATTGTAATTTTAAGTATTCAATTTGTTGCACTCATAAGTGCTAAAAATTGTTTGGAAACCTGCCAAGATAGGCTATCTTTGTAGTTATGCTAGATCTTTATTTCTGTGGTTGTTAATAATATTAATATGTGTATTATTTAATGCTTTTTAAAAATATACTTTTCTTCAGTACCTAATGTAAAATGAGAGAATTTGCTAAAGCTTGTTTTTAAAAATGCTACAAAATGCTAAATTTCAAATTCAAAATGCTAAATGTTTATTATTTTAAATGCTATAAATCACCATCTCTACACATAACACCAAAATGCAAGTTAGTACACCATATAGCTCTGAAATGCAAGTTATATCATGGAATTAAGTAACATTTAAACAAAACTTTATTAAAATCATTAAAAAAAGGAATCTTTATGATTTAAAAATTATAAATAATGTTCTTTTCTAAGTATGTATCTAGGTCAACAAAACAATTTTCAAAATTTAAATATACTGGTTTAATAAAATGCATTGCGGTGGTGGTTTTATTGTTATTTTATTTAATTTACTGTATGTTTCACCTCTTTGTAGGTTTTTTTTTTACTCCTGTGAAAGTGAAAAAAAAAATTTGGTTGTACGTATATTCAAATTAGGTTACACAAATATTCTATTTTCAAGAATGCTTAATATTTGTATCAAATTTAAAAAAAAAATAAAACGCAAAAGCCTAGTAAGTATTTTGAGTTTAAGTTTTTGTGTGAAAAAAAATTGACATCTGTTATTTAAAAAACTTAGGGGTTTTGACTTTAGTTTGACCCTTCCGGTAAAAACCTCCAGGATACAAGATCAAGTAGCCCGGCAGGCATGTTGCTTGCTTGATACAGGAGGCAAGTGAGGGAGGTTTTCACACACACTCCAGGCCCTAATAACTAGAGACACGGAAATTTCGCGAATCGCGATATCGCGAAATAACACCGCAATTTACCTTAATTCGCGACAAAACACCGAAATCGCACAGCATCGAGAAATAAAACTGATAATAATGAATTAGACCACCCATGCAAGACATCGCGAAAAACAAGTAAACACGACGTTGACGGCACATCGCCATTTTTCTAAGTTTCAACATGGCCGCTTTGTAGTAATGAAAGTAAATAATGATTTACAGTATTCCTGTCACGTAATCATTACAATTTGAAACGAAAGTAGTAATTGCAATCATAAACTAATTAAAAAGAGAAAAATGTACCTGAGCATCAACACAAAGTTAATAAAAAATACCGGCGATGTTTTCAACACAATATAGCTGCCATGATTTTCAACCCGCTGTATTTACACATTAATCTTGTAGAGAAATATAAAATTTTAATTCTTCCTTTCATGTTGAACAGTTAACAACCTCATGCTTTCAACTACGTTTGACTGGCTTGGCAACCTACTCGTTAGAGCTGTAGGTGTAGCAAACCGTATGTATTCGGTACTGACTGAGTAACGGGTGCGCCATCTAGTATCGAGTAACGAAACGTTACACACGGCTGGATTTCGTTACTCGCATTTTTCGTATGTTTTACGCATGCGCGCGCATATTCGATGAATTTACGTTACAAAGAACGATGTTTGTTTATTAAGTATAATATGGAAATTTGTCGTCCAAGTTTTTTACTGTTTATAAGAAAGTATTTTTTACAAATTAGAAATATGTATGTTTTTGTTATTTATTATCGCGTATTTTCACGTTTTTTGTTGTTTTTATCTTAAAAGAGATAATATAATAAAACCGCTCTAATGAGATTTAATTGTTTCTTGGTTAACAAAAACTGTTAATTATCAAATATTGTTAATTGTTTATATTCTATTTATTATTATTTACGTGACGTCATACTGTACGCGTACGCAATACGACTCGATTCGTTGCTGCAACATAACATTGCATGTTATGCGGTATCAGAAGTAACGAGTAACGTAGCGACACGATAGTAACGAGTACTAATTGTTATAGTAACGAATACATACGGGTACACTTTTTTTCGTTACTTTTACACCTCTACTACTCGTAAACATGAACACATGGCACTACGCCGATTGATAAGCAAAATCAGTGACCTTTAACTGCCGTAACTACACTTCTCAGCAAATGCAATACGACCGCAGAGCAAGTGAATACGGCGTCAACGGGACAAAGAACAGCAGCAAGAAATATTAAAAGAATACTAAGTTGAGACATGCCGTGCCGAGGCAGCGCGCTAGGCGACACCGGGCCGTGCCGAGGCAACGCGCTAGGCGACACCGGGCCGTGCCGAGGCAGCGCGCTAGGCGGCACCGGGCCGTGCCGAGCTGTTTCAAGCCTACAATTTTTATTTGCCAATAGTGTTGACTTTAGAGTGCAGTATACGAGTATACGCCGTGCCACTATTATTTAGCCAAGCAAAACTTGTAGGTCATAAAACCATTCTCAAAAGTTAAAGTAAACATGAAAAACCAAAACAGCGAAATAAAACCGAAATTTGATTTTTTCAAAACGAAATTTAAGGAAAAATAAAACCATTTTTACGGGACTCTACTAATAACTAGGGACAAGATTTTATGGTTTTATTTTTAGGTTAATTTTATTTTTAAACCTGGAGATTTTGGTGGTGGTGGTAGTAGTGTTTTTATTTTTCATAATTGTTTTTCTTCATTAAAATAATTTATTATACAACAAAATTGAAACTAAAACATTTCTTAATAGTACTGATTTCACCAATATAGTGTCATTTTGCACTAATCATTAAGATCATTAGTAATAAAGATATCTAAAACAGAACTACTGAAAAATAAAAATTAATTATGTAAAATTTATGTGTTTGAATATGTGCCTACATAATTAATGTACAAAATTCATGCTAAATAAATTACATTCAATGTATGTACCGTAATGAATAAAGATACTTGTTTGTGTAATTTGAGTTCAGTTTTGTCAAATTGCTCAATGATTTCATTGTTAGATGGTATATTGAAATGCTTCGCAATGTTATTTAGCTTTATAGTAATTCTTTCTTCCTTGTAATTGGCAGAGTTTTTTAAGAAGCCATTGCCTTATTTGGCTGGGCAAACATGTTTGCTTCCGTGCAAAATTGCTGTAATTTATGTGCCATCACGTTTTCCTAAAATAAAGTCAATCAATCTCAAAAAACAGACTATGCTACAGTGTTTTATCACGTAGTTAATCTCAAAATCTATAACTTATAAGATAACAAATTTTGTTTTGCCTTGTCCATGAATATTTGCATGTTGATCACTCTTTCCTCTAAACTTAATCAACATTTGTCATCTGTACTATGAGATTATTTTTTATTTTTATTTATAATATTATGGAGAGTAAATTAGGACATTATTTGATTATTTCCATTTCATCATTTCAAACAGTCATGTAGTTTTGTTTGTTTCAGTTTCCGTGCCCAGAGTGCAACAAACTCTTAAAGACTAAGAAGTCTTTGGATTTTCATATGATGCGACACACTGGAAAAAAGCGGTTCGCGTGTTCCAAGTGTCCTAAGGTTAGTTTCTTGATGTTCCACGTCTTCTTTTGAATTTAATGCTTTCTTCAGATAAAAAGATAACAGCATTAGGTGTATGACTTGTCCAAGTTGAACGTACGTTCGTCAACACAAACGAATCTGAAAGTCAAAGATCCACAGACAAATGGTAATCTGAGTGCAGTTTGTGATATGCTAGTTTGCTGCGGGGAAGTGTTGTAAGTGTGTTGCGATCACCAGGTTTGGGATTAATTTAATCAACAAAACCATTTTTTCCATCCCTTGCAGTAAATACATAATGAGTACGTATATGAAAATATTTTTTGACTTTTATTTTCAAGAAATAATAGAATAT
Source organism: Bacillus rossius redtenbacheri (assembly GCF_032445375.1). Lineage (NCBI taxonomy): Eukaryota > Metazoa > Arthropoda > Insecta > Phasmatodea > Bacillidae > Bacillus > Bacillus rossius. The sequence continues at coordinate 66,380,732 of NC_086333.1, read as the reverse complement.
GCTATATTTTAAAAGTAGTATGTTAAAATCCGGCACCAGTCAAGCAGTTCGCATTCAGATTTCTTTGATTGGATTTTGGCTGTTGACTTTGGTCAATAGGTCGCATTACTTCACTGCCTGCATTTTTATTTGTCCGAATTTTATTGTTGCTGTTGGTTTTCATTTCAGTACAGTAGTTGATATTATTAAAATTTGTAACTGGAACATTCTTTTATAGACATATTGTGTATACTATTTGGACGTGTAAATAGTGTAGGTTAATTTTAGAGTATTGTGTTAGAAACGTGTGGGTTTTGAACTTCCTGCAGCTTCTGTTGATAAAGCAACGGCTATGTTCAATTATCATGGCGCTCTGCTGTGGTGCACGTTTGCTGCCAGACGCATTGTTTGCAAGTGAATCGTCGATTGTTAAGTTTTATATGGATATTACAGTCTTTTACGTATCCAGACAAAACAGTATGTGTATATAGGATGAGTCTGAATTCGACCAACAAATTTCAGCTCTTGGTTCATCACAACAAAATAGGTTGTAACATCTACAGGACTTATGCTTTTAAAAGTCTTCTCAAGGCTGGTATACGTCTTTGAAGTTGGAGTTTATAACATATTTTTTGTAATCAAGAAATGAAGTATTTAAGATAGAACACTAAACTTTTTAATAATGTTAAATTTAACCACGTTCTACAACCGCAGCAAACCATGTCACTGTCATAAAATGATTTCATTAAAATAATTGTTACATCTTTATGCTCTATGTATTTTTGTGGCATCTTACTAGCCCTAATTTTTCTAATAAATAATTTTATGATAGCGAAAAAATTTAGTTTCGTTGTAGAACTTCGTTCAATTAAACGATGCTTAGTTTTCTATCATAAATACTTTTTCTATAATTTACAATAAAAATGTTGTCCAGCTTCAAATTCAGAAATGTTTACCAGCCTTGGGAGCACTTTATAGACCATAAGTCATATTGATGTTTTCAATTTATTTTGTCGTAATGAACGTGCAGCTGAAGTTTGTTGGTCGAATTCAGACTCTCCGTGTATTAACGTTTGATAATCTGACATGGCTGTGGTCCCAAACGTGATGGATTATAGTCCTGTCACTGTATTGAGAGGTGATAAATTTGGTAATTGATTGAAAGTTGTAGAAATCTAGGAGACGTGTGTGGTATGATACAGACAGTGTTGCAGCGTGTATTGCAAATCTACATGAATTTGTCTTGTTTTATCTTTTAAAGATTTGTGCAATGGGAGTGCATGACTTGATGTAAGCTTTTGGACATACGCCATTGCTTAGCACGTGTATGTCTGTAGAAGAAAACTACAAAAAAACACAAATGACAAAAAACACAAACTAAGCAAAACACACACAACACAACACAACACAACACAATACTCCACAACAGGAATATGGTCAACAAACAAAGAAAAACAAAGAAAAATGGACTAACAGAATGAAAAAAAAAACCACAAATGATGACAGCACAAAAAATACCGAACCCAAAAAATTCAGCACAACAGTTGAAACGAGACAACAGCAATTTTTTGCTTAGTTTGTGTTTATTTGCCTTTTTTTTTTTTTTTTTTCCTTCTTCTTCTTCTTCTTCTTCTACAGACAATACATGTGCTAAGCAATGGCGTTTGTCCAAAAGCTTACATCAAGTCATTTGTCTTGTTGTCGTGCGTGCTGACTGTACAGTGCACTCTTCAGTGAAGCATGCCCTGCAGTTTGTTGATGGTGGGGGGACGCATGTTTCACGTTCCCCCGGGGGGTGGGGGGACGACGTCAGGAGTTCTTCCAGAAGGCCAACCTGATCAAGCACTCGGCCGTCCACGAGCCGGCGGCGAGCCGGCGGCTGACGTGCCGGACTTGCGGCAAGACGTTCTCATCGCGGGAGTACTTCGCACAGCACGAGCTCGAGCACACCCAGGGCCGCATATTCCAGTGCGACGTGTGTGGCAAGAGCTTCATCAAGGTGCGGGCTTGCCCCTCTGTCGCCCTGATACTGTCTGGTATTAACTACCTGTTGAATATAGATGGACAAGTCCGCAAATACTTAGGTCGATTTGAGCCGAGTTCAGTTATGATACCCGTGAGTCCAGTTCACACTTGATAAATTTTTTTGTTTGAGCCTGGTCCTTAAAAATCGAGCCGAGCTCGAATAATTGCAGAAATTTTAGAGGATGATTTTATGTTTCCATTAGCAAAATATTAAAATTCATATATGTCTTCGCGTGAGTCATTATTGTAAAGTGATTAAGTTAAATATAATTATTATCAGTCATACTTTTTTTTTATATTTCTTTTGAACTTGGTATTTTATTCTCATTGGATTGTGTATTATTTTTAAGGATCTGTGAGTATTTAAAAAAATATTCAGTATTTGTTAATAATTGCACATTCAGTTCTACATTTCATAAAAAAAAATTTTTATTATCATTAGGGTTGTGCGAGAATGAGATTTAGGCCTCGAGAAATTTTCGAGAAAGGAAAATATTTTTCTCGCAAGAAACGAGACGAGAATGAGAAATTTTTAAATAATCAAGATTTACTTTAGATATCACTTTCAAAATACATTGTTCTGTACATAAAACTGTTGTTTATCATATAGAATGTCAATTTAGTTGCCTGTGCACAACTGACATGCACCACACGTTATGTAAGCCTACACTAAATTATAAATAAACATTCACTCACTTAGGTAAAAGTCTAGTAGCTAACATGTTAATTGTGGTTCCCGTTGACTTATCGCCACTTTTTGTGTAATACTGCCACACTGATATGTCCACATCTTCCATTATACCGCCAAAGTTTAATTTGACAACAAAGTTTAATTCTGTTAAACTGTTCTATTCCCGCAACACTTTTTTTTCCACTTGGTTACACCGCAGTTAGAGATAAAGCAGTATTAGGAAATTATTCTCATATTCCTAATAACATTTTACAGGCGTCACATTATTTATTCATACCCGCAGAGTAGATTGCGTAAACGGGAAACTCTGGTACTTACTATAAAGAAAACAAAGAAATTGATACTAGGGAGGCTTTGGCGGGATTCATTACTCGTGACATCTTACGACTGAGTGAAACAAAGGTGGAAAAGGAAATGGGATGAAAATACTATTTATTCTGCCTTTTCAACGGGTTTGAACACACACATTCACGTAATTTTACGTAATACAAGGGCGTGAATTGTTCTGCGTGTTCAATCCATTCCTTTACATTCCAGTCCATTTAATAATCACATGACTTGCGCAGTCTTTTATTGGAAATGAAATAAGAAACGGAACAGCGAAGCAGACTCGGTCTGGCAGCATGACCACCATTCCCTTTTGTTCGTTAAAAAGTAAATTTTGTATTTTGCCGTAATAATCAACATTTTAGTATGCTATTAAACATTACCGAACAAAATATTATGATTAAATTAAAGGTAATGCTTTTTATAACTTTACCGTAATAACGTGTATGTACCTAAACAAAACCAATTTTGTAGGTTAGGTTCGAACGTATTTTATTATGTATTACGCTTACGTAATTTAAAAATTAAATACGGCAGTTTTTCTTTCAGGATAAATTGGAATTTCATATGACAGTTTTTATTCACAGTTTCGGTTATTGATAAAGGTTTTGGATGGTTGAATATCGGCTAGTCTAATATCTCTTAATGATTGCATCATGTTTGCTTTGTGTTCCGCCAAATCATTTTTCGTCCAAATAGGCAGACGTGTTTGGTATTTTTAAAACATTTAAACTAAAATAATGGCAGTGTGTATGTAATGTTCAACATATAAAAATACAACTATAAATATCCAATTTAGTTTCCATTCCAAATTGAGTTGTTACCGGTACCAAAAAAAATTCTCGTTTTTTTTTTTTTTCGAGAAATTATTTTTCTCGCTCGCTGTTCGAGAATGCAATATTTCTCGAAATTTTTCTCGAGGTTCGAGATCTCGCACAACACTAATTATCATTCGTTACCAGTGCATACAGCAAATGAGACTCGCAAGAACCGAAGATGATTTATTGAGAAATTGGGATTTGTTTTCTACAACATTGTACATGCATGCTTTTTATTTGTAACAAATTTTTTGTAATTATGATTTAAATTATATTAAAAAAAATTTATTTTAATGTATATTATCAGATGATTGACAAAACAATTTCAAAAGATCTTTAAAAAATTCCCTGTTCAAAAAAAGGGATGCCGGGTGGGGGAGGGGGGGGGGTTGTTGTTTGTTTTGTTGTTGTTGTTGTTGTTGTTTTTTTTTTCTCTTTCAATTCTACACCGCTCAATTGTAGTTCCATTAATATATTTCACTCTTTTGCATCTTGCTGTATTTGTAAATTTGATTTGAATAAAAAATTAAGCTTTGCAGAAGCCAAATTATTTTATTCCTATCTCTTGAGTTCTAAATTCATATTCGAGAGGCTTTCTTTTAAAAATTGAATTTGAGGTAATGGTTTTGAGGAAAAGTGTATTCGACCCATCACTGAAAATTACTACTCATGCCTTAATGTTGGTACTATTTTTTGTAGATTTCTAATTATTTCTGTGTTGTGTTTGTCATCGGTAGAGACCCGGAAATTTTGCGGATTCTGCTGGCCTCAGGATAGAATTCAAAGTTATAGGTGTGCTCGACCCATGTTTACTTTCCCATTGGTCGATTTCTTAGCGAGAACATTTTTATCCTTGTTATTTGGCGCTACCTGATTCGCTTACTTCTCTCCCGGGTGGGCATCGTTGGCTCACGGTCGTAGATGGGCGTGTCCGAACAACTTCTGTCCAGTCGTGAACACAGAGCGAGAGTGTGAAGGTTTGCATTCTAGCTTGCGACTGAATGTGTCCGCGAAATTTTCCGGGTCTCTGGTCGTCGGGAGCATGTGGCTCGGGTTTTGCGTTCGCAGAAGCACCTGCTGAAGTCGCACGTCAAGAAGCACCACGGCCAGCAGAGCTACCTGTGCCCGTACTGCAACGTGACGTTCGTCCACTGGAACTCCATCCGCAGGCACCTGCAGTCCCAGCGGCACAGCAGGCAGCAGGGCCGGTGCCCTTCCCCCGGCTTCGCGGACCACCAGCTGCTTCAGAGCGAAGGTGCTGCCTGTCTCCCTGGCGTGAGAAAAAGGGGTTCGCTCCCCTGGAAATTGAAGCCGGTAGCCCAGTCATATTAGGGGTTTCACCTCGGAATAAAAGATAATAAGCTGTAAATTGGTATAAACCTTTGTTTTGTCGCTCTAAATGTTGTCTCAAAAGTCACAAATGTTATCGTGTCCGCGTCTTAAGATATTGAAGGTCAAGGGTCATAAAAATAGGTTTTTCGCGAATATCTGGCTTTCTATAGCGTAAATGAGATTTGCACCTATTATAAAAGTAGTAGAGTATAAAATTCTCTACAAATTTTGTTTGAACTTTTTTTTCATACGATCAACCGTTTTTGCGGTAGACCGCGAAGAGTCAAAACATTTTTATATAATTTTTTGGTGTTATTGTTATTACTACATATAATATAATAAATCTAAAATAAAAGCAAGCTCATTGAAGCACTGTACATCATGTATTTGTTAGTTTAACCAGTAGACACTTAATAATTATTAAGATTTGCCCTTAAAAATACCTTTTGTCTGTCGCAATTAACAAAGAAACAAAGCAAGTATTTGAAAAACAAATGTTTTCAGGTATTTTATTTCCAATACCACCGATACCAGTATTGAGTATCTGAAAAAGCCCTATTTGTATTTTTATTACAAAGTTGTGGTTGGGACTCTGTTGAAAATGAACATTCATTGCCTGTCAGATGTTCGAAGGTGGTGGATGACCTGTGTGTTTGGATCGTTGCAGTCGCAAGTGCGGAGATACTGTCGGTGCCAGCCGTGCCTTTGCAAATGGCGGGAGTGACCGGCTCCGCCCGGGCGGAGGGGAGCGAGCCTTCCCTCGACCAGTCCACAGTGCTGCTGTCTGCCGAGGACTCGGCCATGCCCATGAGTGAGCTCCTCTGTATTCTGCTGGCATGCGCACTTTTAACATACTCTTATAGTGTCCAGAGGGTAGGGGTGACGAAGTTGAATAAACGAGGAAGTCTGATGACTGGTGTGATTGGGAGTAAAAAAAAATGTTAAAAAAAATTGGTTGTCTGTAAAGTCGGTTTACGGACGATAGTTTAACGTGACAACGTCATAACAAAACATTGATGAAATGATTGCATACTCTTATGAATAAAATTGAATCATTTTTATTGAATTATCACTATTTTGTATGGATACAAAGAAGGGGTGAAATGAAATCTACAATTTAATTGATAAATTTTCTTTTATTTGCACTCATTAATTCAAATATGTTTATTACTTTAATGAAGATATTATTTTAACTATAACTTTTATACATGTGTGCTATTTAACTTCTTCCAATCTGTGTTATTCTGTTAAGGATAGGACGATGATAGGAAAAGTAGGAAACGAATGGGAGTTTAATGTGCCTCGAAAAAGTCAAATCGATGGTTGTTCCAATCAAATGGAAGTGAGATAGATGCTGCGCAAGCGTACAATGAGCGTAACGGGACACTTTTTCGTGCGTGCAGCCTGCGTTCATCGATTTATTAGACGTCGCGTCAAAAAAAAAGCTTGTAACTCGGTACACTTGATAGAAGTGAAACTTTTATGGTATTTCAAACCTCGACTCGTAAGTATATCCTAATGGGCAAAACGGCAGAGAGAGAAAAAGTGAAAGAATACAATTTTATAAAAAAAAAATTAGTATTAATAGGATTTAAGGAAAGTATTTAAAGGGTGAATCATTGCTCTAAGAGGAGAATGAAAAGAGTCCAGTAAGGTATATAGCACAGTGCTCTCTTTATATCTCTTTGACCACGTATATATTATCTGTCCTTCACATTAGAAATGTTTCACTTCAAAAATTGTAATATCAACCTGGAGGGTAATTGCAATATATATGTAGTCATGATGGTGCGCGAAAATGCACCAATGGAAGTGATTATGCTCGCAGGTCGTATTTAGGTGTTCATCGCAAATTCTGCGATTCCTTGTAGGTCTCCGCGACTGAGATGATTCGAAAAGAGAAACGCGTGCAGTTCGCATACCTCCATTTTCACCAAAGGTGTTATGTTGGCACATCTACTGTTAAGGCTGGTAACTAGAGATGTGATTGGAGAGATATTTTTTAAGCTAACCTCAAACTTTGGAATAGGTAGGCCAATCGTTGCTGGCATCAAAATTTTGATGATGAAGATAAATTCTAAATTTTCGGGTACAGTATTTTTTTACACTCATTTATATATTTTACTTGCAATTCAAATATTTTTTTCTTTATAGTCTATTGTTTTAACATACCTACGTACTTTGTTTTATAACACAGTATGTTTTGTTTGCATGCATTGTTTGTATTGGAGTTGGCCTTTAACATACAAACTGCTAAAAATCTTAAAATTCCATTCTGCAAAAATCAGTACCACCTATGTATGAAAGGAACTAAAAGACACCATATTGTTTCTACTGTGTTGGTGCCATAACAGTTTGTTTCATTATTAGTTAATATTTATTCTTTGTTTAAGCAGAGACCATGCATAAAAAAATTTGAAACAGCCAGTCACTATGAACTTCAGGTATTATAATTAACTACTATATATCTTAACGAAAACAAAAATTAACCAAATAAATTATAGCCTAACTATTGTTTAAACTAATATGGCATCTTCGGTTGCCATCACTCCCAAACTTCATTGTAAACTATACTTTGTGACATGTTTATTTATTTATTTATTTATTTATTTATTTATTTATTTTATTTATCGTCTTTATTGGTGGCGAAGTTAAGGCCTTTTCTTACACTTAACCACTTTTCTGCAATTACATCAAAGATTTGAATATTAAAAACTAAGCATGATATAGACTAAATATTAAGAGAACAAATTAAAATTTTAACTTAATGTTCAAAAAAAAAATATATATATATATATATATATATATATATATATATTATATTTTGTGCTTTATTGCATCTCAAGACGTTGGTCACATTGAAATAATGTGTTTGTTTACCTTTCCCGCATGATAAACATATCACTACATGAGGTAACAGAAACGTACAAAAATTACCCGGCACCGAAACCCAAATATTTGAAAAGTCAGTTTTGGGGTCAGGTAATTTAAAGTAACCATAATCGGAAGTAAAAAAATTGGGGAACGTCGTAGTCCTACCTGCCACCCGTTAAATGTATGCCCTGTTGTTCGCAAACAGCCTGTCTATAATTGATAATTCTACAAAATCGCTAATCCGGCATGGCCATGGTCCTGAACATTCCGGATTAAATCCCTTTTACTGTGTTTACCATCGAACGGTACCGCTCCCTTGTTCTAAAGTTGAATCCATGCTTCCACCGGAGGACCACGCAAGTAATTGCGACTGATGTAAGTCCACGGAATTGTCCATACACACGTCACCACACCAGTCCTACATCCCACAACACGTATTGTGTGCACGGCACACCCATTGTTCCCGGTAATCTTCAACCAACCACCGAAGTTACTCCAAAGTTCCGCACATAACGAACTCTCTAAAAACACGAACCGAACAGACAAAAAATGGCGCCTGGTAACGGTATTCTTCCACAGTCAGTGTCACCAACAACTCAAAGTTAAATTACCTCCTAACATCATTTATAGACTAGTTTATACGAAACATACTGTATCTTCTTTCTTTTTTTTTTTCCTGGCTACAGGTGCGTACATCCTGGAAGAGGGCTCCGTGATCCAGCCAGAGGCTGGGGAAGGGGGCATCTTGTTGTATGTGCTGGACGCCGTGCCCTCGACGGATGCCTACGAGGAACTGGCCTGAACGCGAGACATACGTGGTTGCAACCTCTGACGAAGCGACTCCCAGCTCTGCTTCCCCGCGGAATGGATACGTGGTGTGTTCTTGCAGCGTCAGAAAGGCTCAAACGTGTATTGTTCAGTCACACTTGTTCAACGTGCATTCGAGGGGTTAAAGAGCAAGTGCTGTGCAAGAGCTGTTACATCTGTGCAAAATAACCATAAGTATCCATTGGCTGAATGGCATAGAATGAAGAAGTAAGCATACTTTGCTAAAATTTAGTATTATGTGCTGCTAAACATTAAAAAATGATTATTTATCATGTTTACAAAATTATTTTTATTTTAGACTGATTTTATATAGGCCCGTATACGACCAGAAGTTGTACAGGAGTATTTGGAATGTCAGTTACGTACTTGTATGTTTTATTCTGTGGTTTTCTTTTTTATTGTTTTAATGTTTTAAATATATCACCCTGTGAATATTCAAGCTTCGATTTTACATATCTTCGCAGTTTTATGAAATCCATTTGTATGTCGGAATTGTTTAATAATTTGTCTGACTGTATATTTGTTAAGGCACATATGCATTCTGTTGTAAAAAAAAACATATATTCTTCAAATAAAGTATGAGTTTATTTGTTTATGTCTTTTATGTATTCTATTAATCCCTTTTTGCTTTTCTTTCATTACAGAAGGAATTATTTGGTTAGTGAGAACATATCTTTGAAATAACTCTGAGTAAATTTTGTAAATAGCTTAATATTTAAGTGTTGTAAATCTGAAACATTTTATCTCTTAATATTAGACATCAATGTATTTTATAACAAACCATGCATCCAGTTAGAATATATGTAGGTAGAATACCAGTATTTAGTTCAAAGGTTAGGTGATTTGTGGTGGATATTGATGTACACTAGAGTCCCGTTATAGCGAGGGGTCACGGTTCCGGGTTTGATCCTCGCTATAACCGAATTGGACAAATTTTGGCCCCCAAAAAATAAAAATAAACCGAAAATAGCATAAAAATTGTGTTTAAACCTGTATAATTGGAAAATAACAGGTTATATTAACGAAATCTTAATTTCTGTGAGCAGATGTGTGAATTCTCTTTAAAACAATACCCTATAAGTACGGATGCGATCACCGATTGCATCAAAATAACCAGAATACCCTACCAAGCCACGTAAGTATAGCATCTCAGCCCGCGGCCGACGCAGCATTGTCCTGCTATCTATCGTCGACGCGGGCTGTCTGCTGGCGGCCATGTTGGTTCGGGATGTTGTAAACAGGTGGTGCTAGTGTAGCGCGACGATTTAATTCCTTACAAAAAAGCAGGAGTGCGGCTGCGGCAACGCACATACGCCTCAAACGTAATAGTCGCTGGAAAACTATACTTTTTTCATTTAAAGAAACCTGTCAACTTTTTTAGAAAATAAATTTGGGATTAAACTCAAACCATCATCACCCCTTTCTCGGATAGATACCCCAACAACTGACCAAAACAAAAGTTACAAGAAAACTGCCCAGCAACGAATCCAGTCGTATTGCGTACGCGTACAGTATGACGTCGCGTAAATAATAATAAATAGAATATAAACAATTAACAATATTTGATAATTAATAGTTTTTGTTAACCAAGAAACAATTAAATCTCATTAGAGCGGCTTTTTAATATTATCTCTTTTAAGATAACCAAAAAAAAACGTGAAAATACGCGATTATAAAAACAAAAACATAGGTACATATTTCTAATTTGTAAAAAAATACTTTCTTACGTTGTTTCTGTTCCAATCTCAAACTTTGTCTACACACGGCACAGATAACTAACGGAAGTTTGATAAAAGAAAGAAAGGATGGGATTCTATTTTTAAGCCACGCACTTAGGTGCCGACTGCACGGCTGAAGAATGTGACGCGTCAACGGCAAGATGTCTAGTGGCATTGAATTCAATGCTAGTGGCGAGCGAGAGGGGTGGAGATAAAGCAGACAAACAACAAAAGCGCGCTACAAGCGATCACGCCGTAAATTCCTCAAAAATACCTCGTTATAGCCGTGTTCTCGCTATTACCGTGCTCGCTATAACGAGATTCTACTGTATTTAAGGAGTGGTTTTTAATGCAACTACACACTTAATTTTTATATCACATATGTGGTTATTAATGGGTTACATTAGTTAGGTTTCATTTTAATTACAATATTGACTTTTTCAAACATACTTTAACAATATTTGTGGACACTTTGGATTAGCTTATTTGGTAACATTTTAGCCAAAAAAAAAAGTAACATTATGTTAACATTAATCAGAATTATGTATATGCTGTTTATTTGACTTTATTTTCCATAACTTCTCCTTAAAATGTTTCCTGTTTTTCACAATGCTTACAATGTATTGCCTACATCATGAAGAAAAAATAAACTTTCAGTAGTTTTGTACAGGCAAACCATACCAGTCATACAGTGTAATAGCAATTTAAAAGTCATCTCACGTTCGGGTGCTTTTGATTTAAACATGAATTTGCACTCACTAACTTTATTTTGATTTTCTTTTCTAAATGATAATTGGACATCATTTCAGCACATTGTAATTTAAACTTGAAAAATTGTTAAATGTTTGTATGTTTGTAATGGTTTAAGTGATAAGCCATTTGGGCCCCATATATTTCATCATTCGACAAAATTATAAAATACTATGCATAATATTAATATTGAGCATTCGTTAAAGCATACGGAACACCTTGATCAACTGAAGCTTTTTTACTATTCAATTTTCTTTCGTCAATAAGTTCATCTCCCCCCCCCCCCCCCCCCAAATCTTCAATTTCTTTGAATATTTTCACTAAATTAGCCTAATGCCTTATGAATTATGATCAGCAATGTTTACACAATTATTTTGGGTGCTTTCTGTTGCTTAGAAGTTTCAGATAACATACCTGTGCAAAACTTGTGATTCAGTTAAATTGCTGTATGAAGTATACACATCTTCAATAGCTTTTAAAAAAATTTTGTTTGGTTTTAAATATAACATTAAACAAGCATGTAAAATTTAATAAAAATAAATTGTAGGTTTAAACCTATGCCAAGAATTTATTACATCTTTTTTAACACAATAAATTTTGTTTGTAAGAAAATATTTATATTCTTTCAATCTTATTTCACACTTGAACAATTTTCTTTTATTTATGTGTTTTTATTTTATAATTTTATTACATTATAATCTAGACAAAAGACAATTTACAACAACACTACTGATAGTTTTGTAATTTTTTTAATATTACTACGTATCCTGGTATGTTGTTACTTGCAATAGTAGTAGTCCACAATGTACATAATGTTCGTACTTGTCATGTCAGCTTTCAAACACAGTAAGGTGTCTTGTTATTTTTACAGTGAAATATATTTTAATCTGACATTCATGGTTCAGCAAAGTCTATAATCCAGCACCAGTTGAGACTTTCTTGGGTGGATTCTGGCCATTAACCTTTGTTGCCAACATTTTTTAGTTCTTTCAGAGTTTATTGTTGCTGAAGCTTTTAATTTCAGTGCAGTTTTTCCTGTCTCCTAGCGGGTTACGTTTCACATTTCTGCATTTGGTATTCTCGTTAGAAACTATATTGACATTCTATAATCCTTCAACATCGTCAATCCAGCACAGTTGTAGTCCTGGAAGTGTGGGAATCAACACCTTTCACTGTGCTATAAAAATCTTGATGAAAATTTGTCTTGAAAATCTGCTTAGGTTGCAATCTAACAGTAGCAGAAATAATATTTTCTGCCTGACTTTGCGTTACAAAAAGAAAATGTGAGTCTTTCTGTCGCCAGAGATGTATAACATCTAATCTCGGTAACGAGCAAATTCGTGTGTTCTCATGTTGCAAACACGCTTATAATATGAAACATGCTGAGAGTGATAAATATACGGAAATTGAGTTATTAACTAAATTTCTGTACTCTAATTTTGTGTATTTTCCGCACCTGCTACTAGTATTCGCTGTCGGAGCAGCTACGTAGACTATATAATCATTTGATTATCAGACCAAAATTTTAAACTGTTTAATGAAACTGCTCTGATAAAAGAAAAAGAACTTAAAACAAATACTGAACCACTGCTTTGGACCTGATTTTCAACAAGGAATTTTATTAAAACACACTATGTTGTTAAAATTCATTTAAGAGTTAATTCTATAAGGTTTTCCTTTGGCTTTGTGAACTTTGGTTTTCGCCATCCGCCACAGATGGCAGCACGTGGTTGCACTTTTACATTCCTTTACTTCCATTGCATTCACAAAATTATAAAAAAAAAAAAAAAGGATTGTGATAGTTAAAATGTAATAGGAGGAATTAAGGTGCGAGAGTTTGCTAATTAAAAATTGAATAATAAAAGGGAGGAAAAAAAACATACACATTACTTGAAAGTCAAAATTTATTTTAATATCAGTTTTGTCTGCACATTTGAATATTCTATTTGCATGCATCACACTAACATACAAGAGACACATGAGGGTATTTTACGATACATGGGTTAATAGCAAGAAGAAACAGTCACATTGATGAGTAAAAAATATTTGTGAAAAAGTTTTAGTGCAAATGTTTTACTTTGCATTCTATTTTATAGGCATCTACGGTACCACTGATTACAACACCGCAGAGAAGGCATGTTATAACTTTTTTCTCTCGCTTTGTCATAAAAAAATAGTTTTAAAAAAAATTCTGAAATGCTTGCAAGTTATAATTTTTTAAAAGAAAATATGTAATATTTTATTTGAATAAGTGACTGTTTTGTATTACTAACAATCAAATGTACATAATACGTATTGATTTTGGCAGGAATAAGATTTACAGTAGTAGAAATCCAGAGGTTTTTTCTTTCAGCATTGCCATTAATTAATCTGCTTTATGCACTTGGTTATTACTTATTTTCTATAGTCAGTGGTTGTGACAGTAATACTTTAATAATCTTATTGTATGGTTCCGCAATCATTGTTATGCAGTGCCACATGTAAACTATGCTAAAGCTTAAGGTATATTTATTAATGCACTTTGTCACAATTGTGCGGCCAAGCTAAAATTTTTGTGTATCTTAACTAAAATTTAGGGATGAATTTCAAAACATAATTTTTTCTTTACTGTTGCAATGAGCATCATGAGTTGGAACTCTGAATCTAGTGCATAAGATGGCAAGATAACTTGGATTCTGCATTTGGTAACAGACTTGGAAGTAAAGTTAGCCATTACAAAGTTAGGTTTTGCCCTTTGCCCCCTTAATTTAAGTGATAATAATGACTTTATCAACTAGGATACAAATACTTAACAAGAATTAAAATATACTTCAGGTAAATACATATATACTATTTAAACTCAATAAATATATTAACATGATTTATCACAATAATTATTTCATTTTTTTACAAATGAGTCAGTTCAAAAATCTGTAAAAAAAATTATGAGACAGCTTTTTTTTTCTCTTCGGCTGGCATCAATCTTTTGCACGCACACAGATCAAAAAGCATTCTCACAGGCACTCAAGAAATCTTGAACAAGATATATTATAACTCTTTATTTTTGTGTGTGTGTTCAGGCAGTCACATACACAACTATGTATTATTGCACTATCCATGGGATACATAGGTGGTTAGTTCATTTTACTGAGCGTAGTTTTTTTTTTTGTTGTAAAACTTGGTATGTTTAATGTCAAGAGCAGCGGATGATTAAACAAATAACCCAACAATGAGCCTTGATGCACATTTGTTTAAAGGTTTGGGGGAAAAAAATAATCAGTTCTCCCCCCCTCCCCCACCAGTCCCCAAATTTCCCCTTCTTTATTTTTCAAGTTTTCAGCTATATTATTTTGGCATTTTAACACTAGTGATTGGAAGAGCTCTGTCACTCGTTTAAATGATGTTTCTGCTTAAGTACCAGGCAACATTTAAGTAAAGTTATAAGCTTCTTGGCACAAATGTTTTCCGAAAGATAGTTTCAAGCGCTCTTAGTTATTGCAGAACTAATTACATACTTACAGCCCCACGTGTGAAAGACTTACATATCTTTAATATGTTGAATATCATATCAGACTGCAGATTGCACTAGTGTGCTGAAGTTAAACAAATTAAGACAATTCATGCTACAGTTTTGATTAAATTTGACTTCATTTTGAAAGTTTTTTGATGTAAATGTTTTATTAAGGATTATAACTTTGCAAAGTGCAGCTTTGTTTTGTCAGCATATTTTGTAAAACATATGATAAATTAAATTAACTGTTACTATTTTAATTTCCAGAGTTTTCTTAAAAATAATTATTATTAACTTCTATATAAAGTGATGATAACTGTGAATTAGTACTAATATTGTACATAAGTAATTGTGCTTTTTGAGCAATTTTTTTGAGACATTAAATAGATCACACTGAATAATTTGGATGGTTATTTATTTGCAGGCATGATAAGTTTTAAATAATTTTTATAAATGAGAATATATGAAAGCTAATATATGAAACTACATAAAATATGCATTTCTCTTGATAACATTAAAGTACATAATTTGTATAAGAAATATTTCCACCAGAAATTTTGAGGTAGTTACCCATACCTCTACTGAGAATGAAAAATTTTAAATCCTGAAAAAAATCTTTGAAACTACAACTATTGGAACCATAATTTTTTCCTTACTGTATCAAGATCTTTTTTTAATGTAACTGTTCAATATTTCTTGAGAGCACATTAATAAAATGTGACAAAAGTTACCTATGCTTTTTGAAAACAAGGTTTCTACTTTTTTGTTAGCCTTTACAATTTAAACATTTATGATTGTTTTATAAAAATGGACACTTATTTGTTTATTTAAAAAATTAAACCAGTATGCACAGGGAAATAGTTGACAAGTTTTTACTATGTCTGTCACATAATTTATAAAAATTCCTGAGGAATGTCTCAAAAGAGACCACTTCTTTTAACAATACAACAATTTTTCTTTAATGCAGTTTAAAAAATGTTTGAATGTAAATGTATTGCATAAAACATGATGCAATGATATATCACAATTATTACTGTTTTTGTTACATCATGAAAGTTCGTAGAACAACCTTTTATCATTTAGAAAACATATTAAATGCATCAATCATCAGTAAAATAAAACATTAAGTAGAGTAAAAAATGCCATGTTCTGGCACACCCAAGGCTCCAACATTGTGTATCTCTATCTGCGACTACTTTTATCGACGGCAAGCAGTTGATAACTTTGGCGAACTACGCGCAGCTTTAGTTTTACATTCAAACATTTATGCCAACCGATTCCCTGGATACATGAGCATTACCAACATTTCACAGTTACAATACTCTGTACAAAGCACACAGGCTATGCTACTTATCTAAAACGAAAATAAAACATAGCACAACGGACACTGTCTTAACAGCTATGTATTCTAAAATTTAAAATTATTTTATACATTTTATATTAGATATATTTATTTATATATAGTACTGCTAGCAATGAAATTATAAATATTTTTATCTTTACTGTCTACCACATGTACACTCTCTAAAAACATCCATATGTACGTATTCATCAATTTGCAAAGGCTTTTATTATTTTATTTCCCAAAATACTAAATCACCTAGTATTTTTTGATAGTTCTAATAGAACAATTTGAGGTTATCCTTTACATTCAACATTGAGCTGCCTAATGCAGCTTAGAAGTTGCCCATTAGTCTACCGTTTGTTTTACGACTTCCAACTTTGTTCTTTGGTCTGTGTTTTGGAATGATTTCCTGGGTGACTGAAAAATGGTTGCGTACTGGCATTTTCAAAATTACAAAGTTATGTATCGAAATTTATGTTCTCGCTCATATGTTTTTCATAAAGAAATTTATGAATGATGTTGGGGATGAAGTAAATGTGCATGAACAGCCAGTAACATGCATTATGCATAAGCTGGTGATAGACCAAAGAACTCAGTGTCTACGTAAGTTCCTTGTCGGAAACCATTTCAATGCCCACATATTATCTTTAGTTCTTGTCATTGAGCTTAAATTGTACTCTCATTATATTTTTTGTGTCTTGAATGACTTTTGACGAAAAGCATGGATAATATAATGGTGTGCTCATAAAAAAATAGTTCAGCTTTTTTTGTTCCATCTTGAATTTACTTTCTAACAATAAATTTGGAAGAAAAAGTAACTTATGGTATGTACAGTCTATATATAATTATGTTTGCAGCTTTTAAGTGGAATAATGTTTGCTGAGAGTCATGCTAATATATTATGATTGTACTAAACTTTGTTTTTGATACATTAATGGGTTGGCATTACATTTCCATGCCAAAGATAAAAACCTTATAAACCACTACTCTGAACCTACTATGTACTATACTGCCCTGTGATGTTCATTTCCCATTTATAAAAATATATTAACTATTAATTAGTTTTTCTTGGACATGTTTTTTTTCCATTTTTTAATGGTTTGAATATAATAAGAACAAACATGCAGTTAAGAAAAAACTTTTTTGTTTTATTGTAACAATGTTATTGAAACTTTTATTTTTATATATTAGATTTTCTTCACTTCAGTAACATAGACTGTTTATCACGCTTCATAAGTTTTTGTTAACGTCATCGTTACGTTTATAATTTTATTTTACATAATTTTTTTTTTTTTCAATTATATCGCAATGAAAATAAATAGCAGGTACCACAGTAACTTGGAAATGTATAACAAACAAGATGGAACTTACAAGCCTTATCTGTGCAGAGCACGGCCTATCACTTATCCACTGCTTGCGTCTGAGATCTGACTTGCACCTGCAGGTACTTAGCTACTCATAAGTGTTGCATATTCTTATTTTCTACACTTTCTGGCTATTGACTGTACAGTAATGTTGGGTAATTAGAAAACATTAATACAAGAATAAAATCCACATAATAATAAATGTATTTCATAGTAAATATGGTAATTCTATAATTAAAGCTATTTGTTCATAAATGTTATTACTTTTCTGTGAAAATACATATGCAAATTTTTTACAATTTTAGTTCATGTTTTTATTTTTCGTAAAAAAAATTAAAAATAATTGTTTTTATTATATTCAACATTTTCTCCAGTTGCTTGGACCCTAATTCATTTGAATAAAAATATAAATTTCTTGAATAAATATAATTTGAAATTATTTCTACTTTTTTTTTCAGTTTTTATCCATAAATACATTTAAATTTGGAACATGCAGTATAAACACACTAACAAATATCTCATACAAGTCCCATTTCTTCATTTTTGCTTATAATTTATTTTTGAGATCTTGCAGTACTGGTGCTTTCATTAGGCACATCTTTTTAGCATTTTCTTAAACTATGCCAATTTTCAACTTCAGTATGTACAAATAATAGAACACTGTAATACATCTTAAGATGTTATAACTTATTGCTATAAACTTTTGCTTCTGATTATTTTTTTTCTTTCAGAAATTAAAAAATAAAAATTATGGGAACAAAAATATATCAACTAGCGCTTTATCAGTACACATTATTTACAACTACTTTGGATGAGGTAAAACATTTGGTGGCAGTAGTAGGTCAAAAACGTACATTCTTTAAAGTCCAGCAGTACTTTCACCTTTACTGTATTGCAATAAATTGCTTTCAGGCATTGAATCATCTGTTTGATGTATAAATCAATGTCTGTTTTTTTTTTTTTTTTTTTTCCAGAGTATATGATGTGCCTTTTAACTTAAAACTCAGGTCACACTTCGATCACAAAATTTGTCTCCAAAGGGAGAACGTGATCAAAGCGCAAGTAGTCACACGTCAATTCTTATCCATGCGACAGGTGCGCACATCTAGTTCGGTGTGTTCTCACACTCGTGTCCGACCTGTACGCGATTGGTCGATAGCTTGAACTCTGCGTCTCGTGACTTGCGCTCTTCCTCGCCAAACCCACCAACAAAGAACACAGTTCGGATATCAACAGATTGCGAATTTTGGAAGAGAACTGGAATTTCACATCCATCGTCGCATTGGTCTTCGCTGTTTGCTGAAGGATACAAATGGAGCACATGATTTTATTTTTTTTAATTGGTTCCTCGAAAAAACTACGAACAAAAAGTGACGATCAAGTCTGCTGTAAGAAACTAACAGTTAAGGAAGGGTGACAAAAATTATCACAGAGCAATAGTCAACTTCAAGCTACGTCTTTTCTTTTTAAACCCATGAGCGACGCACTCAAAAGGCAGCGATAAAAAGCCAACTTCAGTAACTCTGTTCGAACAGTGGCGTCACGTCGTGGGTAAGGGAACCGCTCGAGTCAAACTTCCACGGGTTACGCAACTCCACTGGCCTCCCTTATTGCCTGCTGATGTGACGGGTTTTTCCATCGCGCGTGAAAGAGAGAGGGTGTGCTGCTAATACTATCGCGGTATCTCTCCGTGAGTTTGACAGCCGCCGAGAGCTCGAGGGACGCAGCCTAGTCGTTGAACCTGGAGCACGCCTTCTTCCACTTGCACTGCGTGCACCAGTTGTCGCGGTGGTCCATGCCGTACACCTTGCGGCACTTCTTGGTGTCTCCCCGGGACCGGCGCGTGGGGCTGCCGGGGGACTTGCTGGGGGCGGACAGCGACAGCAGCGACGCCCCTCCCTGCTGCAGGTGGTGCCGCGAGCTCAGCTTCAGGTGCTTCTGGGGCGAGCTCTGCAACGTGCCACACAGTTAGTACTTTCGTGCTAGATCTAGTACTTTTTCAGTGGTCGAGTACATTTACGCTCAGATCTAGTACATTTTTTTTCTTTAATATAATCATATTACAGTAACTCCTATATGTTTTATTATCAAGCGTAATTATTTTTAAAAAACTATGGAATGTATGCGTGTGTGTGTGTGTGGTGTGATGTTTCAGTTTGAGCGTTGCGATGTCATAATAACTTCCTAAATTGTTAAAAAAACCATAACAAATTATAATTTAATACTTTTTTCTCGCCTAAGTTGGTACGAAATATTTTTTTCACTTGTGGACACCTTGGTGCCACACAGACGTCAGCCTGCTCTCCAGGGCTCTGGCCCGCAATTCCATTTATAACAAGTACAGCAGAGGTACCAGTGTGAAATAATATGTATTGTTCGGTTGAAATAAAGGTTGCATCATTTTTACTGCTTAATTTTATTTTTGGATTTTAGAACAAAATAAAGTAGTGAAGTTAAAAACAAACCAAAGCTATCAAAACCAGGACAATTGAATTTTGAAATGAATCACTCAACAAAGTCTGTTTTTTCGAATTAATATTCAACACACATGGCAAAAAAAAAAATTAACTAAAGACAAATAGAAATAAATAATGTATTCAATATAATTTTTTTGAAAGAATGAAATAGTTTTCTTAAAATTTTTTAAGATTTTCTTTTTTTTTGTTTAAAAAAGAAAGCTTTTGCAGGCCGCCAGTTGGAACCCCTTGAATTAGGACTTAACATATCCTTATTGATGAGATCAGAGCATTGATGGAATTGATGGGTGGGGGGAAACAGGATAATAACAAGAAAATATCTGCCAAGTTTCCAGCTGCCAGAAAATGAGAGTTTCACCCCCGCCAGGAATCGAACCTGGATCGCTTGTAGGGAAGACAGTAATCCAACCACTCAAACAACCATGGACCTTTCTACATTCATGTATTATAAACAAAAAAACACATAAGGACAAGGCTAGTGTTTTGTTGACACTGTAAAGACAAGATGCTAATTGGCTCATTAGATATCTGATTTTTTATTGGGTAGTTGGCCCTTCCTATTATATTATTTTATGATTCGAAAAATTATAAAAATTTAATACGAGCTAAAGAAATTGGTTGTATGGATATAAGGTAAATAAAAGGGTGTTCACAATCTGGGAAGTCAGGGGAAATTCAGGAAAGTTGGAATTGATCAGGAAAAGTATGGGAAATTACTTGAAATTCAGAAAGAGTCGTGGATTTCCTTAAGCTAATACTTTGAGGAGAAAATGTCATGTTTCAGTCTGCCATCACCCAGATTCTGAAAGCAACTTTTTTTTTTATATGAGGATATAGTGCATAGTCATGCACACTGTAAAATGGCGAGTGAAAGGCTTTGTTAGAAATAAAGAAAGTGGAAAGAACTAGGCCAACTATGGGGATGGTGAAAACTGTCAGTAGAGATTTATCGAGAGGGTTTATAAACAGCAGACATGCAGACGTGCAAATATTTACTATGAAAATTTACTGGTGGCCTCAATGTGCTCCAAGCCAGACTATTTTTTTATTTTGTTCAGAAAATTACAACATAGGTGAATTACTTTTAAAAAAAAATAATAAGTAAGGGATATTTTTAAATTTTGGTCAGGGAAAGTCAGGGAGATTTTATTAAAGATCTGTGTGGACATCCCGAATATGCATTCAACAGTACGGGAGATTTAAGAACCTTAAACTGATGTGTGTTGGTGTTGCATTGATCAGTAAATCGTCTACAGTTAGAACTGTTTTGCTGGCAGCAAAAAAAAATTACTCACAGGAGAAGTTGTTGACGATCCCCAGGAAACTCCTCCCAGTGGTGTGTTCACAGGACTTTCATGAAATATACTCTTTATTTGTTTCTGGTACTCCGGATCTGGGAACAGAAAAACATTACTCACTTGATGCACTCTTTGAATGATCCTTGCAATGGTAAAGATTGTTTTAGAATTTTTTTTTTTTTTTTTTGACATATGCTACTGCTGTTTACATTGGTATGTCATAGGAAACCTCAACAAAGGACAAAAAAAAAGAGATTAATTTAAAACATACACAAAACAAACCAAAATCAGCCAATGTCAAAAGTAAAAAAACAAAAAAAACCACGGAAAACATTAAATTCAATAGAATTTTTTATTGTGTGTTTGCATATTCATCTCTTTTATTTTGTCCGTTATTGAGGTTTCTTATGCCATACAGTGTAACAAGGTATGACCTACGTCCAAAACAAAATTCCTATTTTACTCATGTGGTTACTCAAGCAACAGGGTCTTTTTAAGAGTATTATGATACATTCATCATCGGTTACACTTTCGAAATTAAATCTGGGTTCAAGCAATCTCAGGAAGCACATGATTTTTTTTTTACAGTATTGATGTGTCTGATTAAATACTAGTTTTGGAATCGGGTGTATTATTCTGAAGCTCTACACTTATTTTGACTGCTTTGGTTAGGCGGGCCATTAAGACTCTGTCTCTCAGAAGCCATTCCTCCACCCCCCCCCCCCCCCCAATACTATAATTTAAATTCTTTTCCTGTAAATCTATTATGAAATATATCTTGCAGTTTGTTGTCTCGACGTAAAATTTTGCCATCACACATTTTAAAAGTGTTGTTTGTGAACTGTAAAATGTTAAGCAAGTAAATAATAATTATGAATGTTTGGATGACTATTTACCACAAATATACAACATTAAGTTAATATCTGGTGCACCAAAGGTTATGGCGAAACATAAAGTGCAACAGAGCTATCGTGATGGATTTACACAAATAGCCCCTTATATTCAAAAATTAAAATATAGTAGCACTTTTGTATGCGTTAATTCAAGCTGCGGAAAACTTAAAACAAATGAACTTCCAGTGAGTAGTGACAGAATATTTACCTGATTTTTCATAAATATTAAGCAACATGCAATGTATAGGACTATCTGTTAACAACTATTTGCAACCAATTACAAAATGCAATGTTTGCGTAGTGTACAATCTGAAAAAAATGGTCCTAGATAAAAAAAAAAAGTGGTATAAAACTGCAAAAACTCAACACTATGTGTGAGACCCAACTATCAAGAGCTCATTTCACAAGTGTACAAGTCTTGTAAAAACTGTAATAAATACTAACAAGTAAAAGTTTTGGGGTGTGTGTGATAAGTGTAGTAGTTTGGTAAACATTTGTAATGTACAAGATTTAGTAACATAACTTCATGTGTATTGGTAACAGTTAATATTGTTTAGTTGCAGCATAAATTTGTTTATGATTGTAGTTCATGTGTATTTTTCATTTAAACTCAATTAGGACAAAACTAGGCACAACATTTTTTCTAGGAGGTAGGTAGGTCAGCTACAATTTTGTGAGTTACAACTGTCAAAAACCCACATTTGTTAGGTAGGTAGCCAACAAGTAAATCAGTCATTAACTTAACACAAAAATCACTTGTCTTTATAAGTTTACGAGAGTGCTTTTGTGAAACACTGATAACTATATTTTAACAAACTTTTAAAATTTACTTTCAAGTTAAAAACTTAAACTTTTGTGAATTTGCCCACAGATTTATTTGTGTACAGTACCCTTAAAAAGTTTAGGAACATTACTAAATTTGTACAAAACAGACCTTTCTTTATACATTTAGTGCATTCTTTTTTAATACACCTTCGTGGGGAGGAAGGAAAGCACCTTCGTGGGGAGGAAGGAACGCACCTTCGTGGGGAGGAAGGAACGCACCTTCGTGGGGAGGAAGGAACGCACCTTCGTGGGGAGGAAGGAACACACCTTCGTCGGAAGGAAGGAACACACCTTCACGGGGAGGAAGGAACGCACCTTCGTGGGGAGGAAGGAACGCACCTTCGTGGGGAGGAAGGAACACACCTTCGTGGGGAGGAAGGAACACACCTTCACGGGGAGGAAGGAACACACCTTCACGGGGAGGAAGGAACGCACCTTCGTGGGGAGGAAGGAACGCACCTTCGTGGGGAGGAAGGAACACACCTTCGTGGGGAGGAAGGAACACACCTTCACGGGGAGGAAGGAACGCACCTTCGTGGGGAGGAAGGAACGCACCTTCGTGGGGAGGAAGGAACACACCTTCGTGGGGAGGAAGGAACACACCTTCACGGGGAGGAAGGAACGCACCTTCGTGGGGAGGAAGGAACGCACCTTCGTGGGGAGGAAGGAACACACCTTCGTGGGGAGGAAGGAACACACCTTCGTGGGGAGGAAGGAACGCACCTTCGTGGGGAGGAAGGAACGCACCTTCGTGGGGAGGAAGGAACGCACCTTCGTGGGGAGAAAGGAACACACCTTCGTGGGGAGGAAGGAACACACCTTCGTGGGGAGGAAGGAACGCACCTTCGTGGGGAGGAAGGAACGCACCTTCGTGGGGAGGAAGGAACGCACCTTCGTGGAGAGGAAGGAACGCACCTTCGTGGGGAGGAAGGAACGCACCTTCGTGGGGAGGAAGGAACGCACCTTCGTGGGGAGGAAGGAACGCACCTTCGTGGGGAGGAAGGAACGCACCTTCGTGGGGAGGAAGGAACGCACCTTCGTGGGGAGAAAGGAACCCACCTTCGTGGGGAGGAAGGAACACACCTTCGTGGGGAGGAAGGAACGCACCTTCGTGGGGAGGAAGGAACGCACCTTCGTGGGGAGGAAGGAACGCACCTTCGTGGGGAGGAAGGAACGCACCTTCGTGGGGAGGAAGGAACACACCTTCGTGCGGAGGAAGGAACGCACCTTCGTGGGGAGGAAGGAACGCACCTTCGTGGGGAGGAAGGAACGCACCTTCGTGGGGAGGAAGGAACGCACCTTCGTGGGGAGGAAGGAACACACCTTCGTGGGGAGGAAGGAACGCACCTTCGTGGGGAGGAAGGAACGCACCTTCGTGGGGAGGAAGGAACGCACCTTCGTGGGGAGGAAGGAACACACCTTCGTGGGGAGGAAGGAACGCACCTTCGTGGGGAGGAAGGAACGCACCTTCGTGGGGAGGAAGGAACGCACCTTCGTGGGGAGGAAGGAACGCACCTTCGTGGGGAGAAAGGAACACACCTTCGTGGGGAGGAAGGAACGCACCTTCGTGGGGAGGAAGGAACGCACCTTCGTGGGGAGGAAGCAACGCACCTTCGTGGGGAGGAAGGAACGCACCTTCGTGGGGAGAAAGGAACGCACCTTCGTGGGGAGGAAGGAACGCACCTTCGTGGGGAGGAAGGAACACACCTTCGTGGGGAGGAAGGAACGCACCTTCGTGGGGAGGAAGGAACGCACCTTCGTGGGGAGAAAGGAACGCACCTTCGTGGGGAGGAAGGAACGCACCTTCGTGGGGAGAAAGGAACACACCTTCGTGGGGAGGAAGGAACGCACCTTCGTGGGGAGGAAGGAACACACCTTCGTGGGGAGAAAGGAACACACCTTCGTGGGGAGGAAGGAACACACCTTCGTGGGGAGGAAGGAACGCACCTTCGTGGGGAGGAAGGAACGCACCTTCGTGGGGAGGAAGGAACGCACCTTCGTGGGGAGGAAGGAACGCACCTTCGTGGGGAGGAAGGAACACACCTTCGTGGGGAGGAAGGAACGCACCTTCGTGGGGAGGAAGGAACGCACCTTCGTGGGGAGAAAGGAACACACCTTCGTGGGGAGGAAGGAACACACCTTCGTGGGGAGGAAGGAACGCACCTTCGTGGGGAGGAAGGAACGCACCTTCGTGGGGAGAAAGGAACACACCTTCGTGGGGAGGAAGGAACACACCTTCGTGGGGAGGAAGGAACGCACCTTCGTGGGGAGGAAGGAACGCACCTTCGTGGGGAGGAAGGAACGCACCTTCGTGGGGAGAAAGGAACACACCTTCGTGGGGAGGAAGGAACACACCTTCGTGGGGAGGAAGGAACGCACCTTCGTGGGGAGGAAGGAACGCACCTTCGTGGGGAGGAAGGAACGCACCTTCGTGGGGAGGAAGGAACGCACCTTCGTGGGGAGGCCGGGCCATGTCGCGGTGGGACAGGGTCGGCGGTGACGACGTGAGTGGTCCCTGCTCCACCTCCATGTAGTAGAACTCCTCCTCGTGGTCGCTCAGCTCGCTGTCATCCACGTTCTTGCGCGGCCTGTGCAGACACAACGGTCAAACAGCGGTCAGTATACGCGCACCTTCGGCACGTCTTGCCATGGACGCTGTTTGTCATGAAGCCGAGCAGCCAGTGGCGTAGCCAGGATTTGTGTATGGGGGTGTTAAGAAGTATGCTCCCCCCCCCCCCCCCGCCCC
This sequence comes from Bacillus rossius redtenbacheri, assembly GCF_032445375.1. Classification (NCBI taxonomy): domain Eukaryota; kingdom Metazoa; phylum Arthropoda; class Insecta; order Phasmatodea; family Bacillidae; genus Bacillus; species Bacillus rossius. The sequence goes on along the minus strand of NC_086333.1, from coordinate 66,354,952 downwards.
ACTGTATTAAAGTGGGTTGGCCCAGGGTCCTCCCCCGAATTAATTTGGATTTTAAGGTGTAAAATAGTGCTATATTAGCAGTTTTCGGTACTTAAATTTAAATATTGTAATGGTAAAAATTTTATTAATTTTTAATATTAAATTTGTTTGAGTAATGAATAAGAAATTTAATTAAAGATTTGGTGCTAAGGAAGGGGGGGGGGGGGATTGAACCCCTAACCCCCCCCCCCCCCCCTCCTCCCGGCTACGCCCCTGCGAGCAGCATCCAATGCAATGCCAGCGGGTAGGATAAGAGGAAAAAAAAATTCTCCCCCTACGCACCGACTGCTAGAAAATACTTCCTGTGAGAACTGGAACTGGCTATGGTATCAGAGCACTGAGCTCATACCTTCTAGGGCTATGGTATTTCCTCTCTCGGGCCACAACCTTTGTAAATTCACGTCAAAAGAATTAAAAAATTAACCAGTAGCACTAAAATAATGTAAAATGTAGCATTTTCACAACAAAAAAAAAATTTAACCAACTTAAAACGTCAGATGCAACCTGGAGTAAATGATTTTTTTATTTTGTTTTCTCTCAGGTTCCTTTTTCAGTTCTGAAGAGTGATTGCCTCCATTTACCCCCCCCCCCCCCTTCTCAATCCAGTAGTGACAATATTCGCTAGTTCATTCATGACACCTGCTTTTTCTCTCCTGCGAAGGTCAGAGTTGGGTCCGCCATTATTCCCAGCAAGGGCAATGTTAAGGTTCTGGTTTTAATATTTTTTTTGTATAACTTATTTGGTTTTAATTGCATTGCAAGGGCTTATTCAGGATGGGACAAGGTGAGAAGCTGATTTCCTTCCGAAGTGGAAAAAATTCAAACCAGCAAGAAGTTGTGGTTAGAGATAATACGTAACTAATCCTCAAAAAATATAATAATTGTTAAAAAAAATATTTATTTTAAATAAATGTGGTACTTCCTTTTGTTATTGTTAATTCTTGTATGACACCATAGACCCTCCTCCCCCAAAAAATGGTTGAATTCTAAAAAAACAATTGCTTTGCCCCGTTCCCCCCTTCTGTTTGTGATGGATGCACCCTTGTTTATTGTTTTAGTATGTAATAAATGTAATATTTAATGATGTATTCATAGTGAAAAAAGTTGTTCATCACATACCCAACTATAAAACAGTCTAGGGCTGAATTTGGAAGTGAATAAATATATAATACAATAAATAAATGAATAAATTAAAGAACGAGATGTCTCAAAGTAATTTCATGTGTGAACAAACAGCTTTTATATATATTTATATGCATGCATCATGTTTAATATAAACATAATGTAAATTTGTAATATGTAGATTTTAAAATTATTGCATTATTATTACATTTCTCAACATAATTTACAATCAACAGTCAGAAAGAGAAGAAAATTATAATACAAAAAGTGTAAAAAAACTTAAGTATCTGCAGGTGGCTGTCATTTTTGTTCCTCTAGTATTGCAAACACTAGCTTGGAAGTAGCCCAAATAGAGAACATTATGCCATCCAATAATAGTTTCTCGGCTGTTAAGAATTTCGGAGGAGCTCTCCATTTTCTGCTGTAATTTAAAAATTTAAGATTTTTATCCAAATTATTGGCATGACATAAAAAAAATACATAGTCTGTAGCTGCTAGGAGAAAATAACTGATCACATCATGTTGCAACTACAATCAAGGCCATCGAGAGGGTGGTGCAAGGAGGGAGGGGATGAAGGAGCAACATTACTAGTGTCGATTGAGTTTCAATATGATTTTTTTTTAATTTTTTTTTTTTTAATGTTTGAGGTTACCTTGGGAGTAGGGGGAAATAAAAACTTTATTGCTGATGCAATTTTCATTCCGAATCTTATATATGCAATACAGACAGGTCAATTTTAATAATTATGGACATTGTAACGTTAACAGTCTTTATAATTTTTTTTTTTTTTTAAATTGTGGAATTTGAAAAGTTGTGCATTAAATAATTGACTGGGGCGGGGGGAGGGGGGGGGGAAGGTCCCGACAAAATTATTTGCTGTCGCAGACACGTGTCAGGTGCAGCTGGTAGCGCGATGCGATACTATCCAAGTGTTCATCTCATCCTCCACTGACGCGCGGTTCATATAAAGAAGACTGGAAACCTCACTCACCCAATGGCGGCTTCACGATGACTTTTCGTTGAGAGGCTATCGCACAAAGAAAGGTCGTAGTTGCAAAAAAATGATGAAAGTGGTCAGATATTGGCCTTGGAAAATTATTTACAAATTACAGGTTTCAAATACAGAATTTAAGTACCTATCTCCATGCAAATTTTGATGAGATAAAAGTTTAACATATGAAATTGCATATTTAAGTAAGCATAAATATACACTAATCAATAATATTGGTCTCGGGAGGGGCGCTCGCACTCACCCGAGATGCACCTTGCGGACGTGCGCCTCGATGGTGACGCAGTTGTTGGTGACCACACCGCAGCCCGGCCAGGTGCACTGGAACACCATGCGGCTCGCCTGGAACACCACAGGAACAAGGTTCTCACCTCACGCTGCGCCGGAGACAACACGCCAAGTCTCAGCGACCCGACATCACGTCCCAAGCACGTTTCCGCTCACTCAACCAGTGGCAGATTGACACATTTTCAAGGTACAGGCTGTAAAGTTTTTGCCGCCCTTGCCTCTACAATTTTCATGTCCTACAATCCAACGATTTCGTTGAAATTGCACGTAAAATAAATTTGTGTATATTTTTGAGCTAATCAAAGCGCAATCATGTACGATTAATGAGGCGGGCTAATGCATGCTACTTACACAAGAATGTACATTTGGTAAACATGAATAAATAATCTTTATTGCGCTTGCAAACAGTTAAAAATAATCAACTCAGTCAAGTTGTAAAAGTTCGTTACAATACCTTTTTGCGCGATTTTTTTGTTGACAAAATCATCGATGATATCGTCGTAAGTAATCTTGTTCATTATATACAAACCATCCAGTTCGCAGACTCCAACTAGTAGTAGGACTGGCATGTATGGGTTGATAGTGGGAAGAGAGAAATACATTTTCTATAATTTCGCTCTTTTCACTCACTCAAAGTGTGGGCAGAGGACGCAGAGGCCGATTACTGGTTTGGGGGGCGGCGAACTAGCTGTTTCACTCTAGAATATGGAAGTTTGCTACACGGATTCACGGAACGTACAATGACAAGGGAGAGGGGAAAATCATCGGTAAAATTTGTTGCAGACTTATATCTGTAAAACATCAGAAAACAGAAAACCGTCATGCAGAAATCTTTTTGATTTCTATGAGGTAGCAAAAAAAAAATCGGTCCCCAAATTTGCCGTCCCAAAAATCTGCCGCCCTAGGCTCAAGCCTACTCAGCCTGCAGGTAAATCCACCACTGCACTCAACTTTACTGTATAGGTTAAGGAGATCCCACCTAAGTAAAGTTCCTGCGTAATTACGTTAGGGGCATGCACATATTTCGCGAAAATTTTCCGAGACTAGCTGAGTGTTAAAACACTGTAACATCGTACATGTCTACTGTTACAACACCAATCAGTAGGGATAGGAAAAATTCGCGGGTTCATTTCGCGACAGGCTAAAATACAAATAGTTACACCTCAGTGCTGCCTCTGCTATTGGCTCACAACTCACCTGGATGACTCTGGGCCAATTAGAAACGCCCGACCAAAGCTTTATCGAATCACAGGCTGCTACGTTGGGACGTCTCACAAGACGGCAGCCAATGGGTGGGTAGCATTTGACCGAGTGTACGTAGAACTATGGAGTTCATCCTGTAGGTCATTGAACCCGCGAATTTTTCCTATCCCTACCAATCAGTAATCACAGTAATTCAGTGGGGAAGCAAACGCGTCCTGAGCGGCCCGGTCAAATAAGGCAGCGACTTCTCTCGCAGACGGCCGCCAATCACGAGGAAGAAACCACTGGTGTGGATATACCTTGTTGCAATCTAATAGCCGTTCAGATTTTTTTGCGACAAACACCTGCCCCTAGTAATTGGTTATAAAAAATTTAATTATTTTCTCTGTTAATTAATCTAAGACAGTGTTTTACTATAATTGCAAAATAGAGACACTGTATCATACGTGAAAAGTCCCTCATGAAAATTGGTCAATTTCCAAAATCATTCCTCCCCGTATTTAAGCTAGATACGCTCTTGGTCCTAATCTAAAGTCTGACTCACGCCTACATCGCAGTAGAGTAAATGGCGAACACTGTTGCCAGACTCATATTACCCAGCTCAATAACAAGAATATTATTTGGTATACCATTTTTAATTATAAGTTTTAATATTAGTTTTCCATTTTACTTTTTGTTGATTTTTTTAATGCTGTAGGCTAAATCAGTGTCTGTTAACAGTATTATTACAGTTGTCATTCTGACAGTAAAACAATTATTCAATGCTATGCACCAATTATTATTTAATAGGAGATTCTATCTGTGGCAGACCGTCACTATTAAATACAAGATGTTCCATAAAATTATTTGCTATGTTAAAAACGTTGAAAGAATTTAAATTTTAGTAATTTTAAAATATCGGAGGGTCCTCCCCTGGGAAAATTTGGATTTTAAGGTGTAAAATAGTGCTATTTTAGCAGTTTTCGGTACTTAAATTTAAATATTGTAATGGTAAATATTTTATTAATTTTAATATGAAATTTGTTTGAGTGATGAATAAGAAATTAAAGATTTGGTGCTAAGGGGGGGGGGGTTGAACCCCTTACCCCCCCCCCCTCCCCTGGCTACGCCCCTGTATGTAGCCATCTTCACGGGCTGTTTGCAATTGAAACTTTATTTTCTCAATACACCCTTCTTTTTTTTTTAATACATGTTGCGCGTTGTATGTTTCATCTCTTACACGTTTTCAATGAAACCCCTTTGCAAGAAAGAAGGTCCGCTTGGCTATTTTTTTTTTTTAATTTTAAGGTGGTGTTTCGTTCAGAGGGGGTTGGTACGTAACAAAAAGGAAAGAAAGAGGAGGCTCCCTTATTTACCGGCGCCATAAATGAGGTCCTCGACGACCCGCTAGGAGGGAGGGGTGTGTGAGGAGGGGAGCGCAAGGGAGGGATGAATGAAGGCCACGTGGCTAGCGGCGAGATATTGATCGGTGGTTGCGCGAGGCGGCCGGGTTAGCAACAGTGGCGGCACCTGGCCGGACTCTCTACCCCCACTCCCTCGCTGCCGGGCTGTCGCGCGCACGTGTCAGGTGCAGCTGGCGGCGCGGCCCGGTGTTGCCATCCTCAACTGACGCCAGGGGCGCAACAACAAGGGGGGGGGCAAGGGTATTTTGCCCCCCCCCCCCTCCTCTGAAACCTTAAAGTGGGGGGGCAAACGGGGGCAAAGATAGTGCTGTGTAATCAATTTTTAGATAATAAAACTGCTTAAATATCACCATTTTCCACCTTGAAATACAAATTTTCCCGGGGGACGACCCCCGGACCACCCGCTTCAATAGGAGGGATCGATGATTCTTTATAAAAAGGTATATTGGCCCCCCCCCCTTTTGGGAATTTAGTTGTTGCGCCCCCTGACAGACGCCACACTTTACGGAAGAAGGAAGTAACTCTCTAGGCCACGGGCGCAATTCTATAGGATTCGCAAGGGCGCGCGGCCCGACATTTTCATCCGACGCCAAGTCATCTCTAGCATTACGTAGAGAACTGGAAAAATTCGCGCTTTCAATGACCTCCAAGATAGACTCCACAACCCTCTACGTACTCAGGCAAATGCCACTTGCTCGTTGGCTATTGACTTCGTGACACGTGTCAACTGGGACGCTTGCGATTCGATACTTTTTTTGTTTGAAGGTTTCCCATTGGTACAAAAGTCCTTCAGATAAACTGTAAGCCAATCACAGAAGCAATACAAATGTACAGTTGTTTGGATTCTAGCATATCGAGAAATGAATCCGCGAATTTTTCCGGTCTCTAATGTATTGGTATACTGCCCATATCTTCGCCTGTATGCATACAGTAGGCACGGAAGTTTTCCATGAAACATTGTTTGTCATGTTTTCAAAGTCACGGTTTTGCAAGCGCAAGCGGGCCCCCTCAGTGAGAGGCTTCATAATTCATGGAAAAAAGGGGGGGGGGCACCCCTTACCCCTCCCCCGGGGATCTACGCCCATGTAAAACCTTTTTTTTTTGTTCTTTTACAAGGATAGTCCTTGAAAACTCAGTTGCCAACGGTATCATTTGTAAAACTGCTTTGTGTCATTTGCAATTTTACAAAGCTCTGACTTCCAACTTTACAAGGGTTATCGTCGGCAAATGAGTTTCCAGTTTTTTTTTTTCCTTGTAAAAAGGATTTAAAAAATGTTTACAGTATAATGGATTTATAAGCGCAAGCGCTCCCCCCCCCCCCCTCCCCCCCCCCGTGATTGACGTTATGATTCTAGGGAGGCCTACCCCCCCCCCCCCTCCGGAAACTACGCCCATGCTCTTGGCCAATGAGAAACCCTCAACTAAATAATGACCGAATCACAGGCCACCGAGCTGAGACGCCTCACCAGTCGGCAGCCAATGAACAGAAGACATTCGCCCGAGTGTGCAGATGACTGTGGTGTCTAATCTAGAGGTCATTGATAACGCGAGTTTTTCCTGTCCATACTTTCTTTTTCTTTAAAATTCAGACAGTTCTCAAAAGCAATTCCAGTGCTCTACGAATCCTCCCGCCGTTGCAGTTCTGTCATCAGCTATTTGTAAACAAATTCACATGTTTGTCTGTGTTCGCTAACAAACAACATCGTGTGTTGCTTTGCAAGTGACGTTCGTGAAATGGGTACCACAGGCAGTAGAGGACACATATTTATTTTTATCGGGAAGACGGATTTGGAAATATATACATATATAAATTTTTAAAAAACTTACATTACTTTTGTCACTAACACACTGAAATGTGGGCCTACTGCAGTAGCCATTGGCGACACGGCTTCTCACACAGTTGTAATACCACCTCACCTTGCATCAACTAAAATAACATATGGACTGCACTGATATTTTTGCAAAAAAAAAAATTCGAACTTCGGCGGGGAATTTACATCTCCGCCCCCCCCCCCCCCCCCCCCCCTCAGCAACAAGCAAGCAGGCCCCGTGCCACTTTTAATTTTAATTTTTCTTGTCTGTCTCGTTTTCTGTGAAAAACAAATTATAGACATTAATAGGAAAAGAAAGAATAAAGTTTTTATTACCATTTAATTTTTACCTTCCGATTTCAATTTATTTTTTTAAATTACTGCGTACTATAGTTAGAGACCCGGGAAAATCCGAGGAATTCTTTTGGCATCCCGTTAGAACTCAAAGCCGTTTTAACTTTACACTGGCTGATTTCTTAGCGAAAACATTTTTTTTTCTTGTTAGTTGGCACTACCTGATACGCTTAGTTCTTCTCTCCTAGCTGGACGTCGTTGGCTCACGGTCGTAGAGGGGCGTGTCCAAATAACTGCGGTCCGATCAGGATCATGAACACAGTGAGAGAGTAGGAAGTTTTGTATCCTAGCTTGTGACCAAATAAATACGCGAATCCTTACCAAAATAACTGTAGTATCCTGCAATAACGTCATTTGCCGGAATCGGATCGTTAGTATATTTTTTTTAAATAAATAATACCAACATGTTTTAATATTAATTAGCACCCGGGCTATTTCATTCCATAAATCTCCCTTCTCCCCCCTCCCCTTTTTTCACACACACGCGCACACACACACACACACTTCGGCAGTAAGGCATCTCGTTAAAATATTAATTATGTCCAACAAAAGTTGCTGAGGTCTAGGTCCGCCAATGATCGGAGGCATATCCGCGGAAGATCGAGACATACTCTGGATGAAGTAATGTTTTCTGTGATGAGGGGGGGGGGGGGAGAGGGAAATGAAAGCATAAAATATGTTTTTAGTGGATCCGCCACTGATGTCGATCTCAGCGCCGCCCTGCTTCAAGCGGGAATCGACCGAAGTAGTGCCGGCCGGCGGACGACTTCCGAAGAGACAGACAAAGAGGCCGTGACCTTGCGGTGTTGCCACATCATTCACGAGGAAGAAGAAGCCGGGCAACGAAGATCTCACAATCGCGACGCCAAAGAGTTAATTAACCCGTCGCTGACTTAAGACCCGTCTACAATAATTGCGATGTCCTGAATCGTGTCCGACGGACAGTGATCGCTGATTGGTCCACGTGACCCTCTGACGTGATGGGTGGTGTGGGCGATGGTCCGAATACATTCGTCAACTTGTACTTTTTCGTTCCAATCTGTGTCCTTTGGTAGCAGAGAACAACACTCGTGGTATTTTCTGTGTCCGGTGCCCGTTTCAAAACGGTAAACATAAATTTACGGACATTTCCTTATGCCTTACAGAATAAATAAATATTATTGAACTCCTAAAACTTTCATAAGTTAATTAAATGTTCAAAATTTAGCTGCGTGCTGATTCACAAAGCATGAAAAACAGTAAAGAAAAAACAATTATTTTGGCGCTCTATATTTTCTGCCCTCTAGTGCTTACTTTATAAATCAGTAGATTCTGAAATCGGACATCGCAATTGTAGACCAGGCCGTTTCCCGTGTCGACAATGTGACGCCATTCATCGGACCGCCCACAGGTTTCGGACCGTTGCAGACGGGCCTTTATGGTCCGAACCTCGGATAACTCGAGCGACTCCCGGGGCGCAGCTGGTGCTAATTAATTAGCTACGTTGCAAAGAGCATTCCAGGCGAGACGGCACGTGGCGAGTTGTTTAGCGGTGCAGATTAACGGCGTGCAACAAGAACAGCGCCAGAACTGATGCAAAGTGTGCGAGGAGAGTCACGATGTTTTGGTCGCTGTGTCCCCCCTCCCCTCCCCTATCGCCCGAGCATCCAACCGGCCGGCCCGGGAGAGAAGAGCGTTCAACCCCGCGCCAAAGCACTCGAGCGGGGAAGACTTGCCTCTCGCCCGCCGGGTCCCTCCCTCCTCCGTGGTCATTGCGCGCGGAGTTGTTGACCCCGCCGCGAGGGGCGTGTGTTCCGCGCGCGACCGTTACGCGACACACTGCCAACCCTGGGAGCGTCGGCCGGCGGCGGAGTAGTCACCTCGCTTCATTTATACTTCAGTGTTGTTTCCATACCATCAATATTAATTCTATGTAAAAAAAAAAAAAAAGTAAGGTTAGCAGACGTATTTTTTTTTTCAAATAAAAAAAATTGCGTTATGATTTTCAACACTCATACTTTGCGGCTATGAAGTTTTTTTTAATTTTTGAAACGAAAGATAAAATAAGGTTAGGGTTGATCCGTATTTCAAAACAAATAATCTTGAACATAATGCGATTAAAATTCCGTTGATAATAATCTTAAACATAGTATGGTTAAAATTCCTAGCAACGATAGACAAAAAAAAAATCAAGGTTGCCAAATTTACTTTCGAAAATTTAACAACTGTTAAGTTTTTAGCGTGCCTCTAAATACCACACAATTCCCGGGTTTCCAAAGAAAATAAGAGCGTTAGTTATAGCGTTGAGTTGCGACTCTATCGTCCTTGCTTTGTGGCTGTGTCGTTGCCCTGTAACGGTTTGAAAACCGCGTCCCCTCCTCATGAACAACAGTTCTCAGATGTCACTTGCAGTTCAAAGGAACACGTGTTTGCCAATAGAACTGTCAAAAACATATTTTCCCCTTGCAGTTCAAAGTTCGCACTATTGAGTAAAGCATTAAACTGCTCACAGCATCAAACAACTTTCTTTTTCCTTCGTTTATTACAAACATAACCTAAAAAAAAAACTCCTGCATCATTGTTTACATTACATACGAAGGTATCCGGAACATAGTGGTGTAACACAATAATTAGTTTTTTAGTCGTCAAAATCTACAAAACTATTATATTAACCAATGCGATTTCCGGACCACAATTTATCCTAAATAACAAAAACAATTTAATAACAGATATTTTAAAATATCGTGATTTTATATTCGACAAGGGTGGTTGTAAATTATCTGATGAAATAAGAGTTAAGACGGTTAAGGGTGCACAAGTATTCGTATTTTAGCCACTTGTAGAATTGTAAAGAAGGATCGTAGGCAGAAAAACAAAGTGATTCGCTATGAGATACAGTGCAGTGCCTATATTCCTAATTAAAATATTATGTAGCCGCAGACGGCTAATGTTTCGAGCTTTGTTATGATTGGTCGACCAGCCCAGCCAGTTAATGTTAACTTTTGGTTTTAACTAGCGCTTAAGTTTGTTTTCCAATATATTATCCACTTTATCAACTCTATCTTTGTTATGTTATATAGTTTATTTGAAATAGTAAATGCAGTGGTAAATAATACAAATGTGGTTAAATGTACGACAAAATGCATCGCCCTAAATTTCACAAAAATAATAAATGAATAACAGGAATCGATCTTCTATAAATATATTTAAAGACATATAAGATAAAGATTTGGACAGTCAATTTTTCATTCTATTAACTGATCCCGGTGCTAAGACGGTGGCCAATCCTGTCTCATGGAATGGCCAACCAAGTTCACAAGATGGCCAATCCTGACTCAGAATGGCCAATCCAGGTTCACAGGATGGCTAATCCTGGCTCGCAGAATAGCCAATCCAGGTTCACTGGGTGGTCAATCCTGGCTCACACGGGATGGCCAATCCTGGATCACACGGGATGACCAATCCGGATCACGGGATGGCCAATCCCGGCTCGCGGGATGGCCAATCCTGGCTCACGGGATGACCAATCCGGATCACGGGATGGCCAATCCCGGCTCGCGGGATGGCCAATCCTGGCTCACGGGATGACCAATCCGGATCACGGGATGGCCAATCCGGATCACGGGATGGCCAATCCCGGCTCGCGGGATGGCCAATCCTGGCTCACGGGATGACCAATCCGGATCACGGGATGGCCAATCCCGGCTCGCGGGATGGCCAATCCCGGCTCGCGGGACGGCCAATCCTGGCTCACGGGATAGCCAATCCGGATCATGGGATGGTCAATCCTGTTTCACGGGATGGCCAATCCTGGCTCGCGGGATGGTCAATCCCGGCTCGCGGGATGGCCAATCCTGGCTCACGAATCCCGGTTCGCGGGATGGCCAATCCTGGCTCACGGGATAGCCAATCCGGATCATGGGATGGCCAATCCTGGCTCACGGGATGACCAATCCCGGCTCGCGGGCTGGCCAGCGCCAGCTCCCACGCAGGAGCGGAAGGACGCCGCGGTGCGACAGGACACAGTCCGGCTGCGACCGCCCGCCAGCCAGGGATGCGGCCCGGAGAATAAAAGAAGCGGAGAGAATAATAATAAAAAAAGAGGGGTGGGATGGATAGTGGCCAGCCCCGGACCCTGTTGTTCCACCCAGGTTGTTGACTCGCCTGGCCTTGAAAGTTCACTACAAGGAAACACCACACAAATTATCCATGTGGAGCACACTCGCTGCGCCAAGCTTTGACCGGAGTACGACGCGGCGGCGGGCAGGGCTGAGGCGGCACTGAATGCCAAACGCGACTCCAGAAAGAGAAGGGGAGGGGGCAACAACCCCTTCGTGCCCAAATTTTCTATATATATTTTTTTTAGTTTAGAAATTATATAGATTTTTACTTCAATTTAACAACTAAAATCATGGGTTAACCTTTCTTTCACTAACCGTTGTGGGAAACTATAAAAGATCAGTATTTGAGACCACAACTTTGCAAACATTCCAAGGCCAATCGCTGATTTTTTTTAATGTGATGTTTTGTATCTGCGTCCTTGTTTCGTACAGCCGCACTTGGTGCGGGCACAATCCCCTAAAGCCCCGACACCAGTCAAAATATCACGTCATTGTGAACATACGGTTTTAAACCCGCGTGACAACCAAAAATAAACGATTGCATGTAAAATTTTAATTGCTGTTTCGTTCGCATCAAACATGCGTTAGCCAGAGATATTTTTTTAAATTTCAAAATTAACATTAAATTGAAAAAAAAAAATGACTGAGCGCAAACCACTTCCAGTGATTTCACCGATAAATATTAAAAACAAAGCCTAAAAAATACAAGAATAATAACAGAATTCCCAAACGCGATTGTTGAACAAAAGTCTGACGCATTTCAGAAACGTCGCGCCCGCAACGCGATGGAAATAGAAAATAATTCTAATCGGGAAGACTTTCGCGTCCGCCATTTTGTCGCGATGACGTCATAGCTGTTGCGAACGTGATTGGTCAGAAATCTTGGGCGTCGTCATCGCCATGTTGTTGTGATTTCAGCTTGAGGCCTACACTTGTTTGCGGACTGCCGGCAGAACTAACTGTCGAATCCAGCTCGTGCAAACAAGGCCACGGCCGACTCCTGAAAGACACGTGTGTTTGTTTAGCTTCTGTATCCATGGCACAGGTTCAGGGAGCGTTTACAAAGGTCCTCGATATGTTTCTTCCCTCAGCCGACCGTGTTCCTTCTTAGTTGTGGGCCAAATGTCGGGAGTTCAGAGATGTAGCTCAATACATTTTTTTTTGGTTTTCCAAAAAAGACTAAATACTATCCTAAGAATAAAGAATTTTACGTCAAAAGCTGCATACAAACGGTTCATTCAAAATTCTATAACGTACGAAATAACTGTCTCAGTTTATGCTAGGATTTATATATAAATGTACCGTTAAGGTTATGAAAAAAATTATTAAATAATACTTATTGCAATTACAAAAAAAAAATACAGTTTTACACTAACGACTATAGTTAAATTATTTATTCAATTTAAATTAACAGCCAACACAAAATTATAAATGCAAAATTATTTAAGAAACTATCTCCTCAGTTTTAAATAATTATTTTGGACATACGCCATTGCTAGTTTGCAGTGTATTTCCTAGAGAAAATCCAAAGAGTGGACAAAGAAAAAAGAAAGATTAATGCACAAACACACAAAAAAAGGCCAGTATTGGCCGATGTCTAATGTTAAATGTATAGACGTATTCCGAGGAAATAATTAGAACAATATCGCAGCACAGACGAGACAGTTGCAACAAAAACAGTAAATACAGACTAACAACAACAGAACACACAACAACACAAACTCAGTAGACTTCCGCGGAATTCTCTGTGCTGTGCATACATTTAACATTTGGCATCGGCTGATATTAGCTTTTTTTCTGCGCGTGTGTATTTATCTTCCTTTGTCCACTCTTTGGGTTTTCTCTATGACAAACATTGTAAACTAGCAATGGCGTATGTCAAAAATAATGATTTTAATCAATCTTCCATATTGCAAGAATCATCCTCAGCTACAAACAAATCAGTAACATTTCCAAAAGGACGTTTAAGAAACATTCCTGCAGGGGGAGTCCCTGATTTCCTCTCCGGATGACGCCGACCCGCGATCAAAACTTGATGTCGGCGACGTGCCAAGTCGAGCGCGGCGAATAAGGCCGACGCCCCGCCGCCCGGCCGCCAGAAACTGAACCCTACGGCCCCCGCGGCGTCGCCGGAAGCACGAGGTTCATCGCGCCTACGCCAGGTATTCGGGGTCCGCGTACGATGCGGCCGAGAATTGTCGCGTGCCCGAAAAAAAAATGTGAACGAGTCTTTCAGTACTCGCCAGAGACATGTAACATCTAACCTCAGTAACGAGAAAATTCGTGGGTTCTCATGAAATAGCTGAACTTCCAACATTAAACTCTGACACGAAATTTTACGTAGAATTATCAAAAAAAATTCCGAGTGTGATAAATATATGCAAATTGGTTTTTCAACTAAATTTATGTATGCGAATCACTCTTAGTTTCCGCACCCACCGCTAGAATTGCTGTTGTAGTAACTACGTCGATTATCAAATCATTCCACTTGCAGACCCAGCATTGAAACTATATAATGAAACGGCTCCGATAAAAGCGAAAATGATTTTTAAAAAATACTAAAACCCTGCTTTGGACCTGATTTTACACAGGGAATTACATTAAAATAGTGGCAATTTTGTTAAAAGTCATTAAACAGTTAATATTATAAAGTTTTCCTTTTGGTTTTGTGAATTTTGGAAGCACCGTGGTTACACGTTTCTGTTTCATGCGATTTCCGTTTAATTCACGAAATTACTCCTACCAAATGCCGTATACCGAGAGCTAAGACTGATACAAATCAATACAGGTATACGAAACTCCCATTAAACCCAAAAGTAAAGTTATGGCTAAGCAACTACTAGCGACGTTAGTTCACAAGTCACCGCGAGCTTCACTAAACAGACGAAGAATGAAGAGAATTTGCCAGAACTATGTATCTATATGGCCGTGCTAGAGACCAATACCGGACAGCTCCAGGTGTGAAAACCAGGCGTTGTTGTTACGCCATTCCGGTAGATGGCAGACGGTATGTGAAGTATTAACAATGTATCTGTTAGATACATATGGTACCGAGATTATGACGGCGAAAATGTTACAAGCGAGAAAATAGGTCAGAAAGGATAGCCCAATTAATTTAAAACAGTTTTATTTACTACCTCATATTTTCACTATTCTCGTAGCCCTCCAAAGTGTCGCCTTCAGAACCCCTTACGTAACACTCGAAGCTACGAGAACGATGGCGTCCTTGTTACGCCACTTTACGCGGACACACCGAGACACAGTTCTTCAGCAGAGCTGCATTTGTCTAACGGGCCACGTGCTCCCGTGATGGGCTGAATCCTACCACGCCAGCCCCATAGGGCCACTGGGAAATGGATACGCCATTTCATCGCAGCTACAACGAGAGGCCGAGGCTACCCAACCCGGAATCGTTGCCACCCAACCCCCTCATCCGTTCGGCTAACCCGTGGTTGACTCAGGAGTATCACGGGTCGCATAACCAAGTCTATCTATCACATCTCTGGGACCCCTCGGACAACCCAGAGAGCCTGTGATCTGGCCCAGATCCGTCCAGCACGAATAGCCTTCAGTTCACAGGAATAAAAGCCACAACCACAACCCGAACAGTTCCGAAGTTTACCGAAGTAAAGTTTAGGTTAGGTTCGGTCAGTGTAATAAATATTTATTTATTTTTCCAGGACGGTAGGTCAGGTCATCGAAACTATAATGGAATGTTGGTTACGTTATGTTAGCGTTAAATTTATACATCCTTGCGATACGGTGGCTCAGAGCAGTTGCTTATGCTACACCAAAGTGTAAGCACGTGCGTCGCGAACTACTAGTAGCAGGCCCAGCCGCAATCACTCCAACAGAGGGACATTGATCCATTCCACGCCCGCACGGAGACCGGGAGACCGCGGCCGTTACGTCACCGCCTTTGTTTCCGGAAGGTGCCGCATTAGGTTACTCACCTGCTAGGTTAGGTTAGGTTAGGTCAGGTTAGGTGAGGGGTAGTTTAATGCCATGTTAAGTTTAGGTTAGGTTAGGCTGCATTATCAACCTGAGGGATAAAATGTATTTATTTTTTAAGTGATAAAAACTCTTTCACGGCGGCCGGTAGGATGAGTCGAACAGATTACGTCCTCAAAGCTTAAGGAAAAGTAGCGTAACCGAAAAATAAAAAAAGTTTAGCGCTCAGAATGTTACCGAATGTGTAATTAGCGCCATGTTTGTTTCATTAGCACTTTCATTGCGAACAAGGGCGAATTCAGGAAGGCAAGGGAGGGTAGTAGAAAAAAACATATACATTACAAAAACATTTATACAAATGTTTATTGTTTGTATTTTAACACTTTAAAAGAATATAATTACGAAACAGACACGCTGCCTCATCTGTGCTATGTCCTTACAAAGAGGTTGAAAATTCAAAAAACTGTTCATCTCCCCCCACCCCCACCTCCACGCCAATATTTTTTCTATCGAGGCGACGTGTGCTGGAAGAACAAAGCAAGGAAGACTGAGTCGCAACTCGCAACTCAATGCTATAACTAGCGCTCTTATTTTCTTTGGAAATCAGCGAACTGTGCGGTATTAATCGGCAACCTAACAACCTTAAAGTCGTTAAAATTTTAAAAATAAATGTTGGCAACCCTGATTTGTTTGTGTTCGTTCGTTGCTGGGAATATTCACGATACATATTTAAGATTATATATTTTGCAATACAGAACAACCAAAACACTGTGTTAAAATGCTTTATCTTGTGTTACAAAAAGTATGCGTGTTAAAAATCGTTACCTCAGTTTCAATTGCAAAACGTGCACATATCTGCACGTGCGCACATGGCAGCCATGCTTATTTCATTGCCAACAAGATAATTCAACATTGTCAAAAATTATTAAGTATAATATTTTTCAATTATACTCAATACGGAACTCCGTTAATATCAAGAAAAATCTGTTTCTTTATATTTAATATTTGATGTTGGTATTTCTCAACCGCGCAGCTTTTTTAGTGGCCATAATATTCCGCCTGTTCAGTTGCGCCCCCTGGCCGGAAGCAGAATGACGCAGCAGTACTCGACGCTCGCGAGTTGCGGAACTCTTGTGCACGCCGTGCGCACCGATGCGGTAACGGAACTCTCTCAGTCGTCGTGTCTCCCTCGACAAGCGAGCGAGATGCGTGGAGGAAACGGACGGAATGACAGACCACGCCTCCTCTTCCCCCCCCCCTTTTTTTTTGTTCCCTCCCAGCACACAACCCCAACAGGAAGCGGCGCGACTGCATAATTAATTCGGACGTCGGGCGTGTTATATGTTCCCCCCCCCCCCTTCTCCCCTCGATAAACCGAACGTTTCGAAATAAGGGCAATTACTGACCGCCGTGTTTACCAGAGCTTCGTTATGAAATTACGCGTATGAGTTGATAAATATTTAAACGAGGCAGCGTCTTCCGGTTGAAGAAGAGAGGAGAGGGGAAACGCTCAAACATTGTTTCAAACTGTTATTTTCGAATTAACTGGAACCACACGCAAGGAATCTTAATTACAGTTGTTCCTTTCATTGTAAAAAAAAAAAACTTTGTACCAACAATGTATCATCTTTTATCCGTGAATTTGTTTTGAGGACGAGGTTTGCAACAGTAAATTAATATTGCATATTCTTAATAAATAAATTCTTTAGTATTTACAAATTAAAAAAATAATAATAATTCCAAAATAATTGAAATCAGGTATCGAACTTTCAACATCAGTTCAAACAAATAGTCCCTTCAAAAATTACTGTAGTATTTTGTACTCAAAGTATTTTGCTATTTTACACCATTCCTATTGCTTCATCGCAAATCAAAACGACAGAAAAAATTATCTTCGTCGGAAGCTAATAAATTATCTCTTGTTGACAACCCCTAAACTCGCAGGGATCAATTTCAACTACCTTTTCTTTTTTTTCAAGCCTCTTTCAGCTTTCGGATGCCCCCGAGTCGGAAAAATTTATCTCGGCTAAACGCGAGAATCACGGGAAGAATTGCGGGGCAGAGAGAGAAATATAGATAGAGAGAGATGGACAACAAGAAACGGGGTCCGTGAGGTGACTTGCTCTCCCTGGTTCCGGCCAGGGAGCAATCCGACGAAGGGATTTCCAGACGTTGACAGAAATGTTGCAAGAGGGATGCACAGCACGCATCGGAACCTGCCGGCGACAGCGAAGAAAAAAGCGCGAGAGAGCGAGAAAGAAGGGGGGGGGGGGGGGGGGAAATGAAAAGAAACAAAAGAGAGAGCATCGTCCCGGCATCTCAAGAGACGTCTTGAACAAGGAGAAGAAATTCTTTTTTTTTTATTCCGGGTAGGGAGATAAACTTCTTTTCCCCGACTCCCCTTTCGGCTCGAGGGATGCTCTGGTGGTCGGTGGAGGGGACGAGGAGGGGAGGCGATATCCGCACGTGTAGTATCCGGCGCATGCGCAGTGGGGCGCGCACGGGGTGATGCAACAGGCGGTGCAGCGCAGCTGGAGCTTGTGAGGGGAAGAGGGGGGAAGGGGGGAGAGAGAGGTCGTCGACCCCCTCCCGGCCGAACAAAGAGCCCTCCGCGGAGGGAGGGGAAGGGCAGGGGTGCCAACCCTCCCCTGCGCCGGGCGGCGCCGGGGGACCGCGCGCGCACACACGTGTTCGCCGGCACGTGGCTGGATCCATAACCGGGCGCGTCTTGTTGCCGTCGGTCCGACACACACTTACACACACATACACACCTTCCCTTTGACCGCGTGGTCACATCCTCACGCACACACTCTCCTGGAGGTGGCGAGCACGGCCGGAATTACTGGCTGGACTCAACAATGGTCCCAAAACCTTCAACTTTAAACGGACGCACTAATGACACTATAACCTCCAAAATGTTAGCAATCTACTGCCGGCTATTTGACATACATGGCACAACCTTGTGGATTCACTTCCTAACCAAATCCAGGCAGTTATCAAATCCAGAGGAGGAGTTACACTGTATTAAATGATGCTTGTAATGAATTCTCCAGGGTGGACTAATTTTTGGTCCAGTTAGGTTATATGCTTTTTGTTATCATGAAAATAGTGTAATTAATTACGTATGGTAAAAAGTGAAAACATATAAATAAATATTATCAGGGCCGAAAAAAATTAGTTTCATTATTACTTTCATGATCGTGTCAATAATTTACAATACAAGATAACTGTTCAACACTATTTAAGCCTTCTAGTCTGTTGACATCAAGATGATGAACGTGTGCGCGATCCCTGTCCTTATCCTAGCGCGAATGACGTCACATTGTCGCACGGGAAAACTGCCGTGTCCGATGTCCGAAACGACTGATTTCTAAAGTAGTCACCAGAGAGCAGTAAATGCATTAATGTTTTTCGATTTTTTTTGTTAATTGTTTTCATGCATTGTGAATTAGTAAACAGCTAAGTTATGGATACTCATTTCACTTGTAAAACTTTTGGGAATTGAATAATATTTATTTATTCTGTAAGGGAAAAGTATATTTTAATAAATGAATTCAATGCATACTGTAAAAATGAATTCGTGTCTTGGTCTTTTTGGTTTCCTACCACACTGTCCGTTATTTTCTGTTCACCTTTTTTGAAAAGGGAACCGGTAAAAGCAAATATCACGAGTGTTCTTATTCTATGCTACAGAAAGACAAGGATTGGGACAAAAAGTTCAAGTTGACCAATGTATTCGAATCACGGGGATTCGGACCATTGCCGACCCTACCCATGACGTCAGAGGGTTACGTGGACCAATCAGCGATCGGTGTCCGTTGGAATCAATTCCGGACATTGACATTGCTATTGTAGACGGATCATTGATAGTCCATAGGCAGACGGCTCGCGCGCCCCAGGTTATACATTCAGACGTGAATGAGAATTGATAAACCTGGCCTAACACACGATAGTCTCCATAATAATATTTATTTGAAAAGGCCGTGTTAAGGCCTGTTCTACAATGACACGTAAGCGTATACAAATCACGTAAACGGAGACGGATCTCACGGGACGGAGTATCTACAATGGCACCCGTGCGCAAACGGACTCGTGCAGATTAGCTCGGCAATGCTGAGCTCTTCCGTTCACGTGACTATGTGCGACCAATAGAAACCGAGTATTTGGCCGCTATGGTAGCCATGTTTATTTATTTTCTAAATACGCAAAAAAAAAACTGTTTCAAATACAGGATCATCTAGCGTTTTATTATTACTTTGTGGTTTATTTTTATTATATATTTAAATTCTGACCGTGTTATAATCTCGAGAGCTCAATTTTTTTTTTTTTTAAAAATTAAAATGTTATTTTCTAAAAGTGAAATTCGATCTCAATGGTTGCAATTTGTTACGTTTCTGTGCATTGTAGAATCAGCAGTGAAATTCCCCGTGATAGCACTGTCAAAGTAATAGAGCCATATCTCAAAAAATGTGAAATTGAGTTAAGATCGCCAATGGAAACAACATCTGCCAATCTTACCAATGTAATAAGGCCATACCTGAATTTTGAAAAATAACGGTCAAAACACTATGTTGCGATGGACGCAAGTCTGAAGTTTAACCATGTTATTGCAATGATATAGCCTCTTGTTTAATTGTGTTAAAAGTTTCTACTTTTGACATGTGGCCGTATTACTTTGACAGTACGTTTTATCATTGCTGTTGATCGGCCACAAATATTTTCGAATCGTATCGTGAACAACTGTTAGCCTCGCGCGCAAGAGGACGAAGAATCTGGACTGTACATACGTCGTATTTTTTTTTTAGTCCAAGGCGTGTATCCCCCTTTCCCGTCCTCACTCCTTTCCCAAAAAACCCGGCAGAGCCGCGACCACGGTAATGACGGCCTCTGCGCCTCGCCAGTCGTGCCAACCTTGGGGAGCTCTCGTGCCTCCGCTCGGCACGCACGAAATATCCCCCCGTTTCGGGGGGCGTGGGCGCGACCTGCCGGTAGGGGGGGAGGAATAGGTAAATGACACGAGCACCGCGGAAACGGCCTACACGCTATGCCATCGAGACCAACAACAGAGGCCTTATCAGCGCGCGTGGAAACTCACCGTGTGCTGCTAGCTGCTGCCCACGCACTGATATTCCCCGTGACCCCCCCTCCCACCCGGGTCCAAACAAACACGTGATGTTTACGAATACGTATTATCTCCTTCAGGCTCGCTATCATACGCCATCTTTCTTTTTTTTCCCCCCGCTTTATCCTCATTACTTTTTACTAAACGGCAACAAACATAATTTTAACTCGATATCTCCCTTGCATTTATTTGTTATGCCAACAATGTTTTCAACAGATATCCACTTTCTGCAATATAATCATTGTCAACTAGTGCGCAAGCTTTCGTAATTATCATCACTAGCGTGACTTTTTTTTTAACATCCATGATATTACACTAAGTGAATATCTGTTTAAAACATTTGCGGCAGAACTACATTTGCAATGGAGATATCGAGCTAGAATTTTGGAATAGCCCTTGAATAAAAGTAATGAGAAATAACGAAAAAAATCAACATGGATTTTGAGACCAAGCCTTAAGGGGGAAAAAAATCATATAACCGTATTATATATTTATAATAGCTTCTAATCTCAAAAAGTCCTTATGTAAAGGTTTATTTTAGTATCTTAAGAAAACATTTCATTGCCGTCCTTGCGTTCATTGAAAGCGTGAAATCGTGTGGTATTCAATCATCGACTACACTGCCATCTATAAATCTACAAATTACGTAACGTGATCGAAAGAGCGTGACGATGGTATGTTATTAAAAAATCGATTGCGAACGGTTTTTTTTTCTTTCAAGCTCGAACTGGGGCATTAGGTAAATCTCAGTCTCGCACAGTATTGTTTATTGATAGGATGATCGATTCAATTTCAGAACGCCTATGTGTATTTGATTTTTTTTTTTTGGGGGGGGGGGGGGGTTAAAGAAGACTCTGGGTGCGTCCCAGGCCGAAGCCTTTTCGTCTAATCATTCTGAGTTTCAGCCATGTAGTAATGATGGCATGCATGGGCTCAAATTTGTAGTATACCCCGGGAGGGGGGGAGGGAGGATTAAGTGTATTATTACTAGACCACAATTACGATTTTTCAAGCGTAAGCAGGCTCCCTCAGAGTGGTGTTTTTCGATTCCAGGGGGGTAGGTCCCCCCTGCCCCCTTGGATCTAGTATACATTATGTGCTTTGTTGTTTATATTATGGGCTGTATCATACCGGCTTATTGCGTTTTATCTCGTTGATATAGAAGTGATTAGGTGGTAACACATTATCGTAAAAAAAAAAACACATTTCGCAAACAATAATGTTCAATAATAATTTATGTATTTGACTACTATTTATTATTTAATTCATTCGTACAGTTAATTCTTTCGGAAACATATCGATTATTACTTAATTATAAGTGTCGTCGCTCTCTGCGAATTCACAAAAGAACTGGCTATAGTAGCGCTGTCTATCGTGTCAATTTTAAACACTGCTCAGGCACGCATCGGGCTGTTCGAGTCACCGTTACACCGCTACTCGGCCGGCTTGTGCGACGACAGCTATTAGCGAACAATGGGCAGACAGGCTACACAAAGCCCGCGTTGAAAACCCGACGCGCGCGCTCGAAGCCGACGATTCAACTCAGACGAAGTGGCTTATTATCCTCTCCGCGGCAATCCTGCCCCGCCGCGAGACTGGCAATGACGGAGTTGGTTTGAGATTTTAGCGAGTAGGTACCGCCACTGTTGACAAATTTTTCCACCTTCAGTTTACGAAGAACGCTGGTTACTAATCATCCAGGGACCATCGTAAGTTTTTCGGACATCTGATTTCACTTACTTTAGTACCATGAATCCAAAATAATACTCTAGGTATATTAACAAAACATTTTTAAAAAACTGGCCAAGTCTACAGCAAGAAAGAACTCTCTTTTTTTGTTCTTTGTTTGGAACGAAAATTACAACTCTGAAGTCAAAATACGGCGCAGTTTCTACGGAGATTCAGTTATTTTTTATTACGAATAACTTATCGACTGAGTTAAATTGTTCGTTGAAAAGTTCGTAAATTTACGGTTATTTCTGACAGAGCTAATGTGAGAGAGCTAGTCCACTTCTCTAAGCCCTTTTGCTACAATGGCACTGGGACACGTGAATATCAACAGAAAATACGAATTAAAAAAAAAAGTGTTTGTGTGTGATTTTAAAATTATAACGTATTAAGTAGATATTTTTTCCTGTTAACAAATTAGATACAAATCCAAATTTAATAAAATCGTGGTATATTCTTTACAAAATGATTTAACTTAAAAACTACTGATGCTATCGACTTGAAACTCCAATATGTTTTAGATATTAACCCCAATATTCATTTGGTTTTTATTTTATTGTGATATCTCAATGGTTTCGAAGATATGATCAATGCCTTCGTAAGATGGTTGTCCCGGGGGGGGGGGGGGGGGGAGAGACTTGGTTGAGTTCCGAAACATTAATTTATGCTTTTGTTTACCTTTAATTTAGCGAAAAAATTTTAAAAAAATTTACAATTTTATTGCTGATAAAATTAATTTGAAACATTACAAGTTATGCAATTTCCCCCCCCCCCCCTTCAAAACACGTTTACGGTTTCTTATAGCCACGGCAAATTTTAGTCTTTATATATACACACATAATTAGGGTTTGAAAAATTGAAAGTACATAATGTAATAGCGAGGTGGGGCCCCCGACCAACAATTATCTTTTCTCAGCACCATTATTTCCTCTCGGCGGCCCTGGATATGATAACAGTTTGCTGTCGCATCGCGATAAGCTGGGTGCACAATCAAATAAACACAAGCGAGTGCACAGCAGACCATGCACACGACTGTGCACACGACCTGTGCGAAAACGGTTCACGATTTAAATCTTACTGTTAATTTCAGCCAATGAAATTTCGCGATACATCTGACATCTGTTGGTAGGGTTAGTAAATAACTGTATTAACCACATCTGATCAGTAACATATGAACACAGTTTTTTTTTCTAAAATATAAATCGATTTGGGTCACCTAAGTAAAATTTTAAGTAACAATCCTAACCACGAACTATATATATATTATTTTGTATTTAAATTAATTGCTAACATAAAAATTATTTTTCAAAGAAGGAATTACACCCCAGCATTGTAATAATAACTCGACAATTTCTTGCTGCAGTGTTATTGATAATTATAAACAGGTCTCTAGTCCCACCAGATTGGCATCCAAATCTACTGTCATTGGTAGAGACCGGAAAAATTCGCGATTTCAATGACCTATAGGATGGACTCAATGATCCTCTATGCACTCGGCCGAATTGCATTTGCTCATCGGTCACTGACTCGCAGCACCTGTTAACTGGGATGCTCGTGATTCGCTACTTCCTTTGTTTACATTTTTTTCATTGTTCTAAAATCCTTCAGATATAGGTATTGTGGGCCAATCACCGAAGCAGTAAAAATGCAAACTTTTTTGGATTCTAGCCTATCGTGAAATGAATGCGCGAATTTTTCAGGTCTCTAGTCAGTCATTGGCTGTTGCTCTCGCCCACGCGCACGACCGTCGTGTGCGACGTGTGTCAAGTTGGCGACCACCTTAATATATGCTATAACATTTTACGTAATGCAGCACAAACTCTGATTTTTACGGCACAAATTGAGCACTAATTCGTGACAAATTTTGACCTTGAATTTCCAATGTGCGGTCGCCAACTTGACACACGTTCGTGTGCGTTGTTGTGGAAACACGGCGGTCAGCGAGCGACGGTGCTGCTCCGGAGCGGAGTGTCGGATCGCGGAGACCGGGCGACAGCGCGGGCAGCCCTGCAGGGCCGGCCAGCCCGCGCGTGCAGCGGCGCCCGGCTAGAGCGAACCGGTGCGTAGTTAGCACCCCCACTTTTGAAAACTAAAGTTTTCTTTACGTCAATCGTTAGATCATCGTTAGATCAGTTTTGATCAACAAAAAGTTTCGTTTGATCAAGTTTCAAACTTTGACAATTAAGCATGCTTTAAAAAATGCGTAGTTAGCACCCCCACTTTACTATATCAGTGAAGGAAATGAAAATTTCAGAGTTTCTCTACGTCAATCGTTAGATCATCGTTAGATCAGTTTTGATCAACAAAAAGTTTCGTTTGATCAAGTTTCAAACTTTGACAATTAAGCATGCTTTAAAAAATGCGTAGTTAGCACCCCCACTTTACTATATCAGTGAAGGAAATGAAAATTTCAGAGTTTCTCTACGTCAATCGTTAGATCATCGTTAGATCAGTTTTGATCAACAAAAAGTTTCGTTTGATCAAGTTTCAAACTTTGACAATTAAGCATGCTTTAAAAAATGCGTAGTTAGCACCCCCACTTTACTATATCAGTGAAGGAAATGAAAATTTCAGAGTTTCTCTACGTCAATCGTTAGATCATCGTTAGATCAGTTTTGATCAACAAAAAGTTTCGTTTGATCAAGTTTCAAACTTTGACAATTAAGCATGCTTTAAAAAATGCGTAGTTAGCACCCCCACTTTACTATATCAGTGAAGGAAATGAAAATTTCAGAGTTTCTCTACGTCAATCGTTAGATCATCGTTAGATCAGTTTTGATCAACAAAAAGTTTCGTTTGATCAAGTTTCATACTTTGACAATTAAGCATGCTTTAAAAAGTGCGTAGTTAGCACCCCCACTTTACTATATCAGTGAAGGAAATGAAAATTTCAGAGTTTCTCTACGTCAATCGTTAGATCATCGTTAGATCAGTTTTGATCAACAAAAAGTTTCGTTTGATCAAGTTTCAAACTTTGACAATTAAGCATGCTTTAAAAAATGCGTAGTTAGCACCCCCACTTTACTATATCAGTGAAGGAAATGAAAATTTCAGAGTTTCTCTACGTCAATCGTTAGATCATCGTTAGATCAGTTTTGATCAACAAAAAGTTTCGTTTGATCAAGTTTCAAACTTTGACAATTAAGCATGCTTTAAAAATGCGTAGTTAGCACCCCCACTTTACTATATCAGGGAAGGAAATTAAAATTTCAAATTTCCTATATGTCAATCGTTTGATCATCGTTAGATCAGATTTAATCAACAAAAAGTTTCGTTTGATCAAGTATCATTCTTCGCCAAAAAAAATTTTTCTGCGAAGTGCAATGTTGAAATAGAAGACACGGAATTTTTACGTCAATTTTTTATTAGATATTATCAACAATACATTTTTTATTATGTATTTTATTTCTTTCCCAAATAAACATGTTGAAATTGTGGAAAAATATTTTTTTTGTTGAATGTGATATTCTTTTTTGGATCAGATATGTTCGCAGTGCTGCCACAACTTAGAAACATGCAACTTATAAACATATCACTCAGAAACACACCAAATGGAAATTTTTTACTTATTTGACTTCTAAGTTGTGTTTCTTATTTATGATTTTTTTTCAAATTGTGTGGAATGCGAATGAACATTCAGTTGTGCATTATGGCAGAGATTGTATACGATTTTTCATTTTGTCCCTTTTTTACATCGTCTAGTTGAAAATTGATAACCAATTTGGCCATTAGTGCTCACGTCTGAGACTGCTTTTTTTAATCTAGTTTTGTTTATCCACTTATTGCCTTTCCATATATCAAATTCATTTGAAGACAAATGTTCTATAAATATAAATAACAGAAAATGAAAAAAAAATTTAGCATTTCCCCAATTCAAGCAAAAATTAAAACTATGATCTGAATAATTGGCGTGTGTTATTGGAAGCGATTTCTAACCAGAGTTTTCATAATCTTAGTTTTAAAAATATCTATATTTGAATATATCTAAATAAAAATAAGAAATAATAACGGCCATTTAAATTAGCTTTAATTAAATTATAACAATAGCTATTTCTGAACTTAAAATACAAAACATTTGTTTCTCAGAAACACAAAATTACTGGCTTGATTCTATTGCGTGGTTATTTGTAATAGTGAGTGATATTAAAAAACTGGTACTTAAAAATTTATTTTAGAGTTATCTAATTCGTTTTATTGATAAAACTGCGCCAAATTAGTCGTTTGTGAAATGGATAAATAAATGCACAATCCAATGTTTAAAATTTTTTTGGTTTTGAACTTACGTGCAATAAAATTCATTCATGGCTACGATTAGTCACAATGTTATAGCACTTACATCGTTATTCCAGCAAAAAAAAAACAGCGAATTAAATACAGCAAAACCTTTTTGTAAAGATCTTGCTATGCACAACTCAAAATTAGTCTTTTTTAATTTTAAATTTGGAAAAAATATACGTACTTAGTAATATTTTTAAGTACGATTAGATATGGTACGAGTTTATATTTTGACAAAGGTTCGAAGGTAAAAAAATTCATATGTCTTACCTGGAAGTGTTTGTTCATGTATGCAATCAAAGAACTTACCCTCAAAGACAGGCTAAAGAAAGAAAAAAGGAATTTTCATAGGACTTCGTTAAAATGACCACTTCGTGGCTTATCTAATGCATGAATAGTTTGTGAAAACATGTATAACTGGTGCATATGCAATGCCATTTTCTTTTCTCTCTCTTTTTTTTTTTTTGCACTGGAAACGTGTCGTGTTTTACCCTTATAAATTACAGCAGGTTTATGCCCGTACTAAGTTTAGAGTAATACGTGGATTAATTTTGTTTTGTATTTGTAGTGTAAACCTATTGTTTTAAGATTTTACATAGCATTGAAAATTCGCCATCATATTATTACTTATATTATCATGAACTCGATCGAATAAATGGACAGCAGTGTTGTAGTTGTCAGTCAGATATAATTGTCTGCAGCACCGTGTATTTATTGTGTGTCAATAGTTGAGCCAGAAGAAGCATTTAGAGCAGAAGACAAAAACCCCAGCCAGATTAAGGCGCGCCTCCATCCCGTTATTGTTGCTAAGTTCCCTGCCGTGACAAGTAAATCCTTTCACACACACCCCCACCCCCTTTCCACCTTAATCACTTCTGTCATTGTACTCATATTCAACACATTTTGACCTGCTTTTCTCGGGAGGGAATGTTGTCCCAATATTCCTGGAAACGCAAAGCTCCTCGCGCCTTAGACCCCCTGTCGAGTTTCTGTGAATAACTTGTGAATGGGATCGGGAAACTCCACCTCCCTCCAACCTTAGCTGTAAACGTATAATAATGGTTCGTTGTTGAAGCTGGAAAACCCACCCAAAAAGAATGAACGGTAGCCCAGGGGAATATCCCTAGATAGGGCCTGCCTACGCTGTGCTTATCGTACACTAACGACCCCAAATGTTCCAAAATCAGAATGTCATCCTTTTCAGTGCTGTTGTATAGTTATATTCCATGATATGACTTGTAAAAAATGTTCCTTTTTCTTTTCTTAGGGCCGATATTATGACCCTCGGCTAAATCCTCCGACTAGCCAGCCGACAGATAAGGCTAGCCGCCGGCTAAGGAACGAGTGGTGTATTATGACCCATATTTAACCGGCGGCTGGCTAACCGAAACATGACGAAGCTTCTGGTTTTATATTGCGTATGTTGGTAATAAAATTAACTAGAGTTTGGTAACATTTGTTTTCTGAGTGTTACAACACAGCTCTCTCCTACTGCGTTGATAGTCAGCTGTTCGTATTTTTTGTATGTGTGATATAGGACTCGTAATTCTGATTTTTGCGACAAGAAAATTATGTCGTAAATTTTATCTTGAAACAAAATTAGATAACATCATGATTTAAAAAAAAATATTACATTGACATGTAACTTTCTTTGCATTCCTTATAACTTTCTTTTACCTTGTAAATTATATTCCTGTACCTATTTCGAAATACTATCTGTGTTAGGTTATGCTACGTTAATTTAAAAGACCAAGTAAACTAAGTTTCTACACACAAATATGTTTCCGTTTGAGTCTCTCTAATATTCCATTAATGTAGACCTTGTTTAATTTTCACTTATGTGTATTTTGGTGTGTCGTTTGTGTACTGTGAAGTTAGCTCTATCGGCCGGCTTTATCCGGCCGCCCGAAGGGGTCAGGTTTGGAACCAAAATGGCATGGTATGTTATTATCCACACGTAAGGCAAATTTGATGTAGAAATATAAAAAAATGCGACAGACTTTGCCTTACGTGTGGTAAATAACATACAATACCGTTTTTGTTCCAAAACCTTCGGGCGGCCGGATAGAGCTGGCCGATAGAGCTAACGTCAACAGTGTTTGTGAGAGTGAGAAAGGACAGAGGAAGGGGGAAAATTTTCTTTATTTTCACATTTAATTGGAATTTGGCAAAATTGATCCACATCTGGCGTATTTTAGAACTACATTTGTCCCGAATATAAATATTGTAACTACAAATTCACGAACACACGAATTAGTTAGAATTACATTCGTTTTGGAATTTAACGATACAGTAGATTAACACACGTTTTTAGCCTTACACATGTACATTTACGTATTTATAAAATGATTAAGTATATATACAGATATTATATTTATGATGTCGCTTTCCTTGAAATATTAAACACAAAATTATTTTACGACTCGGCGATAGGCAAACATACATACATACATACATACATTATCATATCACGTAATTTTTAACCGAACTTCGATGCACGAACAAATGCATTTTGAGCACAGAATTAAATAATTTCGCCGAATCCTGCATTAACTCCGCTGAAAATTCCCAAATAGCCATCATCACTTTCACTGGCAACAACTAACCTCGCCTGATTTCTCGCCCGCCATTTTATTTCTGCTACTTAGCCGCCGGCTAAGCAGCTAGCCGCTGGTCCATCCTCAGTATAACGTAGCCGGAACTTTATCTTGGAGTTAGGCGTGAGCTGAGGGTCATAAGACGAAAATAAGCGCTAGCCGGAAGATAAATTCTAGCCGGAGGTTTAGCCGAGGGTCATAATACCGGCCCTTAGTGTGATTTGACTTGTACAGCTTTTTCATATAGAGGAAACCATTTTGTAGATGTTTTAAAATAAAATTGCTTATCAATGAATGTTTCACTGTCACTTTGGTGTACTTGTTTACTTAAGTCGCATTCGTCAAACATCTTTGTGCTATCCAAGTCTGGTTGATGTGTTTATGATTTATTTTAAGTTATAAATTGAATGCCTAACGGACGATCCTATGTCAAGTGGTGTGGCTTCCCGTCCGCTTTAACTCGTAGGTAGCAGATTCTGAAATCGAAAGGCGTTTGTGATGTATTTGTAGTAGAATAGGATTTAAGTAATAGAAATATTGCTTGCATCTGTGTGTGCTTTATTTCTCTTTACCTGTCACTTTTTTTTGACAAAAATTTGGTTTTTTCCCCGAATTTCTAGTTTAATACTTACGGATTTCCAATATGGTGAATGATCGTCAATGTGGCAGGGTGAGTTTATGTTAGTATTTTATTAATTGAATTTTTCTATCAATTTTAAAACTTTTCCCGACTCTAGCTTTCAAATTATGGATTTACTAGGATATGGTCAAGTAACAAAATTGCTGCCAAGTTAAAAGATCGCGGACGCCAGAGTAATTAATTGACATTGTACTCTAGCGGGAAAATATAAAACTAGCATGACATCATAGACTACAATTTGGCAGGCACAGTGTGACATAAAAACCAAGATGGCGACCTCCAGTGTGACATGAAAAACCAAGATGGCAGCTTCCAGCAGTAGTAATACAAGATGGCTACCATAACATTATTACAGCTGATGTAATGCGTACTTCTATGTTGGCGGTGGGGGTCAGTCTGCTGGAATCTTCCATGGATGAAGGATGTGTCCCCGTTTTTAATTGACTTCGTCGGGTTCGAACCGAGGACTCCATGATGTAAGTCATTTTTATTTAAGTATTTTTATTAAATAACTTTTAAAAACTTATTTTTTATTAATTTTAAAATGTTTTTTTTTCGAATTTATTAGTCAATATTTAATTCCAATATGGTGGATAAAAATCAAAATGGTGGATGAAAATCAAGACGGCGGAGTGATTTATAATCGAAATTTAATTTAATCAATATAATTTAATAATTTTAAATTTTTTCTTGACTCTCTAGCATTAAAATTACTGATTTACAATGCTGTGGTCAAATTATAAAATGGCGGCCAAGTAATACGACATTATGGCAGACACCCATAAAATTAATTAATACTGCACTCTAGGGGGTAACAATTAAACTAATATGCTGGTGGTGCACTCTGTCCTACATCGTGTGTATTATCGATCATTGTAACGATTACTGAAAACAAGATGGCGGCTGTGGCACTGTCAGCCCATTGATGCGTGAACTACACCTCACTAGCGCTCTTAGTAGCAATTATAATAAATAACAAAATGGCGGCTCAATTTCCATCAGTTTTAATTCCTTCGAATTAAAAAAAATTACATGTCCAAATATTGCCTTTTTTTAATTCCTTATTTAATTCTCGGTTTGGTAATTCCTCCGTGGTCAAGCCGATAAAGGCGTATGTTTTCCAACCTAGAGACCCGAGCAGCGATGGTTCGAATTATGGCAGATCCAAAAGTATTTTTTATAAAAAATTAAATTTCATATGTCAATGAGGTCAATTACATCACTAACAGGTAATGGAACTTAGACCTTATGTGCATGAGACAGAGCGACGGTGGCTCTCTCTATGAACAAACATTAGAAACAAAAACTGAGGAATACAAGATGGCGGCCTTCAGTATAACATGAAAAAACCAAGATGGTGGCCTCCAGTGCGACATGAAAACACTAATATGGCGTATACAATATAGCTGGTTGATGTCAAGGTCATCCAAGATGGCTGTCGTGATTCAGAATCAAAGATGGCGACCTAACGAAAAAGGCAACAATCTAACATGGCCGCTGTGATGTCAGATGTCGGTCGGGGTCATTGACCGGCGGGTCGGCAACATCATCAGCGCCTGGCGCCTGCGCTTGGAGCCCCCAAACTATACTAATGGACATTAAATGTCATAATGAGTTTTGTGACAATTATAGAAAAGGGTTTCATCTAAACAGCTCTACCACTTCTCGAGACAATCTTTCAGAATAAATAATTTTGCTTGATTTTAACCATAAGCACTACACTATTCTTACTTCATTTCTTCGAAGTCCGAAAATTTCAGACTAAATTTCCATAACATTAAACCTAACGATTTTGAATTAGGAAGAAATGTTTCTTGAAATGAAAATAAAAATAAGCGCTTGTCACATGTAACATCATGTTATACAGGCAAACACTCATTTACGTAGAGATAATTAGAGATATAAATAGTTAAGAGTGAGAATATAATGAAAGAAAATGAAATCAAATTAAAGTGTTTAAAAGTGCAACATTTCGACCTCTTTCGTTAACAAAATGATAGTCAGATTAGTTCTTATAATTATAAAATTAAAATTTCTCTGAAATTTGTGTCGACTCCAGAACCATCAGAAGGCAATACTCGCTTATGTAACTTACGTTAGTTGGGCAATCATCTCGTAATTTTGCGTGCAACTGTGGGGTTCTAACCGAATATGAAATAATTAAATAGGCACAAAGTATGTAGCTACTTTCATTTCAGGTTCCATAAGAATCAAATCAGCGTATCCAATATAATATACAGCCCCTTGTGCGACTCACTTACTGACTGACTCATCTGTACAAATTCTAACCAACTTCCAGACGTGCTGGAAACTTGGATTTTCACAGACTGTAGCTGTCGTCCCGTAACCGACGGGAAAATTCCGAAAAGTTAAAATTTTTTATTTAGAAACCCCGGAAAAATTAAGAACTGCCTAAAAATTACGAGGCCAGGCCATAATAGCATTGCTGTACACATGACAACACGATCGTGCCAATGTTTGTTTATTTGCAAACTGTGGCCTTAGACAAAATAACACGTGAAGACGACAAGTTTTGCTCTCTTCATTGATTGAAGTATATTTTTTTTCTTTTTCTACCGAATCTAACATAGATGTTTCTATGATGTTTACGTTGCTACTGAAATTGTGCATGTATTTAGGCAAAAGTTAATAATTTAACGTTAGGATCCAATATGGGGGGTTTGGGGGCGCAGCCCCTAACGAGCGATAGCGAGTATTTTCATACGACCACTTATAGTGCCAAAGATGAGAAGTAGTGTTTGAACGTTAAAAACAATTGCGTAATTATTGAATTGGTGCAATATTAAATTCGTTTAAAGATTCACTGCTGCTTGTATTGAGTTATGAAAAACATTAAAAATATTTTCGCTGTCTGCAATACGAGAACATTTTTAAGAGATCATTTTTGAATTTTGGTGAACATATAATGTGGGTGTTATGTACATTAAGTTTTTAAAATGTTTCAAAGGCTTATAAAATTATCCAAATCTTTTCCACTTTGAAATCTACCTACGCATGTAGGCTTTGCCGAAAGGGAATTTATATCATTTGTATACATTAGTAGACTATTTCTTATCTTACCATCATAAATTAATGATGTTATGGTAAGGATGCTAATTCCTTTGTTTTTAGTTAATTTATTTAACCTACTTTTTAAAAAAATTAAGATAATCTCTCTACTGCTGCACTTCTTTTTAATGTACCAAATATTTGCGCAATTAAAATTCTGCTGCGCTTAAGGAAATTGAATAAGTTGTAGTGATTTTATTTTCTGAAAATGTTATATTTTATTGTGTAATATGATTTGTTTATTAACATTTATCCCTTGTTATTGCAGGAGATGCCGAAGAAAAGTCCCATATCAAAAGATGTACTTCAAGAAACATTTCTGAAATATAGTACTGATATTTTTGAACCCAGCGGACGACTAAAGACAGCTTCAGATTCTATATGGAAGAATATATCTTCGGATGAAAATTTTGTGGTTAATAACAAACCTCTCTACAAACCGAAACAGTGTCATGACTACGTACAGCAAAACCGATACAGTTTATATGACATACTGACACAAAACCATCACATAGATTCAGAAGAAATAAACAAACAAATCCCATTTAAAGACACACATTATAAATATGAGGAAATTACTTCTTCATTTTCGCAGGAAAATTCAGATTACACGGGGCATTCCAAATGGAAAGTACGTATTCCATTTGTGGACTATGATTTGTGCAAGCCTGAGGAAGTTGAGTACTCAGAAGGTAATCGTATAAAACGGAGAAGAGTTTTGAAAAGTTGTGTTTGGGCAGGAATTTTCTCAACACACATTAGTGATCAATGCAAAATTCCATGTTCACTTTCATTTAAAAAATGTAAAGTTCGACTTAGTGAGATGGGGCCAGGACCATTTTTGTTTGCAATGGCTTAGTGCACAGAATGCGGAGAAATGGTTCGGATTGAGGCACAAGAAGAGCCTAAGTCGCCCTCCCCTTTAATTTTGACAGTCACCGCTCCTGACACACGAGGCGTTTTTCACACAAAAAAGAGGCAGTTTCGTGGGCAACAAAGGCTTGACGCAGGAAAGGAAATGTTGGAAAACCGAGCTTGGAACTGGCGTCGTAAGAAAGCAGACGCGGTCATGAAGTTTGGAGAGCAGGAACCTCCTTACTTACCATCTTTAATAACGTGCAGAAAGGTTAGAGAAGAAGCGAAAAAATTAGACTGTCCAACGCCTAAAATAGCTGACCCTGTACTGGCTTTGGTTGAAATGAAAATGAATCCAGAGTATGCCAGTAAAATACATACTGTCAGCTACGATGAGTTTTTTTTGTTTTTACTGGTCAAAAGAACAAAATTATCTTTATAAGAAGTATATATCTCAGTCTCTTTTCCCAAGTATATCTGTTGATGCTACTGGAAGTTTAGTAAAAAAAACTTCAGAGAAATGCTCCAAACCCGTTATCAAATCACATTTTTTTGTATGAAATTGTCATTCATTTTCAGAACACTGTCATAAGTGTCGCTCAGTTATTAAGTGAAATGCAAGATACAGCAACAATATTATTTTGGTTGAATAAATGGCTTAAAGATGTACAGAAGATGCCGAGAGAATGTGTGTGTGATTTTTCGTTAGCATTACTGGGTGCTATATCGAGGTCCCTGAATGACATGAGTTTAGCAAACTACAACAAGTGTTGCTTCAAAATACTCTCTGGAATTGAGTGTTGTGAGCTTTCATGTTACATTCGTGTGGATGTATCCCATCTCATCAAGACTGTTTGTAGATGGAAATGTTACCCCAAAGAAGGAAAACTGGTAAGAAAATGTCTGATAAGATGTGTTGGTTTGTTGGTACAGTGCAGAAACTTCTTAGATCTACGAAATCTTGTGGAAAATATTTTTATTCTAACCTTGTCTGAAACCTGTGGGCTTCTAGCCATCAACATGACTGAGGAATCTAGAGCAGAGAAGGCTAAACAATATATTGGGAAAATAATTAACATTGGGGCTGCAATTCCAGACACTTTGAAGGAAGTCATTGAAGATACAAACTACATTATTAAAGACCATGATATTGATGCAAAAGAACAGTCTTCAACAACCGAAATAGGTCATTGTGATAGTATCCAACAGTTCATAAAGGATATTTTACATGAAGCAAAAATTTGTGCACTAGACAATGGAATAGAGCCAAATCCATATTACTGCCCTGGTTTTTCTGAAAAACTAGCTTGGTTACTATCTTATTTCCCACTTTGGACTGGTGTTATGGCAGAATTGTTTGGTTCACCAAATACTGTAGCATAATCGTCGTCTGTTGAAGGAGATTTTGCTCTTCTGAAGAACGGAATTTTGATGCACGAAGAGCCACCTCTAAAACTGCCCAATTTTGTATCAAAACACCTAAGGGCACTAAGTGGTTTAACTAAACTTGCTGCTGCGGAACAAGCCTTAGTAAAGAAAACCAGTAAAAAGCCACCAAAATCATGCAACTCGCAAGTTGATGACTCGCAAAATGAGCTGATGTTTCAAGAGCAGTGGAGAGGAAGGAATGAAAACATACACGATATGCATTTTGATTTTGAGGGAAAAGAATTTCTTGAAGGTAAGTCATTAAAAATAATTAGGTTACCTTATTTACCGCTTTAATAATATACATTTTAAAGGGTTAGGCCTACTTTGTTTTAATATTTTAGAATTATATATTTATCCTCTGTTTATGATTTCAGAAAATGTGATGTCCAGAACTCCAAATTGTACTGCTGTCAGACCAAGTATACCATCACACTTGCCCCTGAAAAAGAGGAAGACCTACTTGGATCCAGATCCGAATGTAATGCTGTATCTGGAAAATCCGAAAAATTCAAAAGAATTTGTTGGTTTATTAGCAAACGGGAATTTACTTGGCCCCATGAAAGTCAATAAACATGTGTACACTGTAATGAACACATGCCCATTTGACTCTCTTGTACAGTTGATAACGTGCTTGTGTGTGGACTACGAGCCTTACAGGCGGAGGATATTAGAAGAAGGGGGTGAACTAGGAAATATTGTTTCAGAGTTAATTAAAGGGGGAAATAGCAGGAACACTTATGAAGCTAGATTGAACACTCTTAGGATCATGTACTGTTCTAAGTTAGCATCAAGTAAAGAAATGATCACAGTAATCAATGCTGAAGATTCCATCGGGGGGGTTATTTCAAAAACTTTGTCGAGTTTTCCAAGTGCCATTACTTACATGTCGTGTAAAGACATTTGCTCAGAGAAAAGAGTCAGCACCGATATTTTCTGGAGTGTTAATATTGTTACGATTTCCCTGCAGGTTCGTAAGGATAGCCCAATTAATAGATTTTATTCCACACACACAGTTTTATTTATTACTACTACTTGCCACTTACAAATAATCTTCTAAATTGGCAGATAATTAATTACACGTAAAGAAATGTCAATTCCCCAGTCACTCGTTTCACACACCTCGCTGGGCCGCACTTCCGGCGCAACTCTCGCCGCAGCACCCCTCGTGGGTCTCCGCCGCGGGACTCCGTCGCCACACTCCGCCGCCGCCGTCACACCCTTCGCCGAGATCCCACTCGACGACTCGCTCGCCACTTCACTCGGGACTCCACCGCGCCCGCGACTCTATCACCCGGAAACTCCCGACTCCACTGAACTCACTCACTCCCTGCCCTGGAACCTTCGTCCAAGGACTTCGCCACTCTGCCGCACCTGCGGCACTATCGCCCGGAAACTCCGCCGCGGGAGAACTCCCCACTGAACTCATCTCGGAGGTCGGCCCAACCTCCTTATATAGCCCTTGGGTTCCCGTCCAGAACAATCGGGCATGCCTCCGAGATATCGCGCGACCTTCGCCGTCGAAATGCCCAGAAACGCGTCGTGAGTCCTCGAAGGACGCGGCGGCTGCTCAAAGAATGCCGATAAACGCAACAAGCATCGGGTTACCACAAAACACGCCGATAAACATGTCTGAGTCCTTTTATGCCGCAGTGCGGCCTCTTTTAAGTAACTCGATCTGAGGCAGGTGCGCGCTGCGAAGGTCAGGATGTTGCGAGATAGTATGGCATGAGATACCAGGGAGAGGATGCGGGTGGAATGGGGCGCAGACAAGCCGAACGAGCGCGGCGACGCCAAGCACTGCAGCCAAGCGCGATCGTAACAATATGAATGACATTAAAAATGGTATCGAGCATTTGGAAACTGCGGTTATTAACTCGTTAGAAATGAACACTAAAAAAATTTGTGAAAGATGCAGTCAGGAAGTCTTCATAAAGAAAGAAACTGGTCCTCACCTCATTATCGAACCGAGAGTAGGTCTTCCTGATACAACGTTTCGGCTTTTAGACGTGCCACATGAAATACACGTTGACAATAAAAACTTTGTGCTCGGAGGTGTAGTAGACTTTGTCCGCGGAAACCATTTCGTATCGTATTGTAGAAGGAAAGACGATACTTGGGAACTGTATGATGACCTGGCAAAAAAAATGAGAAAAGTTACAGCTGTTAGCATAGTCGGAAAATTTGAGGTTATTGTTTATGTAAACGTGTAATTATTTGTGTAGTTATTTTTGTTTATTTTGTATTAGTGATTTGTAAAAAATGCGAGATGAATTTTTTGTTGACATTTTAAATTAATATTCATTGTTACATATTTGAGATAACTGATATCAACTTAGCAAAATTGCGTTCAGCAAGCATTTTAAGGGTGTGCATCTGTGATAAATCTCTCATAATATTGCAATAAGTGGTATGAATTTAATTTCGGACTTGTTTTAACATTAGTTACAAGCATATTATTGCATATATATATATATATATATATATATATATTCTAATGTATTTTCATGTAAGTAGGTATGGAATCTTTTTTCTTGAAGTAACTTATTACTACAAATGTAAGAAAAAATAGTTTTTTTATAAACACGTTAAATAATTTATTTAAAAGAGACTTAATTGAAAACACGCTCTAATGCTTTCAGCTAGGTTAATGTGTGTTACAACATATGATGAATGTTTAACATTAAACGCCTTACAATATAATTGGATAATGTTGATATTTTTTATATATAAATGAAGTGTTTATAAACTAATTAGTTTGGTGTAGCTATTTATCGCAAATCTTACAATGAAAAACATTTCAATTAAAAAAAAATCACTAAATTTAAATTTTCTGCACTTAATATTCAATTTACATGTCCAGTTATTTGTTCACTTGACACTGTTACTTTTTAAAACAATTCTGTAAATTTGTCATTACATGAGTCTTGAATTTTATTTTCTTAAATGATTGACTTATTAAAAGTGTTTTACAATCTCAACATAGTCTTGAAAATTCTGATAATTTTGTCGACCGTACACTGCGAAATTTTTTACTACTGTCATGTAACCTCAGTAAATATGACAAAAATTTTGTGAAGTTAATTAAAATTCAAGAGAGTTAACCTAAAAAATTTGAAGAAAGAGTCCTTAAAAGTAATGGCGAGAAACTTGCATAACCAACCCAGTTTTTAATACCAGGCCTTGACAAAAATGTATTGTCACGCATATTTTTTTTATGTTGAATTACGTTGAAATAGCATATTGCCATAAATGCCATTGTTTTTGCTTTGGTTTATAAGTTTGGGCTCGAATGACTAAAAGCCAATACTGATATTACCCAAAAATATTATAATCACACGTGATTATAGAGTTATTTTCTCTATGCACACGCCGCTAGCCACAATGCCGTCGTTGTCATAGCAACCAGTCGGTTTGTTTACCTATTTCTGACGGTATTCTAAAAACATTTTCTGCAATGAACTTAATTAAATTATCATTTGGTGGAATTTTAACGAACTTTCTGACACCTAGTGGTCTGTAAGCAAGAGACCTTGCTTCTATTACTGAGCTAGACCGTGTGCAATTACCCCGCGAATATTAACTGTTGTTTTATGTATGTGCCCACCCTAAATGCTATTTATCAATCTAGTTTAGGTTCAACTGGATTGGTTTTTACAAACTTAAAGTGTATTATCAACTTATTAATTTCGTAAAGCCACTTGGATTCAGTACATTTTTTTTTGTTCAGTGACATTAATTACTATAATTGAAACTTTTGTTCTAAAAGAAATAATTGTTGTTTTTCTATGATTTCAACTGGATAATCTTTCACTTAAATATTTGTTTCAACCTAAATAACTGTAATTTAAAAGATTTACACAGAATACTATTTTATGAACATTAATTGCTACAATTGAAATATTTGTTATCACAAAAATAATTGTCATTTGTTGATTTAAATTGAATTCTATTTTATTGAAATATTTGTTCTAATTTCAATAATTGTAAATTTTAATAGTTCCAAACTGGACTACAATGAGAATATTTGTTCAATTTAAATCTTTCTCATTTTAAAGATCTCAAATTGAATTAATTACAAACTGAATATTATTTATGGACAATTTTTACTACACTTAAAATATTTTAAATATTCCAATCATTACTGTTATTTCTCTCTGCCACTGATACATTGTTTGCATTCAAATTTTCCTTTTATCATAATTAAATATTTTATTGATTATCTTTAATGTTAGTGTGTTTGTTATTATTGTGTTTTGTGTTTATGTGTAATTTTCTGTCTTGATCT
Source organism: Bacillus rossius redtenbacheri (assembly GCF_032445375.1). Lineage (NCBI taxonomy): Eukaryota > Metazoa > Arthropoda > Insecta > Phasmatodea > Bacillidae > Bacillus > Bacillus rossius. The sequence continues at coordinate 66,315,669 of NC_086333.1, read as the reverse complement.
CTATCAAAGTTAACGACTAAAATATTTTAGGGGTACATTTTAGTCAGGCCAGAGTCTGTAGAGACTTTGATTACAGATATAGAGGTTATAGAGTTATAATATTTACACGATTTTTTGTTTCTTTAGCTACCTTAAACTTGACAAATGAATGACTCAAGATTAAACTATATAATGTACTGAAAACTGCTAAACATATATAAATTAATTCAAATTAACTTACTTAAGCAGGTACACTTGCTTCAGAACTTAGTATGGTTTTCGTGCAAACATTCCGTAGTCTATTAGTAGTACTAATTGATTGTTTAGTTTTGTGTAGTGCTGCATTATTGTAGTTCTTAAAATACGCGTTATAGTAAATGTAAGTATCTGTTGAATGTTCACACTTTTAGTTAAGCATATAATATTTGTTAATAATTAATAATAATTATTGTAAATTATTGTTTTGTAATGTAATCATAGGTATCGATACTTCTCAGTTGTGTAATAAAATACTTTCTAAAAAAACCATAACGTTTTTGCAAAAAAATTTTATTTAATTTGCATTTAATTTTCGTTAGTGTTGGTTGTTCATTAGGGAAAGGTTTAAAATAAAAACTTTAATTTTTTTCCTGCAAACGTCTAGCCCACATAAAATTGTTGTCATTTATCTGATAATATTTAATAATAGGAGGGAAAACATTTTTACTTTATATTTATCCTAATAATAATATTTTTAGAAGATGTAACAACATAATTACTAATAAAATCAAGTTAAATACTTATATTAATTATTTAACAAAACTTGGTTTTCTGATAAGTAACAATGTATGATTTCAATGTAACTGTGATAATTATATTAATCAATAAAAATTATATCTGGAAAAAATTTTCAAATCTTTGCTTGATACCATTACGAATCAAAATATTTAATACTAAGTATTTTAATGCAAACCGTTGTCAAATATTTCTAAAATTCAAAAGTTATATCTAGAACTAAATACATTCACAATGGATTTTCGGTTTATGTACGGCTGGAACCAAAATGTTGTTGATGGGGCTATATTAATTTGTGTCACATGGATGACTGAATCCCGACACCTCTGTGAGAAACCCGCCGTCCCATAAGAGTCTTGTTCCAACCAGCCTGGAAAATGCATGAGCTGTCATTATTCTATGCCATAATCAACAAGTTACCTAACTATACATTCTTAAATTTATGTAAAATAAATTGTTGATAATAGCCTAGGACTTAAAAATACTAAACAGTATTTTATTTCACATATATTTAGTAGTACCAGGCGTCCTACATGTATATGTGTGCTTATACACATGCATATAATATGTACATTTAAATATATGGAATAAAATCAAAAATTGTGTTCACTAACGTGTTCTGTTATGATCGGTGCATCCGTCTGTGCATTTTAATCAATAAAGGTATTGTAATTGTAACGAACGACACACAAAAAACTCTGCTGATATGCCCGACAAAAATTCCTGAATTTGTTCGGTACAAACTATATTACTTTCGAGGTAGAAATGAAACACAGTAAAATAAACGTAAAGTTAAAAAACTAAACAGACATAATTTTATCGTTGAATAAACTAAAAATTAAATAAAAAATTAATATAAATTTAAGTTTCGTCCAACAACCTTATAATCCACCACAAATCTGTAAAGACTGATTATATCCTGAAGTATGTACGATTAGTTATTTTAAGTTCATTATTATTATTAAGTTCATATAGTTATGTTCGTAAAACATTTTCGAAATGACTATATCATAAATTATACGTATTTAACTATATTCTAAATTTAAAGATTGAAAATATATTACACATCATATTGTTACTACTGACAGAAAATTTAAGACGAATGATATTAAGCATCCCACCTTTAATTAAACACAGCTGTGATGCATTATTTGGCTGTTGGACAAAAACCTTTATTTATTTTTAATTTTTAAAATTTTTATTTCATTCAAAAATAAAAGTGTTTTTTGTTTGGATTTTTATCAACTTATGTTATACTTTTTAGTCCCAAAATAAAATGAAATTTTGAGTATGAA